>NW_026294535.1:2668838-3268838 GCF_007827085.1 Peromyscus californicus insignis
GATTCCTGACTTGTGATAGTTCTGCTTCCAGTGTTCTGGCTTTCCTGTCATATCCATGTGACACATGTCCAGCAGACTCTGAATGTTGATCTTTTGATAGTATTGGTGTATGGTTCTTGACAAGACAGGACGGACTGAGCATGCGTGGTTTTGTGAGGTTCAGCTGTCTCCGGGATATGAGTAGGTCATTTGAGGAAGTCAGAAATACCTGGGCTATGACCTTGGATTTTACATCTCTTGGCGTCATCATCAAATACAGTTCCCCACTAGATGAGAGAGACCACCCCACTCCGCTGCCTCCTCCAGAGAGGGCTAGCACTAAAGGTCTGGGAAGACCAGAGTGCAGAGGAGGCCAAGGCATGCTGGTAGCTGATGTCCTATGGGCCCAGGGGTCCCAGGCCGTAGCTGTACTCATCCTTTGTAACTTTTCTATTTTGACTCAAGAACCTATCTAGGGGAGGTTTCTTTTTAATTGGTGTAATTGGTCACACACAGAAAGTGTGCCCATCAGAAGTAGACACCCTACTGCCTTTGCATCAGCCAACACACCTTACAAGCAGCCCTCTGGTCAGGAATCTGAGCACAGCTAATCCCAAGGTCCCCACCACAGTGTCACTCTGTCCTGGCTCCAGAAGAATAGACAGGTTCCACCCCGCCCCTCCATTCCCTCCCCTCACACAGGGGGTCCTGCAGCCTGGACTTGCCTTCCCTGCCTGATTCCCTCTGTCTGGTATTGCATCAACACCATCTTGGCTGGATTTTATTGCACTGGTGAATAAACCACACTTTGGTTTGTCCACTCTACTATGAATGGCCATTGTGGGCATTTCCAGTGTTGCTGTGGATATTCGAGAAATCATCCTGACGTCCGTGCGCACTGTCCTGTTGAGTACATACCTGGGGATGAATGGCTGAGTCCTCTCTACTAGACATCCAGCATCAAGCTAGAGAGGAGCCACTCCACTCACAGTTGACCAACCACCAATTCTAAGCTAAGCCCTCTGCAGGACTCCCTGCTGTTCACTGCCTCTAAGGGCCACCATTTTTCTAATGAGGGCATGGCTTCTGTGCCCTGACTCTGTTTGCAACAGCTTGGAAGATTCATCGCAAGGTAGCAGTCCGTGTAAGGGAGTTCTTCTCCAACTGCAGGCCCCTGGCCAGAGTGGAGGCAGGGGAAGCAGGGATGCTTGTACAGAGATTAAGAGGCACAGCCTGCCCTCTTCTGCAGCAGCTCAGCCTTGGAAAGAGTAGGCTGGACACAGGATGTTGGAAAGGGGGATGAGGTACTGCATCAGGGAAAGTCCTGAAAGTCTAGAGGTTAGGAGCCCTTGACCCTGGAAGGACAGAAAACATATAAAGTCAGCCAGAAGGCCATGAAGGATCTGTTCTCGCCACCAGCCTCCAGCACAGTGCTGGTCCCCAGCCTCCCAGGGTGCCTGGTGCATTGCCAAAGTGGGTTTCACCAACTACCACTCCACCTCCCGCACTGAATCTTACTCTCCAGGCTGTGACCAGAAGAGAATAGTCCAGGCCTCTGGAGTGATTTTGGCAAATCCAGGTCTGTACATGACTGCTGTGAAGAGCCAATATATTCTGTCCATCTGGGCTCCATCATAAAGAGGTTCACCCATTCTGGCTCCCACTCACTCTACCTTTCTTTTACTGCTCCCCAAACCCCTAGTTTGCCCCTGCATTCAGTTTGCTGGTTTGCCACGTACCCATTAACTCAACTCAGCCAGGCTAAGCTAGCCTTGACCTCCCTCTAGTGCCTTCAGAGGATAGCAGCTCCCTAGGTCCATGGCCAAGAACAGCCTCTGTTTACCAATGGTTTAGGGTAAACGTGTGACCCGATCTTGACCCGCCTTAGTTTTCTCACCTATAAAGTGGGGGGATCATAGGACCTGGATTATCAAGTTGTCATAGTCACCAAAGGGTGCGGTGGACACAAGATGTGGAACACAGCACAACTGACCAGTGGGTGCCCAGAGCAGCCAGAATCAGAACCTGGGGTGACCGTCAACCGTCTGCACTGCCCAGCGCCTGCTGCGCCACCCTCTGGCCTGGTGCCTCTGTGTCCCGTCTTCTTTACTCCAGTCTCTCCAGGCAGACCACAGAGGACTGCTTGCAGAAATCAGAGCTGACCTTGATCCTGTGGGTGCTGTAATCTCTTGGGAGCAAAGGTGGCCTTACAACTCACGTGAGCTGAACCCCCAGAGGACCTTTGCATGACTGTCTGATTTCTTCTCCAGCGCAAACCTGTGCAGATGGTTTTGTTGTATTCATTTTTAAAATGAGGAAACCATGGCTAAAGTGGTCTATGAATGAAGCCAGGACCTGCACTCAAGGCTCCTAACACAAAGGCCAGGGCCCTTTCCTTGTGCTTATTTGTTCCCTGGCCTTCCCCTGGGTGCCCCTGGCCACTGTGGGAAAATTCTTGACAGCAAAGCACGTAACACCAGATAAAGGTTACAAGATGCCGGAGAGAGGGGGGACGGGTCTTCTCTCATCAGAGGCTCCGGTTCTCTTCTTCCTCCCGGGATGGGGATTATGTGACAGATGACACTTTTGCAGGATGGAGTCCGATGCAAACATTCCCCAGCAGCTGGAGCAAACTGGCTCACTTTGCAGTGCTGTGCCTCCACTTCCATCAATGAGCTGGGGACAGGAAGCAAGCAAGGGCCTGCAGACTAGACATCGGAGGGCCGGAGGGCATGCTAGCTGGTTGGCCCCAGGCTGTGCAGGGTGACTGTGTCCAGGGCCAACTTAGCCAGATCAGCCATTGCCTGGCCCCCAAGGAGCTTCCTGGGGCACAAGGCATACCCAATTTCAGCTAGGAGCTGCCTAGCTGAGCCTCCACCATCCACATTCCAAATAAGCTCTGATCTGGAGATTCTGATGTCTCAAAAGTCACTAGAGTAGCCACATTTGAAGGTGAGCCCCTTGAAGGTCATCCAATCATCATATCTCTATGTGTCTTGGGTGTCAGGAGCTCTGGACTCAGTTACAACTCCTCCTTGGCCTGGATGAAATCTGGTCTTGTCCCACAGTCTCATAGGCTCTCAGTTCTCCCATCTGTAGAATGGAGCTAACAGTCCACCTTTCAGAGGGCAATGTGTGAAGAATGCCTGTCTCGGTGACTGGTTCACAGTCGCTTCGCAGAAACAAAACAAACCCACCGTAGTTCTGATTGTGCTTTACCATTCCTTTACTCACTCGGTCACTCAGTCACTCTCTCCACTGTGTGAGCATTTGCCAGGTGCCACTTGAATGTCGGGTGTATTCCTACAGCCAGCAGTCACCAGAGCTGTGTGACAAGACCCTGTTAGGGAGAGTAGAGGTCACTGGGGCAGGGGTCACTGGGGCAGGGGTACAGGTAATGTCTGAGCTGCCTTCTAGGGACTTCCTAGGAATTAGTGTAATAAAAGGAACCCTGGGTCTGGCCCACCTTGAGGGCAGGGAACACTGTGCAGGGGAGAGTGCATGAAGCATGTGTCCACGCATTTCCCTGTATACTAACCTGCTTGTCTATACTTGCTGTCTCCAAGTCCCCAGTGTGCTCCTTATTTGTTATGTGTGCGCTTGTGCTAACAGGGTGTTTGTGTAGTAGATGTACGATGAATGTTTGTCAGATCCGGCTAAAGAAAAGCAGCCGAGGGGCTGTGGACACAGCTCAGTAGGTACAGTGCTTACTGCAGAAGCAAGAGGACCTAAGCTCATGTCTCCAGCATCCGTTAAAAGACATGGTGTGGCAGCATGCACCTGTAATCCCAGAGCAGGAGACAGAGACAGGAGGATCGATCCCTGGGGCTCACAGGCCAGCCAGGTGAGCTCAAGGTTCAGTGAGAGACACTCTCAACAAATAAGGTGACAGGCAATTGAGGCAGTTGTCTGGTATCAACTTCTGGCCTCTACTCACACATGAGCATGCATGTATACTCATTTATACACACACACACACACACACACACACACACACACACACACACACACACACACACACACGAGAACACACACATGCCACAGACACAGAAGAAAGGAACCTGCACTTTCCATGTGAATAGGGTATCCATTGTTTGAAGGAAATTTCCATTGTCTATCACAGGAATGGCCCTGCTACATGCTGGCTCCTCAGGGATATTTAGATGAGTCTGTTTCCTGCATTTGAAAATGCTACATCTTCCTGATTTAAAATTCAGGCTCTACTGGCCTAGAGAGGTGACTCAGCAGTTAAGAGCACTGGCTGTTCTTCCAGAGGACCCGGGTTTGAGTCCCAGCATCCACAGAGTGACTCAGAACCACCCGAAACTCCAGTCCCAGGAGATCTTGACACCCTCTTCTGGCCTCCCTAGGCAGTAGGCACACACATGATGCATCAATGCCCATGCAAGCAAAACACCCATACACATAAAATAAAATAGTAAAATTTATTTTAAAATTTCTGATGCTGTGCCTCCTGCCGTGAAGAAGACAAAAGATCACTTCTGTGTCTTACCTCTGACCAAAGGGACGTCAAGGGCATCCACGGTCTCTCTCCTGCTTTTTTGTCTGTAGTGCGCGTCCCCAATACCAACAGGTCAGCAAAGAGGTGAAGAGACAACACTGTGCAAAACAAGGGAACAACAGCCTGACCACCCCTAGTGCACCTCAGAGTGACAACAGCCAAGAGCCATTTTCTTTTCTGGGTGTATGCTGTGCCACCAGCCACGCTGGTCCTGAAAGTTGTTCCTGTTCATTTGATGCTCCAGATGAGGGGGTTGATCCCTCTTGTCAATGGGCTCTGGGAAGAAGCTCGGGTGTGTCCTGTGGTGTTCGGGGCGTGTACTTTAGTGAGAATGTCGCAGGTATGCCCCCCCAATGTCCAAGGTCACCTGAGTTTTGGGGCTTTTTTTGAGAATTCAAACTTAAAACTTTTATTTGACTTTATACTACTCACCTAATGGTATATATATATATATATATATGTATGTATGTATATATATATGTGTGTGTGTGTGTGTGTGTGTGTGTGTGTGTGTGTATGTATACATATGTAATATATACACATATATGCACAAATATATGTATATTTGTGCATATATGTGTATATATATGTACATATACACATATCCTCTGAGATAAAGTACATATCTAGCATATTAAAGACCCAGGGTTCCATCCCCAGTTATGAAAATGAAAAGTCTATATACTACGTGGCAAGATAGACTAATGGGAACTCAGTGACAGAGAAATAAAAGGAAAACAAGAGAAAATCCAAAAGGAGGTAGACATGATACGACTTTTTAAATGAATGTTATACCTTCTCTATAGGCTTTTCTGGGGACCTGTAAACCGGGCTCCAAGACTCTGGGAAGGCATTGGGGAAAGAAAGTCAGGTAAGTGACACTGTCCCAGTGGCCATCAAGCAAATTGGCCACAAGGGAAGCAGGCTCCAGCCGAGCAGAGAGCTTCCTGTGCCCCCGGTGGAGAAAGACTCCTAGGGCAGGCAGGCAGGCCAGTGGTGTGGCCCAGAGCTCTGCCCACTGCAACAGTGTTGCCACAGTCCCTCATGGAGAGTTCCTCACCATCAGTTCACAGACGAGGAATACCCAGATGCCAAGAGCTGCATTGTCTTGGCCTCCCTCTTGCACATACTCAAAGGGCATCACTGTCTTCTCATTGGTCAGAATTTGAAGCAACCTTCCAGACTGTTTTGTATTTATCTTTAGAGACATGGCCAGCTATGAGTCTGCACTGATCGATGGGTTGGCCAGATTAGAAAACAGGTGATAGAGGTCTCCAGGGAAGCAGGATGAGGCTAGACTTCTCCATGCAAAACTCATGGAGATACTAATGTCCCCTGGGGATGCTCACCAAAGATGACCTCGTCAGAGGATTTCCATAAGGGGATCGGATGACCCATTCTGCAGGTGCATTGGCTGTTTTCCTGCTCACACTCTCCTTATCCAAGTGCTGGCCAGCGGTCATAGTGTCAGGGGTGCTGGCTGTGACTGGGTTCAGTACATACTTTCTACTCACCTAGGCCGGCCTAATCATTGCCCTTGTTGAATGACTAAAGGACCAGCAACAGGGTCCAGCTCTGAGTCCTTTATAAAGCAAAACCATCTGAAATGATTAGAAAGCTACATGACCGCAAGTTAGCTACACTACATGCTTCCACTATGGAAGGGGGAAAAAAAAACAATGCTCTTTTGAGAAATAGACACTTATGGGCTAGAGAGAAGGCTCCGTGGTTAAGAGCACATACTGCTCTTGCAAGGACACAAGTTCAGTTCCTAGCACCTATGTGGTGGCTCACAACCTCATGTAACTTTAGTTGTAGGTTATCCAATGCCCTCTTCTAGTGCATGCATGCACACTCATGCACGCGCACACACTGCAAAATTAAAAATTAAAAAAAAATCTTGAAAAGTAGAAACAGACAATTATTTAGGATATGGATTTCTCTTTCCTGTAAGTAATGCTTCTAGCAGAAGCATGAATGGCAGATCCATGGGATCACATGACTTGGAAAGCAACAGCTGAAAATTAAAACAACAGGTTAGAAGTTAAAATCCAGGATGCACCCTGTGTGAATAGAAAAAGTAATTCCCAGGGCCACAAGTTGTTAGATGAAAATTCTCATACCTGTGATGAGCATAGGCCTTCCCTCCAGGCACAGCTGAGAGTGACATGTAAGGACCCAGATGTACTTGTACACATTACTCCAGACAGGTTAAAGCAGGGATTATTGTTGGGGGAATGACAGTGTTTTTGGTTATCTGGAAGCCAGCGTATAACACAGTTAAACTTTATATTCAGGAGACATGATCTTGTTTGAGTTTCAACGGCTTTGACTATTTGGATGGCATGAGGTTGGAAGGGAATACAAGGCCAGGGTCACATCAAGCCAGGCCAGCTGAGCTGGCCCTCAAAGACCAGAGCCACAGGAATCCAGTGCACCACTGTGTCTCCCATTCCTAGTCTTGTGTCCACAAGGATCCAGTGCACCATTGTGTCTCCCATTCCTAGTCTTGTGTCCACAGGGATCCAGTGCACCACTGTGTCCACAGGGATCCAGTGCACCACTGTGTCCACAGGAATCCAGTGCACCATTGTGTCTCCCATTCCTAGTCTTGTGTCCACAGGGATCCAGTGCACCACTGTGTCCACAGGGATCCAGTGCACCACTGTGTCCACAGGGATCCAGTGCACCACTGTGTCCACAGGGATCCAGTGCACCACTGTGTCCACAGGGATCCAGTGCACCACTGTGTCTCCCATTCCTAGTCTTACAACCACACATAGTTGCTCCTAACAGAATTGGGTTAGGGAATGTCTCAGAAATCACTGGAGTGTAATTTGATAAGCAAATGAGTGAATAAAGAAAAGACTTAATCCAGATACAGAAAGTGTCACCGTGGATAACTGGTGACTCTCTCTGCCTTTCAGATCTCAAACAATAATCCAACATCATTCCTCTATCTTTACGTTATATCATGCATGTGTTTTCATTTGAGAGTCTAACCCCCACTGATCCTGCCTCCTGGAGAGAAGACATCTGGAGTTTAAAGTTTGTAGCTTCGCCACACTGAGGACAATTCCCACCTTCTTAGCCCGTGACCCCTCAGAACTGGCTCTGCCCTAACGCCTCCTGAACCACGGTGACCTTTGTTTGGAGTGGACTGCCCCTGCAAAGCGTTGACTCTCACAGGGAAATGAAGTTTGCTCCTGATGCTTGCCAGAGTTGGACTTTCTGACACTCTCTTCCCACCTCCTCCTCCCTTTCTCCCCACACAAGTGTTATTCAGAGCTTTGTGAACTGAGAGGTTTTAAAACTGGTACATACATTGACTTGTCTCAGAAAATGGTGGACACATCTGGCCTCCAGATGTTCTCTAGTCCTGCAAATTACCTGCCAATCTCAGGTGGCGATTTAGAGCTCAGACTAAACACGTGACGTTGCAGACAGCCTCTCACAAAGTCACCTTTCAGCTCCCCTGCAGCCTCTGCTACTGTTTTCTCCCTAGAGCTTCTTGGATCTGCGTGCCGGTGGCCTTCCCAAACGTAGCCTGTAAGGACACAGGGGTCTTCATCACAATGAAGAGGGACTCAGAGACCAAGTCTCAGCTTTGCTGTGTGATTTCAGGTCTGTGTCTCAGTATCCACCAAGCGAACAGATCACTGATGGCCTCCATGTTTAGGGCTACTTTGGGAATTAGAGTCAGTGTACATAACGTACTGAGGCTGCGTCTGGCACATTTTAAGCACCAAGCAGGTGTGTGCCCCTATTATTTCTGATTCCCTACTCTGGAGGCCAGCGTGGAATTAGAAGTTGGTCTGTGTGCTCTAATTGGCTTTTTTTATCATTTCACCTTAGCCCTGAGGGAATATCTATTTTCCTAACCTCTCTCCAGGGCCCAATAAGGATGGCAATGGTAGTACTGAAATGTACTGAGCACTTCAAGTGATAAGCACTCAGCATCCACAACCTGCGTGAGATCCTGTGAGTTGGCACAGTTCCTAACAGGGTGGAACGAAAATGGAGATTCTCTGAGCTTGGCAACTTTATCAGCTCCATATTTCAGCTGGGTAGAAGGAGAGGCAGGGAGGAGTCCGGAAATAGTAGCCTCAGGGAAGCCTGGCTCATGTCCCTGGTTCTCAGCTGTGAAAGGGAGGTCCTAGGTCAGACACTATTGCTTTGGGTGACACCAGGTGAGGTAGGGGCCACCAAAGCAGGTGAACTTTGTGACAGGCCCAGAAAGGGGTGGATAGAAGTGAGGCCAGAGAAAGGCATTTGAGGCAGAGGGATCAAGAATAAAGTTGGAAACTCAGAAATGTTTGGGCACTAAAGTCACTAGCTTTCACTTGGGTATAAGTAGGCGGAAGGGTAAACAGTATCTGATTGTAGAAGGTGGTCCATGCTCCATAACAAAACAAAGCACCTTTTTCTTGCAGCCATAGAATGCTTTCGAGCAAAGGACATGCTGTGCTTTGGGAGATCAGCCTGCAGCAGGGGGTCGGATGTAATGACAGGTGGAAACTAGACACTGGGAGGTCATTGGGTTTGCCAACGCCTAATGTTCCTTGACGTTCTAAGCCAATGAGGCAGTGGGGTGAGATTTGTCCAAAGCCCTCCAGTGAGAAGCAGCACAGCCCAAACCCCGGGCAGGTGTTCCACCTCTCAAATTTCAGATTCCTTCCACTGTATCAGGCAAAGATGCAACTAAACGATCAGAGAGTGTGAATGGGGGAGCCCCTTCAACCGTGAAGGTCACAGCCGCAGTTTCAAAGACCTGAGGAGTTCTGTATGCCGTGTACGTGCACTCACACACACATTTGTATATGCCAGCACATTCACGTGGGGAATAGCCCACCACATAGGCCTCTTAGAGGAGCACGTGTGTGCAGACATGGATGTGCCAGGACTCACACCAACTGGCGAAGCACAGAAATCTGCATAGCAGTGTGTGGTATCCAAAAGCAGCAGTGAAGGAAAGAACAATATTAACAGATCGCTTGATTTAGGTAGGAAGAGGGAAGACTGGAGGCTAAGTGAGCAGTCACACCTGGGAGGCCAGCCCTGTCCTCCAGGCCATCAGTATTCTTCAGAACTGTGGTTCTTAACCAGGGACGATTGCGCCTGACTATGAGACTATGTCTGGAGACATTTGGGGTTGTCACAGTTGAGAACAAGGTGACCATATTGGATCTTGTGGGTGGAGACCAGGGATGATGCTGAACATTCTGACATACACAGACCAGCCCTTCAGGAACCATAATTGTCTTCTCATACGGTCCACACTGCTAAGGCTGAGAGCCCGCATTAGAGTGACAAGGTCTTACACAGAGCTGAACAGTGCTGGGATCCTGTTTTCTGGCTGCTGATCTTCCAGAGAGGCCAGAGGTGAGCTGGCCTTCTGTGCAGTGACAGGCTCCTGTGTGGCGGGCAGTTCCTAGAAGGCTTTGTCGCCTCTATCAACATGCAGTAAGGAAAGGAGTATCCAAGCATACTGCTGCAGGCCCGGCCTAGGGGTCTGCATGGCCTGGATCCCTCTGGAATTCAGGACTTGGGCCATTGCTTGTGGCCCTACCTAGAACCATGGCACACTACAGGATCCCAGGGGCTGCCTAGCCTCCACCTCCTTTCACACACAAAAGCCTAACCAGGCATAGTGGCTTGCCTACGGCTGTGTGGCCAAAATCTCCTCCAGTAAGTGCCAGAAAATCCAACTCCACGTAGATGGAGCCAAGTGTCTTCACTCAGCAGCTGAATTAGCTGGAGTTCCAGCTTCTGGTATGGCTGGACCTGGGGCTCTGTTGATGGTTTGGTTCTGCCTCTGGTAACTCTGGGCTCAGCTCTCCTGTCCTGGCTCTGCTTTCTCTCTCTGGGGTGTCCTGACCCTTCTTGAAGCTAAGATGATCACTGGATTTCAAGGTTTTTTCTTCATGCCTTCAAAACACATGTCTCAACCCAGCCTGGCCATCCCACCACTTGGGATGTGGAGGTAGGAAAGACTGTGAGTTCAAGGCCAGCCCACACTACACAGTAAAACTGTCTCAAAAACCAACCAACCAGCCAACCACCCACCTACACAACCACCTACCCACCTACCCAACCAACCAACCAATCACCTACCCACCCACTCAACCACCCACCCACCCATCTACCTACTCAACCAACAAACCAGTCACCCACCGACCCACCCACCCACCCACCTACCCAACTAACCAACCTATCACCCACCCACCCACCCACCCACCTGCTACCCAACCAACAAACCAATCACCTACCCACCCACCCACCCACCCATCCACTCAACCATCCAATCAACCAACCACTCAACCACCTAACCAATCAACCACCTACCCAAACCACCAACCCAAACAATTACCCAACCAACCAATCACCCACCCAACCAACTAAAAACCTACCTAACCCACCCACCTACCCAACCAATCAACCACCCAACCAGCCAACTAACCACCCCCAAGCACCTTTCTCAGTGTTGGTGGTTAAGGAAACTGACTCAGGACTAAGGAGATGTCCCTTCCCCACCTAACCCTTGTCACCTCAGGGAAGTGCTCAGAGTGACAAACCCGAGCAGAGAGAGTCCACAATGTTTGTTCAGCAAACGGCAGGCGGTAGTCTCCAGAATAAGCTTGGGGTGCCATTTGCAGAAGAAGTTAAGGGAGGGTACTCTGTGAGGCAAAGGGCACATGGCCACCACTCCCAGCCAGTAAATGGCATGTATCTAACATGCCCTTTCCATTCTGTTTTGGGCTTTCTGAGGAAGAGCCCTGCCTCCCACCACAGTTTGGGTGCTTGACCCAGAAGCTCCAGGCCAAGGGTATAGCTTCAGGTGGCTCCTTTTCTTCTTGTCCTCACTCAGAATTCTGTAAGCTTTATCTCTATCCTATTTCATCTACAGGGAATTGAGAGAATATGTCTCACCATCGGCTTTCCCAGGCCCCTGCTGTTCCCTGGGGACTGATGCATCTTCACACACATACTCCCTACCCACACCCAGCACTCACAGTTTGCAGACTGGTACTGGGTCAGGGGCAGAAAGAACTTAGCTGGCTGGCCTCCCAGGTACTGTCCCAAAGCTCTTCCCAGACACAGAAGGGACAATGTATCTGGGAATGCATTAACGGCTGCTTGCTCTTAATGCATTCAGATGACAGACAGCATCCAGGCCTCCATCTTACAGAGGTGATTGGAAGTCCTCCAGTGGTGACGAGTGCCTGGTTTGTGCTCCCACAGGTCTGTGTGCTGAGGGTAGGGAGGAGAGCCTGAGAGCAGAACTCTTCCCTTTGTGCTGCTGACCTTAAACCTATACACCAACGTGTCAGGGAAGAAAAAACTACAAGTTTGGTGGGTGTGGGTCAGCTGAGGCCATGGGAGCTGGGGTCCTGGACATCTAGGGGTCTACACAGCTCCAGGCCAAGGATAAATCATGGATGACCTGAAGTTGGAATTCAATGAACATATTCTAAACCAGCCAAAAATCCAGGATTCCTAGAGCCAAGAGATCATGAGGGGGGTCCCAGGGATGAGGGACCCCATGGGCATTGATAATGTAGGCTTTTACCTGAATGGGATGGGGCCAGTAGGAGGTCTAAGCAAAGGAGGCCTCAATCCACTTGTTCTTCCCCCAAATAACTCTGGCTGCTGGGTAAAAATAGGTTCTGGGCCAATGGATGGATACTCCCCATCTTCATGAAGCTGGGGCAATAGTCTTCCATCAGAGATGAGGGCAGCAGGCCAGGTGGCTGCCCTGGGGTGGGGGTGGGAGGTCTGTGCTGAGAAGCTGTGGAGTTCTGGTTCATGATGATGAATGGGCCTGACTGCAGATCAAGTGTGGTACTTAAGAGAACCAAGAGGGTCAAGGTTGACTCAGTGATCCTGATGTGTGGAAAGAAGCTGTCACTCACTGAGGGAGTGAGAAGCACAGGCCCAGGAAGATGAGCCAAGGTCTGCAGCTCTGCATGCAGAGCGGTATGGCCTCAGCGCCCGCTGGACCTGTGTGACCCTCCCAGCATGCACAGAATAGAAGGCTGTGGGGAGAGGACCTGGGATGAACCAGTGGCTTGGGGATTAAGAGCACCAGCTGCTCTTGCAGATGACTGAGGTTCTGCTCCCAGGTCACAGTGACTTACTCCTATCCCTGGTGACCTGACACACATGCCCACATGCAGGCAAACTCATAAATCCTTTTTGAAAAACAGAGGATCTCACATTTTCTCCTTTGCTGAGGAAATGCACCCATTTTAGAGACCAGATAACTGAGGTGCCAAACAGTGCTAAGATGCATCTGTGGCAAAGCAGGACTCAAACCCTAGGCCCGCTGAGCTGAAATCCATTGTCTCTTGCTTCTGTCCATGTTGTTAACTCGGGTTTTCTAGAGACTAAAAAACTGGACTGGGAGCTCAGTAACAGAGTGCTTGCCTAGCATGTACAGGAACACACACACACACACACACACACACACACACACACACACACACACACACACCAAAAGCCACTGGTCTAACCAGTCAACAGATCCTGTTATTGCCATCACTCCTGTGTCTGTGTCTCAGTATGGTCCACCTGTCCTCGGTCCTACTGTCTCCTGGGTGACAGTGGATGTGAGTGTTGGTGGCGCCGGAACTACTTCTGCCCATGGCTTTGTAAGAGGGAAGCTCTTGTGGCTCTCGAACCATGTGATTCTATGTGTGCATGTGTGTATTGTGTGTGTGCACATGTGTTTCTCTGTGTATGCATGTATATGTAAGTCTGTATGTGCATGTGTATATATGTGTGCATATGTGTATATGCAGGAATGTGTCTGTATATGTGTCTGTGTGTGCATGTGTATGTGTGGACGCATTGTGAATGTTCATATGTGTGTATTTGCATACATAGTGTGTGTATATATATGTATTGTATATTCAGGTGTATATATCCATGTGTCTGTGTTTGCATGGATGTGTGCTCTCATGACATACATCTGTGCTTGTGTGTGTGTGTTTTCAAATCGAAGACCCAAGCAACAAAACCCGCAGAACACTTGACCTTCCAAAGTGAATCGCCCAGCCTTGCCCATAAATCTATTCTCCCAGCCCAGGAGGGAATTATACCTGCAGGGCAATAAATGAGATCAGTTTTATTTATTCTTATTTTTTCTAATCCTCTTGACACACAACATAGCTTTTCTCTTATAAAGCAATATTTACAGAACTGTACAAAACCATGGTGGAGATTATTTTAGGGAAAGGGTGTGTGTGTGTGTGTGTGTGTGTGTGTGTGTGTGTGTGTGTGCTGGCCTGGAGACGACTTCACACATCTTTCCACTCTGAGCTGCTCTCTGCCACGTGCAGAGGTAGCAGGGATTCTTTTTGTTCCAAGGCAAGCTGGGAACACATGTGGGTGGGGCGGGGTAGGTACGGCTGAGTCCAGGGCAACACAGCCTGCTTGGGAGAGGTATGCAGATGACATAAAGAGAAGCAGGTGTTTGGGTTCCTGGTCCCCTTGCTTTTCATTGCTGGTGTCCAAGGCGTCGTGAAGTCCTCACTGATGCTCACAGCCCTCTCTGCACTGGCCACTCTTCCAAAGCTTCTCACATTCAGACTGCTTGACCCTTCATAGCACTCCTAAGTGGTAGGTACTGTTCTATCGACATTTTACAAATGAACAGACCAAGGCCCAGAGAGGTCAGTAACCTTCTCAAAGTCACAGAGCTGGGAGGTAGGCAAGTTGGGGTTTGAACCCAGATAGTCTAGCTGTGGAGGCTGGTTCATCACTGTTTCATCATAGGTGCTTCTGAGAACCCATTCATAGCTGGAAATCAGAAAGTGCACAGCATGTATTCTGTTGGGCACGCCACACCTGGCTTTCCTCCCCACTTCCTGCTGCTGGCTCATAGTGGATCTGCAATGGCCCAGGTAGGGACATCGTCTTAACCAGGAGCAGGGACATAGTAGCTGGGCTGGGAGAGTGCTTGCCTACCATTCATAAGGTCCTGGGTTCAATCCCCAGCACTTCATAGATCAGACATGGTGGTTCACACCTGTAATCCCAGCACTAGGAAGGTAAAAAGGCAAGACAGTCAGAAATTCAAGGCCATCCTTGTCTGCATAGTGATTCCAGTTCAGGCTACATGGCGTCTTGTCACACACAAAAAAAATAATAAATAAAAAAAAAATAACAAAAGCAGCATTGCCAGGCAGGGCAAGGTGATGCACACCTTTAATCCCAGCACTTGTGAGGCAGAAGCAGGTGGATCTCTGTGAGTTCAGAGCTAGCCTGGTTTACATAGTGAGTCCCAGGCCAGCCAGGGCTACGTAGTGAGAACATGTCTGAAGGAAGGGGGAGGAGTTAGGGGAAGAAGGGAGGAGGAGCTGTAGCTTATGAATCCATGGCAGGGCCTTTAGACTGGCCCGAAGCTGAAAGGTCGGAACAGTAAACAGCCGTTAGCCTATCTTTCTGTGCTCAAAGCTAAGGACACTGGAAGGTACACAGACAGTAACTCATGCAGTGAGTTATTAGTCTTTCCTCTCTTAGATACATCCCAAGTTCTCGGCTGCCCAGACAAACTCTCAGCCTGTTTTGGTTTAACAGGCTAAACCAAAAATATCTAATATTTCCCCCTTGACTGTCCCCAAAAGGTAGAATGCTCTCTTGTGTCCAAAGTCCACGTACCCTAGAAGGAGGACAATTTTATGTCTT
Organism: Peromyscus californicus insignis; assembly: GCF_007827085.1. Taxonomy (NCBI): domain Eukaryota; kingdom Metazoa; phylum Chordata; class Mammalia; order Rodentia; family Cricetidae; genus Peromyscus; species Peromyscus californicus. The sequence goes on from NW_026294535.1 coordinate 2,684,029, forward strand.
TTCAAATAAGAAAGAAAAAGGAAAAACATTCACAGAACAGAGGCTTGGGTGCTGTTCTCCTTTCTCAAGGCATGTCCACCCTGTCTGTCAAGGTTCTCTGTACACACACACACACACACACACACACACACACACACACACACACACTGCTTTCTTCTGGCAGTTGCTAAGATCTCCAGATTGCCACCCTGCTGTTTTTTGGGTTTTTTTTTCTCTAACTTCAGTAAAACGTCATTGAGTTCCCTTCTAAAAAGTTTTTTATCAATGGGACCAAGCACCCAAAGCAGACCCTGTGCCCTTGAGCACCCTCAGCAAAGGATTGAGCTGCTGGAGTGATGCTGACATCCGGGAGCGATTGGACATGGAAGCAGCATGCGCTGGGAAAGGCAGCGGGCTGCCATGGTGGCTGCACCAGGGACAGAGAGACTCTGTAGGAGGAATATTTACAAAATCCAAGCTGCTGGAAACGGGGAGAAGCACTCAATGGAAGAAATGGAACAGCCTTGCCATTGGGGGAAACCAAGGCAGGGTTCAGATGCAGGAGCTGGCTTCAGGGAGATCCAGGAGGTGGGGCAGGAGGGAGAGATGGAATTTACGTTCTGGAGTCACAGCCAGGCTCAGGCCTCACTGGTCCTCTTTGCTGGCTGACAGCCTCGATCTCTCAACGTTAGGAGATGATGGAAATGCCATGTAATCATGGAATCGTTCATCTTCATGTCAACTTGATGGGATTTAGTGTCTCCATGGAAACACACCTCTAGGTGCTTCTTTGAAGGTGTTCCTAGAAAGATAGAACAGAGAAGACCCACCCAAAATTTGGGGGGCAGCACCATTCCGTGGGCTGGGGTTACTGCATGAGCGGCACTATCCCGTGAGCTGGGGTCCCTGCATGGGCGGCACTATCCCGTGAGCTGGGGTCCCTGCATGGGCGGCACTATCCTGTGGGCTGGGGTCACTGTGTGGGCAGCACTATCCTGTGGACTGGGGTCCCTGTGTGGGCGGCACTATCCCATGGGCTGGGATCCCTGTGTGGGTGGCACTCTCCCGTGGGCTGGGGTCCCTGCATGGGTGGCACTCTCCCATGGACTGGGGTCCCTGCATGGGTGGCACTATCCCATGGACTGGGGTCCCTGCATGGGTGGCACTCTCCCGTGGGCTGGGGTCACTGCATGGGCAGCACTATCCCATGGGCTGGGATCCCTGTGTGGGTGGCACTCTCCCGTGGGCTGGGGTCTCTGCGTGGGTGGCACTCTCCCGTGGACTGCGGTCCCTGGCAGAATAAAAAGCAGGAAGCCAGCTGAGCATCAGCCCTCACCCCTCTACTTGCCTGCTATGGATACAGTGAGATCAGTCACCTCAGGCCTTCCCAGCCTCCACAGACTGGCTATATCTCTTCTTCAACCATGAGTCCAAAACAAACCCTTCCTCTCTGATGGCTTTTTGTCTTGTCACAGCACCGAGAAGAGTAATGAATGCACTCTATGATCGAGTTCTTGGTTAATTAGTTATCAGATGGCCCACTGGCTGAGACTCCTCGGGCTGCACTTTCAACAGTGAATATAATGTTGGCCGTGAACTATACCCAATACAGTTAATTTGAAAATTGACCTTTCTCCATCTAAAGAGCAATAGCAACTTCCTAGGGAGGAGGTGTGGCCACCCCAGCCAGTGCCTGGAGCCTGTGTTGTCCCATGCTTGACTCAGCACAGTCCATCCTTGCAATCACCTGTCTGGAGTCACTGGATAGGGCCACAGGATTTCTGAGGATTGAGACTGGGATTCGAACTCAGATCTCTACAATCATTCATCTGAGTGGCCTGGGAATTAATTAGCCCAAGATCCCAAACAAGAACACTCGCACACTAATTTCCTTATTCTTTCATCCGCCAGATGAAGAACTCCTTAGCCATGTGCCGCGGCACCTGAGGGGTGTCCCGAATATGCCGGAGACCTGACCTGATGTTGACAAACAGGGAGGCACCAGAAATGGGTTGTCTCCCTCTAAACACGCATTCTGTCCTTCCCACTTATTCACTCAGCGAACATCAGCCAGGCATTGTCTTTGCTCAAAGGCTGGCCTCTGCAGTCCTGCCCCTCCCATAATGCAGTGTGATTTGCTGAGAGCGGTTTAAAGACTATTGGCTTGTCAGGCAGGAACGAGGCTGATCCCTGGGGTGGCCTCTTGAGATGCACAGGCTTTGGTGAGAGGGTTAGAAAATGCAGATGTCTGAGGAGAGACTGTAAAGCCATGCTGAAGCTCAGTGAGAATTTAGATGCAGACTATGGAAGGGATCCCTCTTTCCAGACCCTTTCCCCGCACAGCCACTGCCACGTCACCCACTGACACCTAATGATGATAATTTATTGACCATACACCGGTTTTTCTATCTGAAAAAATGGAGAGATGCTCCTGCCAGGGACTGGCTGCCTTCTCCTGCAGCAAGTACGGGAAAGGTCCTTGGAGAAATGCCAGCTGTTCTCTTGCCTGAGGCCCCACGGGCTGGCACAGAACACAGCAGGGTGTGCCCTTGGCTCTCCCTGGCTCTAAAGCTAGAATTTTTCCTTTTAGCGCCAGAAGCGGGGACTGCTCTCCTACCAGCCGAGCTTGCCCCCTCCCACCCAGGCTTCCAGTGCCTGCCGGTATTTCTTCTCTTGCCTTATCCCTCTTAGAATGAGTTAAGGGCCTGTAGGAGGCCTGTCCAGCCAAACTCACTTAATACAACCACAGAAAGTGGCATGCCTGTTAAAGCTAGCCCTTTGCAGGGAAAGCCAAAGGGGGAAAACCTCAAGCTGAGTTCTCTGCCTGTTTATTAGCTTCGTGCCCCTGGGCAGCATTTGCCTTCCCTGGAGGTAAACTCATGCCCTCCAGCACCAAGGGCTGTGAAGGCACCTGGAGCTAATAAACATCATGGAGCCTGAACTCAGCAGGTATTTTCCTGTGCTGCTGTTAGGATCAGAGTGACATTAGACACACCAGAAGCACGTGGGCACCTGAGGCTAGATTGCTGAATGGAGCCTCCCCTGGGGCCAAGCCACAGAGGGAAGAACCTGAAAAAAGACTGAGCCACATCCCTGAGAGTCCCCTGGGGCTGAGGCTGCTTGGGTGACCTCTCCATTGGGTGCTCTTGGAGGAAGCATGGCAAAAAAAAAAGGCCAGGAGTACACTGGCTGTCCAGTGCCAAGCCCTGGCTCCATCCCTTCGCTGTCCCACAAGGGAAGCTCTAGTGGCCACTTTGGTGTGAACCATGGAGGGCTTCCTTGGGGCAAAGCAGCTCTCGGGGCAGAATTAGACCCTGACGTGAAGCTGGGCCCTCTAACAGCGCTGGCCCACAGCGTTTTCCAAGCTAGCTGGGCTGCTGTGTATCAACTCCCAAAGTGCTGCTACTGTCCCAGCCTCAGGCTGCTCAGTTGTGCAGAAGGCCCACGGCCCAGGCATCTCTTATGCCTGCTTACCTCTTCTGAAGTATGACACTTCCAATGTGTCCCTTCCAGAATGCATATACTGAAGCCGGAACCCCAAGCACCGCAGCCTGGAGTTTCCTTTGGAAATAGGATATTTGCAGATGGAAGTGGTTAGGAAGTAAGCCCTATCCCAGCATGACCAGAGCCCTGAGGGAACTCAGGACACAGCTGCACATACAGAGAGAATGAGAAGGTGGTGTTCTGCACACCCAGATGCAATCTGCCTAGAGCCAGACAGACCCTCTTTCAATAGCTGCCCACCTGAACCTCTGTCCTCCTTAATCTTGGGCATCTAAGCTTCCAGAAACAAAAGGCATATAGTTAGGGTTCATGGCAGGGTCTCAAGTAACCCCAGCTAGCCTTGAATCCCATCTGTAGCCCAGGGTCTAACTCCTGATCCTTGGCCATTGCCCCCCACATACACACACCCTGGGATTACAGCTGTGGGCCACAGTGTATTTATCTCAGCCGCTAGCTGTAGAGCATTGAGAAGCTTTAAGAAGTGGCCACACTGTGTAGACACCTCAGACCCCATAGCACACCTACTGTGGAGGTGTACCACCCTTGCTCCACGATCACAGGAATTCAGAGTGGAAGAATGACTTGCTCGAACCACACAGTGAAAAAGAGACTCAGAGAAGAGAATCGAACTCTGGGTCCTAGTTAGAGCAGTGTGATGGGATTCTCGGAGAGCAACAAGCAGCCCAGATCCAGGCCTACAGATGACCCCCACCCCACCCCACCCCTGGCCACCCCAGTCCCTCCACATTCACACAAAAAGGTGGGCTAGGACAAGCTGTCTGCTGTCAGGAGCCTGGTGGGACATCAAGAGCAAGAAGCAGGGGACTGCCCAGACCCAGGGCTGACAAAGCTGGGGGGCTTTGCACGTAAGCCAGGGCAGAAGGCTGCTCCCCGCCCCACAGGGTGTGTCCAGGAAGCCAGGTGGCCCCAGCTGCCAGGTGCCAGGAGCCAGAAAGTCATGAGAGTGTTCTCCAGAGTCCTGAGCCAATCCACCTCCACCGTGCTCTGTGCCCGAAGGCCCTCCTCCTGCCCTGACACCTCCCAGAGCTCAAGGTGTCCCCAGGCAACACCTTCCTTTCCTCCTGAACACTTTCAGGGAAGCCCAGCCAATCTTGGAGCAGGGCCTTGGGGGTCATTCTAGGTTTTGTAATTCATGAATTTGTTTACTCTTTTACAACTCCATATTCCTATATGTATGTACATGTATATACATACGTACATAGTATTCTTTGATCAAAGTCATTCCCCATCATTTTCTCTTACGTCTTTCTTCCTCCCACCAAATCTTTTTATCCCAAATCCCCTACTACTTCCAGTTGTGCGTGTGTGTCCATGTGCATGTGCGTGTGCGTGTGTGAGTGTGTGTGTGTCTGCCTGTGTGTGTGTGTGTGTGTGTGTGTGTGTGTGTGTGTGTGTGTGTGTGTGTGTGCCACTGCTTTTAATTTGTGCTACTTGCATGAGCACGGAGTGAGGTATATTTCCTTGGGTAGAGGCAATGTACCTGTGGGGATCATTCTTAATCAAAGCATGAAATGTAATGACACAGGCCCTCCAGAGCCTGCAAAGCAGTCCCTTTTTCTCCAGCTCCTGTCAGGTGACTGTAGGGACACAGTGGAGCTGTCTGTAACCATTTGGGACGTGCAGAGACAGGGAACTGGCTGGTGGCCACAATCTCACGATAGAAGGGACTGGAGGGGGCAGTCAGGACTCCCAGATCCTGAGGCAGCCTCCCTGGGCCTGTGAAGTCTGAGGCTCCCCCATGTCACCAGCTGTCCTCACTGATGAAGCCCTCTCTATTCCAGTCTCTAGGAAGAGGCAGTGGGAAGGGGGCAGGCCTTTCTCAGTTGACTCAGCCACAAAGCCATAGTGTGATTGGAGGTGATTCATTCTGCATCAGCCATTGCCTCCTCTAAGCATCCAGCCTGTGAGGGAGCCAGGTCCCACCTTACTGGCCCAGCCACACAGTGTTCCCACACTTATATGCTCTGTAAGTAGACCAGGTTTGAATCAGAGACCAGCCTAAACCTGCCCTAGGGGTGATAGCTGGGCTTCCAGGCCTGGTAGCTGGAGGCCTGAGGAAGTGGCTCACCCTGGGTGATGTAGACTCTGGTCCTAATATGACTAGAATTGGGCACAACCACCCTGAGACCCTCCTCTCTGACAGGGGTCAGAGGGCCTAGAGGGGCACCAGAGATGTCACAATCCAAACCCACAGCCCCCTCCTAGGGACTCCCTACATATGTACTTCTTGAACTGTGGGGAACCCTTTCCCATTAGCAATTGGTACACATCTTCAGGCGTTGATTCCCTGTGTGCCCATTTCCCGCTGGATAAGTCAATGCAGCTGCAGATCGGGCCTCCAGGAAGGCTAGTGATGTCCACTTAAGGATGCTCCTACCAGGCCCAGAACCCAAGAACCCTCTTGTGTGGCTCAGCCTAGCATGAATGCTGAGTCTCCTGTAACCACCATATAGATCTCCAGACAGAATGACCTGAAACAGTTTTTGTGGTCTGGAGGTAGGAAGCCCAAATGGGCCTCGGTGAGCAAAGAGCAAGGTGTTGACTGCACCAGGTCACTTTGGAAACCTTAGAGAGACTCAGCCCACCACTTTGAAACCCCCTTTCATATTTATAGGTTCTGGTGAGTAAATGGTGAACATCTCTGGAGACCATTACTCCACTGGCCATAGAGAGTGCAATACAACACCACATTCTGACTCCTTCCCACTTGATAATTCAGCCTGGCACTGGGAGCAAGTTTCCATTATCCAGACTGTGTGACCTTAGGGAAGTTCCGTACCCTCTCTAGACCTTGCTTATCTTAATAAAATGGAGCTTAATCATAGACTCTGATAAGGGACCATCATCACTTGCTTGGGGTCTGGAAATGCCAGTAGCTGACTCAGGTAGCTGTACTTCATAATATCTCTGGCTTCCCAGCTCTTGGTACCTGTGATTTCACGACTCAGTGCTTCTAAATAACAGGCGCAAACTCTGAAGATGCATAATCACATCTGTTGAGAAACTTCCCTCAGGGAGAGAAGTGGATCATCTTTCTCTGTGGCATGGTGCTTTGTACTAGAAGGTAGTTGAGCACACACGCCAACAGTAAATAGATAGACAACTGTGCTTGTATGTGTGTGTATTTGTACAGGGGCTGTGTGTTTATGTGTGCAAGCACCTTCTCACAAAGCTCAGATAGAAAGCATGTTCCTCTAACCAGCCCCTGGCTCCCTAGATGTGGGGGGTGGAGGGGAGCACTGTGAGGCTGTTGCCACTGAGGCCTGCCTCTGCTGAGAGTGGCTGGGAGCTAGAACAAGATAAGCACTGCTGCAGATTAGTATACACCCCTGCTGCTCCCAGCCACCCTCCTCTCACTTCCTGCTTACCTGGCTAGTGCTCCCTACACCCACAGCCTTCATCCTGACTGACCAGCCATCTTGTCCAATGCTCCAGGCTACTAGGGCAATGGTTCTTGCACATCACCAGCTTGACTCCAAGCCTATCCTATCTGTGACTTCCAGTCATGCTGCTCAGAGCCCCTGACCTGGAATCCAGAGGCCGTTCAGGGCCAGCCCTGACCTGTGTTAGCAGTGTAGCCTTTGTTGAGTCTCTAAAAACTCTCTATGTCCCCCACTCCACCTGCTCCAGAAGTCACCTTGCTCTACAGGACTGTGTATCCCAGACCTCTACTCTACTGAGCATCTCTGGCTTGTTTAGAACCCGGATGTGCCTCTGGTGCAGGTACCGCAGAGACTCAACTTGGTGATGCTCTGGCCACAGCCCTCTCCTGGCCTAGACTACTATCTTCTCTTGTCCTGGTAACAGCAGCCTGGTGCTATGCACTCTGCTTGAGGTCATTTCTCGGCTTCTGGCTCTTCACTGGTTTCAGATGTGCCTTCATGTCCTTCCCAGCTCAGCCCCCGCCTTTCTCTCTGAGCAGCGCAAACTCTGAAGCCAAATGGATTAATTCCCAGCTTCACCTATAATCCCATCTGTGTGACCTTTGGAAAGATACCTAACCTCTCTGGACCTCCATTTCATCATCTGCACAATGATAATAATCATAAAGACTACGTAGAGATGTGAGGATTAGAACAATCCATGCCGTAAAGTACTCAGAACAGAGCCTGGCTCTTAGGAAGTGACACAAAAGTCTTCAGTTCTATTTTTCATGAGTACTATTATTTTCTAGCCTCACCCGAATGTCATTTACATATATCCTGCTGGGTAAAAGGGGGGGCTGGGGGCATTTAGGGGAGTTTGGGTCAGATCGCCCAGGGAAGCAGTGTGGTGTTACACCAGCAAAGCTGGGAATGGCTCCCTATAGAAAACTGAGGGAACAGCTTAGAGTTAGGAAAAGTTACGTGAGCAGAGACATCCAGGGAATAAGTGGCTTTGTGGGTTTGTGAGTAGGATGGAATTTGTTTGGACAGCTAGATCAGACAGAGGCCACAGAGGCCCTTAAGGCCTGGGTGGAGGGTTTCTGTCTCCTCCTCAAGGCAATAGGGAGCCACTGAAGGTTGTTGAAGTGGGAGAAGAAGGTCATGGGCTCAAAGCTTTGCTCAGAGCAGTCAGATGTGTTTAACACCCAGAAAGAAATCAGTTCTGGCCGCAGACCCAATGGATTACAAACACAGTAATACATTTTCTTGTATTCTGGAAGCTGGAAGTCTGAGACTGAGGCATCTACAGCATTGATTACTATGGAGGCTGCGTGACAAGAATTGGACTCATCTTCTCTCCCGTGTTTTGTCGGCTGCCAGCAAACTCTGGTGTCCCTTAACCTGTACATACCCATTGCAATCCCTTTCCCCCTCCTCTCACGGCTGCCTCTGTGCATCAGTGTAATGGTTCGTTTTAATTGTCAACTTTACACAATTTAGAATCACCTGGGAAGAGTCCCAAAGAGGAATTGTCCAGATCAGACTGAACTGTGGGCATGTCTGTGTGGGATTGTCTCCACTGCACTAATGGAGGTGGGAAGACTTGCCCATTTGGGGCAGCATCTTTCTCTGGCTCTAGGTCTTAGACCACTGGATGTAGAGGGAAGGCTGAACACCAGTGAGCTTGCATGCATTTCCTTCTGCTCCTGACTGTGGGTGTGACCTGCCTTGACTTGTCTGCCATGGCGGCCTGTAGTCTGGGATTGCAAGCTGAATAAACCCTTTCTTTCTTAAAGTCACACTTACTGCCATAGTGTCCTCCCACAGCAACAGAAGAAATGAAACTAGAACAATCAGCGTGTCCCACTCCCCTCTGTGTTGGTACAAGGCCTGTGCCACCCTTACCTTACTGGTATGTAAATATGGTCCCACTCACAGGTTTTGGGGATTCGGCAGACATATGTTTCGGAGCCATACTTTAGGCAAGGAAACCAGCACTCTCTGTACATCAGTCTTGGACTCTGGCTCATGTGGGGGAGCTGAGAACCACTGAGCTGCATCTGAGCTTCCTCAAGGAATGCTTTGATAACTCCCTAAATGGGACATGGTCCCTAGGAGCATCCTTCCATGTGTCTAGTGGAAAAGGGCCTCTTTTCTCCAGCCAAGGTTAGCACTTGCTCCCCCACCCCCACCCACCGCCAGGCTCCATAGTCTGGTTGAAAGTGTGGTACCTTTAACTTTTATCAGCAGCCACAAAACAAGAATTTAGAGTCCCCTTGCGGTTTGTTTTTTGCTCTGTAGTCAGCAGCTGAATTTGCCCTAATGGGATTCTAATGTTTTTAAAAGCCAGTTTAGTAATCTTTGTATTTTTGATGGATTGTGAAAGGCCGATTAGTTATTTATATCTGTATACACATGCGCAGCTGCAAATGGCAGGCTTGTGCTTTTATGTGCCGTTAATATCTGTACTATGTTAGCAGAGGGATACAGCCAGCCCTCAAAACGCTGTACACACACACACACACACACACACACACACACACACACACGCCCCTCTGTCACTCTGTGTGGTCAGCCGTAGGCTATTCCCATTTATTAACATTTCAGTGAATAATTCTCTACTATATCATATCAAGTAAGTAATAAATCTATCATCGGGCTGTTTAATTAAAGATAATCAGACTTTGAAGACATAGAATACAATTAAATATACTTAGCACTGAAACTGGGTTGAATGTGATTTAATCTTTTGTGGGTGACTCGGGATCTTGCAGACCCTAAGGGGCTTCATGATGCATATAAATAACCCTCTTACTGTGTAGAAGCTCTATTGGGAAGAAGTCTCCCACTGGAAGCCAGCCAGACACGGCAGCCTCCCCTCTAGCGGGATCCTCGCTTTTACCTGGAAATGGTCTCTATCTATCCCTGGAGGACACAGATCTGTGAGTGTTTGTCCTTGGCATCAAATGCTGCTGGCAGCTGGTGTGAAATCCTCCATTTTTTCAGCTCCCTTTAATTTCTGTAACAGAGAGGAATACCCAGGAGGGTGTTAATATGGCTTTAACACCTTCTTTAACACTAATCCTTCTTCTCTACAAAGAATTCTACCCAGGATTCATTCATGAATTCAACTTGTGTTTATGAAGAAGTCCCCATGAGGAATGGTAGAACCAGAAAGTTGGGAACAGCAAAGAGGACAGCTAAACGTGTTTCAGGAAGCATAATATGTATTCAAGCATTGTCTTAAATGGACTTATCCATCCAAACCACCCCACCATTGGCTACCCTTTCTGGTGCAATCGCCTTCACCAACTGAATGGCATTCAGAGAGCTAATTCAGAATTTAAATTAATATTGGAGAGAAGGAGATAAAAATAGGCTCTAAGTATCATTTTAAAAGAAGAGCTGTTGAATCAAGACTGGTCTTTTCTGATTTTCAAGCATTTATGAAGCTTCAATAATAAAATAATTTATTTCCCACAATGGAGAAAAGATGAGATCAATAAGATAAAGTGGGAAATAGGGACGTGAACTCAACTGCACCTGGAAATACAGTGGTTGAGAGAGTGGATGGAAATCATTGGGTTAAAGGTGGCTGACCCAGGAGATTTCAACACAGGTAACTGGTACTTAGTGGCTTATTCAGTAGATATTGACACAATTGACTGGCTACTTTGGAAAATAAAAATATGATTCCCAGCTCACTCTAGATAGGTCACAGGTTTAATACTGATAGTAAAACTAAAATTACCATCAGAAACATGCTTAACTTTTAGTAATCTTACCTAGGGTAAGCACTCTCTTCTTTTTATATGTATGTGTGTGTGCATGTGTCAGGGTTTGTATGTACACTTCTGTGCATGCATGTAGAGGCCCAAGGTTGATGCTGGACCTCTCCCTCCACCACTCCCCCTCTTACTCTTTGAGGCATGGTCTCTCAGTCAAAACCAGAGCTCACCAATATGACTAGTTTCCCTCGCCAGCTTGCTCCTGGAGTCTCGTCTCTGTCTTCCAAGGCTGGAAGGCCCTCATACCCACTCAGCATTTACATGGGTTCTGGTGACCTGAACATCAGTCCTCTTGGCTCACCTGGCGAATGTTTTGACCACTGATCCACCTCCCTATAGAGGAAGCATTTTCCAAACATAACCTTAAACCTATGGAGAAAAAGATTGAATGCGCTAAGTTGAATGGAAACACTCCTGGTTGGGTGCTATAAACACTTTCCAAGGTCAGATAGGACACTGAGAAGTGTGTGTGCAGGACATACATCAATCAGCAAAGGGATGATTTCCTAATGTGCAAAGAATTCTTCTATCGGTGAGAATCTGATTTTCTATTTAAAATAAAAAAGTTGTGGAGACAGTGATTTAGAAACAAAGGAAAAACAGATGCTAATGACTACAGGCAAAGCTCTTTTACTTAAAATTATATGAAATTAAATTAAATTAGATACTACCTTCTAGCTTCCACATTGGTTAAGTTATGGTTCACACGTCGATTATTTCTTCATGATGTTTTACAAAGTTATATTTGAATTGTGTTTTGTGTGCTCATCAGAGGGACATTGGTCTCTCTGGCTAGATGGTTCTGCAAAGGCAAGAACCATCAGACCTTCATCCCCTGGAGAACCTGTACATTGCCTGGACTTAATAAATGTTTAGTGAGTGAGTGAGTGAGTGAGTGAGAGAATGGATAGAGAGATCTCATATAGGAAAATAGCAATAGCTTCACTCAGGAGAGTTGGGCAGGTACAGGGAAAGAAGATTGTCTATCTCTTCACAGTTTTCTACTGTTAAGGTCTATCAAATGGTCACGTGCAACTTTATGATCATTGTTTTGAAAATAGTTTAAAAAAAATTTAAGTGAATTCTGCAAGAGCAAGATGGTAAAGGGACATCTAAGAACAAGGATGCCAACTTGTGACTGACCCCATTATCTCAACATCGTCAGGGGGAAAGGAAAGCTCATTCTAGGATGAGTCATTAGAGAGTTTGGAGAGGACAGAAATCCTGCCAGAGGTCCCTCTCAGCCAAACCCAGGCTGGTTGAGCTGTGAAGGTGAAGGTAGAATGCCAGGGACCAGCCTCAGCAGTTTCAGGGGTCCAAAGATAGGGTGGGTGTTGAAAGCCCAGAGAAACCAAAGAGGTCAAGGTTAAGACATCTGCCGAGCCAGAGGAGTCCACAGGCAGCATTCCAGTCCTAGAGAGCTGAGGGACAGAGAATAGTCTGGATATTGCATTACTCTGAGCTTGCTGGCAGCCTCATCTGTGATATGTGCTGGATCTCTCACGGTCATTCTAACCAGGATGCCATTCATGAACCTTGACCTCATGTAGGTATGGAATGAGACACCAGAACTAGCTCTCAGGGAAGTCACTTTCCCCAATGGTAGAGAGAAATTCAACAAGGCAGGCACTGTGACTCCTCCTTAGTCTAGCCCCAAACACTCCATTGAAATTCCCTTCTACCTGTTGCTCCAGCAGTAACCACTTTCATTCAGTACATCTGTTTTCCTGCCTTTATGCCTTCCCCTACCCACTTCACCTAATGATCAAGGATTTATTTTTCAAAACTTTTGCTCTATTTTTCCATGAAGCCTTTCCTGGCCTACCACTCAGGTGGAATATCCACTTCCTGTTCATGCCATCCACATAGCATGTAGACTTCTTTCACGGCACCTGTAACATCTGTGGGCATGTACACCCTTGCCACCTTATTGACTTCCTTAAGGGCAGCTTCAGTGCATCTTACTTCTCATTGCAGTTCCGATCAGGCACATGGTATGGAGTCGATAGATGGAAGGACAGAAAGAAAGACAGGCTATAGATGAAAGAATGGATGATGGAAGGGTAGATGGGTGTTAAGCTCGTTAACGTAACAGCTACTCTGTTATATTTTCTACTGTGTCTGTGATTTAGCACATAGTAGGTCCCAATTTTTTTATTTAATTAAAAGTGACCATTTATGTGGGTGGATGGATGGATGGATGGATGGATAGATGAATGGATGGATGGGTGGGTGGGTGGGTAGATGAGTGGATGAGTGAATGTATAGATTTAGATTGTAAATATCTGAGGCAGATGCACAGTCACCCTGAAATGGAGCCAGATAGTCCTGATTGTCCAAAAATCTGCCCGATCTAGTGCATGAAATTAATTGAAATGTCAAAGATTATTTCTAACTCCTAGAATTTTCCTGTTAGTCACACCCCACGACTGAGTTTTTATCACATTCCATGCCAGTTTTTTCCTCACGTGTCACTGTTGGGCAGTGATCAAGGGAGATGCTTTCCTGAGAACTTTCAAAGGACTTACCCCCTCCTCCTGGGAGCTACATCTCCAAGAACTGACCACCCCTGACACTTCCACAGCTACCCAAGACCCAACGGGAGATCTATGATAACATTCCCCTGAGGCTCTTAAGAGGAGTTAGGGCCTAAACCAAGTGTTCTCTTGATTGCTAAGTCCTGGGAGTCCCTTCACTGAAGACCTGCAGAAACTGAGAATGTGTTTTTCTTCCCTCTTAAGCCTCTCTAATACAGATGGCACTGAGGACTGACTATGCAGAGATCACATGGATGACACAGAGAGGCAGAACCCTGGGAGAGAAGAGGGTGGAGTGGGGAAGGAGGCAACAGTCCTGTCCATGTGGCTAGCAGTGCTCCTCATTGGCAGGAAAGAAAAGGGAAGAAATGTCTGCCACCCTAGGTCTCAGAGGCAAGGGAATGTTCTTAGCGTGGATCTCTAGTGTACTTGGCATGGTTTCCAAACCCAGTCCCCTTGAGTAAATGCAGACCTACGCTCCCCCTGCAATTAGACTCTTCTTTTTTCTTACACCCAACACCCTGTGAGCATCTTCTTTGCTTGGCCTGTTTTATGACCTCTATTGTAGTTACCCTGAGTCTGCCCTGGTCACCCTACAGTCCATGATCATCCCACCAGCTGGGGTGACCCTTTAAAGACAGGGCAACTCCATCCTTCTCCATTCAGGATCTTCCAGTGGTTCCTGTCTCACTCAAAATCAGTGTTAGAGCCACACTGACAGGCCCTTGCCTCTTATACAACATCTTCAGAACAACACAGCTGCCAGTAAGCCCAGTGGGGTAAGTCCTATCTCAAAAGCTTGTGGCTCACGGAGGGAAGGACAGCTTGTGTGTGTGTGCCTGGGGGGGTCACCTTGGAGCACTTCCTGCCTGTGACTCTATCCTAGCTGTCCTGCCTCTCTGCCTCTGCTGGGAACAGTCTCTGCTGTACTTCTCACTGTCTCGCTGGCTGCCTGGACAGAAGGCGCTTCCAGAAGCAGGGCCTGCATGTGTGCGGCATCCTGAGTCAGGCTTGGAACAATAACCTTGAACTTGCTGGACCAATGGAAGTGGAGGTAGAGCGGGAGAAAGCAGTGGTGATCTGGTGTCAGACCACGGTTTCTAGGAACTGGGCTGTGAACAGAGAGAAACCTAGTGCCCTGGAGGTGAAGGTTGAGAATGTGGCCAGTGGCTAAAGTCCTCCATGATCCGCAGCTGCCTGTCTGCATCCCACCTCTGCACCCTCTGCTCCGGCACTTCCCCCACATGTGGAGCACCTGCCTCTGGGCCTTTGTTCTCTCCTGGACTGTCCTCCAGCCACAATTATAATGATAATAACAGCTGCCATTATTGAGCTGTTTATAGAGAGCAAGCTGTCTTTCACTCATTTAATCTTCCAGTGGCCCTGTGAGGGTTATGCTAGAATGGTCTCCATTATTCTGTAGTATTCCCAAGGAAACTGGTACTTAAGGGGAGGCTAACTAAATGCATCAGTGTTGTGGGCCAAACCTGGCCTCCAGAACTCAGAAATCAGGCTCTCTGAACTGCTCTGTGGAGTCCAATTCTCAAAATCCCAGCCGATACTGAGTCCCTAGGAAGCATGAGAAGCTCTTAGACTGCCTTGGACTAGCCTCAGGGAGGCTCCACAGGACCCCAAGGGATGCAGGCTCAGCTCTGTTTCTACAGTGTTCCAGCTGGTGGAGGTCTGTCTTCACAGCTGAGCCCGAGGCCTCAGAGGCACTGTGCCCAGCATTTGTGTTTTCAGAAGGTCACCGCGCCCTTCCTTAGACACGTTTCTGACTCCACACCTCAGTGTGTCCTGGTGCCCATTTCTAGAAAGAATCTACATTTACGTTTCCCCCACTCTCATTCTTAAGTGCCCTGGGTTTTTAAGAAAGATCTCTGAAAAGGGAATCCATTCTTGGGCAAAATGTGAGCCAGGAGCTATGCTCACACTACCAGGAAAAGAACCTGCTTCTCATAGACAGTGGGCTCACTAAGTCAGCCCTAAATCTGCTTCCTGCTGCCAAGTCTTTTAAAATAAAACAGAGGCTCCAAGCTGGTGGGATAGGCCAAAAAAAAAAAAAAAGCTCTGATATTTCCTTTTTTTTTTTCTTCATAAATTTAACAGTAAAAGAAAGCCTTCTGGCAGTGACTAGGTTATTGACTTCCTAAATCTTTAGCTCCAAAGAACTTCATTTACTTACTTTATTAGCAAACATTTATTGACTCCGTTCTCTGTGCCAAGTTGTCTATATATATATATATTATCCCATTCCAGCCTCTCCGCCAGCCTTGAGGCAGGCGGTGTCAAACATTGCAGAGGGAGGGGCAGGCTCAGAGGAACCCAGCCTGGCAACCCCCATGGAAGGTGGCAAAGCGGGCATTGGCACCTGGCCAGAGCTCTTCCATGGCTCCTTCCTTCCTGTTTGGTAAAGCTGAGTGTGGACTCTGGCTTTCAGCTTTTTGCTTGCTTAATGGAAGATGGAGTCCAGGTTGGCATCAGTGCCAGTACAGTCAACTCTCCTTAGCAGCTAGAGGCCAATGGGGCAGAGCCCAAGCCTGTGCCCAGAGCACCAGGCCTATGTAGTCACCCCCCACTCCCAGCATGGCACATGCATCTCCTGATTCTGGCTTCTTCCATTACTGCATCATAACTTTGGTTACTCATATGAAGTACCCAAATAGACAACCTATAGAAACAGAGTATGGAGCCACCATAAGTCTTAGAAATGAAAAGGATGTTGAGTGCTGTAGTTAGGGTTCCAAGGAAGGTCACTGGAATCCAGAGACTGTTCCACACTGTCACCTTACATGCCCTCCCCCCCAAAAAACAGTTTAATCTAGTGTAGGTGCAAGACGTCAAATACATATTAATCTAAACACAGAAAGTGCTTGGCACGGTGTCCACCCAAGTTGGTGCTCAGTAAAGCTTGGCTGGTCCTCTTCAGCACCATCACCAGTATCATCCCTGAGGGCGAGCAGATGAAGGCTGGGGGATGGCTAGCATGGTTTTCTCCTCATGGGAAAATACATCCTTGACCCAAGTCTAGCGACAAAATAGAGGAAGGCGAGGCCCTGTGTTTGCCACAGGGCCGTGCTGTGCACCTCAGAGCAGAAGCAGGCCGTAAGAGCCTGATGGCCCCCGCGACAGATAAGGTGCTGCATGTGGTGTGTCCAAGGTCTCACGCAGAGCGGTACTTCTTACAATTTTCGTTCTGAGTGACCTGACCAAAAGATTCTTTGTCCAGTCACACAAGACTTTGGAAAGATGACCCTCAAGACTGAATCCAGATGGTAAATAGATGAGACTTCATGCTCCGTAGGGCAGAGTATCTATGAGGCTTTCCCACTGGAGGCCAGAGGTTCTCAGTGTGTTTTTGTTTAATCCTCACAATAAACCCACAATGGCCATTGTTTAACTGCTCTCTGCAGCTAGGGAAACTGCCCGGACGTTGGAGAAGTTTGCTCCTTCTTGAGAGGGAACTCAGCTCTGTAGGTCAGGCAATGCTGGCCTTTCTGCTCCTCAGCAGCAGCCATGAAACCCTGATGGCTGTGAATTCAGCATTCACAGATGTAAATTGATCATATTTTTTTTAAATTTTCAATAGTTCAATATTTATTTCAAATAATATTTGGTTAAATACCTAGGAGTGAAATGAATGGATCTTAATGGGAAATTGATTTTTTAAAAAACTTTTTATTGATTCTTTGTGGGTTTCGCATCATGTATCCCAATCCCACTCATCCCAACCCCACCCCCTACCCCTGTCCCCTGGTTTCTACCTTCCGCCCTTGCAGTCTCTCCCCAAAACAAAATTTAAAAGTAAAGCCAAAACAAAACAAATTTTTAAAAATCTTGGCATGGAAGCTGGAGTGTGGCACAGTGAGTCACACAGTACACCCTTTAGTCCACACATCTTTCCTTGCAAGTGTTCATTGCAGTGAGTCATTGGTCTGGTTCGAGGCCTCTGGCTTCTGCTACACCATCAATACTGAGTCCTCACTGGGGCTCCTCCTGGATGTCCTGTTGTTGCCTGTGTCATGGAGGTCCTACAGCTGTGGGTCTGCGGGACCGGCCCCTTCGTGTGCTCCAGCAGTTCACAGATGGGGTGGGGCTTGGGGTAGCCAACTCACAGCCCTGGTTCTGGGCCTGGGTGGTGGCTGGGTTGGTCCGCCTGCCAGCTTTCCCTCATTGTCACCACCAGGGCAAGCTCTCCAGCACTGCCCCCTGCTAGCTCATCCAATATGGCAGAGAGCAAGGAGCTGTGTTCTTCTGCTCTCACACCCTCGGGTCCGGCTCACCCACATTCACACAACTGGGGTAGCTCTACTGTTTTACCCAGGTGAGGTGCAGGGCCCACTCTCCAGATTGGGGCGAGGGACAGAGCCAGCTCTTCCATTCTCATGTCCCCGAGGCCGGCTTTCCTGCAGGTAGCATGGAGGGGGGCACATTTCCCTTACATTTGCTACCCTGTGGCATACGAGGGAGGGGCCAGGGCAGCTGTCCTGTCTCAGGCCCATAGGCCCAGCTCACCTGCACCCTTGATAGGATTTTTAAGAGCCGTCAACCCTTTTTGAGGGTTTGAATGCACTCCCTCCTCAGCCAAATGTAAAATACACGAACCACCAGTCTCATAAAGACAAATTCCTCAGGTGCACCATGCGTGCGTGCGTGCGTGTGTGTGTGTGTGTGTGTGTGTGTGTGTACACACTGGTGAGTGTGCATATATGTGCAAGCTGTGTATGGAGTCTGTAAGTCAACATCAGCAGTCTTCCTCCATCAATCTCAATCTGATTTGTTTAGACAAGGTCTCCCCTTGAACCTAGGGCTCACTAATTTGGCTAGGCTGGCTGGCTAGCAAGCCCCTCTCTCTGTACCCCTACCCCCCAGGGCTAGGGTTGCAGGTACATGCTGCTGTATCTGGCTTTTATGCAACCTTTTCAGTTCCTCATGCTTACAGCAAATACTCGACTGGCTGAGCCATCTCCCCTACTGGCCCCCGAACTTCAGTTTTGAACTTGGGTCTTTATCACCAAGCCATTCTGTCCTCAGCTGCAATAATAGGCTTGCATCAACACTAAAAATGATGCTCTAGCCTTCTTATTCACCTAGGTACTCTCTTACATTAGAAAAAAATAATTATTTCAGTTTATGTGTTAAGTCCTACGTGGTGGTTTTAATGAAAATGCCACCTGTAGACTTGTAGGGAGTGGCCTAATAAGCAGGTGTGGCCTTGTTGGAGGAAGTGTGTCACTGGGGGTGGGCTTTGAGGTTTCAGGAGCCCAAGCCAGGCCCAGTGGCTCACTTTCTCTTCCTGCTGCCTGCCAATCCAATCTGGATGTAGAACACTTGACTCCTCCAGCTCCAGCACCATTTCTGCCTGCATGCCTGCATGCTTCCCACCATGACAATGATTGACTAAGCCTCTGAACTGTAAGCCAGCCCCAATTAAATGATTTCCTATATAAGAGTTGCCGTGGTCATTTTGTCTCATCACAGTGATAAAATCTTAACTAAGACACCCTATATGGAGTTCTCAAAAAGAAAAGCCTGATATATAATCTTGGCATAATAGATCCATTATAGATTTTATAAATCTCTGTCATCTAGTTTTTAAAGTATCTTTGAATAAATGATTCCCACATTTGAATTTCATAACTCTCCAAAGCAGTTCCAATAGGGGTTGTTCATCTGCACAATGAAGTGTGAAGAAATCCAGAGCAGGGGTTTGTATGCTGATTTCATCTCAGGTCCATGTGTGGAGGGCCTTTCTGCTTCGCACATGAAAGCTAGCCCACAAGATCTCATTTCACTCCCCTGACACCCCAGAAAAAAGGAGAATTCAGTGATTTGCCCCATCCCCCACTTCATAGAAGAGGGCACCAAGGTCCAGAGAGGTTCTGTGGCCTGTCCAAGGTCAAGTACTGGAAGCGTCAGGCCAGGGTGAGGCTCATGGTTCCAGACTCAAGTTTCTTTCTCCTGTGCCTGTTGATCCTGGTGGAGCAGCACACGGGCTGCAGATCTGGTTAATACATAGCCAATGAGGTTCAAGACCTCATTCTTGGCTGTCTAAGCCCCCGGGCAAGTGAGGGGTCCGTGAAACTTACCTCAGTCCTGGTCTGGGTCCTGATTTTCTGTTGTCATTTGTAGTGACCTCCTTGAGAGGGTAGGAGGTCCCTGTGCTAGCGGCACAGAGACCTCAGTGAGGGATAGACCCGAGATTCATTGCCATGGCAACAGCTTCTTGGTCTGGCCTCTGACATCACAGGTCACGTGAGGGAGGACTTAGAGCATCACGGCCTGGGTCCAATAGGAGGAGGTTTGAGAGGCAGAAGTGTCCCTTGTATGGCGGGCATCTCTCTGAAGGTCGAGTCATCCCTGAAAACTGGAAGATCCTCAGGTATCCAGTGAACAGTGAGGCTGTGTTGGCCTGCCTGCCGGGCTGTGGTCTTTCACAAACACACTGCCTGTTCCAACTCCCTAGTGGGTCCTCAAAGCACTTCAGGGGCTCCAGCCATCCATTTTTTACTATTGATAAGACAGAAGAGAAGGGGAAAACAAAACCACAGTACAGACAGGCAGTTTTCTGTGGAAGATTTTTGAAGGCAAACATGAAAAGCGTATTATTGTGCACTGGGCTGTGATACAAAGTACGTTCTTCGGAGCTACAAAGTGTTTGACAAATAGGCAGTTGGAAACAGTCTTTAATGGAAACTTATCATTTCCGGACTATAGGAATATTAAAATCGAATGGGCATTTGTATCCTTTAGCCATTGTTATCATTCATTCAAAACAGTGTTTGCTCTAGCTGCCTTCTCCCTGGTCTCAGCCAGCACCATGTGTGGCAGGATATGGGTGGAGCCACTGAGATCTGTGATGTGAGCAGGATGAGGAGTGAAGCTGGGTGCTGACTTCACACTCTGCTTCCACTCCCTCTGCCAGCGGACTACCATCGTCCAGCACCTGGGCGTTGATCGTCCTTTATTGTTCCCAGGTTATTTTGTGAGCATCCATGTTCTCTCTCTCTCTCTCTCTCTCTCTCTCTCTCTCTCTCTCTCTCTCTCTCTCTCTCTCTCTCACCTTCCTTAGATGAGCCAGCTAGCCAGGTCATGTTTTGCCCATGATAGAGGCAGAGCTCAAGATAGCAAGTTCAATGTCACAAGCATTTTTCAGGCCTCTGATTCTATCCCCTCTGTTAACATAGCCTTGATCAAAGTAAGTCTATTAATCAGACTTGAAATTCAGGAAGCAGGACCACACTGTCTCTTCCTGGGGTGGCTAGGGATGGGTAAATGCCTCTGGGTAGGCCACATAGCTACTTTTAGGCTGTCACTGAAGGTTTGGAGAGCAGAATGGGAGGAAAGAGTGCTGTGTTCTGGGGATTTCTGTGGACATTCACTGCACACGGTACTGAAGTCCTAGGGACTTTCCCCTGACCTCCACCCCCATATGCATCACTACAGAGAAATCCCAGAGCCTTGCCTTGAGATCACAGCCCGTCCACACCAGTTAATTTACTGAGTCAATGAAGGAAGTCCTCAGAGGCCACCGCCAGCAGGGACTGCCTCCCCAACACCAAAATGATTAGGCTCTCTCTGGGAGGGAGGATGAGGCAGTGATCTCTGGGTTCAGGAGAAGCATCTTTCAGTGACAGAATCATTGCCAGGCTGGGGAAAGATTCTGTTTCATGGTCTTTGGAAATGTAGTGTCCAGACAAATGCTTGCATTTGTTAAAATCAGCATCCATGTCTAAAAGGGGTCCCGGGCTGGGGATGCAGTTCAGCTGGTTTCTGTATGCCTAGCATGGATGCAGCCCAGAGTTTGATCCCCAGCACCAAATAAACTGGAAGTGGGTATGCACACCTGTAATGCCAGCACTCAGGAGACACAGGCAGGAGGGTTAGAAGTTCAAGGTCATCCTTGGCTACATAATGAGTTTTCAGCCAGCCTGATCTCTATATGCTATCCTGTCTCAAAAGGCATTGGGAGTCCAGAGCGTGGGTTCCCTTCTCATCTTCTGACAGTGTGAGGTGTGGCTTTTCTCCTCTGGTGAACTGAAAAGTAACAATTTATTCTTCTCTGTCTCAGGTGTGCTGAGCTTGCCAGAGAGCCTGAACCTGCACCGAGACCCACAGCGGCCCAGCAAGCCAGGAGAACTACCCATGTTCAGCCAGTCGGAGCTGAGGACCATCGAACAGTCCCTGCTGGCCACACGTGTGGGCAGCATCGCCGAGCTCAGTAAGTGGACACTGGCTCCTCAGCCTGGGACCTTTGACACTTAACCTCTCTATATCCAGCGACATGCTAGTCTATCATGCCATAAGTGCCCGCGCTTACCTGGCCAGTGCACCTTTATTGAGTGCTTGCTGTGTGTGCAAAGCTTTGCTAGTGAAAATGGGAAAGGTCTGGAGGAAGGAGGGCCTGGTAAGTGTCCCAGCTCTGTCAGTACTATAGATGGAATCCGTTCCTCATCTGCCCTGAGCCTCAGTTTCCTTTTCAGTTACATAGAAGAAATAATCTCAGCCGACACAGGGTGTGGTTCTGATATGGAATGCACGGATGCCCAGGGCTTGGCACCCAGCCTGCCGCAGACAATATACATGGTCCTTAAACTAAGCGGTGCCCATGACTGTTGATTTCCATGGCAGCATCTGTTGGCCATGGTCAGATTAGCTCTCTCTTCTTCCAGAACACTCCACTGGTCCCTTTCTGAGCCCCAGGATGAGCCAAAGTCCTGTCCGGCCTGCTACTCCCTACCCCCTGTTCTTCCTTTGACCCTTTCTGCTCCTTGACCATAAGAAGGAAACCTCAAGCCGGGCGGTGGTGGCGCACGCCTTTAATCCCAGCACTCAGGAGGCAGAGGCAGGTGGATCTCTGTGAGTTCGAGGCCAGCCTGGACTACCAAGTGAGTTCCAGGAAAGGCGCAAAGCTACACAGAGAAACCCTGTCTCGAAAAACCAAAAAAAAAAAAAAAAAAAGAAGAAGGAAACCTCAGGACCTTTGCACTGACTGCTCCCCCAGCCAAAACAACTCTCCATGCCTTTCTTTCTCACCACCACTGAGAAACGGTAACTCTCTGAGGATGTTGTCTTACTTCAGGCTCCTAAAATAAAATACCAGAGTAGACAGGGGACTCAACAGACTTGTCTTCAGAGCTTGAGAGATGGCTTAACAGTTACAAGCACTTGCTGCTTTGCAGAGGATTCTAATTCAGTTCCTGGCAGGGATATCCGGAGGCTCACAGTTAACTGTAACTCCAGTTCCTCCTCCAGAAGGCCTTTTCTGGCCCCCAAGGGTATCCTCACACATGTGTACATACAGAGGCAGGGGTACCCTCACACATGTGTGCATACAGAGGCAGGGGTACATTCACACACATGTGCATACAGAGGCAGGGGTACCTTCACACACGTGTGCATACACAGAGGTAGGGATACCCTCACACACATGTGCATACACAGAGGCAGGGACACCCTCACACACATGTGCATACACAGAGGCAGGGACACCCTCACACACATGTGCATACACAGAGGCAGGGACACACTCACACACATGTGTGCATACACAGAGGCAGGGACACCCTCACACACGTGTGTGCATACACAGAGGCAGGGACACCCTCACACACATGTGCATACACAGAGGCAGGGACACCCTCACACACATGTGCATACACAGAGGCAGGGACACCCTCACACACGTGTGCATACACAGAGGCAGGGATTGAGGAGAGGGAGAGGCATTTATTTCTCACACTTCTAGAGGCTGGGAAATCCAAGCTCAGATATTCAGCTCCTGGTGAGAGCTCTCTGCCTCACTTGTGGTTGGAACCTTCTCACTCTTGCGGGGGGGGGGGGGCAGTGTCCTTTTATATATATATATATATATATATATATATATATATATATGACCTGGGGAGGACATAAGTATTCGGTCCATTGGTCCATAGCCACCTTCATTCTCTGTCACTCTTGAGTGCTACGCCCAGCAGTTACCATCCCACAGTGCACTTCATACATTGTGTTTCCATAGTCTCCTTGTTGAGGCACAATCGACACAAATCGATCATTTCTGGTGTATTTACCAGGTTGTGCAGCCATAACCATGGTCCGTTTTAGAACACTTTTATTACCTCAATTAAGAAGCACAGGACCCATAACAACCCCTCCCTCCCCTCTCCTAATAACACTCCACATTCCACTTTATTATTTTTTTGTTGTCCCTCTCCCTGCTGGAAGCTGTTCTCTCGTCCTCACAGTACAACATTTGAATTGTTCACTGGTAGGACAGCCTCAGATGTGTGGTACATAGTAGGGCCGCAGGAAGAATGAAGTTCAAAGGGAAGGAGGTGAAGACGGGAGGGAAGGAAGGGGGGAGGGCTCCAAAAAGTATGAAGGAAATAAAGGAGAACGTGTGGCCAAGTTTGCTAGCTGACTTGATTGGATTAAAAAATGCCCCGAGAGGACCATGGGGTTGGCTCTGTGGGCTCAGGTGCTGCCGCCAAGCTAATGACCCAAATTCCATCCTCACGACCCACATGAAAGAAGGGAACCCTCTCCTCTGTCCTCTGACACCCCCCCCCATGCATGCCTTGTAACATGCACATCCACATACATAATACACAAATAAACAGTTTAAAAAAATTAAGACATGTCTAAAGGATTAGGAAGCATTCTTCCAGGTGTGACTGTGGTTGCATTTCCAGAGACGATGAGATCATGGATGTTTGGTCCCAATGAATGGACCCATCCCCTGATGCATTCGTAATATAATAGCATTATTGGTAGGTAGCAAGAGGCAGGAGGCAGGGGCCAAGTTAGAGGAAGCACGTCACTGGGGGCATCCTGGGGGATATGTGTCTCACACTGGGGTCTTCCCGTATGCCCCCCTCTCTTTATTTCCCACCCACAAAGAAGCAAAGAACAACTTTTACCACACATTCCTGCCATCACGATATTCTGCCCAAGCACGTGAGGCCAAGAGAGGACACAGGGTTTCAGAGGGCTGAACCTGTGAGCCGAAGTAAATCTTTCTTCTCTCGTTTCTGTCAGGCATGTTGCCATAGTGATGCAAAAATGCTCACACAGAGGAACAGACAAGGTTGGGTGTCCCAGGTTTGAAGGATACTTGGTTGTATACCCCCTAATTCAGGTTTGTGCTCTCCAGCCAGACCAACTCTATCCATTTCTTCTCTGTTGCTGTGATAAAATGCTCATGACCAAAAGCAGCCTGGAAGAGGAAGGGTTTATTTCAGCTTCCACTTCCGGGTCACATTCCATCACTGAGGGAAGTCCAGGCACAAACTCAGGCAGGAACCTGGAGGCAAGAACTGAAGCAGAGGTAGTGGAAGAGTGCAGCTTACTGGCTTGCTCCCAGCTTATGGCCAGCCTGCTTTCTTACGTAACTCAAGACTACCTGCCTGGGCATGGTGCCGCCCACAGTGGGCTAGGGCTTCCCACGTCAATCAATCAACAGTCAGGACGGTTCTCCCACAGGTCTGAGAATGACCTGAGAAATCCCTCCATTGAGATCCTCTCTTTCCATGTGACTTCTTGCCTGTGTCAAGTTGACAATAAAAACTGACCAGGACAGCAAGCAGAGGAAACTATATTTGCTCGAGACTCAGTGGATGGTTACACAGCTCATCTATCAGTTCCTGGTGGAGCTGGAGTATGGAGTTCTGCACCACTAAACCATGCAGAAGTTGATACAGCGATTCCAGCAGATCCAGAGCACTCAGAAACTTGTGGACCCAGAACCCAACCTGCACCCCCTCCCAGAAGAGTCCCGGACCCATGCAGGACATGGCCATTTTGGGGACATGCTGCATCTCTGTGGTGGCAGGTCATGAGGGACTGGGAGGCTGGCACCTTTCTTTCACGGTCACCAACTGCCTGACAGAACAATGTGAGGGAAAGGGTCTATTCGGGCTCACAGTTTCAGAGGGTTCCTCCCTGGCCACTTGGTTCTGTTTCTTGGCTCACCAGGAGACAGAACATCATGGTGGTGGGAGTATGTGTCCAAGGGCACTTTTTTACCTCCATGAAAACAGGAAGCCAAGAGCAAGACAGGAAGCAAGCAGGGACATGATACCCTCAGGGACCCATCTCCAGAAACTACTTCTCCAGCTAGGTTTTTACCTCTCGAAGTTTCTAGAACCTTCCAAAATAGCACCACTAGCCAGGAGCCAAACCTCCAAGAGATGAGTCTCTGAAGTGAGGGACACCTCATATGTAAACCATAACAAAATAGCTGCTTTCCTGGCCTCTGGGTTGGGAAGTTGGAGTCCCATCCCTTTAAGACCCCTAAGTCATGAGATACCCCCAGTAACAATACCTTCTGACTCCTGGTTGTATGGTTGATCTAAAGATTTTTAGTAACATGGCCCTGTTGGCAGTCTGGTGAAGTCTAGAGAAGCTGCCTTAGAACATTTTTTAATGCATAACACACAAAGGAAACCAAATCTTTGCATTTAAACCATGGCATAGTCATTTTGTGCTTTTTTAAGATTTATCTTTATTTTATGTGTATGAGTGTTTTGCCTACAAGTTCATATGTACAACATGTGCGTGAAGTGTCTAAGGAGGCCAAAAGAGAATGTTATATCTCCTGGAACTGGAGTTACAGGTGGTTTTGATCCACCATGAGGATGCTGGGAATCAAGCCCAGGTCTTCTGGAAGTGCAACAAATGCTCCTAACCATGGAGCCATCTCTCCAGCCCCACATTCTGCGCTTTTATTAGCACATGATATGACAGGATCTAGCAGCAAGTCTGATAACCACATAATTATGAGGTTGTCATATGTATGAATAAGATTCTGAGGTATCCACAAGGAGGTAAGGAATATTTGCATTTTAACACACCCCCAGGGTGTCTTGAGTGTGTGCAGAAGCTCCAGGCAACACTCGTGGGAAGCATTCTAGAAGACAGAATACCACACATTCGGACTTTCCCATTCTGTGAAATGTCCTTGGCCCTCCAGCTGTAGAACCTGACTATAGGGTTGGAACATGTCTGCTTGGGAAGAGGCCTCCAGGTCATGCAGCCCACATACACTGTCCTGTCAAAAGTTAGTCCCATGGCTGGGAAGATGGTCCAGTCAGTAAAGTGCTTCTAAAGCAAGTATGAGGACGCAAGTTTAGATCCTCAGCACCCACATCAGAGCATCTATAACCCTACCACCTGGGAACAGGAAGTAGGGGTGGAGACAGGAGAACCAGAGTGTTCCCAGCCTAGCCAAATCAATAGTTCAGGTTCAAAAGACCCTGTTTCAAAAAATAAGATGGAGAACAACTGAATAAACAGATGTTGACCTCTGACCTACACACACACACACACACACACACACACACACACACACACACACCTTTACATTCATTTAACACATACATATACAAAGGTTAGTCCTGTAGCACCTGAGGGGCCCACCCAGCCTCTGTTCTAAGAAAGAATTTGCTAAGCAAATCCATGGTTACCTAAACAGGCAGCCCATGGGAGCAATGTGCTGCAGAGATTGTGTTTAAGGATGATTTGCTGTGTAAATTAAACACCATCGTCATTGGATGTTGACTTTCATGTGTGAATTGTTGGCACACAAATGGGTGTTGCTAATTGCGAGTGTGTTTTGTGCGTTCATTAAGCTGGGCCTGAAGTCGGTGTGCAGAATGCTGTGATAAGACTCAGCATAGAAGGGAGCTAATAAGATTCCTCTCTTCAGATCTGACTGTAATTTAGGTTGGCCTTCTCTGCGGTCTGAATCAACAGAGACTGACTCTCTCTCTGTGGACACAGAGCTGTTCTTCATATTCAAAGATTGTTCTTTCCAGGTGGGTGGTAGAAACCACTGTTTTTGCAGCAGAGGTGAGATTCTCAGCTCTTGAAATAGTCTCATGGGTGAAATATTCAGGAGCAGAAGCCCTTCTTAAAAGCTGGTAACGAGAATAGCAGCCACTGATGTCTATGGAACCGGGTGCCATGCTGGCTAATCTCGATTGTTAATGTGATGAGTTTAGAATCACTGCAGAAACACACCTCTGGGTGTGTCTATAAGGATGTTTTCAGAAAGGTTTAACCAAGGAAGGAAGGTCTTCCCTGGATGTGAATGATGCCATCCCATGAGCCGGGGTCCTGGACTGAATAAGAAGAAAAGAAGCTGAGCCCCTGAAACCTCTCTCTCTGCTTCTGGAAAGAACAATCTTTGAATATTGCCTGTAGACAGTGTAACCAGCTGCTTCAAACCCCTGCCACCATGCCTCCCCAGCCTTGATGGACTAGCCTCTCACACTGTGGGCCAGAATAAATACTTCTTCCTCAAGGTGCTTTTGTTGGGCATTTTGTTACAGCATCAATAATTAATAGAGATGCTGTGATAAATCTACAGACGTGCTTTTGATGTCTTGTCCCTACTTTGTGATCTGGGGGTGAAAGCAAGAGGAACTGAAGCTGTATGTCTTCCATCAGCCTCACCTGTGAGCTGAAGGACTGGAAATCGAATCCAGACTTCAGAAGGTAAATCTGCCACACATCACCACAGAACCATGTTCCCACCAGGGTCAACTGAAGAGGCACCACTCAGATCCCAGAGCCCCCTCCATAAGAACGGGGGTACCAGGTGGGGCTATGTTCCTCCAGATCTGAGGACCTGCAGTTTGCTCTGGGGGCATACAGGCTCCAAACTAAACTGGAGACACACAACATTCAGAAAGGTTGCCAACTCCCTGAGGAGGGGACCGGCCCTGAAGGCTGACGTGCCTCCCCATGCCACTTTGCTTGTTCCTTTGGTAAATTACATTAAGATTCTGAACTGCCCTAGGCCGTTGGGATGCCTGGAGCACTTGCCTTTAGCCCTCTTGTTATGGGGCTTCACTTCGCATCCTGAAAGTTCCCCAAGGCCATATATGGAAAGCTTATCTTCCACTTGGAAGCTTATCTCCCAGCCAGTGGCCATTGGGTGTGGGGTGTCCTTGAAGGGAATATTGGGATGCCAGCCCTCCCTGTCTCTCTTGCTGACTCCTGGAGGCTGTGAGGTGAAGATGGGTCTTCTATCTAATGCTCGTCCCATGAGGTACTGAGCTGCCACAGACTCAGAGTGGCGGAGTCAGGAGACCGTGGACAAAACTCATTCTCCTTCTAGTAGATTACTTTAGGTATTTTGTCACTGTGGTGGAATTCTGACTGATGTATAGTCTTGGGGTCAAAACACTTACCATTTCTGAATCTTCTGTGTGTAAAGGACGTGGCATTCACTTCAGGCATTATTAGTATTCCCACTTCACAGATAACTAAAGTTGGGTGTGAGGAAGGATAGTTAGTTGTCTAGCCCAAGGATGTATAGCCAGAAAGTAGGAAGGCCTTAGTTCAAATGGCTTCCTTCATCCTCTCTGCCGGATCTGAATAAACTTTGTATTCTGAGCATCTCGTATACCACCCACAGCTCAGCAAATGTCCCTGGAATGACAAATTAATAGCCTGACGTGACCTGCTCTATGACACAAAGACTGAAGAAAATGCTGTAGGTTTGGGAGCTCAAAGAGTATAAGCCAGACTAATACCAAGTTTTCTATTGGACTTTAGAGCCGGGGGAGTTGAACATATATGTACCTGGCCTCAAATACATAACAGTGAGCTGACATCCTAAGAGAGCATGTCATCCCCACACTGACTTGGAGTCTGTGGGTAGCTGTGGTCACCCCTGAGTGATGATGGGGCTGGACTATGTTGTGTGACTTCCTGAGGAGGCATCTATTCCCCCAAGATAGGTTATCAGTGGCAGGGCCAAAACAAAAATCCCACCCGGGTCTAGCTTATTGAGTTCACTGGAGTTACTTACAGGACAGGCAGTTGCATCACTGAAAAGCCACCCCAGTGAGGATGACAACTCATCAGAAGCCGCACCCATGAAGCCCTGCCCACCTTTCAGACAGCTTGTCTGGTGGGAAAGTCTCCTCTCCCCAGCAGGGCAGTCCTTTCTCCTCAGCAAATGTTACCGCTTATATCATCTTGTGTTCTGGTTAGCTCTTGTCAATTTGACACAAACTAGAGTCGCCTAGGAAGCAGGAACCTCAGCTGAGAAACTGCCCCCAACAGACTGACCTGTAGGCTTGTCTATGGGGTGTTTCCTTAATCGTTAATTGATGTGGGATGGTCCAGCCCACTGTGGGTGGCACCATCCCTAGTCAGGTAGACCTGGACTGTGTAAGAAGGCTAGCTAAGCCTGAGCCTGTGAGTGAGCTAGCTAGCAATGTTCCTCTGTGGTTTCTGCTTAGGATTCCCGTTTGAGTTCCTGCCCTGACTTCCTACAGTGATGGAAATGTAAGCCAAATAAACTCTCTCTTCCTCTAAGTTACCTTTGGTCGGAGAACTTACACACTCCCCTCATGCTTCTGCCAGAGGCATCTTACTACTGCTCCTCGTGCCCAGAAAGCTCTTGTTCCCGGTACTCACAGGTATCTACCTTACTGTGCCTGCACCCCACTGAAACCTCCCCACTGAAACCTCCCTCATCACTCTCTATACCCGTTTCTTCCTCTCCCCGCCTCTCCTCTCCTCTATTCTCCTCCCCTCCTCTCCTCTCCTCCCCTCCTTTCCTCTCCTCTCCTCTCCTCTCCTCTCCTCCCCTCCTCTCCTCTCCTCCTTTCCTCTCCTTTCCTCTCCTCTCCTCTCCTCTCCTCTCCTCTTCCCTCCTCTCCTTCCCTCTCCTCCTCTGTTCTCCTTGCCCCTTACACACTCTTCTCTCCTTTTCTCTCTTCTTTCCCTTCCTTCTTTTCAAAATGAAGGGGCGGTCTCAGCATAGATTTGGGCAGAAGCGCCCCTCTTGGAATGTGTGGTCTTTTTCCAGGGAGTCACCCCTGGCTCACAGCAGTCTCGCTTCTAAGGGGCTGTCCATAAGAGCTGGAGCTAGAGAGGTTCAAGATGCATCCCCTGGGCTGTCATGGAAGATGATTGCAGGAGATGCACAGAGCCTTTTTAATTTTAATTACTATGTATATTTCATGAGCATGAGGAAATATTGGTTTTCCATTTATGGTACTGATATAAAGTTTCCTTTTAAAATAAGTTTATTTGTATGAACAAGTGAGGCAATTTAAAGAGAAATATTAAGTAAATAAATTGTATAAGCTGTGCACAGATACAAGAGATATCATGATGGTAATTCCCAGGTGGCTGACAAGAAACAGAATTATCAGTGGATGGATTCTCAGATAGCTTCCTTGAACTGAACTCCAGCTGCCCAAGCTCGGAGCAGCTGGTGAAAAAAAATGAATTTTTGTTTGAGGCTCATGTCACAGACAGGAAAGACAGCAGGTAGCACTTACAGAGTGGAGAGTTCCGAATAGAGATGGTGAGGGTGAAAATCTCTATTCCCATTCATCTCGAATGAGTAGCCCTCATCAGAGATATGTTGAGGGCCTCTAGTCCAGGGATGAAGATGACAGTGATAAGGAAAATCATGTGATGAGTGAAATGGTGCAATAATGTTGGTGATGATGGTGACTATGATGATGAACATGGTGATGACTGAAATGATGCAGTAATGTCGGTGATGATGGTGACTATGATGATGATGAACATGGTGATCAGACTGAAACGATGCAGTAATGTTGTCAATAATGGTGACTATGATGATGAACATGGTGATGACTGAAATTATATGATAATCATTGTGGGGACATCAAGGTGGCAGGAACTTGAACCAACTAGTCACATTCCATCCACAGTCCAGAGCAAAGAGCAATGAATTAATGCCTGGGGGCTCCCCTCAGTCTTCCACAGTCCAGGGTCCTCACCTGCAGTGGGTAGGGTTCCCATCAACTAACATAACCGAAATGATCCTGGAATGTATGCCACCGGGCCCTTCTCCCTGTTGATCCTACCCTCTGTCATGTCACCAATTAACACTTAACAACCTCCCTCCCTCCTCTAGCAGCCACCAAATGCGTGTGAATCTTCAGGGCTCCATGAACTCCTCCCTCATGAGAGCATTTGAGAGAAAGAATATTCTAGTCTGACCCTAGACAAAAGTGCAGGGAAGGAAATACCTACCCCCAAGTGCCAGAATTCAAAGTTCAGAAACTGCAGAAAAGTTGGATAACACCAATAATCCCCCGGGGCAGAAAAACCACTGGTCAGCACTCGCTTTCTCCGTCTCCTGATATTTACTTTGTGCATACTTTTTAATAACATAATCCTGATCACACTGTAAGTAATTTTTGAGGTTCACACTTCCCTACTTACCATTTTAATGAAGATTCCCTCTCACGATATTGTAGTTTTGTGTAAACAGTTTTGGTGTCTGCCTAAGTTTATTATTTGATCTTGTGGGTGTACTAGTTTCTTTCTTATTATTTTTGGACATTTGTTTGTTGGATTTGGGAGTCTGTAAATAAGGTTTGGGTGCCAATCCTCGTGGATGAAGATTCTAGTGCATTTTGAATTTTAACACTGGGACACATTCCCAGAAGTGGATTACTGACTCAGGGGACTGGAGCGTTTGATAATACATTTGCCGCATAAAGCCAAATTGCTCCAAGATGGACTGAGGGCTGGCCAGCTGAACTAGGCTGCCTTTAGAGGAGGAAATTGGGCCACTGTAGCGAGAAACACACAGAACCTTGTCTGACCCCACCTTGCCCTGCAGCCTGGGCCTCAGTTTCCCATTTCGGCAGCATGGACCTTCAGGACTAGATTCTTTGTTGTGACTACTGTCTGTGCACAGGATGTTCAGCAGGGTCCCTAACCTCAGCCCACTGGGTACCAGTAGCAACTCCATAAGTATGAAGAGCAAATATGTCCCCAGACTTTGCCAAATGTCTCCTGGGATTGAAGGCCACCCCAGCTGAGAGCCACAGCAGCGACACTGAACAGTGTCGATGTGCACTGTAGACGCTGTGGGCACAGGAAAGGGCATACTAGGTGTCTTGGTGGTGCTCAGTGCCTAGCAGGTGCTTATACTGGTCATAGAAACAGTGGGGAAATGGTTTGCCCGCTGCCAGGAGCCCTTCAGAGAGGAAGCCTGGAGCCACTCCCAGCTCTGGGAGTCTTGGTTGACAGGCTAAGTCCTGAGTGTCTCTGTCCTTCTCCAGGTATTTGGAAAACAATACAGCCAAAATCTAGGCAGGATGGGCAGGGAAGTGGCTGAGTTAGTAAAGGGCTTGCCACACATGCATGAAGACATGAGTTTGATCCCCCAAAACCCACATTTAGAAGGGTGGGGGGAAGCTCCGGGGCAGCACCTGCAATCTCACAATCCCATCTCTGGGACTCACTGGCCAGCCGGTCTATTCCAGTCACTGAACTCCAAGTTCAGTGAGACATTGTGCCTCAAAAATAAATAAGTGATTGAAGAAGACATCCAATGTGGACCACCTCTCCTACACACACACACACACACACACACACACACAAATAAATAAATAAAAATAAAAAGCAAATCACTTCTGGGGTCTCTGGGATGGAAGCCTCATGTCCTCACCCCTGGTGCTTACTTTAGAGGACTACATCATAGTGTTCCCCAAGGGGAACTGAAATACTCAGTTAGTCACTAGGGAACCGAAGTTCTTTATGCCACACCTGGCCAAGACCCCCTCAGACCTGCCAGCTTCAAGTTCCTTCGGTTCACTGGACACCCAGCCTCTCTGCAGGATTCACCCAGCTATGTTTGAGACTCCATCAGGTGACATGTCCCATGGAGCCTCCCCTCCTTCCCGCCTTCCTGTGACTCAGTGCGAGGCTGCCCACAGAGACCTTGCTGCACAGTGGACCACTCCAGGCCTCGCTCCTACCTGTGGTCCCGGCCACCAGAGGACCCTGACGTGCACAATCGGAGCTCTGCCCCAAAGCTACACCCAGGGTCTGCACTGAACCCCACTGGACAGCACACAGAAGGCTATGGTCAGTTGATGCCTGTGAGGGGGAGCTGAACTTCTGGTGACCCCCGGAGGCCTGGGGGTGGGGGTGGGGTGTTCTCCCTAACAGTTCACACTCAGCTCTTTCCCTGTGTGGCAGTGTGATTTGGGGTAGAGTCCCTCCTCACTTACAATAGGGATATACCACGAGGACCATCACTTCGGTGTTACCTATGCAAGGTTTTCAGCACGTCGGAAGCCCTTAGATGTGGGCTTGTTGATGTCCACCACGGTCCCACATCTGAGCTGCTGGCTCCTGTCCTCTGCAGCTTTCAAACACAGTCTTCTCGGCCCTGCCGATCCCAGAGCCCCAGCACCCTGCTGTTCCCCCACCACCCTCTTTTGGTGCTCTTCAGTGCAGTAGACCTCCTTTTCTGTTCCTCACACGCAGGCACCCCAAGACCTTCCGGCCCGTATGCCCTTCAGAGGATTTCCTTCCTAGCGGCCTCTTTTTCTTTCTTTGCTGTTTCTTCCAGCTTCCGGAAAGGGAGCAGGGTAGACCGGCTCTGGGCTAGGCACTGAGTCAAGCTTCCGGAAAGGGAGCAGGATAGACCGGCTCTGGGCTAGGCACTGAGTCAAGCTTCCGGAAAGGGAGCAGGATAGACCGGCTCTGGACCAGGCACTGCGTCAGAACAGAATATTGTTTGTCACAGACGTGATCACTGGGGCATCTAAGATCAAAGTGCGGCCCGGGGGGGCTGCTCTCTGCTACCCACATGGAGCCCTGTCGTCTCTCTAAGGTGGCAATAAGCAGAAGGGCGAGAGGGAGTATTCTGAACCCAAACACAGAGTGGATTTCCCTTTCCTGTCTTTGTGCTTTATCAGGGACCTCAATTGATTGGGTGACCACATTGGGGAGATCTTCCTTAGCCCAGGATTTAAATGCCAGTCCTGTTGGGAATGTCCACACAGACACACTCAAAAACGCTTTGCCAGCGTCCGACAGCCCCTAATCCGGTCAGGCTGACGTCTCAGTTAGCCACTGCAGCTGCTGCTCAGGCCCTTGCACCTGCCGACCAGGTAGTACTCTGTGGGTTGTACTCCAGCAGGATAGCGTCAGAGCTCCAAACCTTGTTTTGAGCAGGATGGTGAAGCTGCATCTCTACTCACTGGGAGGGACTTGAGGACCTTACCTCCTTCTAATGGCTCTGACTGTACTCTTGCCCATCATCATTTATGGTGTGTCTGTGTGTATGTGTGTGTATATATGTCTGTGTGTGTGTATGTATATATGTGTGTGTGTGTATGTGTGTGTGTGTGTCTGTGTGTATGTGTGTGTATATGTCTGTGTCTGTGTGTATGTGTGTGTATATGTCTGTGTGTGTGTCTGTCTGTGTGTATGTGTGTGTATATGTCTGTGTGTGTGTGTCTGTGTGTATGTGTCTGTGTGTGTGTGTGTGTGTGTGTGTTTCTGTGTCTGTGTATCTGTGTGTGCATGTGTGTGTGTATGTGTGTGTGCGCACGTCTGCCATGCCTCATATGTGGGGTACTACAGAGACCAGAAGAAGGCATCATATTATGGAGTTAATGCAGCCACAAGCTGCCTGCTGTGGTGCTGGGAACTGATCTCTGGTCCTCTGGAGGAGGACTGTATGCTTTTAACTGCTGAGCCATCTCTCCAGGCCCAGTTTTTCCTTAGGTCTTCAACCAATTAGCCAAGGCCCATCCACATACAGAAGGTATTCCGCTTCTGTTTTCAGAGTCTTCTCTCAGTAAGATGATCCTAAAAATATCCCAAAGAAATATCTAGTCTATGTCTGACCAAACAACTTAGCTCCACAGCCAAGCCCGGTTGATACGGAAAACAAATCACTTCGTATCTCACACACGTGGCTCCAAAGGTGTGTGACACACTCCACTGTACCTGAGATGGCTTCAGCAGCCAGGGCAAGTGCACTAAAAGTCACTTCTCCTACTCTGGTTCTTTTTTTTTTTTTTGGTTTTTTTCGAGACAGGGTTTCTCTGTGTAGCTTTGCGCCTTTCCTGGAACTCGCTTTGGAGACCAGGCTGGCCTCGAACTCACAGAGATCCGCCTGGCTCTGCCTCCCGAGTGCTGGGATTAAAGGCGTGCACCACCACCGCCCGACCCTACTCTGGTTCTTTTAAAGCCACTTTTACCTTAATTACTTAAGCAAGGCTCTGTTTGATATGAGCCCCTAACCCTGTTTCAGATGCTTGTTATTCACTTAAGAAGAAAGCAGAACCAAAATTGAGCTGTCTTCATCAGATTTACGTTCTATTTATGGCAAGTGATGCTCATATTCTATTTGAGAAAGTGGCATAATTTCCCTCATTACATGGATGTATTTAAATAAGACAAAATGAGCACATTTAAAATTGAGCAAGTAGCAACAAAGACTGCTCACTTTGGCATGGCAACACTCATGAAGGATGGAACCATTGTCTTGGCCAGGACAAGTGCGGGCTTCTGAGCTCAGTCAGCCACCCCCAGGAAGAAGATCTGCCCTGTGACCCGTGAGAACGGGGTGTGGCTTGAGTAAGAAGTCTGGGTTGAGGGTGGAGAGATGGTCAGCAGTTAAGAGTTCCTGCTGCTCTTGCAGAGGACCGGAGTTCAGTTCCCAGCACCACATCAGGTAGCTCACAACCACCTGGAACTCCAGTTCCAGGGGATCTGATCCCCTCTTCTGGCCTCTGTGGATACCATACTCACAGGCACAAACCCACATTCATACACACATGCATACACATAATTAAAAATAAAAATTAATGTAAAAAGTCTGGCTTCCCTTTGAGAAAGGAGAAAAAAGAACAGC
Source organism: Peromyscus californicus insignis (assembly GCF_007827085.1). Classification (NCBI taxonomy): domain Eukaryota; kingdom Metazoa; phylum Chordata; class Mammalia; order Rodentia; family Cricetidae; genus Peromyscus; species Peromyscus californicus. Next base: position 2,719,889 of record NW_026294535.1, read on the forward strand.
ATGTTCTCAGGTTTGCTAGTCCTGAGAAGGGTGAAACAGGCCCCCGTGCTCAAGGAGTGTGGCTAAGTGCATGGATTCTGGAGTCAGAGTCCTAAGTTCAAATCCCAACTCTCCTCTTACATGTTTTATAGCTATGTAACCTTGAGAAGTTATGGAACCTTTCTGGACTCCCATTTCTTCATCTGTAAATAGACCTTAAAAGTACTGTATCAGGTGCTGGAGAGATGCCCCAGAGAACCCGGGTTCAGCTCCCAGGACCCACAACAAGTGATTCATAACCACCTTGTAAGTCCAGCTCCAGGCTATCTAGCACTCTCTGACTTCCGTGGGTACTTGCACAAATGTTGTGAAACATAAATCATGTATGCACACATACCTCAGTGACAAAATGCCCAAGAAATAAACTTAAAGGAGAGGATACTTTGGCCGAGTTTCTGAGTGGCCAATCTGTGGTCACTAGGGTCCATCTTTGTGCTGAGGCAGAGTATCATGGCAGGGAGTGTGTGACAGAGTAAAGGACTCTACTCATGGACCGGAGGTGAAAATATACCTCTCAAAGGTGCATACCCAGTAGCCAGTTTCCTCCCCCTAGAAGCCATCAAACGTTTCCACTGCCTCCCAACAGCCCACAAGCCAGGAACTCACCAATGAACTAACCCCGCAGGCTTTAAGTACTTCCCAAAGGTCCCTGCTGTGAAAGCCATAGGCCACACAGCTTTTGGGGTGTATGTCAAGTCCAAGCTACTTTTTGGGCATAGATTAAAGCATCCCAACTGTTGCTGGCACCAGGAACCACATAAGAGTGAGTTATTGTACGAGGAGAGGACAGTAAGGACATGGGCTCTTCTGAAGCTCACACTAGGAAAGGACAGAGCGATGCTAACTGAAATGGACAGGACAGCTCTAGCATAGTTTTCTGGGGGACTTACTGTCAGCCATGCAGTGGATATGATAAGGGGCATTGTGAGTCAGGAGAGGCACTCAACAGGAGCAGAGCGCAAAGGACTTCCTGTGCCTTGTTAGACACTGGGTTTCTCGGGCTGACGATGTAGTTCAATTGGTAGGATGCCTAGAATGCACAAAGAAGCTCTGGGCTCCATACTCACCACCATATACTCTGGGTGTGATATCTCATGCCTGTAATCCCAGCACTCAGGAGATGGAGGCAGAATCAGAAGTCCAAGTTATCCTCAGCTACACAGTGACTTTGAGGCCATCCGGGGCTACATGGGTCGGGGCGGGGGGGGGGGGGCGGGCCAGAGTCTCTGCTAAGATCCTCAGGTTGGCGTCTGTGCCTGGAGGTTCTGAAATCTTGCTTCTGTCCACAGGTGACCTGGTGTCCCGGGCGATGCACCACCTGCAGCCCCTCAATGCGAAGCACCATGGAAATGGCACACCCCTGCACCACAAGCAGGGGGCGCTCTACTGGGAGCCAGAGGCCCTGTACACACTCTGCTACTTCATGCACTGCCCACAAATGGAGTGGGAAAATCCCAACGTGGAACCCTCCAAGGTCAACCTCCAGGTGGAAAGGTATGCCTTGACTGGTTTCCGAGGGTCACAGAACAGCTCTTGGCTCACCACAGCCTTGTGATGGATTGGCATTGCTCTCTAAGATGGAGAGGTTTGGGAGTGCAGGGATGGGAGAGAATTGCTGCCCCTATTCCATAGCACACTGGAGGGGAACTTCGTGTCCTGGGGAGACATCTTAAAGCCTGGTGGGGTTTTGGAAATAGCTTTATCTGTGGCTGGTCTTGTGTGGAATAAAACTGGCCTGGGTCACGGGAGTGTACCTGCATATCTCAGAGAGGCAGGAACTGGGGTGCAGTCTGGCTTCCTTGTAAAGAAAGTTTGGGGAGCTACATCCTGAGATGTCTCCATATTTCTTTCTTCTGGCTGCCTTGGGGTCCCAGGTGGACCAGAGCCACTGCTTAGTCAGAAGAGGGTCTCTTGGGTGGAGCGGGTGCTAGGCTGTGCTGGGAGAAATTTCTTAGCTGTCCCTGTAGCATGGAATCCTTGTGGGAAGGGGCTCTGAGCTGCGTCCCTCCATTTCTGCTTGCCTCAGCCTCCCTTCTACACACCGGGGAGCTGAATCACACCATTTCTCAGGATTCCTCACAGGCCTTCCTTGGTCTAAGTCCAATGGCAATGACGCCCATCCATACAGAGAAGCACTTAGGAGAAGAGGCTCTAAGATATACTGCCTGGGCTTAAACTCAGGCACTTCTGAGTAAACACTGAAGTCCTGGGGAAATGCCTTCACTGTGCCTTGTTTTCTTCATCTGTAAAATGGGACAGAAAAAGTAAATTCTTCACAGGGCGGTTGGAAACTTAAGTGAGTCGAACAGTGCCTAGCACACACACACACACACACACACACACACACACACACACACACACACACACATGTCCCATGAATGCCCCTTACTGCTCTCACTGTGGTCATCGACACACATCGCTGAGTGACTCCCAGTTTGGGCTCCTCTCTATCACTTGAATTGAAGCGGCCCTTAAAAAACTCAGTGGATGTTTTTCTACCATAGTAGCTTGGGCCTCAGTGGGCTCCCTTAAGACCCTCCCACCTCTCAGTTTTCTGTTAAGACAACAGGATGAAAAATTGGCCAGGCAGTGGGAATCTTCTTGGATTTTAGGAATCCCAAGTTAGTGTCAGCATCCAGTCATCTGAAGCTGATGGGTCAGGAGTCACCTCGGTTTCTCACTTTCCAGGCCAGACACCCTAGGCAAATTCCCATGTGCAGACAAGTCCCACGCGGGGAGGTGCTGACATGTCCCCGGTCCCTGAACAAAATCTAACCTCAGCCACGCACCAGACCTGCCTTTCTTCGACTCAGAACCTCAGTCTAAGCGGTGCCAAGCTTTCCAGAGCCTTGACCGTGTTGAGATTCCTTGCTCACCTTGTTATTTTTGCCTCTCTGTAGATGATGCTCTCCCTCCCCAGCCGAACACTGCCTCCTCTAGCTCCAGAATCTCCGCATACCACCCTGCTTTCCCCTTCAGGTTCCCACGTCTAGTCTGACACTCTCACTAATTCCTGTCACCCCCTTGTTCTTTCCTGGGACTCCAGACAGAGTCCTATGTTTGTGCAATGCCTGTGGGCTTCACGGTGGTGGACTAAACGTGTGGTTGGCCCGTCACTCCACAGCCAGTGCCAAGATCAATGCTAGGTGCACAGTGGGACTTATGAAATGAAAGCATGGACTGATCCAACTCCCGCTGCCCGTGGAACATGACCCTCGGGGGTACTGACATCCTCCTAGAGCTGAAGTCATCATATTCCCAAATCCGCTGCTCTTCCTGTGTCTAGTCTCTAAGAAAGACACTCCCATTGGCTTTAGAAAGCTCTCATGCCTCCTCTTGCGTCCAACTGGCCAGCATGTTGCTGTGTGACTTTTCCTGGAGGGATGAACAGCCATCTAGTCACACATGACAGATAAGGCACCAAACAATAGATCAGGAAATGATTCCACACACCTCTGGTTTAGTGTGACAGTGAGTTTAATCAAACACACACACTGAGAGTGAGTGTGTGTGTGCATATATATACATTGTATATATGTGTGTGTATATATGTGTGTGTATATATATGTATATATGTAAAGCTTTATATATATATCTTTGGGGAGGGGTGTGGCCTTCATGCCTTCCTCCAACCAATCCTGTTAACTGCCTCTTAATCTTAGGAGGAGCAGGCCTCGTGAGCCCCTCCTCCACCATGTTAGAAAGTTAATGGCCCAGTCTTCTCCGGGTCTCCTTAGGGTAATCACAGATACTGATGGTTCAATGGAGCAACCGCCACACTATACCCAGAGGACAGCCTTCTACAGCGCGTGTCTTACGCTACGTCTGTGACATCTCATTTCCTTGTTCCCTTCTGCAGCCCCGGCTGCAGTGGCTGTGCTTCAGGAGCTCCTTCTCTCTCGTCTTGATGACTGAGGCTGATTTCTCAATGGTCTGCACTCAAGTGAGGCTTAATAACCCCTGGCGGGCTCCACCCTCCTCACAGTACCATATCTAAACTTCTAAGACCTGAGAGCACGCTGTTGCGTGGCCCTGCTCACACAACTGTGTGGTTCTATTATCCACTGTGTTTATCAGCAGCCATTTTCCCTTCTTCAGTCTTTTCTGGGTTCAGAGTGTGGTTGGAGCGGTTGAAAGCCTAAAGAGACCCACTAAGGAATGCAGAATTTCCAGGACACACTTGAAAGAGACATGAGCCACATGTCCCGGATGTCCTCAAAGCCGTTTATCCCATTCTCTCCATTCCTCCTTGGCTGAATTTTCAAAAACCAAAGTAGATGTTAACATTTTTTAAAGTCCTGATCGCTTTCATCTTCTGGAAATCCTACAGCTTGGTGAGGCAGGTGGGTACCAGCTAGGAGCGCCAGCCCGGCTTTGCAGCGCTGAGGACTTGAACAAGTGATTTCGCTTCTTTGACTCTCCTGTCGTCTGTAACAGAGAAAGGACTTTGCTCCTGGGACAGGGACAAGCAGTGAGTTAGATGTCAGAGCCGAGACAGCGCGGCAATCCCGGCGTACGGAGCAGAGCCCTCCCCACTGCCGCTACCAGGACATTACTGTATCGGTAGGAAGCTGCCCTCATTTGTTCCTCTGAAATGTTCTTATCGTCCTCCCAGAAGCTCATGAGTGGCTCCTTCTACCAGAACCGCTCTTCCTGTCCCTTAACACTTCGGAGCTTAGTCTCTGAAACCCTCACACAGGGATCGCGGGGGAGAGACGTCCCCAGAGTCCTTCCGGTCAACTTCACACCAAAGCCTCCAAAAAGAGCTTACCTTGGGAGCTAGGACTCTGCTTTGAATTATCGCCCCACCCCTACCCAGTGGCATCTTCTTGGCTCTCTCTTCTGACAAATTTGGGTAGGGATGTGGTGTGTGTGTGTGTGTGTGTGTGTGTGTGTGTGTGTGTGTGTGTGTATGTGTGTGTGTGTGTGGTGTGTATGTGTGTGTGTGTGATATGTGTACTGTATATGTGTGTTTGTGTGTTAGTGTGTGTGGTGTGTGTGATGTATATGTGTATGTGTGGTGTGTATGTGTGTGTGTAATGTGTGTGTGTGGTATGTGTGTGGTGTGTGTCTATGATGTTTGTGGTATATGTGTGTGATGTGTGTGGTGTGTGTGTGATATGTGTGCTGTATAAGTGTGTTTGTGTGTTAGTGTGTGTGGTGTGTGTGATGTATATGTGTATGTGGTGTGTGTGATGTGTATGTGTGTGTGGTATATATGTGTGTGTAGTATATATGTGTGTTAGTGTGTGTGTGTGGTGTGTGATGTGTGTTTGTGGTGTGTGTTATATATGTATATGTGTTTGGTGTGTATGTGGTGTATATGTGTGTGTGGTATATGTGTTTGTGTAGTGTGTGTGCATGTAGTGTGTATGTTAGTGTGTATAGTGTATATGTGTGTGTTTGTGTGGTGTATATGTGTGTGTGTGTATGGTGTGTGTGTGTGTGTGTGTGTGTGTGTATGTGTGTGTGGTGCATATGTGTGTGTGTTTATATGTGTTTCCTAGGCCATTATCTCCTTAGGAACAGGACTGATACAGGTCTCTCCAGGCCAGCAGAGAGTCTAGGGAACAGCTGAGTAAGATGTGGATTCTTCATACCTCGTACTATCACTTCCAGTCCGAAGAGTCTTGACTGAGCTGCTAAGAAGTAGACCACAGATGTTATTTTCTGTGTCACATGGACATAGTCCTCCAGTTGCTACATTGTTCTGGATGGTTCTGTTGTTGTCTGTGGTGCTTGAAGAAGCTCAGCCTGCATATGAAATAACTATAGCCTATGTTCTAGAGTTGTTAGAGGCTGTCAAGCATGGCAGGTGTATCCCCTTGTTAAAATTCCAACAGATTTTGTGAGATTTATAATTAAGCTGTTTATTTTCCAAACAGTAGTGGTACGTTCAAACACCTTAATATTATGGTGAGAGTGAACCACTTTTTAAAATAGAATCAACTTATGTTGAGGACAGTCTCCCAAGTCATTATCTTTGCTGGAAATATCAGCGATTCCTCGATGTCTTTGGCCATGGATGAATTCACTCATTTGTTGCCACAATGTAAAAATAAGAGGACACATAGGGGTGCTTTGTGGCCTTAATGAGCTGGTGCTGAAGGGAGGAGCGGTGATGGGCTTCGCTGGGAGAGCAGGCCAGACGGGTCTGCCTGCCCCAGTCTTTCCGGAAGGAAAACACCAGGACTGATTGAGGTAGCAAAAGCTCTCACCTCTTCAGCGAGCAGAGTTTACAAGCAAATGTGGCAGGATGCCTTCTGGAGGGAATCTCAACCACAACCATGACCATCACCATCATCAATTGCCCAGTGTTGGAGGAAAACTAATTGTGTGTAACAAAAAGCCTTACCGCTCGGAGAGTTTACACTCGAAGAAACGGAGTTCATAAAACAAACACAGCAGAACCTTAGAGGTTAATATCACTCAGTTATGTTTTCCTAGAGCTTCACTTTATCAAGAATTCTCCTGTACCATTCTCTTGTTAGCACACTTCCACCTATGGGGTGAGCAAGGCTCTGATTTCAACAGACTCCCAGGGGCTTTCCTAGGCTTGTGCAAAACACCCAGAAGGCTGGATGTAAACATTCCACAGTATGCTTACTTGCCTAAGTTCAGCCTCAGGGGACTGCTTAAAGCAAAAGGAAACCTCTGAGAAGCTGGGCATGGGTAGAAGGCTCATACACCCTGCCCTCTTCAGTGTGAAAAGTCAACCTGGGATTAATTCTCTGGCTCTGTTCCCCTGGAAACTTGGTAAAATAAATAAATAAATAAATAAATAAATAAATAAATAAATAAATAAATTGCTGTGTTACTAGGCAACACTGTGCACCATCAGAATGGCCCCATGTTGACAAATTACACCTGATGATACTAGAAATGTTTGACAAGGACCCAGAGCTTTAGGATTTCCTGAATTCCTCACTCTTGTAACTGTCTTTTGAAGGGACCTTGGATGATAATCTATAAGATTCTTCCAGGAGACGTGGGATTTGTAAGCCAGTGAAATCCCCACAACTACTCAGACAGACCTTGTCCCCATACCTGAGTATCCCCTGGGCAGATGGTAGTACCTCCAGGGTGGCAGAGTGCAAGGCTCCCGAGATTCATATTGAATGGAACATGGGGCGTTGGCCTGCTGTGCAAATGAGGTCTAGGATAAACTGTGAGTCGGAATGTTGAGTTGAGCCAGCCTCCAAAGCTTCCGATGGCCACGGGAGCCAGAGAGCCAGAGCTCCGGGCTCACAGCCTAGAGCAGTATCCAAGTGACACCCAGGCCCGTATCAGTGGAAGTGATATAGACACCTGATGTCACACCACTACCACTGGCCATGTGGTGCCCCTAGAAGACTTCTGTCACCACTGCTCAAGACAGGGAAAGTCTCTGTAACCACTCTTGTCAGCTAGATATGACACCTGTCATGCTTGGGTAGTTTCAGAATACATGCCTGAACCTTTGCAGGGGAATTTGTAGCTTGGGGAAATATGACATATAGCATGGGAATTCTCAAATTTGAGAATGTTAGCTCTGGTTCTTGGGAGCCAGGAAAGTCCCCACTACACACTTCTACTTTACTGTTTTTAAATAATAATAAAACACACATGCTTAATTTTCATACTTCAGTAGTTTTAACCATATTGACATACACTCTCACAGCTGAGGACCAAAATACTGTCTCAACACAAGGACACACCCTGGAAGCCCCAAAAGCTGAAAAGAGACTAGAAGAGATGGCTTTGGAAACCTCAACAAGGATTATAATACCTCTTCTCAGAAAAAGGATGCCACCTCCTCGTTCAAAGAGAGGATCATGTTGGCTCATTTTTTGGTACTAAATGCCCAGCCCAGGGCTGGTGGCCCAGATGAACAGGCACACAAAAGGATCCTGCTTGCTACACAGCTGTTGGTGGATGAATTAGTTATTTGTCTTGTTCTAGCAATTTAGACAAGGAAGGACTTATTTGGGTTCACAGTTTGAGGGCAAGGAAGTCATAACACAAGAGCATGAGATGACTAGGCAGGTTGTATCACAAGCAGGAGACAGAGAGGGTGAAGCCTGGTATTCGGCTTCTTTCCCCATTGTCTTCAGTCTAGAACTCCGTCCAGGAAACAGTGGTACCCACAGTTAGGTGGGTTTTCCCACCTCAGTTAACCTAGTTAATCCCTCACAGACCTGCCCCAAGATCTGTTTCCATGGTGATTGCAAATCCCATCAAGTTAATAGCTAAAAGCAACCATTACAGTGGGCTTTTGGAAACTGGCCCCGATCTCAACCACCATTCACATGATTTGTAATGAAGAAAATATGCATGCCAAATTTGAAATGATTGATGTTAGGGGGCAAAGTTTTATAATGTGATATGACTGTAAACTGAACATGGCTGCAACTTGCTTTAACTGGCTAGGGGAAACAATTATTTTCACCCCAGTAAATGCCAGTCTGTAAAGTTTTAAAGTTCATGAGTGAGCCAGCAAGTCAACATGGTGCACACATTAGCAGATGCTGCTCCATGGGCCAAATCTGGTCCATCGCCTAGTTTTGAAAATAAAGTTTTACAGGGACACAGCCACACTCATTCACTTACATATTATTTATATGGCAGCTTTTGAACTGTGGCAGAGTCAATTCCTAGTGAGAGATATTTGAATGTTCATAAAACTGAAAGTAGCATTTGGCCCTTTCCAGAAAATACAAAAATTCTGACCTTAATGTGAATTGTAACTGTCACTTTTAAAAAATTCAGATTGAATTTTTAAATACCATCATATTTTTCATAAGGTAAAGCATATACGTTCATGAACTTTCTAGGTCCTGACTGGAGTTAATTAGCATGCCCAAGGGATGTAGCTGAATGGAGAACTTGACCCCTTAGAGGTGACCTCTGCTGTGTGTTCATACTCACTAGGCTGTCTTTCTGTTAACAAATGATGGATTTTTAAAAATAATAACATTGGAAAGCCTCTTCTTAAGTCCTTAGACTCTTTTGTGATCTTCATGAGTGTTTACATGTCATAAGATGAACATATTGTAAATAGGGTATGATGAGTACCAAAAAACTATAAAGACGAAATCCACATTGTGGCAAGCAAGCACCATGACTGCAGACAAAGGTGTTTCGGGTGCTTCATGACACAGTGAGGTAGGGACTGAATAGAACCTGTCATCGATTAACAAGGTCCTGCTCATTGATTGACCCCTGAAAGCATAGGTTTTCAACGAACTGTTCTGCCACTGGACGTGGGATTTCAAGTCAAGTGAAGTTCTGGAATAGATGAAGTTCACTTGCTTCATTCATGTTGAAGGCAGCTAAGGCCCAGTAGGCTTAGAGGACTCATCAGATCCACAGTCATATTTACAGAGAACTTGCAAAGTGGTACCTCGGTTTCTTTGTCCATGCTTCCCCTCCATGGGGAATGCTCTCTTCCTCCCATGCCGCCAGCAGGCTGCCATCCTTAGTTCATCTTTCAAGGTTGATCTTGGGCATCACCTCTTCTACCAACCCTTCCCTCCCACCTGACTGTGCTAAGTAACCAGAACCTAGCTCAGTGCGTAGCATGTCCTAAGCACCAGGCAGACGTTTGCAGGACCAAATGGGGCTGCATTCTAACACTTGAGAATCCTGGGTGCTGCCTCGGAGCACCCACCACATTGTCAGTGCCCACCCTGGCAGCCGCCAGCTTCGTACGGGCTCTGCAGCTCACATGCTGTACCTGTACCCTCCAGGCTTGTTTCCTCAACTGTCAGCCAGAAATGACTCCTACTTCCTCAGCCGTTTGGGTGACTGCTGAAACCACATTCATGCCTCGTGCAGTCACTGACACACACAGGTGCTATTCTTCACCCGTAATCCAGACTGGCCTCCCTCAGATGCCTAGTGATCTCAGGCAGGATCTTTCCTAAACTCCTTGGGTGCATACCCAGTGCTCACATGATCACCCTGAGGCAGGAGCTATATCACCTGTTCCTCTCACCTGACAGACACAGCAAGTGAGCTCATGGTCAGATATATATGGGCAAGTTTGAATGAGTCCTGGGTATAGAATGTGTCAGGACATAGAGGCTGGTCCTGGCCAGGAGAGGATCTGGGGACATAGCAACAGCCTAGGCTGGAAGGAAGATGGGGAGACCCACTGTCATCAGTGAAGATCAGGAAGGACCCCTGAGGAGGGAGGTGATGCTGGCATGAGATGCTGCTATTTACTCAGCATCTGCTCAGCACCTGGTGAGGACAGAGTGCAGTGTAACCTTCACATCCATGTCTGCAGACAAAACAAATTAAACTGATAGTAAGAACATCATTCTTCTTCGGAGTCCAACCAACATTGTAGCCCATTCATTCTATCTCAACACTTTAAAAAAACTGATGAAGAGTAATTGATCTATTTACAAGATACAGTGAAGTTGCCCTCCGTGTGCGCACGCGTGTTAAACAAGGGAAACATGCTTTGGGCATTCTTTAATTCTGGAGCTAGAGTCTTCAGATTGAGATCTTGACTTGCACACTCATTAGCTGAGTGATCATGAACAAGTCACTTAACCACTCTGAGCCTCACTTTCCCGGACTATCATAGAAACTACTGCGGGGGTGCTCATGAAGCTTTGTGAGTTGATTTATTTTAAAGGTCTTTACGCACATTAGGAACAATGGCCGTTATCACCCTGCTGTCATAGTGTCTATCCCGTGGGCTTGGAACAGGTTAAGGATTGGGATCTTGATAAAATGTAGACCCTATTCATGAGGCCTGAAGGTGGAGCCTACACAGTTTCCTTCTAACTAGCTCCCAGGTGAAGCTGTTGGGGCCTGGACAGCATTGTAACAAGGTATTACCATTTTTTTCTTTGTTTTGTTTTTGCTCAAAGTTTATACCAACCTCCATTTTTATAGACACATACAGACAAGAAATAAGCCTAGTGGTGGGGGTTTATGATCTTTGGTGCCTAATAACCATCCCAGTGAGGGCTGGCTGCAGCCTCCATCCTCCTTATCCCAGAAGCCCTCTGCAGTTACCTAAACACATGGAATGTGGGATTGTCCTGACATGGCCAGCCTGCAGCATGCACAGCTCTGGGGCAACCACCAAAGAACAGCTCCCAGTTTAATGATCACCCACAGCTTCCCCAAGGTGGCCCAGTACCTCTACACAGCTCAAGGCTGGCAAATTAATCGGAACTGTGCGAAGGAGAGGCGAGGCATCCCTGAGGACAGCATCCAGGCAAATGGGGCTCCAGCATCTGAGCTGTTGGCATCTGCAGCCTCAGGACTTGTTAAACAGCTTTGGCTGAGTTACCCAGGGAATTTACCTAGGGAGAGGGACCGCTTGTGCCCACAGGTGACAAGCTGAGGGGCAGGCTCAGGCTGAAGGGCAGCACCCCCCCCCCCAGTCCCCCGCAGCATGCAGGTGTAGCCTGACTGCCGACAGGCACCACACTTGTTCTGAATCTGCCCCCACTGGACACCACAGCAAGCCCATGGGGTCTGACACCGGCTTCTCCTTGCCTTGCAGGAAGGGAGGAAATACTTTACTCTTTTTATTTGTGTGTGTGGATGTGTGTGGGTGTGTGTTCACGTGGGTGCCAGTGTGTCCAGAGGCCAGAGGTCAACGGAAGTTGTCTCTCTGTCACCACTGTTCATGTGCTATCCTCCTTATTGGTTTGCTCATTCCTTTTGGTCCTTTGTTTGGGGATAGGGTCTCTCACCAAGTAGTCTAGGCTGGCTGGCTAGTGAGCCCAAGGATCCTCTCGTCTCTGCTTCCGAGCACACACCACCATGTCTGGATGTGTTTGTACGAGTTCTAGGGATGGCGCTCAGGAACCCCTGCTTGCAAGCCAGTGCTTTATCAACTGAGCTGTCTCTCCAGCCCATGAAACCTTCCTTTTATAACACAAAGAATCACAAATTACAGCTGCCCAGTCTGGTACAATAATCCCTCCCCATGGGTGGGTGTTTAAATTTCAATGAAAAAGAATCAAACCAAACTAAAGAGTCGGTTCCCTGCCATCATGAGCCTGGCCTTCTTTCAGATGCTCAGCAGCTGCTGTGGCCTCGCGGGGAACTGACAGGTCCTGTGGTGATGGACAGGGACCTAAGACATCTCCTAGACCTTGCTGTGAGACTCAACGCAAGCAGCATTCTAGGATGGCAGCCAGGGAACTCCTCCTTCCCCAAACACCATGAAGAGAATCATTACAGACCCAGGACCAGCTTCCTGATGGAATGTTCCCACTTTGATCATTTTACAGCCAAGCTTAGTTTAGTTTTTCTAACTAGCATATATAATGATGGATTCCATTATGATACTTTCATATATGTGGATCACATACCCTGCTCATAGTCACACATTACCCTCTGTTGTTGTCCCTTCCTGTGGTCCTGCTTCCCACCTCGTCTACACTCATGTCCTGTATACATACACTGTTTCAGTCTGGTTTCCCGTGTGAAAGAAAACATGGTATTCGTCTTTGAGTCCGGTTTATTTTGCTAACACGATGACCTCCACTTCTGTCTACTTTCCTGCAAATAAGTCACAATCTCATTCTTCCTTATGGTTGAACGAAGCTCTGCTGTGTACAAACGCCTCATTTTCTCATCCAGTGCCTGTTCAGTTAATTTCATCCCCCGGCTGTTGCTAACAGTGCAGCGGTGCACGTGGGTGTGACGCAGCTTTGTGGGTGCTGACTTGAGCCCTTCCGGTACACACTGAGGTGTGGTTTGGCTCAGTTATTTGGCAGCCCAATTTCAGGATTTTAGGAGCGCCTCCCCATACTTATTCCCATCGTTGACACACCAGTTTACACTCCTGCCAGAGTGAACGACAGCTCCTCTTTCCCCACGTCCTGGGCAGGATTTGTTGTTTTCTCTGTTCGCCGTCCTGACTGGGGTGAGATGGACTCTCACCGTAGTCTTGAGTTACATGTCCCTGAAGGCTATGGATACTGAACATTTTTTTCATATACTTGCAACTATTTGTGTTTCTTTTAAAACTTTCTGTTCAATGCATTTGCCCATTTATTAATTGGATGATTTTTTTTTTTTTTTTTTGGTGTTTGATTTTGATGAAGAGGCTGTCTTTTCCCTGGTGAAGGGTAGTTCTAGTTGTGTTTCTGTGGCTGTGACACGATACGCCAACAAGAAAACAACTTAGGGGAGACTTTATGTTAGCTCACAATTCCAGGTTTTGGCCCTGCACGGCAGGGATGTCAAGGCGGCAGGAACTTAAAATAACTGGTTACATCACATCCACACTCAAGAACAGAGAGAAATGAACATGTACATGCTGGCTTGTGCTCTACTCGATTTCTCCATTCTTACACTGTTCCAGACCCCCTACCTAAGGAATGGTGCCACCCACAATGGGCTGGGTATTTCAGCATCTATTAATTAGCTAAGACAATCCCCCAAAGGCCAACCAATACAGACACTCACTCTGTTCCTTCGGCTGGTACGTTTTATGTCATACCATGCTGTTTTTGTTACTATGGCTCCGTAGTATAATCTGAAGATACATTGTAATTCCTATAGCCTTGCTCTCTTTGATCAGGACGGCTTAGCTCCTCAGAATTCATGTGAATTTTAGGATTTTTTTCTGTTTGTATGCAGAATGTCATTTGAACTTAAAAGAGTATTGTATTAAACCTGTAGGTTGCTTTCAATTGTATAGAGCTGCATTTGTGGGGAGAAGGCAATCCTGTACCCAGAGACTGAAATCGAGTTTTCACACATGGTAGGCAAATACTTTGATGCCCTTTTCTTTATACTTCTTAAGTTGAGAATTCTTGAGTCTGTTGTCCAAGGCAAGCCTTGAACTTGTGACCCTTCTGCCTTAGCCTCCTGAGTAGCTGGATTTATAGGTCTATGCCTCCAGGCCTGGCTTAGAGCAGAGCTTTCTAAAACAACCATCTTAGCCTCGCCATGCCATTTCTCCAGAAATTCCCAATATGCCAGCTCCCTTCTAAGGGCAGTGCATTAGTTAGTGATCTTCGTGAGAGTCTGTGAACCTATCCCAGTCATCATTCCCTTTTGGTAGCCCTATCCAGTGGATGAATTTTAGCCTCAGAGAGGTTGTTCAGCTTGCCTGTGTCACACAGCTAGAGAGGAACCAAGCTAGGGCATCAGGGCCGGAAGCATGAGCCTAGGCCACCTCTCCCAGCCACACGCCCTGTCTGGGGACGAGGAGCCCTGAGCAAGGCAGAAGCCTGCAAGCCCACACCCAGAGCAGCCTTATTTTCAATATGCTTCCCTCCCCTCTCCCTTTTCCTTCTAGCATTTTCCCTGCCTGGGGTGTAGCATGAATCTTAGAGAGCCCTATTAATTAAATCAAACCCGAGGCCAGTTATTGGGGTCAATGCTGGTAGATCAGAGAGACAGAACAAGCCACAGCTACCTCACCTCACCGGATCCTCAGCTGGTCTTGTCTCCTCAGACTGGAGGCCTCTGAGTCCTCATCCAGAATGGGTCTCAGCTAAATTGCTGCTCAAAAGCCTGAATGCTTAACCAGCTAAAAGCTTAACCAGCCAAATGCTTCTAGTTTCTGGTCCTCACACCTTATATACCTTTCTGCTTTCTACCACCACTCCCTGAGATTAAAGGCGTGAGTCACCATGCCTGGCTGTTTCCAATGTGGCCTTGAACTCACAGAGATCCAGAGGGATTTCTGTCTCTAGAATGCTAGGATTAAAGACGTGTGCTAACACTGCCTATCCTTTATGTTTAATATTGTGGCTGCTCTGTCTCTGACCCCAGATAAGTTTATTAGCATGCACAATATTTGGGGGAATACAATACCACACTGGGGCCTCAAAAAATACTGCTAATAACAAATGGAACAAAGATTGCTGGTCACTCATCTAACTTGACGACAGTTTTTAAACCTCAGAGAAACGTGTTGATTTCCTAAATTCCTGTAAAGGTAACCAGAGTCCGCCTCTGAGATTCGATTTCTTTTTTTTTTTTTTTTTTTTTTTTTTTTCGAGACAGGGTTTCTCTGTGTAGCCTTGCGCCTCTCCTGGAACTCACTTGGTAGCCCAGGCTGGCCTCGAACTCACAGAGATCCGCCTGGCTCTGCCTCCCGAGTGCTGGGATTAAAGGCGTGCACCACCACCGCCCGGCCTGAGATTCGATTTCTAATTGACACGTGGTAACCACAGACCCTCCTGAAGCGTGAGCAAACGGGGCTTGTTGGTGTAACTCTCACCCCAGTGTTCGCCATTTCTTGGGAGTGAGGATGTTTAAAATCCCCCTTCAGGATTTTGAAGCATAGACAACACTGTAGTCAGCAACAGTCTCATGCTCAGGAGATGAAAATCCATTCCTCTCTCTCCCTTTGACTCTGCCCCTGCTGACAAACCTCTGCCAACCCCAACGCTGTGAGAATGTGCCTCCCAGGGAAGCGGTGCCTCCTCGACACGGTTTGAGCATCCCATGTTTCAGTTTCTGTAGATGTTTTCGTTATTTTTACTTACTCTGAAGCATTTGATTCATTATTCACTCGTCAGTCAGTCAGTCAGTCAGTTGTGTCCATCCGGTGTCTGCCGTGAATTTTGCAGTAATGGAAGCTGACGGTCCTCTCCGACTCTTAGTTGGGGCAAGAGCACTCCAAAGCTTTTGGTGAATGAATTCAGATATCCTTCCCGATCACCCCACAAGATACGTGTGGTTAGCGTGGTCTGGATTACAGATGGAGAAGGTGAGGCCGGGAAGAGGAGCAAATGGCTCAGGGTTAGAGGCCCCAGGGTGACAGCTCAGGAACTCCCCGTCAGCAGCCCCGTCCGGAACAGTGGGACTCAACGGCGACACTCTGCAGCTGTCTGTCAGTCCCTGAGCAGAAGAGGGGGAACAAAGGGGCCTCACGGGGTCCCCACCTGGCACCACTGACAGGGGTGAAGAGTGCAGAGTGTCTGAGGGAGGTACAGAGAAGTTGCCTGTGACCATGAAGATGGTATTGAGTCGAGTCGGACTTGGGAAGCTGGATCAGATCGTGCAGTTACATGGTTACTACTGGGAGTTAATCCAGGGGGGTGGACCCACAGGCCCTAGTATGAAAAACTTCAAGATTCATGGTGGGAGGCAAATTTGCATGGGTACAGCTGTGTCATCACTAAAATGTTCAAATGCTTTTCTAATGGTTGATACAGAGCGAGATCCAGGAAAGGCGCAAAGCTACACAGAGAAACTCTGTCTCGAACAAACCAAAAAAAAAAAAAAAAAAAAGAGCTGCTCCTGCCTCATGTGTCCCACCTCCTGGACACCCTGCAGTAACCACGGTTGGGGTCTGGCCTCGCAGTGGGCCTGGAAGGCCCTGTCTGTACTGAGGTCACAGCAGTAGACTGCGGCTTGACCTACCTGTTGGGGAGTTCAATATTTAGAATGTCATCCATGAGATTAAAGTATAGGGAAAACTATGGCCTGCCATGTGGCTTCTGTCTTTGTGCCTCTGGTAGGGGACTAGGGATGAAGGTAAGAGGCCCTGGTGCAGGGAGGGGAAGGAGCCGAATGCAGAGCCTGCCCCTCCCTGAGGAGCTCACTCTCCTCTCCTGCAGGCACTGTGTGTGCTAAACTGCCCCCCAGGCCCCAGAAAGCCTCTGCTCTCCTTGGAGCCTTCGCTGGAGAGCTAGAACAGCTGTGGATGGAGTGCTAGCCTGTGCCCGGCCCAGGAAAGTGCCTGTCAGAATTCCTCACCTTGAACTTCAGGGTCATACTCTGGAATAGATGGGGCTTGTCTTCATATTTTACTAATGAAGCAGCGAGTGAAAAATTCAAAGCCTTGTCCAAGGTCACAAAGTCCTGTTAGTGACTGGCGGGAAGCTGAGTTCCCACACTTGGTGATCCCAGAGTTCTTCATGTCCTCCTGACACCCCGTGTAGCTCTGACATTGCAGATTGACACCCCCCCCCATGCCTGTGTCTGCCACCCCTGCACCATACCCCTGGCAGGCAGGCTGAAGGTCGTTGGCCTCTCACTCTTCTTGGTACTCAGTAGGTGAGAGAGTCCGGCCAGCACGGGACACAACACCAAGACAGAGCATAGAACTGTGCGGGAAGCAGCTTCCTGTAAGAGCCCCAGAGAGGGGTGACAGCGCAAGTCTCCGCATCTCCCAGGGCCTGGTACCTGCCTCCAGCTGGCCTCCCTCTCCTCTATGGCCCAAAGGCAAGATGCTTGATTTGCCTGGAACTGACAGCTTTTTGCGTGCTCTGTGTTTGAATCCTGGAACACCCGGGAAAAAAGCCAAAAATTCAAAAAGGACATAAGTGTAAATTAGCTCAGATACTGCCCAGTGGGAATTGGGAGCTGGCCCAGCATGGTGGGGTCCAGCAGGGAGACTGCGTGCCTGGGAGCAGAGGCCTACAGAACAGGTCCTCAGACCCAAGCAACCCAAAACCACCATGCCCCCCCAGGTCAAATTTCCACTCTTCTCTCCCCGACCCCCAGTTTTTTGAAATATGGTCTCATGTAGCCAAGGTTAGCCTCAAACGCAGGATATAGCAGAGGATGTCCTTGAACTCCTGATCCTCTTGCTTCCATCTCCGAGGTGCTGAGATTTCATGAGGGTGCCGCCACCCCCAAAATCAAACCACGGCCTCACACACACTGCAACACTAAGCTACATCCACAGCCCCCAGATGCCCACTCTTGGGCAGTAGTCATGGGGATCACCGCCAGAGCACGGGGAAGGGGGGGACTAGCCGGAACAGCACGTCCGCTCCTCTACCCACCAGTGTATTTTGTACCCACAGTTTTGCATTCTTCAAAGGCTCACTCTGAGGCAAAGCCTCCACACTTGTCCGGTTTCCTGACTCTTACCGGTTTAATCATCCAGCCCTTCTTCCATTCTATTCACCTCGTATGCTGTGTTGTTTTACAGCTGCAATGTAAAGTGAGATAAATTCACATTTTTATGGTTATTTTTTTCCTGAAAGGATATGTAAGCTTGTTTTCTTAACTATTAGAAAATGCAGAAAAACATAAGAAGGGAAACTAAAATTATCTACAACTGTGTTATCCAGAGGTAGCCAAAAATTAGTACTTAGGGCATCTTCTCGAGGGTTTTGTTGTTGTTCTTTAATGCAAACAGTGCGAGTTTTAAAATATTGGTACTGTCTATATAACTTTATATCCCTTTGATTTCACTTAATAGTGTCCCGTGAGCATTTCTTGGTACTGCAGAACACTCATGCCCATCATTTTTAATGGCTGCGAAATATTCCATCTTCTGCATGTACTGTAATTTGCCTAATGTCTCCCCAGTTGCTGGTCATTTGGATTGTTTCCAATTTGCGAATTGCTGTTCTTTGAAAACTACCCACCATGGCATGACGAAAACATCTATGGAGAGGGAGTGGTTCTAACAAGAGGAGTCTGTTTGGAGGAGAGCCACTGAGAGATAATTCACAGGGCCTCTGATGGCCAGTGTGAGGGAGAAATTGGCTAAGAAGCCCAGCCTTTTCCTCAAAAGGAGCATTGCCCAGCCAGCCTCCTACTGCTTTTTTCAAGAAGCAAGGCCTTGTGGGAAATGAATGGCAACTTCCAGGCCTGCAAGCTTTCTTCCCACAATCACATAAAGGATCTCTTAGAATGAGCACATTGGGCCTCCGTAGCTTTTCTACAAGCAACCTCCCTCCAGGCTCCCAGCAAAGCCCCTGGCAAGATCAGCTGGGACTGTTTTGATGTTTTCATAGACACACACACACACACACACACACACACACACACACACACACACACACGCCCAACCATAATTGTGAGGTTTTCCTAAATTGAAACTAGAATTTCCAACTGGGCTTCTTCACCCATCTTCCCGGGTTATTTCTGGAAAGAATCACCAGAAGCAAGTGTTAGTTTTGTTTTTACACAAAAGTCACTGCACACGCGCTTGGCTGAGCCTTCTGTTCATGAGGTGGTTGTGAGGACTTCAAGTTTTGTGCTCTGCAGCCTATATTTCCTGTGTAGACTAAACTTTGCCCAGGCAGGCTTTTTCTCAGTCTTTAAAGACTGAGAAATTCGATCCAGGTCCAGCCAGTCAGGCTCTGGCATGCCCGGGAATTTTGGCTAAAGGGCTAGTAAAAGCAGGTAGCTGTTTTCCCAGGCTTCGCTCTTCTCACTGCCAAGTTCAAACTGTGAGGCTGGAGGGAGCCCTCCTACATTCTTCTGTCAAGATCTCCGCTTACCCCTGACACAGAAACCCCACCCTTAACGTGGCTTCTCCCCAGACCCTGGGCAGCATGGTGTGGATGGACATTTGGTAGGGAACAGAGAAGGAAGCTAGTCCACGATGAAATGGAGAACACACTTGGGACACTGCCATTTTCATAAGCCTCCAAAGCCCTTCTCTGAGGAACTGCCTCTGCGCTGGAGTCCCAGAGCACTTCACGGGAAGAGGTGACACGGCCCTCTGCAGTTTGCCTTGTGTTCTAGCTCTCTGCCTCCCGTCTTGGTGGCCGCTTATGCCTCAGCCACTAACTGCAAATCCTGCTCTAACAAGCATGCAGGTATAATCAGTGACAGCCAGACTTCTTGCCATTGAGGCAGTTTTTAAGCCAATACTGAGTGGCTTACACTAACCCCCCGGGTAGCTCAAACACTAAGGACCAGGCTTTCAACCCTCGAGTCCTCCATGAGATTCAGCCCCTGCTCCTCCCATGATGACTGTTAAAACAGGGAACCAATCAGTACTGAGACTGCTCCAAATAGTTCTCCCTATTCATGTACTTTCTAACTTGGGTTCAGTGTCTCCCAACTTCTTTCCCCCTCTACTACTCCACAAAGTCCCCCTAAAATGCCCTGTCTTCTCTCATTTCATGCCCTCGGCCTACACTCTGTTGGTAAACCTCCCTTCCCACAGGCCAGGGCCACCCTCTCATCTGTGGCTGATATCAGAGCACAAACGTCATCATCTCAGAATGCTGCGTGCTCCTGACCATGAAGCTCCTAGATTGTGGCTCTCCTTTCTTGTGCTTTTCACACTGGAGCAGAAGCCCTGAGGGCTGGGATCTCTGCAGTATCGCCAAGTTCAGAAGTGCTCTGCAGCATCACCAAGTTCAGAAGTGCTCTGCAGCATCACCAAGTTCAGAAGTGCTCTGCAGCATCACCAAGTTCAGAAGTACTCGGCAGCATCACCAAGTTCAGAAGTGCTCTGCAGCATCACCAAGTTCAGAAGTGCTCTGCAGCATCACCAAGTTCAGAAGTGCTCTGCAGCATCACCAAGTTCAGAAGTACTCGGCAGCATCACCAAGTTCAGAAGTGCTCTGCAGCATCACCAAGTTCAGAAGTGCTCTGCAGCATCACCAAGTTCAGAAGTGCTCTGCAGTATCACCAAGTTCAGAAGTGCTCTGCAATATCACCAAGTTCAGAAGTGCTCTGCAGTATCACCAAGTTCAGAAGTGCTCTGCAGTATCACCAAGTTCAGAAGTGCTCTGCAGTATCACCAAGTTCAGAAGTGCTCTGCAGTATCACCAAGTTCAGAAGTGCTCTGCAGCATCACCAAGTTCAGAAGTGCTCTGCAGTATCACTAAGTTCAGAAATACTCGGCAGTATCACCAAATTTAGAAGCTGGTGCCCAGGAGACGCTTATTTACACATTCACTCACTCAGTAGACGAGTAGTAAGCACCTCTGGGCCAGGCACCACAGCTGCCTTCGTGGGCTTCAGATCCTACCAAAAGAGATGGAAGGGAACAAAGACATAGATAACAATGTATAGTGTGTGAGATAGAGAAACAAAGCCAGGTATTCGAATCAAGGAAGCAGCTGCTTTAGGTGGGATGCTCAGAAAGTTCCTCTTGGTTGGAGCAGGGACCTAAACAAAGTGAGGCAGCAAGCCAGGGAGTAGAAAAGGACTGACCCTGCCAGTCACAGGGAACAATACAAGCAAAGGTCCTGGGGCCAGAGCACACTTAGAAAGTTTAAGCACCAGCCAGGATGCTAAGGAGGCTGGAGCAGAGCAAGTGGGGAGGGCAGTGGGAGCCGTAATCCCAGGGGGGCAGGTCAGACATGTGAGGAGCTTGGGTTCTTTAAATGCTCAGTGCCGGTCTGTGCGACTGACTTCCTGAGGATGAGCTGGACTGAGCTAAGGCACATCAGGTGTCACCGGGCTAGGACACAAACAGTTTTGGAAGCAGGTGCTCCCCTAGTCTGCCCTTATTACCTGAAAACACAGCTTTGTAATCAATCCCTTGAGCAACTTTACAAGCTGCTCCATCGAGCGTCTCATCCTTCTGGGTATCACAGAGCCTCGGAGATTATTCCACAGTCTTTTTCAGCCAGTACCCCTTGCCAGCTGCTCCCCTGCACCAGCGGCAGTGAGATGACAGAACTGGTTCAGGGAGCATCTTGCTTCTGAGGAACAGAGGCCTGGAACTAGCCTGGTATTTCTACCTCACTTCTTCTGTCTTTCTCAGGGTCTAATGTCTTAGGGGGATGGTCACTGGAACTTATTCTGGGTCCTTGGCAGGGTCCTAGGTCTGACTTTTAACCTAGTTTTTACTCAAGTCTGGTTCTCATTGAGTCCTAATGATGTGGGATTTATTCCTTTATTGCAGCAGGAAAAGAATCACGTTTGGCTATTTTTATCATTTTCCTTAGTCTTATAAGCCAATACTGTGAAGCACCCCTCAGAGCAGAGCAGGAAACCCACCAGCATTCAAGCCGAGCACATTTGCAGAGTTAAGCAATATATTCAGCTGCATCGCTTTTCCTGAGATGTGAGCAGGCATCCATTCACCCCAGGGAGGGCCTCGTGACACACCAAACAGCCAATTACACTCAAGGCTCGCTTCGTGAGACGTTTACTGGGGTCACTTACAGGAGCATGGGTAAGAGATTACTCACAGAGCGTGGGTGACTCAAAGACATATGGGAAGGCCCGGTCCAGCATGGAAGACTCCCTGAGAAGCTGCCTCCCTGAGCTCAGCACCCAATCTGCAGGCAGTTCCACTGAAGACGTCTCCTTTGCCTGAGAGTTTTTTGGTGGTGGTGATGGTGATTTGATGGTAATTTTTGTTTGTTTATTATTTTTACTGATTTCATAACATTAAGGAGGGACCTCAACCGTGTGAATCTTGTGACTTCAGGAGCTTTCTGGGCTTCACAATTTTTTTTTTAGCTTCTTGATTCCTATATGCCACCCCTTCCCTCCTGGAGGCGGTGATGTGATGTGGATGAACTCACTGTAGAACACCATCCATTCTAAAGACTTCTGGAAGCCCTATTAGATACAGCAGAACACAGGGCGAGCCTTGCTCGTGTTGATAGACTAGTGAGGAGAGATACCCAAGCAGGAAACGGATGCCATTGTCAGCCTGAGTGGTGACGATGCCACTGAGGAGGGATTGAAGGACACAGACAGACCTAAGGCCCCTCCTCCATGTGGTGGGGGTAGCAGTACAGACATAAATTGAGCTAGGAGGTGCTCACTAAAGTGTGTGCCTCGCAACGTGAGGACCTGAGTTCGATTTCTAGGACCTACATGAAGAAAAATGGCTATGAAAATAACACAGAGGTCTGGTCAAAAGTGAGTCTGCTCAGGCCGACAAGATGATTCACTGGGTAAGGCCTTTTGTCACTAAGCCTGATGGCGTGAGTTCAATCCCTGGGACTCACACAGTGGAAGGAGAGAACCAATTCCCACACACTGTCTACTGACCTTCACACACCTATGCACGTTCACACACATGAAAATAATACATTTAAAATGTAATAAAAATTAATTGATCTACTTGATTATTAGGAAGAAGGAGGGGTTTGGTAGATGGGGAAGAAGATACATGTATGTGTGTATTATATGTAATGTGTTACATATTTCATATTTATGAAGTTGTGACAATACCAATAATTTTTTAAAATGCAATAGTAACCATTTTACTTACATAACTGAATTATTTAATTTAAATTATTTCATCAAATAATTATACTTAAACTGAAAGTTCTAGAGACATTTCTTTTACATGCTGTCGAATTATGTTACTGCAAGAGGAGAATGGCTTTCTTTGAGTTGTATGGAAATGCTGAAGTCAAAGCATTCACTTCCTTTGGCAAGTAGATAAAGGCTCAAGCAATGGTTCTCTTGAGGTGTCTCAGCACAGTCGATCAATGCGCCTTGAGAATGTTCTAGAGAGCTGTCTACCGTATTCTCTGTCTCTCAAATTTTAATTTTCGTTCTTTTCTTACTACTGATCTAAAGATCTAAAGCAATTTACATCTGAGAAATAAATATAATTGTCTAATGTTTTCTGAACATATAAATAACTGCAATTACCCTTCTTTGGCCTTTGTGCTAGAAGAAAATCAAATGTTGTTAATATGCTTGGTTTGCAAATAGGTTTTGCTGATACAGGACATCTGTAGATAGTGCTTCGTTTTCTAGAATTAATGTAAGTACAGACTGGCTTGGTTTTGCGCCTGATAATCTCATTTTTATACTTTTTAAATGGTCACTGCCTGTTAGTGCAGTCACATATCTTGGATCTGAGCTGGAAATGGTTGGATCTGGGCTTGATTATTTAGCCTTCGTATCTAGACCTTCTATCCCTGCCTGTCATTTTTGTGTTTTCTAAGTACTGCCCCCCATGGCAAGAGAAGGTTCATGGAACTCACTTTGGGTAGACACAACAGAGGTCTACCGTGCAGAAGGCAGTCCATAACTGGCATTCACTATTGTCCCAGCTCAGCCCCAAGCTATCACTTGTATATAGACTTCTGCTTTAATAATGCACCTTGCATGTAAGATTCTATCAGACAGGAAGGAGCACAGGCAGGGTTTTCTCTTCCCTATCCAAGCCCACCCTGTGACCCCATGACCCCATGACCCCTGCTCACACCTGATGACAGACTGTACTGACACCTTCTTTAATGCCATCAAAACTTACGACTTTTGGGGGACAACCTTGAATCTCCTGCTGGATTTCCCAAGAAGTAATTGTCTCCTGTGCCAATTGCCTGTTGGATGTATCAGTATTCCATGGAGTCTCCCCTTTGCTATGTGGAGTTCCCAGTTCTGGAACTTCACAGTCTGTTCTCCCACTACCCTAGCTGGAATTTGCATGCCTACCCACAATAAAAGATAAACTATCTCAACCTGAATACCACAAAGCACTTTAATCTAAACTGTCCCAAACATTGATAACCAAGATGGGTCTTCTTCATTACTGACTTCTACTATTCATTCTTACCCAAACATGGAAATGTCCTCCTTTTCATCTTAAAATCCAAGTTTCCTTATATGACCAGTGCTTTCTAGCAACAGATAACCCTGAGTCTGTTCTCAGTTACTCCACTGCAAAACTGACTTTAATAGTCCATCGCTTTAGTCCATCACTTTAAGTTAAGGTGACCGGAAATGAGTAGTATAATCTCTGTTCCATCCAACTAGAGGGCGTGAGAACCTAACAGCTTTGAAACCCCACCCCTGTTAGAAGCCTCAGGTTCAAATACACTGTAGTAATCCACTAGCCCTTCAGTTTCATCTGCCAATAAGTCATAACTCTACCAGTGTCAACCAGCTTTCAGTATAGAAAAGTGTAAGGGATTCTTTGTATTAAAAAATAATCTACTTACATATTAGAAAGTAGGGTACAGTGCTGGACTCAGGCTCAGGTGTCCCTTTGTGCTGTAGTCCAACCATCTATCTTATGCCCAAGTCTCCTCCTAAGGGATTGCCCAGCTCCAGCCCCCAAGGCCCCACTTTTCAAGGCTGAGGCTCCTTTTGCTCTGAGGTACATAGAACAGGATCTGCCCCCTAGAGTGCACACATCCACTCCTCATGGCTCACCCAGGGTAGTTAGACGTAGCTCTGCATAGCCCGAAGCAGCCATACCTCATTGAACACCTTCCCTGTGCCAGGCCAGACTCAGGACACCTAGTTGCTCATTTCCTGAATTTTCAAGAACTCAGAGGTTCTTGTCAATGTCCTGACAGATGGTCCAGTCACTTGCAGCCCCAGAATGAAAGCCCAGAACTACCTGGCAATTTAACTGCACACTTATTTAGCGCCTATGTCTGTGAAATCCCCTGTCCCGAGCATTCAAGAAAGGAGTGGAAAGAAGCGGAGCCAATGATGAATAAGCATGGTGACCTCACCCTAGAGATGCCTTCTTAGAGATCTGGATGGTGAGGTCCTCATCCAGGCCTCTGATAATGTGGTAGGCCTTGACTTGAAGCCTCGCTATTCCAAAAAGGGAGAATGATTTCTGTTCAACTCCTGTGCAAACCTAGTTCCTGTGTGTAGCGCTAGATCAGGAAGGTAGCAAGAATCACCCCACAAGTCCATGCCCAGAAGAAACAGGTCAGAATACCAGGATCCAAGAGGAGAAAGGGGTGTGCCTAGAAAGTGGCAACGTAAAATAGATTGTAGGATCAGATTTAAGTAACTAACGGTTCAACATGACGCACCCCAGCCATGAACAGAGAATATGTACAAAGACCAAAAGGCTGGAAGTCGAGAAGCACATTGAGAAGCTGGTATCAGGAACTGAGGGAAAAGTCCCTAATCCAAGGAGCACAGAGCACATGCAAGTAGAGGCCCCCTTTAGGCAGGCTGTGGTACTGCTACAGTTATGGCAAAGGACTTAATGGGGAAACCCTGATCTTGTGGATGTGTCTTTGTTAATTTTTTTCTGATTCTAATATGTGTGAGACTTTGTGACAACTTTTTATGTTTTTATTAGCACATATTAATTACACATAACAGTGGGCTCTTTTTATACAAGTACATGATGTACTTTGGTCATGACCACCCCATTGCTCCTTTCTTGTCCCTCTCCTAACCCCCACTGACCCCCGGTCTCCCTTCTGTGAGTCTGTAGCCATGATGGTTGTGTGTTCAGTGCCCGGTGTAGATGAAGATGGATGAACGTGACTCTCGAAGGCAATCACACGTCTGCTCTCTCACTTTTATTTACCTCTCTGAACCTCCTTCTTCACGTGAGAAAGGTGCCTAAGGTCTGGGTGCTAGGTGACACCTGGCCTCGTCCTCACCTTTGAACCCAGGTCCTAGCCAGAGCCAGTTCCATCACCTCAGAAAGCCCCACATACCTGCTTTCCCATCTGCACCCCTGCATCAAAGAGGTGAGTAATCCTCAGCCTGGCTGGGCCCCATCCTGAAACATGTACTCTGCTTCCTTGCTCGTGGCTCCCCTGAGGGGTAATCACTCTGTCCCCCAGGATTGGCCCCCCAATGCACCCCTGCCTGGGAGAGAGGGGCAGGATTCTCTTGGAATGGGATTAGATGCCCCAGTCCTCTTTCTATCCCTCCAGCTCCTCAGAGGAGCAGTGTGCTGATATAGACAGGGTGTCCCTGGAGTCCCAGCCAATCATGGAGGCCTTTCCTGCCCAGAACCATTGTTCAGTCCTTTCTGAATTCTGCCACCCTCCTCCCATACCCAGCACTACGTACAGTGGGCCACATGTGGTCCAAGAAGCGAACCACGGGACATTTTCTTCTCAGAGATCCGTCAATCTACTCAGTGGCCACATGGCTGTTTCCTTCAGACACAACGCTGCTTCTTTCCTCCCACTTCTGGGGCTTTGAAGCCTCTGGGGAATTCTCTTCCCCTCCTTCCTCTTCACTCCTTGTTTAATCTTTCTTCCTAATAGAAGAAAGTTTTATCTCACTCTCATCGGCTGCCTCTTCGGTAAGGCCCCTCACTCTACACGGTGGTATCTTCGTTTTTAATCATCAACCCAGTCGGTGTTAGGGCTTCCGTTCATCTACACCTGATGAGGTCTGTTCAGTCACCCGTCCGTTCTGACTAAGTCAATTCTGGAAGGCATTTGAACTAGACTCACGGAGTGAGTTAGTTATAAAAAGAAATACGGAAAAGATAATAATTTAAAGACATGCTGGCCGCAGAGATGACTGTCAGTAAATCCTTGCTATACAGGTATGAGGGCCTGAGTTCAATTTCCCCAGAACCCACATACAAAAGCTGAACGTGTGGGCACATACTTGTTCTCCCAATACCCGGAAGACAGAAACAGGAAGATCCCTAGGGCTCACTGGCCAGAGAGTCTAGCCCAGTAGGAGAGCAACAGGCCAATGAGAGACCCTGTCTCAAAGAACAGGATGGATAACATCTGTGGAACAAGACCCAAGGTGGTCTATGGTCTCCACACACGTTTGTATACATATGCATGCGTGTACACACACACACACACACACACACACACACACACACACACACACACACACACACACGGGTGTGTCATTTAGAACACAGAAGGTAAGTGATCAAAAAAATCTCTTCTAATGTTTTAGCTTTGAGATTTCTGGCCACTGAGGCAAAGGGGGAAACGTACATTATATT
Organism: Peromyscus californicus insignis; assembly: GCF_007827085.1. Taxonomy (NCBI): domain Eukaryota; kingdom Metazoa; phylum Chordata; class Mammalia; order Rodentia; family Cricetidae; genus Peromyscus; species Peromyscus californicus. Next base: position 2,747,223 of record NW_026294535.1, read on the forward strand.
TTCACCATCCCACTTAAACGAACAGGCATACAAACAGAGAAAAATATACGATTATGTGTATAAAGTAAATGTTTCACATTGGGTAACTGAACTTGGCCATTCAGTCCAGGGCCACGGCTGGAACTCTCAGACCTTCCTGGAGACCAGAATCCCATAACCCAGTCAAGGACAGGGTCTAGGGAAATAAGCACACTGTGCCCAGAGCATCCAGAGTTTCTCTAAGTCATGATCACAGGTGTAAGGTAACGACAGCATTTATTATACAAAACTGTGGTTCTGTATAATGTACAGACATAGGGCTCATGACCTTTACCTCTTTAAAGTGAGACTTGGGGGTGCTGTGACCCTGCCTCCTATGTCCCAGATGAACAGCCAGTGTCCAAGGGCTCAGTGTCCTGGTCAGTGTTGTACTGATCTTTGGAAAAACACTAGAAAGATGACTCACCCATGGGCTATGATTTCTGGTCTTCTTGCAATCAAACTCCAGCTCTGCCTAACAGCTGTGTTGGCCTGTGCCTGTTAGAGACTCACTCACCTCACACCAGCACACTCATTTGCAAAACAGGGAGAGCAATCATCATTACCCTCTGCTATTTCTGTGATTAAATGAAATCTTGTGCAGTGAGCCAGTGCGCACCAAGCCTGGAGCATGAGAAGCACTCAAGAGACAGAGGATGGGGGCTGGAGAAATGGATCCGTGCTTAAGAGCATTTGTTGATCTTACAGGGGACCTGGTTTTATTCCCTGCATGCATATAGTATCTCACCACCATTTGTAATTCTAACTCCAGGGGATCCAATGCCCTCTTCTGGGTTTGTGGCCACCAGGCATGAGTGGTACACATACACATATGCAGACAAACACTAATTCAGATTAAAAAAAAGACCAGTGGAAAGTGCTAACAGCTCGTGGTTATGATAGTGGTGATGATGGTGATAAGGACAGTGGTGATGATGGTAGGTGGTGATAGTGGTAATGAAGATAGTGGTGGTGATGATGGTTTGTGATAATGGTAATGAAAATAATGGTGATGATGAAGACGATGGTGATGGCAGTGATACAGATGAGGTGGTGGTAGTGGTGGTCATGGTGATGATGGTGATGATGGTGGTGGTGGTGGTGATAGTGGTGATGATGATTTAGTAATAGCAGTACTCATGATCATAAAAAGACAAAGTTAAAGTATAGTAGCATGATGTTGACTGTGGCCCTCTTCTCATTACCTCAGTCTGTCTGAAATCTCCCTAGCTCCAAAAGATCCCGAGTTTGCACTGCCCATAGGGCAGCCCCTACCTATATGTGGCTACATAAATTAATTAAAATGTTGCCTCCTGTATCTCACTACCTGCATATTATGTGCTTGGTAGCCACACATGGCCAGAGGCTGCCATCTTGACAGCAGAGATGTACCTGCAGCACACAAGTTTCTGCTGGAAGCCGCCCTCATGGGTTTTCTTTCTGACATCTTCATCTCAATATTTTTGGGTTTTTTTTTTTCATTCAAAATATTACGCTATCATTTTAAGCTGGAAAAGACAGTGTCGTAATCTTCAAAGTCGACCTGTGGAGTCACTGAGGCCCAGAGAGGTGGAATAGATTCACAGTTGCACAGCAAGCTGGCAACAGCCTGGTCCAAGCCATGCTCCTGACTCCATACATCAGCTTCCTGTGGTGACACGAGGGGCTGTGGAATCCACTCCACAAGCCTGTGTTTTGATAATGGGGCTCTTAGGAGTCAGAGCTGGAATATCCGCGCAACCTGTCCTTTCTAACTGCCAAGGGCGGTGTAGTGACAGTTCATGGGTTTATTGCAAGGGAACTAGAATGCCATGTTCTTGAGGCCAAGGCCCAGGGGCCAGGATATCAGAGAACAAAGGGTGACATTCTATGCTATCCTCGCATCACGTATTCTGTGTGTGTGTGTGTGTGTGTGTGTGTGTGTGTGTGTGTGTGTGTGTGTGTGTGCCATGAGGGACTCTGCAGCTGACTAGCACAGAGCTGGTGGTTCCCCACTTCTGAAGCTATAGTTTTTTTTTTTTCCCCGGAGTCATTTATATTCTAGGCCCCATCATCACCCTACCCTGTACGCAGTGATCAAGTTCTTATCACAGAGGCCCCACATCCTCACATGTTGGGACAGGGTGCAGCCAGATGCCTGGAGAGCAGTGACACATGCTGTTTGTTTATTCCCATGGATCTGTATGGGGACAATGGGCCAGGCATCCTACAGGTCAGAGCTACCCTACCAAGACCAGAGGCCTCAGCCTGTGGCACATATCAGTAAAGGAAGGCCTGCAAGGTCAGGGCAGGGGTTTAACTAAGAAGCAGGGGACTGGTCCCTGTAGATGGGACTCTGGTAAGGATCTCAGCATAGACAGATGTCCCTGGATTATGAGGACAGGCACTAAATAAATGTCCTGATAAGGGAGAAGAATTGGTTCATTTAGAGGATATATGCATGATGTAGTCACATGCCATGGGATGACAGAAGCCACCAAATGTGAGCAAGGAAAAAAATGAACTCCCCTAGATCCACAGGGGTGGGAGTGGGCTGCTAACACCTTCACTGTAGACTACCAGCCTTTAGAACTATGGGGAATACACGTTATCTTAAGTTACCAAGCTGATCATAGCTTCTACAGCAGTCCTGAGACCCCAGTATGCCCAGGAGTGGGCACAGGCCATGGCCAGGCATATTTATTGGCTCACTAGGTGACTTGTAGGTCCTCAAAGATGGATAACTGTGGTAATATATTGTGTCCCCCAATATATTGTACACCCTAATAGCGGCTGTGGGACTGCAGAGCTGGGCAGGACCAGAGAAACCTTTGACTACAGATAACTAGATGGAATCTATAACCTTACATGCTAGGAAGACTGTGACTTCTTCCCATCTCATTCATATAAAGAGAGGCAGAAAGCTGGGTGGTGGTGCATGCCTTTAATCCAAGCACTTGGGAGGCAGAGGCAGGTTGGTCTACGTGATCAGTTCAGGGACAGCCAGGACTACACAGAGAAATCGTCTCTTTAAAAAATGAGTGCTTAAATGCTGAAGGGTGCTTAAACACAAAGGAAGAGTCTCAGATTCTGAGACGACAAGAAAGTGAGTGATGGAGACGCATCCCTGAGCAGCAGGAATAAGGAGGGTAAGATGAGGGCTGTTGTAACACTTGCAGTTGTTTGTGAACAAGGTGGAGACCCTTCTTCACATAGTATTTTTGCTCTGCCCTGCACACTTGTACCTTAGCACTCTGTTTACAGCTCTTAAGCCTTCTAAGTCACCTTCCTCAGAATGCTTGACAAGAAGGCCAGCAAGTGTTCTATGGTAAGTCACACATGCCTCAGGGTGTCATTAGAAGAAGTTCCTGCCCTGCTTCATGCCCCTTAGTTCCTGCTTCACTCCAGTCAATTTATGTAATCACCATAATTGAGGCTGACTTTCCCTCTCGTCCTCTGGGCACAAAATGTCTACTTTTCCCTGAAAGCATGCCACCACCCATGATGCCTTTGTTTCATGGTCCTCCAGTGGTGTGTCTGCATCCTTGGATGTTGCAAAGTGGTCCTCTCCATTAACTTCCACCATATGCTTCCTCCAGGCCTCAGACAATCATGGATGATGATAATGGGGTTGGAGTCAACGATTTCAAAGGACAAGTGCGTCCAGCATATAATTAAATCTCATTGCAGGTGTGTGCTACTCAGAGTCTCCCCAGGAAGTAGAATCAATAACATGAAGAGAGAATAGATGGATGGATGGATGGATGGATGGATGGATGGATGGATGGATGTAGCCAATGCTAACACACAGCTATGGGCTCAATAGGCTCCTCAGATAGCAGGATAGGTACTTGGTTCAGAATAAGCATCTCAAGCCTGATAGATTTCAGAGGATTGCTAAAAGGATATAGGAGAATCCTGGTAAGAGACAGACAAACAGACAGGTGCCCACGCGCACACACACACACACACACACACACACACACACACACACACACTCTTGGTATAAAAACAGAAAATGCCAGGTATGCGCCTTCTCAGCTCCCTTGAAGCTTGGAAGATTGGAAACTTAAGCTCCACCAATCTGATACATCAGCCCAACTCCTTCCATTCCAGCTTTCTGCCAGACCTCAGATCCCTCTTGTGTTTGGTGCTATTTCTCTGCAACTCACCTTCCCTGACTTCAGACTTGAATCACACTGCTCTCTACTTATTCAAAATGTGGTCCACAGACCAGCCAACCATCCTTCCTGGGAGCCCATTAGAAACGAGGAATCTGAGGCCCTGCCCTAGACTCACTGAGCTGGAATCTGCAAATTCCTTGTCACATTCACGTTTGTGTTCAAGAGACATAGGATTGAGGCACTTTCTTCGACTCCTCCCTCTCCTACAGGAACCACTCTATTGGCAGGCCAACCACACCTTTCACAGTAGGACTGTCACCATAGTAACCAGCAGGGCTACCTCTTGTTTCTGCCTTCTTCCTGGCTTTGGTGCCCAAAGATACAGCAAGATTATGTAGCAATTGCTATAGGAACTAATCTATGACCCATGAGCTGCTTTTCCTCTGTTCCCTGTATTACTGGAATTGTGAGCTTCCTAAACCATAGTCAAACACTGAAACTCCTCTCCAGCCTGAAGAAGTCTCAGCAAATAGCAAGGACAAAAAGTCAGGGCCACAAGGCTTAAAGAAGGAGAGCTGTAGCAACACAGAGATTTGTTTCAATGTGAAGAGAAGGCAGGAGCAGCCCTCTGAGCAGCTCCATGTGTCAAGGCATTTTCCTCCAGCCAAGTCAGACGAGGGATGCTGAAGACCATGTTGATGATGAAAACAAAAGCCACAGTCACAGTTTCTGAGTTCACATGCCAGGGTGCGTACGTGATCTCATCTGATTCTTACAGCAACACTCGGTGTTTGTTCCCTGTGGCTGTTCTAAAACTACTGCTGCAGATGTGGAGGATACAAACACCGCAGGAACTCTAGAGAGGTAAATAGGCAGGTAAAGTACGTGCCTTGCAATCCTGAGGACCAGAGATCAGATTCCCCAGAATACCCATTTAAAGAACTGGTAAGAAGTCAGATGGTGGTGGCACGGGCTTTTAATCCCAGCACTCCGAGAAGCAGAGGCAGATGGGATCTCTGGTGAGTCTGAAGCCAGCCTGGTCTACATAGCAGATTCCAGGCCAGCCTGGGCTAAACTGTAAGACTCTGTCTCATAGACTAGATAGATAGATAGATAGATAGATAGATAGATAGATAGATAGATAGACAGACAGACAGACAGGCAAGCAGATAGACAGATATCTGGGTGGGCATGATGGTTTACCTGTAATTCTAATTGTGGAAGGTGGACAGGGGATCTTTAGAGCATGCTGGAGAGCTCCAGGTTCAGCATAAGGCAGAGAGCAATCAAGGAAGATGCCTGAAGTCAACCTTGGAACTCCACACACACATGCATCTGTGCTCCTGTACATGCACACACACACACACACACACACACACACACACACACACACACACACACACATATACACACATATGCACACACACATACACATGCACACACAGACACACCACACACACATACAGATGCACACACACATACCACATGCACACACACACGTGTGCCACCCCCTATATACATATGCAAAAACTCCCACAGAATTATACCCTTAGTATTCTGGAGATCAAATATCCAAAATCAGACCCTCTGTGATAATGCCAGGGTGTATCCTTCTGGAAGCTCTAGGGCAGAGCCCACTCTCCTCATCTCTGGAGCTCCCTCGGCTCATATCCCTTTCCTTGCATGATTTTTCTGGTCATGTCTTTTCTTCAGGTGCTCTAGTTCTGCCTCTGACCTCCTTGTCTCTTTCCTGAAAGCATTGTAGAGATGCCCTTACCATTTGGGATCTTCTTTTCTTCTCAAGATGCTTAGCTCGGCCACATGTGCAGAACATATCTGTCATATTGAAATCAAGTTCCAGTAATTTAGAAGTACGCATCTTTGGGAAATGTTTTCCAGCCAACTTCTTTGGTGCTCCCTAATAGGTCATTAGACATCTAAATGGCATTTACAGTTAACCCACATGTCAGGTCTTGAGTTCTATCACCAAGATAACTATCTGTGGGTATGCCTTTGGCTCTGTGTCCTCCAAGTCCAGATTTGACTCTGTGTGGGAGACTCCCATCTTCTAATCCTCTTAAGCATCCTGGCCCTGTCACTAATGCCTTAATGGGCTTCTCCACATCTCCCCTGGACCATACATCTGACTCTTTCTCAGTTCCCAGGCAACTTACTCTTCCAATAGAATCAATGAATTTTAAAATCAGAAAAAAATTAAACAGACCAGAGCTGGCCAACTATGACTAGACATCTGACTATCAATAAAGTTTTATTGAAATTTTTAACTGCATTCATTTAGTTTTGTAGATGCTTTCTCACTATGGGGGAAAGATTATTAGACAGAGATAATTAGCTGCAGAGACAGTCAGCTGCAGCAGAGGCCATTTGGCCCACGAAGTCTAGCGTATTTTCTATCCAGCCATCTACAGAGATGGCTGGCAGCCCACAAACTGAGCGGTCTCACCCGAACCCACCCCACGATACAAATGGTGGTAAGGGCTAAAACGGTGACTGGCCAGAGCCAGAGTCACATGGTGAGTTCTTGACAGACACAGAACTGGAATTTGGTGCTGCAGGATCACCAGCCACAGTCCCTGACCCTCACCTCACCAGCTCCCTTCATGGTTTCAAGGAGGGGCTGCATCTGTTTATGTCCTCCTCCCTGGGTCCTGGCTCTGATGGCTCTCCTGAGCAGACTGGCTGACTGGACCTTGCAGAAGCCCATGTAAGTTTTCTCCTCCCTTCCCGAGGCTCTAGTCCCTCTCCGTGAACTTTGTCTGAAGCCACAATGAAGGACACGGCACTGTCTGAGGGGACCACGCTCCTCCCCGTTCATCCAGGGGCTTAGTTCACAACCTTGCTGTGTTCCAGAACTGCCAGGAGAGCGGGTTTAGAATGCAGATGCCCAGAACTCACTTCAGCCCAACTGAACCCATCCCAGCTCTGTTGACACAAGCTAGAGAGCCTTTGGCCAGGTCATTAATTCCTCCACAGGCTCTTCTTGGTTTTAACTGACTACCTATAAACAAAGTAAGGGGCCAATAAATCTTGATCCCCTTTAAAAATACATAAGAAGAGGGCTGGGGTGGTAGCTGGAGTTAAGTATTTGCTTTACATGCTTGAACACCTGAGTTCAATGCCCCAGGGTTTACCTTTAAGGAAAAAAAAATAAAGATCCAGGCATAATGGTGCACACTTGTAATTATTCTAGCCCACCTGGATGAGAGAGTCCCAGACCCCATTAAGAGACCTTGCCTAAAAAAACAAAACAAAAAAACAAACAAACAAAAAAACGTGAATGGCCCCTGGGAAACAATACCAGTGGTTTTCTTTGGCTTCCCATGTACACACACACACACACACACACACACACACGTGCACACACACACATGTACACAAAGATGCCATAGTTTTTCCTGAGCATTCTCTACACCATTTGACTCGAGGCCCTAAATTTCTTTTCCATCACTATCTCTTCCAAAGAAAACATCACAAATAATGTTATTTTGTCCCCTTTGAGCAGACAAGATAAGATTTTTTAAATGAGTTGCTGGCAAAGAATTCATGAGCTTATAAACTGCTGGAGTCGGTGTTGAGAAAATAGGAACATAGAAAATTCCAGAGGAGGCTGGACTTCTGGGCTTGAAGCTTTTTATTCCGGGCTGGCCAGCTGGCTTGGTAAGGAAGAGACTTAGAACGTGGCAGGGCCTCTCTTTGGCATTCAGCAGGCACACTGTGGGCTCCAGCCTCCAGCATGAAGGCAGCCGCACCAGAGCAGTTTTATGATGGACACTCTATCCACCGGGGACCAGGGTTGGGGACCACTGAGCAAAGATGGGAGGGGTCGCCTCTGAGAAACAACCTGGGGGAGTTCTCTGGGCACTTGGGGCTGGTTTCCAGCAGCGACCGAGACACAGGGACTGAAATAAACCCTGCTTCCCCTGGAGACGGTGGATCCAATTCAATTTCGAGTCGGTGTGTTTATTGAGTGCCTGATTCAGTTTAGGTGATGGAGAGAGGGGGGAGAATGAGAGAGACAGCCTAAGGAGCAGGCTGATGCAGACAGAGATTCCCTGAGAGTCTGACCTCTAGGTCCCAGGCCCAGAAACTTGATTTTCTTAGTATCAGCCAGTAAGAAAATTGATAAGTCTTAGTCTGTTTCGATGAACAGACACTAAGGGCTTCCCAGCCTGGTAGACACTGTCCTGGGCCAGGGATGGAGCAGTGAACTGGACAGCCCAGGCCTCTGCACTGATGGAGTTGACATGCTAATCAGGCATCTGCAGAATGTGTAAAGTCCTTCAGCGTGGGAGCCACATGAGAGTGTTGTGTGTGTGGCACAATTATCAGGGAGAAGCATTTAGGAGAGGGTGGGACTTGAACTGTGGTGTGGACTTTTGAAGAGGTGGGGATCTTACACACAGGGGACTGAGCTGCATGACAGAAAATGAACATTACATGCCTTCAAAGATCTGAGACCAGGTCAGCTTCCCTGGAGTAGCAGGTGCATTCTGGGTAACAGAGTGCATGCTGGGAAGCAGAATGAGAGACTGGTAAGATTACATGGGATAACAGCATATAGACTTGTGTAACCAAACCAACATGAGTCTGATTCTTAGTTCTGAAAACCTTCGGATCCAGGGCCAGGAAGGCTCCCTAACATCAGTAAACATGGTTTTATTGATGCTAAAACAGGCATCATAACTAGCTGGCAGTTGGCCCTAAACATTTAGAAGATCTCATGATCATGGTTAGCTAAGATGAGTGTAAAAGACTGAGTAGTTGCATTTTTAACATCATACGAGTAGCTTGACTCTAGGAAAGCTGGACTATGGCACCAAAACCTTGTGGAACCTCATGACATCTGTGTTTTGAGAGAGAGTGGATGCCTTGTAAGCCCTTTTTGCACTCCCACGGCTGCAGGATCCTGCTTCCTTAAATCTGGTACCATAGGTACCCTTGCCTCAGAGGCGTCCAGGTCTTGCCAAGTGGCAGGAAATCTTGCAGGTCTGTATAACACCATTCTCAAAGTATAGTCCACTTAAATCAGAAACATGGGAGGTGCTTATTCAAATGATGTTCATTTTAAAAATTAATTGCATCTATTTATTTGGGGGGCACAATGCCATGGTGTGCATCATGTAGAGGCCAGAGGATGGCTTTCAGGAGTTGGTTCTTTCCTTCCACCATGTGGGTCCTTGGAATGGAACTCCATTCGTCAGGCTTCACCTGCTGCACCATCCCTCAGATTGTGTCCTAAACTCTATGCACGCATCATCTCTTGAGACAGGCCAAGGAGTCTGCTCTTAGTGCCCCGCCCCACCAGGTGATTCTCCATCCCTCCTTCAGTTACAACTGTTCTTTAAGTGACATTCCTGGGCCAGCAGGGGTAGTAACAGGAACTGATTAAAAATGCAATTTCCCGGGTTCCTCTCCTAATCTAGCGAATCAAAACTGCAGCGGGGGGGGGGGGGGGGGGGGGGGGGGGGGGGGGCAGCAATCTGCGTTTTCACAAGCCATCCAGGGAGTTGGGATGCACATTAAAAACACACAGGGGAGGTTTTAAAAATTACCAAGGCCCAGCTTCATACTATACCAACTAAACCCTGGAGTGGGACTCAAGTATTTTCACACCCCAGGATACAAATGTGAGAAGAGACTATGTAGTCCCTGGAAGAAACAGAAGGCAGGCTCAGGTCCGCTTAGAAAGCTATGGCTCAAGCAGAGGCATACGCTTGCCACACACTGGACCCCCACAGTGCACAGTGTCCATTGCACCCATTGGCTCCCACAGTGTCTGGGATGTGTGCAGTGTCCCCAGGTCCGGCCTTACTGGCTGCCCCTGGGCCCCAGCAGTCCCGCTTGTGAAGGTTAACTGCATCTGGCTCCCATCCTGCTTTGGCAGGTGTTCTGTGCCTTTCCTAGCCTTGTGCTAGTGCAGAGCTGAGGCCAGAAGGGTGTCAACAAGCTGGCAGGGCTGGGAAGGGAGACAGCCAGGGTTCCTTGGGTCGGGCTGGCAATCTGGAGTAACACCAGGTTCCTCTGGCTCCGGACCCTGCGCTAGCGCTGGAAGTGACTCATCTCCACATGCACATCGTCTCCGAGAGGGACAGCTCTCACAGCAGAGTAACACTGCATCCTTTGGTGGCCTTGGTAGTCCCCTTTCACAGATGAGGAAACCGAGACCCGGAGAGTCTAGAGAGTCTGCCCCGGGGTCACCAGTGGGGTCAGGATGTCTCCAAAGGCTCTCGCACTCAGGAATTTCCAGGCAGGGTCTCCAAGGGAAACCGGATGGTGTGGGGGTGGAAGTAGGGACAGGGGTGGGATGGGGTCTCCGCCAGTCGGGGTGGGTCTGAGCAGCCCAGGTTCCCTGACGGTCCTAACACATCCCCGCCTCCCTCCTCCTGCGCAGGCCCTTCCTCGTACTGCCCCCTCTGATGGAGTGGATCCGAGTGGCCGTGGCGCATGCCGGCCACCGCCGCAGCTTTTCTATGGACAGCGATGATGTCCGCCAAGCGGCCCGGCTGCTGCTGCCGGGTGTGGACTGCGAGCCGCGCCAGCTCAAGTAGGTGGAGGGGAGAGGGGGCGGGAGGGGCGACGGGGGAAGGGCGCAGGGACCCTGGGGGCGGGAACTGTGAGAATGGGTCCTAGGGGATGCCTCTGGAGGTAGGGGTGGAGAGTCCCAAGCTTTGCTTGCGGGTGCACTACACTCCCCCCGCCCCTTGCTGGCACCTGGCTCCCAGCTCCGTTACTGTCGCTGAGGCTGAGGCTCTGCTGGTTGAAATGGCAGACCGGGTGGGAGGTGAGTGGGGGGATGAACAATAAGCGGATCCTTGGAGTATGGGTCCCTGTGGATTACAGGATGGGAGGTGTCTTGTTCTTTTCTGACCAGTCTCTGCTGGTAACCATTTGTGTTCCTGTCCCTCTGTCCTCTGCTGTCGCCTCTATCCCTCTCTCTGTGAAATATTAGCGTCCTCACTTTTCTGACCAATCTTGGCAGAGTAAAATCTCTGTCTGGGAGCGCACCCTCTCTGTCTTCCCCTCCACCTTGAGGATGATATGGGCCTCCTTGAGTGCTTCAGACTTATACCCCAGGTCTCCCCTCCAGCCAGGTGGGCATTACTCATGGGCTGGCCAGAGCCCTCATAGAGGGGCCTTGGGTTTTCTTTATCTAAAACAAAACAAATACACCAGCCAGCTCGATCAGATGAGTCCTGCCTGGATCCACATGAAAAAGGCACAAAAAACAAATAACGCGTGAACACCCCCTTACCCGACTTCCTCAGCTGTTCTCCGGATGGCCATGTCATTTTCAAATGTCTTCCCACCGCCTGATGACAAACTGTCCTCCCTTGGGAGTACTTCACCCCAAACCACAGGGACTTCTGTCCTAACAGTATTGATGGGAATGGAGGGGGCGGGGCCACAAGGATATTCAGGTCTGTCATGTAAACCTCGGCTCCTGAAGACTGCTTTTCCGCCCAAGCTCACAAAGGGGCTGATCAGAGCCAAAACTGCCAGTGTGTGTTGAATGGGAACCATAAGCTGGGCCCTGATTTTAAGTGCTTGATATAGATGGTCCCCAGGTCCTGAGAAGTGCGACTGTTATGCCCACTTCACAGATAAGGAAGCTGAGGTGCTGGTAGATTAAGTTAGCGTGTCTGAGGTAACTGACTGGTAAATCGTCAGGATGTACATTCCAGCAGTCTAGCCCCCTGGGCTGAGTTCCAGCCACCGAGTGTTTCCGCCTCCAGGGTTCTCTAGGCGGAAACCTGAGCCGTTGCCGCCATGCTTCGCACTGTGTCACTAGAATAACCGCGGGTCCAGGGAGAGATGGGGGAGCAACCAGGAACATCTACCGTGTGCTGGCTGTAGCCGGCAACAGGACATTTGTACCAGCAGCCTGCTTCCTTAGTCCCTTCAGCAGCCGCGTGAGATTAGCATGATCTCCCAGTTCTGTAGGCTTGGAAGCCATTGTGGCGCAGCCCGCAGGAAGGAGGGCCAGGGAAGACTTGCACCTTTGACGAAGCCCAGCCTTTGGCCACCAGACTCTCCCGCCTCCTGTTTCCCAGGGCTGTTAGCTACCTGCAGCTCACTGCTACCACTCCTGCTCACCGTCCTCAGCCCGCAATGCCTTGATGCTCCGGCTCTCCTTGCTGCAATGAGCTCCAGCCTGCGGGGTGACCTGTTTCCTTGCCGCTTCCTGAAAAAGCGATCTTTGCCTATCATGTTCTCAGGAGACCCCATAGCTCAAAGGTTACAAACCTGGACCTCAGGGTCCCATTGCTTGGGCCCAGATGCCTCTACTATGGTTAATTAATTGTGCAACTAGTTAATCAGCCTCTCGGAATCTTCATTTGCCCATGAGTGACGTGGGGACAGTAATATCAGCCCCCTCCCCCGGTTGGTGTAAACACAGGACAAGGTCATGAGTATGAAGCAGGGACACAGTGTTCACAAAGTGGTAGTTGCTCTAGCTGGTGTCCTCAAGTCTCCAGAACCCCTGAAACACTAAGAGAAACCCTCTGTACTGATTAATAATCTTGAATGGCCTTTAAAAAGTGGGAGAAAATCAAGACCCGCTGAGACCGAGTAATTCCCAGTGTTACACAGGTATTAAGTGAAAGGGTCAGGAGCTGAACAGCAAACACAAACACCCACAGGTATCACCATGTGTAGTAAGAACTCGGCCCCAGGAGTTCTGCAGCTGAGGATTCAGCCAACTATGGGTCACAGGTACTTAGAGAGAAAAAATTACACCTATACTAAGCATGAAAAGACATCTTTTCCTTATCTTTATTCCCTATACAGTACAAGAAGCATTTATATTGAGTTTGTATTGTATTGGTATTTCAACTCACCTAGAGATGATTTCAAGATTATGTGGGGGTACCCAAGCATGGTGACTCATGCCTTTAATCCTGGCGCTTGGGAGACAGAGACAGGTGGACCTCAAAAAAACAAAACTCAAAAAGAAAGAATTGTGAGGGGCTAGAGAAATGCCTTGGTAGTTAAGACCTCATAGTGCGCACTACTATCACAGAAGACCCAAATTATGTTCCCAGTACCCAAGTCAGAAACTTCAAAGCTGCCTATAACTCCAGATCTAGGGGATCTGATACCTTTTTCTGGCCTCCAGAAGTACCTGAATTTACATGCAAGTACCCACACACACACACACACACACACACACACACACACACACACACACACACACAGAGAGAGGGGGGGGGGAAAGAGAGGCGTACGCACACAAATAAATCTTTAAAGGATATCTGTGGTGGTTTGAATAGGTATGGCCCCAACAGACTCATGTATTTATGTGTTTGGATGCTTGGCCCATAGGGAGTGGCACTATTAAGAGGTGTGACCTTTTTGGAGGAAGTGTGTCACTGTAGGGGAGGGCTTTGAGGTCTTTTATGCTCAAGCTACACCCAGTGTGGCACACAGTCTTCTTCTGCTGTCTGTGGATCAAGATGTAGAACTCTCAGCTCCTCCTCCAGAATCATGTCCCGCCATGATGATAATGGACTGAACCTCTGAACTGTAAGCCAGCCCCAACTAAATGTTTCCTTTATAATTGTTGCTGTGGTCATGGTATCTCTTCACAGCAATGGAAACCTTAAGACAATATTTGAGGATATGTTTAGGTTTTGTGTAAAGACTATGTCATTTTATGTACAAGACTTGAGCATGCAATGATTTTGGTATCTACAGGGGATTCTGGAACACATCACCCATGAATTCAGAAGATAGCTATGTTATTTCTTCCCACCCCCATCAACCGAGACCTTGGCCAGCCTATGAGAGGATGCTCTGACCCTCTTCTGGGGTTGTGTTATTTCTCAGGACTTCATAGCCTGGATGTGAGCCTCCGGGAGCCCTTCTTCCCTGTCCCCTTCCCTCAGCACAAGGCAGTGTCTAATGACCAAGTGTGTCATTCTGAAAGTCACACCAAGAGTCCACCGTGGCATCTCTTTGGTTTGTGGCCACATTAGAATCCATATCAAACATGTACAGACAATTTTGTCACTCCCCCTAGACAATAGGGCATAATTGCTTTTATATAGCATCTACATTATAGCAGGTATTATAAATAATCCACAGAGAACTTAATGTATATGTAGATATGCAGGATCTATACAAATATTGTCCTGTTTTGTAGAAGAGATGTCAGCATCTATGGATTTTGCTGTTTATCGGGGATTCTGGGTTCAATCCCGCATGAGTACTGATGGGTGACTGCATAGGATTTCATTGGTTTGCCCAAATAATAAGTATAAAATGTCCTGAGATGTGGCTCATTGGGGAGCACTTGTCTATCATAAGCAAGGCCCTGGATTCAATCTTTAGTGTGTATAAATAGACAGACAGACAGAATGTAAAATTTACAAAATACTAGAAACTTAACAAAAACTTACCAAAAAACTAGAAAAAAAAATCAGTACATGAAAAAAAGCACCTATTTTTCTGTATAACACCATCTCATTTTCTCATTTAATATGACGACGTAAAGCAGGAATCACCATCTTCTTCTTGCAGGTAGCAGGGTCAGAGAATTTGTTTTCATTCTGACATCCAGCAAAGGCACCAGGGACCTACTCTATCTTATGCTGATCATCCTTGTGGTGTGCATGTAACCATCCCCAACAACTGTGCAAAGCACATTCATTATCCTATTTTAAGAAAAGAAAACTGGGGTTCAAAGGGGTTCCAGAACACATCCGAAGACACACAACTGCTGTGAATGAGAGCTAATCTGTGCTGCCAGCAATTGGCCTTGGAATTTGTCAGATGGACTCGGGGCCTCTGGCTCTGACTTAGAGCTGGGCTCCCTTATCTTAGATGAGAGCAGCCCAAACGGGGTGAGGGTCATGTGTTCTAACAAATGCAGGAGCGTGGCATTGATGTTCAAGTGTCAGTGGCATTAGCACACGTAATTGCCTACCAGCTGGCCGCTCGCTCCTGGAGGGGGGGTGGCATGGAAACCAGTCAGGAAGGAGCAGCCTGGTCCAGGATCCCCAGGTCTGGTACTCATTTGTCACTGATCTTCAGAGTGACCTTGGTCAAAGGCTGCCAGAGATGTTCTTCTATCTCGCTCAGCTACAGTCAGCCTCACTGTGGAGATCAGATATTCTAAAGGCATACCACTCCATGTGGCTGCAGCCTCTGAGCCGAGGAGGAAACCTATTTATTCTTCCTTAATGAAGTATCAGATCGCCCCAACTGCAGAGCCAGGATTTTTGTTTGCTCCAGTTCTTTGGGAGGTAAGGGAGTGGGGGAGCTATGGAGAGGAACGAAAGAACGCTTAATGCATCTTGGCAGGCTTTGTATGCTTTCTTGATGATTGGTTTTGAAACCCTTCAAAAATACAAAGATAAATGCTGTTGTTTCCTCCTCTTTGGATGAGGTAGGTTTTCAGCTCTCGAGTGAGGGCTGAAATCAAAAACAAAGGCAACCAGGTATGCTCAGATCCTTTGTGAGCTGCAGAGCAGCACCTATCAACAAGATTAGGGGGGCATGAGCACCTCTTGAGAACAGTTCATCCTTCTTGGAGGTGGCTCAACTGTCTGACAATGGAGAAGTTCAAGGATGAGGAAGTTCCACGTGTCCAACTGGGACTCGGGAGACCTGGGAACTACATGCTCACCTTTGCTCTTGTGTGGTATTTCTAGAGCACCGAAGTGCCAAACCCTGCAGAGTGCTCTCCTGGAGGTCTGCTGCTTCTGTCAGGTGACCTGGGGGAACTCACTACCCCAGTCCTCCAAAAGATGAGAACGGCCACGGACTGCTTCATGGGCTGGCTGACCATGGCATGGTACCAGGGCTGAGGCTAACATTCACACCTGCAGCCTTCAACCCTTCTCAGGCCTCCTGAGAATCCCGAGAGACCCCTCTAAGGCTGGCGTGTTTTATGATTTCTTTGATGTGGCCAAACTGGGCTCCAGAGCGAAGATTGTGCCACAAGAACACTGGTCCTGAAATGCTGCCCTGTAGCAACAGCTGAAATCCAGCTTCCTAGATGGTGTGTGTGCTCATACCTGCAAAGCCCACACCAAAGAGCATTGGTTGAGAAGAGGATCCAGAGGCATAGAATTTCAACCTTTGGTCTCAGAAAGATCCAGAGTAGTCATTTCTCAGTGTCTAGAGGGAGAGAGTTTCAGGACCCCCATAGACACTAAACCCTGTGGATGCTCAAGACCTCTGTAAAATGGCATAGTGTTTGCATCCACCCGTTCATAATCTCCTTTATACTTTAAATCATCTCGCTGATTTGCATTTCATTCAATATGCAAATACTTTCCATACTGTATTGTGCAGAAAATCTGAACACTGTGTAGTTTCTTATGAACATCTTTGACTTGTGGTTGGCCAGCTCTTTGGATCCATACATCCAGAAGGTCTGGTGTGGGATCTTGATGGTACCAGAGCCTATTCCAGGCTTGTAGGAGACAGGATCATCAGAATTTTCCTACCAGTGGGAAGATGCTGTCACTAAACAGTAGTAGGCAACTGAGCAAGGTGATATCAAACACAATCTTAGCACTACCAAGAGAGTAGAACTGGGCACTGGGCAGAGATGAACTGACATGAGAGAGATACATGGATTAGGTGTTTGCAAGTGGCCTGCAGACTCTGAAAAGCTCCGGTTTTAAAGGGACACAGCTCTTAGGATGTGGGGCTCGTGGGGAGAGCTGAAGGCATGGATCTGGAACTGTATACTCCCAGACCACGTCCCACAGTCATGCCCTTATAGATCCCTGAATCCCAGCCAGGAGCCTCCTGCTTTCTTCTTAAAAGATCACCAACAGAGACCAAGCACCTGGGCCTTCACTGACTCTGTGTGGCCCCAAACGCTCCCCACCCCGGCAGTCTGCTCTCTCTCCCCTTGAATGCCCTTATCCGTCCCTGCCTGGAGGATGCTGCCATCTCCCTGCAGATTCACAGCTGGATAGCCACGGATGTGCAGCACTGGCAGGCCTGTCCTTTCACCTCCAGTAGGAGACATCAGACTTCACACTGCTGGCCATCATGACCCAACTGAGCCACTGCCTCCCAAATGCTGATGCCAATGCATTAGCACCTCCTAGAATACAGAATGCTGCCCTCCCCCAGGTCTTAGGGGACTGCCTTTGGGGCTCAACTATCCGCCATTACCACAGTCAGGGACAGCCCGTAGAAGCTGCTCAGGATGGCAAACTAGCCCGACAGCCTGACATTCCGCAAACACCTACAGAGCGTCTACCGTGTGACTGCTCTACTATGTGCTCATCTGGACAAGAGATGGACAGTCAGTAGAGATCCAGGCCAGGGAGCTGCTGTGACCTTCCTGCAGGGACCATTTGATCTGTATCCTGAAGAATGAATGGAAATACACCACACTGGAAGGGGAGGAGAGAGGAAGTAAAAGGATTAGAGAATTCTGCCTGGGGAGGGAATTTTATTGCCCTGACAAAGAACTCAAACTTGCCCTGTAGGAGGGGTGAGCTGTCACCAATGTTAAAGCAGGGGAAACATCAGCTTTATAATTCACAGAGAGCATGGAGGATGAGCAGAGGCAGGCAGGGGTAATGAACCCTGAAGTAAAGTGCTCCAGGTGAGAAGCTGACAGCCAGAAGCAGAGAGTCTGAGGCAATGGGACAGAACAGGGGTAACAGGGAACAGGAGAGATGGGAGGGACAGGAATTGTTGAAGGTGTGGGGTGAGGGGTGAGAAGTTTGCAGGATGGCCCTGGGCAGCTGCAGAAGGACTGGGGGGCGGTCTTCATGTGATGGGGACAGTTTCAGGTGGAAGCGGATGGTAGTGATGGGTACACAACAGTGTAGATACACCAAATGCATCAAAAGAACATTTAAAGACAGTTAAAGGCTAGAGAGATGGTTCACTGGTTAAGAGTACATATTGCTCTTCCAGAGGACCTGAGTTCGATTCCAAGCATGCACAATGGGCAGTTTAAAAGTCCTTGTAACTCTAACTACAAGGGAACCCAAGACCCTCCTCTGGACTCTTCAGGCACCCACAAACATCAAATACATTCACACAAACAAACTACATACACATAAATAAAAACAAATCTTTTTATAAATTTTAAAAAGACAGTAAATAATATCAATTTTATGTATGTTTTATCACAGTAATAATAATGGTTCTTGGCCTGGAGAGCTGACTCAGCAGTTGAGACCACTTATTGCTCTTGCAGAGGACTAGGGTTCAGTTCCCAGCACCCACACACAGTAGCTCACAACTGTCTATAACTTCAGTTCCAGGAGATCTGACACCCTCTTCTGACCTCCAAGGGCACCCTGTGCACATGGTGCATATACACACTGCAGGCAAACACTCGTTCACATGAAATAAAACTAAATATAAAAATATAGTAATAGCCCTGGGGTAGTTTTAAATGAGACAAGCTATGCAGACCAGTATGGAAGATGTCACCCTTGTGTGAAATATGTATATGTGTATTTGTCACACATGTCCAAACATTCTCTGGAAGAAACAGCCAAAGATACCTTCCAGGATGGGAATACACCGCTGGGCACATCTGTTTGCTGGGGCTACAGTGACACATTGTCTCCCTCTGAGCCACTGACACAGACATTCATTGTCTCATGGTGATGGAGGGTAAAATCCAAGACCAAGGTGTTAGCAGCACATGCTCTGACAAAGCTACCAGGACAGGCTCCTCCTGTGTCCCAGCCTCTGCAGGTTCCAGGCATCCCTCGGTTTAGGGCAGTGTCTCTGCTTCTGTCCTCACCGGGCCACCATCTGTGTCTCTGTCCCCACTTCTGTCTCCTTATGAGGACAGCAGCCATGGTGGATTAAGCCAGTGACCTTGTATCTTCCTGGTGACCCGAGTCTACACATAACACAGTGACCTCGTATCTTCCTGGTGACCCGAGTCTACACATAACACAGTGACCTCGTATCTTCCTGGTGACCCAAGTCTACACATAACACGGTGACCTCGTATCTTCCTGGTGACCTGAGTCTACACATAACACAGAGACCTCATATCTTCCTGGTGACCCGAGTCTACACATAACACGGTGACCTCGTATCTTCCTGGTGATCTAAGTCTACACATAACACTGTGGGGAGCAGAGCTTGGTTGTTGGATGTTGTATAATATGATGTTTTGTCTATTCCACTCACCACATTTTTGTGCTAAAATTGGCTCGGGGTCTCTAGTTTGGGTGTGGGTGCAATTGGGGTGGTTTACTCAAAGATGGCGCAGTGTGGGAGAGGCGGGTACTGGGTTTCTTGTGGAAAGTGTTGGTTATGCATCCAAATGAGAGGGTCCTTACAGTTCTGTCCATCAGAGTGAGATCACCAGGGACAAAGTCCTTACCCAGCCTCTGCTTAGAGAGAAAGCAGGGTAAAGTGAGTTGGAACTTGAGCCTTGCTGCTGCCCTGCCAGGGTTCAAAGCCTAGACTGACCATTCTCTCTGTGTGACCTCAGGCCAGTTGCTTGCCAGTTCCGGGTCTTAGTTTCTATGGTTACAAAGATGTTGATAATAGTGAACACAGCAAGTGTGGTATGGTACCCTTGGGGAAATTGTTGGTGGCCCAGGACTAGGTCTAATGTGTCTCTCCACTCCTACTAGTGAGCCTGTCCCCAAGACGTAGGCTGAAAACCAGCTAGGGATGGCTGGCTTGAGAGTCACTGTGTCTACCCTGGGGACAACAGGCCTCCTCAGTGTGACTCGGGTTTTTGTGTTTCCTCTGAAGTGTGAGTCTGTGGAAGCCATCACTGGATGGAATCTGGTACCATGTCCACAGCTGTCAAGCATCCCCAGATGGGGTCACTAAGATGAGATAGCAGGAGGGGACATGACATGTCTAGATAGAGAATGTGGCTCCTGTTGGCCTGGGTCTTGTTCCCAGAGAGTGGAAGCTAGGGGAACAACCAAGAGGCGTAGATTATTACAAAAGCAGAGTAACCCCATGGACTTTCAGCTCAAACAAGTGGCTTTCTTATCTTTTAGGGCTAGGAAAGAAATAAGTTTCATTGGTCATGGGTCTGCATGGAGTCAGCACCCAGGGAATATTTGTTGAATGAATGAAGGACCTAAAGGATTGTGGGAAAATATGTTGATAATACTGCATGTAAACATACTAGACTTGCCAAACCAATTCAAATGCAAAAGCATGCGACATTTGTAGGCAGGTAAGAAGTCAGTGAAGGGCTGGGGACATAGCCTGAGTGGGTAGTGCTTGCCTTAAATGAACAATGCCCCGATCCCTGGCACTTCATAAGCTGGGCACCGTTGTGCACTCCTATGACCGTGGGTTAGAAGGTGGACACAGAGGAATCAGTTCAGGTCCTCAGCCACATGTTGAGTTTGAAGCCAGTCTGGGCTGCATGAGAACCTGTCTCAAGAAGAAGTGGGAGAAGGAGAAAGGGAAGAAACCGAAGGAAGAAGACACAGTCAGCCGAGAGGTCTCAACGAAGGACGCCTTTGGGGAGACGCTAACAAAACGTATCCTGAAGCAGTGCGTGTGGAGAGAAAGCTTCTAAGACTCACAAAAGGAACCAGCATAGGAGACGCTGGCTGAAAGGGGCCACCAGGGCCTGGCAGTGGGGGAGCCGTTAGCGGCCCCTGCAGTGGCACTCCGAGCAGACTGCAGGCAGCAGTTTGCCAACACTTGGAACGTGTCCTGAGTGTCCAGAGTGTTCAAAGCAGAGCAAACACATTTGGTGTTTACAGCAACATCAGAGAACTACATCTTAGTGGCATCTGGAGCCCATTTCCAGACTAGGGCTCCAGATCCAGGCTGGCATTTGGAAGGGGCCTAGTTTTCACTGTGGGATTTGGCTTCTTGGGAAACAGCAATTCATTAATTTTTTAAAATAATTTTTGGCCCACTCTTGACTCTATTGGATTTCTGCACGACCCACAGATTTGCGCACACACCAGCAAACCTCCCAAACCAAACTCTGGTTGACAGAATTGGTTACACAGGATCGTTATATTGCCTGGTGACAGGTCAGGCAACTAGGAATTCCTGCAGTACCAGCCTGGGCAGGGGGGCTTCCGGCAACAGCGGGGAGCCAGTCCCTCGGCACTTGTGGGTACCTGCTCGAAGGTGCTGTGTTCCCAAGGTCACTGTCCTCTCGTTAGCTCATTAAACACTGAACTGTGAACTGCCCTACCAGCCTGGGGGAGCTCGCGTGTCTTTTCCACTAGGCATGGAAAATGAGAGTGATACTCTCACCTGTGGGGGAAACTGAGGCATGTAGCCGACAAAGAAAATAAGAGTAACTACAACTCATATCCTCTTTTGCATCTCCCTCTCATTCTCCCCATCCCCCATTCATATGTGGAGTATATGTGAGTGTCGTCTGTATGTTTGTGTGTATGGACTTGTGTGGGGGTACACAAAGCACATTGTGTACTTGTGTGGAGGTTGACAATGGGCATCCTTTCTCAATCACTCTTCTTATTTTTTGAGAGATTCTCTCATTGAACTTGGAGCTCACTGATTTGACTAGACGGGTTGGGAAGCAAGCTCCGGGAACACACTTTTCTCACACACCTTCCAGTGGTGGGATTACAGGCACTCACCGCTCAGCCCATGGTGTGGAGGATCCAAACTCGGGTAGCCATGTTTGCATGGCTAGCATCTTTTGAAATGAGCCATCTCCCCAGTCTGTCTTAGATTTCTAAGAAAGCCATCCATAGCCTTTGTGGAGAAGACCTGGTCACAGATATTTCTCATACTCTGTTCATTCTCCCCCAGTTCTATGAGAAGCCTGGTTCTTCACACCAGAAGGAGCCCAAGCTCCAGCGGGTTGTAAAACTTGCTTGACCTTGTAATCCTTGTGGGATCTGAGCCAGGTCTATGTGACTCCAAAGGCCATGCTCTCTCTCCTAGAATCTCTCTCTTGGAATGGCAACTCCAATCAGAGGCATGATGGGAAATGTGAAAGTCCTTATTTTCTAACAGCCCCATGGCTCTTGTTAAAAAGTTCAGCCACCAGACTCAACTTCTCTTGGGAATTCACTTCTCAGCTTTGGTCAATTCCAGGGCTTTCCACAAAGACAGGACCATTCTCCAGGTGCAGAGAAAATCACGGAAGGGTATCCCCTTATTAGCAATCCTGGAGATGCAATTCAAAACCACACTTGGACATGCATTTCATTCATACCTTTCAAATAAATAAATAAAGCTCCTGAGTGAAAACACTTACTTTCCAGGCCTGACAACCCGATTCCCTGGAGCCCACGTCACAGCTGGATGTGGGATGTGGTAGCATACATCTGTAATCCCAGCACTCCTACTTTAGGATGGACAAAATGGAGACAGGAGCATCTCCCAGCTAGTCTGAAGTGAATGGAAGAAAAAAGAAAGACCCAGACTCAACAGGGTAGGATGTAGAGCCTGCCTCTGAGAGTAATCCCCTGACCTCCACACACATGCTGCGCGTGTATGCACGCGCACGCGCACGCGCACGCACACGCACACGCACACACACACACACACACACACACACACACACACACTAAATTCTTTAAAAGCCTGAGGTTGTGCTACCTGATTTGTGCAAAGATATAGAGTAGGGAGAACTCTTAGACACCACTGGAAGGGACTCTGAATCTACTTTCAAGTAAACCTGTAAGCACATAATTCTGCTGTTACATCCAGACACTAGGGGAATGCTTCCGTGTGCAAACGAGGAGACATGACAAGGATGTTCACAGATGCAGTGCTTATAATAACAAGAGAGGGAGAAGACACGCTGTCTGTCTCCAGACAAATGGATAACTATATTGTGCTATGTTCATTTAATGGAAAGCCAAGAAGCGATGGAAATAAATCAGCTAGATTTGCATGGTTATTGCATGGCTTAATTAATGAATATTGTGAAAAACAACAATGACAAAAGCAAGTTGCAGAAGGATTTGTGCAGGATGCTAACGTTCATGTAAAAGAGCTTATGTAGTGATAGGAATTCCTAAGAACAGGACAAAGTATGAATCCCAGACAGAGGTGAGATCTGGGAGAGTCTTCGCAGCAACCCAGAGATGATGATGGGATCCATGGTGTTCCCGGGACCTTTGCTTGCCCTGACAGGCATTGCTTCTTCTTTTTGGTTGGATGATGAGCAGGTCATCGCTGTATTCATCTATGCTGTGTGTGCCTAAAATAATTAATCACCGATAAAAGTTATTTCCATAGCCAGCACTTTCCATAGCACATTCAGAAGGCCAGCCCCAGGTTAATAACCATTATTTAAGAAGTGGTTCGAGAAAGTTGAGAAACACTCTCTTAGAGAAAATTAAACAGACTTAAAAAAAAAATTCTGAGGGGCTGGAGAGATGGTTCAGCCGCTGAAAGAGTACACTACTCTCTCAGAGGATGCAGTCAGTCCCCAGCATCACATGGTGTCTCACGGCCACCTGCAACTCCAGTCCAGAGGACCTGATGCCCTCCTCTGGCCTCCAAGGGCATCAGGCACACATGTGGTGCACATACACATATACCAGCAAAACACACATATACATAAGATAAAAATAAGTAAATCTGAGAAACATTCTCAGTGCTTTTAGCATCCTAAATTTATGTATTTCAAATAGCAGGTTATCCATGGCTGGAGAGATGGCTCAGTGGTTAAGAGCACTGGCTGCACTTCCAGAGGACCCAGGTTCAATTCCCAGAACCTATATAGCGGCTTACAACCATCTGTAACTCCAATTTCTGGGTACCTAGTGCCCTCTTCTGTCCTCTGTGGTACTGCACACATGGTACACAGACAAACACACAAGCAAAATACCCATACCCATAAAATAAAAATGAATAAGGTACTTTTAAAAGAGAGCAGATGCCATCAAACCCCAGCTACCTGCTCCCTAATTTTGTAGATAAAATTGTATGGAAAAGAGCCACATACACCTTTTATGGCTGCTACAGTAGTAGTTAAGTAACTACAACAGAGGTCCACAAGTCTTAAAATATTTGCTGCTTGGCTGTGTATAATGCATCTTGAGAGGCTGGTGTCACCGAAAATGCACTTGGGATTGTAAGTCTAGAACTTACCCTGACTCCTCAGAAACCGAGTTGTTTATTTGTGAGAAGTGATGCAGCACACCCTGAGTTCTTTCTGCAATCCCCTGGAGGATTTATCTTTGCATCTCCAGCACCCAGCACAGCACCTGCCTGTACTTAGTACTCCCTGTGCACCTCCCTGACTTGATTGAAATCTGAAAAGCATTTATGGTGAGGATTAATAGGATGGACACTCATGAGCTACAACAGAGGCAGGAGGCCTTGGTTTGGATAAGACGGGAGTCTGAAATTCTCCCCAGGTAACAGGCTGGAGATAATCAGTCCATAGCTGTCACAGAGCTCATGAGGTCAATACTCAAGCACTTCTCCTGTGACTCCACCAATCCCTGGATAGTGCCTTCCTCGAATGGCCCCACACAACAGGACTGCATCTGTCCAGCAGGAAGGGAGAAAGTAGAGAGCAGAGAAGGCCTCAGAGATGACACACATCATCTCCTGTTGGCCAGCACTCTGTCGGAGAGCCCACACATACCTACAAGGGAGCCTGGTAAATGTAGTCTCGATTTGAGCAGCCATGTGTCCAGCATCCATGGAGCCGGGCGGTGGTGGCACACGCTTTTAATCCCAGCACTCAGGAGGCAGAGGCAGGCGGATCTCTGTGAGTTCGAGATCAGCCTGGTCTACAAAGTGAGTTCCAGGAAAGGCGCAAAACTACACAGAGAGACCCTGTCTTGAAAAACCAAAAAAAAAAAAAAAAAAAATTCATGGAGATAAAAAGGGTTCTGGAGGATGTCAAACTGTGTCTACAGAAGAGATGGTTAAGAGCTCACTCCTGAGTCGGGGACCACACACTTTCCCAGGAGGTAGACCTTATTTTCTGCTCTAAAAAAAAAAAATAAATAACCATGGTGCCAGAGCAGTAGATCTATAGTGCTCCTTCATCATTTTCTGCTCAAAATGATATGACAACAAATTCAGACAGAGACAGGTCTCCCACCCTCCTGGGTCTTTGCAGCCCTTGCTTTTGAGATAAATCTTTGTAAGCATATTTGAACAGACCCAGAATTTCCATCTTCGGGGCAGGTAATGACAGTGGGTTTTGTTGCTAGCTGAACATCAAATTCCAAAGAGAAGGCTTCCAGGTCCCTTAATATTCCTCCTGCAGCAGAAAGGATGGGCCGAGTGGAGGACACGGAGTCCCATGCTGGCTTTTCCTTCTCTGCGGCAGTCTAATGAACCAGTTCTATGTTGTGCCTTCGGTAGTAATGTTAAACTGCAAGTGGGTGCAATTCCTGGACTGGGATTTCTCCCAGGAACTTTCAAGCATTGCACGTTCCATTTGCTGTAATAATACCATTTTTTCTCATTCTTAGAAATGTGCAGAGATCTTGGTATGAGTTGCTTCAGCACAAAGAGCCATTGAATTGTTAATCTTTCTGCCACTCAAAGGCAAAGGGAAAGGGAATCAATTTCAGGACTTGAAGCCTGTGAAAGGAGTTTGACTAAGGCTTTCCAAGGGACAGTGTGTTAAGGAGGGAGCCGTGGGCCACATGCGAGGCAGGCCTAGTCTTCTGGTACACCGTTTCAGGATTCATTTCCAAAAACACCATTTGACTGTCACACTCCCAGGATCCTGTAATGGGGAGTGCTTCATGTATACGTACTTCATCACTCTACCGCAGGCTTTCTCAGCCTCAGCACCACTGACATTTGGAGCTGCATAATTCTTTGTTGTTTCAGGGGGGAGGCAGCCTTCCTGTGTGTCAGAGGCTGTTTAGCAGCAGCTGTGTCTCTGTCCTAGGGATGGATGCCAGCAGCACCTTCCTGATGTGAAAACCAAGTGTCTCTAGATCCCACCAGACAGTCCCTAGACGCTGACATCACCCACTAGACCTCCCAACCTAAGCGTGTTCACAAAGTGACTTAGAAGAAAGACAGGATCTGGGGATTTTTTCTCTGCCCAGGAAGATTTTAGTCTCCCTGCCTTCTGCAGTCCCGGCTGCACCCTCAATCCCCTATGCAGTGGGCTCCAGCTCCCAGGCACAGGTGCATCCTCCCCTGAGCAGAGGGGCCTGTGCTGATATGGAGTCTTTATCTGGTTCATCGAGACCACGATCATGGAGGTCGAGGCGATGGCAATGAACCTGAATTTGTTTTGCCTGAAGTTCAGCCAGCTGACCGCCCACAAATCGAGTTAGTCGAGACAAAGCCCAAGGGCTGAAATTCAAGACAAGAATGAGGCCAACCAAGGGTCCCAGAAGGGACGGCAGGAGGGTGGTTAACCAGGGAGATGCAGAGAACCAATTTTGGAACCAGCCTAACTCTTGATCTCTTTTTTTTTTTTTTTTTTGCGCTTCTCTAAGCCTTCCGGACCTTGGCCATGCTATCCCTTGCTACTCCTGTGTGATCAGTATAAAAGCAGCACTCTTCCTTAAGAGCGGCACAGAGACCTCCTTGCTGTAAAAAGAGGAGGTCGAGCCCTCGGCGGTTTTGGAGGACCACCTCTGAAAGGGCGGTGAAGGAGGATTCAAGGGCAGAAATGCCTCACTCAAGCTGCGCTATATCCTCATCTATAGAAATTCTAAGCTCTGAATAATGTTGATTAGATAAAACCAGGGAAACTATGCCCTTACCGGCCCCTGCAGCCCTGACCCCCAGGAGGACAGCCAGAGTGACCGCAGTCACGGGTTCCCTTTTTGAGCGATGTGGGGGGGGGGGGGGGCGCGAGGGCAGCCGTCTCTGCCAGAGTCTTCTCTTCCCATCTGACAAGGATCCTATTCCTGGATCCCTCTGTGGCTCATACAAATAGGTCCACACTCTTGTCCTCTAGTTTCCTGACCTGAGGAGAGCTCAGAGCTGAACCGAGGAAGTTCTCTCTTGGACACCAGGGACTCTGCAAGTCAGAAGCTGCTGGATGGGTCTTGTCTCCAGAATACAATGTGGGGGGAGGCAAGATAAATTGGGAGAAGATTTGAATGGAAAGCTGGCTGTGCATACAGGGAAAACCAGTAGGGAAATGGGTGACTGGGGTGGGAATATGTCTTCTTGGCTGGCAAGAAAGAAAATACAAAGTGGCTTGGAGATGGAGACTCTCCTGTGGAGAAAGTGCAGGAAAACCTTCAACCTGTAGGCTGTGCTTGGGGATCCTCATAGCTTTGACACTCACCCCAGTACCCGGCATTTGAAGAGTCTGAGGAAACATGGGAGGCATTTGATGGCATGGAGAGATGGTAGAGTCGGGTAGCAAAATCAGGGCCCAGCTCCAGCCTGCCTGGATTAAAATCTCCCCTCTACCACTGACAGTGTAGCCTCCCTGAGCTGTAACAAAGATAAATTTTGTAGGATTAAAGAAAAGATTATGTAAGATTATAAATATATGTGAATAAATATATATGTGCATGAATATTTTATATGTTTACATATATGCATTCACATGTATGAAGTATGTGTTTGTGTAAAATTAGAAGTGTTACTGGGTCAGTGTAAATACTACATACATGTTTGGTCTTATTTGAGAAGCAGTAAAGTGTTTTGGTATGGCGCCTAAGGCAGCGTCTGGACTATGCCTGGTGCGGTGTGTAAGGCATTCTGGGTTCTTGTTAGCAGTAAACTCTCCAGAGTTCACTGTGTCAGAAGTAAGCACAGCCCTACTCAAGCCTGACCTTTAAAAAGAAATACGGTCTGGTTGAAATGGAACAACAAGGAGTCAGGTGACTCGGGCACCACGGCCAACTCCTTCCTGTCTGTTTCCTCATCTGTGAAATGGGAATACTAAAACCTGCTTTGGGGGCTCCTGTTGTGGCGGCAAGCTGTGAGAGTCTTGGAGGTAATGCAGAGCCTGAGTACCTCAGTTTCCCTCTGTAAACTGAGGGTAACAGCCTTCATTTGAAGGTCACTTTGAAGATTAATTGAGGTGGTTAGGAAATGTGAAATGCTTAGTAAATCAAGTGTTATGTGTGAGTGCCTATAGTATGACTAATACAAGCTGTAGGATGTCAGGGAAGCGGTTTGTAAGTGCACAGCATTCCACTGATTATCACCTCACCATTCTCTTCTAGGACAACTTGTTGACCCGTGGCTTAGGGAAACCATTTCATAACCCAAATTACCGTCGGTGGAGTCCTAGGCAGCTTGGGCTACATCTTGTCATATTCACCCTCAGTCAAATACCTCAGCCTGCATCCTGCAGTTATAGACTTCCAGTACTTTCCACGTGAGCAGGAGAAGGTGGCTTTCCCTTACAGGACATCTCTGCCCCCAGGCAGGCCCCTGGCTGCCGCCCGCGAGAGGAGCTGTGCTGGTTGTCCAGATGGCCTGCCTGATGGTGGGGACCACGTGGATGAGAGTAGAGCACACTGATGACGGAATGAAAGGGCCCCAAGAGCAGAGCAGTCTGTCGGGGGAGCCCAGGACATGAGAGGCCCTAGTGGGGCTGTGCCCGGAGGGACCTGCCTCCAGAACAGTTAGAGGAGGCCTTGGTAGTTAGGAAAGACCTCCCTAGAGTTAGAGGATTGAGTGGTTGGAAAGCGGAGATGGTTGAGCTAAACCCCTGGAGAGAGCCTGAGGCTACAAAGTAGGGATGTTGGGCAGTCTGTCATCACCCTCTGCTGAGCGGTCCAGGGTGTTTTCTCTTTAAATGTTGTTACAGACCTTGACATTGGCTAGTGCGTTATCCTGCAGACGGAGAAACTGAGGCTTACAGAGTTTGTTACCCATCAAGTCTCATCGGAACTAAGGAGAATGGGGACATGAGCACTGGTCTTGGGCACTAGGCTTTGCTGTTCCACGGGAGCACACTGGCTTTGGTGTCAGACACTGGCATGGCTTGAATGTCAAGTGTCCCCCATAGGCTCACCTGTTCGCATACTTTGTCCCAGCTAATGGTACAGTGGAGCCTTTAGGAGCTGGGGCTTAGCCCACCAGGGTCCCTGCCCGAAGAATGGGAAAAGTATTTTGGTGGTGGTGGTGGTGGTGGTGGTAATCCCAAGATAGAATCAGTTGCAGTGGCAGAAACAGGGCACCCAGGAGTGCTTGGTGGACAATACGCACACAGTAAAGGAGGGCTTCTTATTACTGACTGTGACTATGTGGGCTGTTGCCATAAAGATCCCAGAGTCACAGTGTAAGGAATCCCTGCAGAAGCCACGCTCTCATCCAAAACAGTCCCCGGTTAGCCGGCAACCTCTCAGAAAGCCTAGTGAGCTCAGCAGAAGCTGGAGTCAAGCTGCTGGAGTCGCCTCCACTCCTGTGCACCAACTCTGTGGTTGTGAGCAAGGGCTATAATGGATCTATCTGTGTGTAAGAAAACTCAAGGACCATGAGTGCCTGTGGGTTGGTTCATTTGTTGAAGTCTTGGTCCATAGCTTAAAAGTCTGGAAGTGTGGGACCTTTAGGAAGTGGGGCAGGACAAGAAGTCACTGAGGATGCGTTCCTCAGAAGGAATGAATGTAGGTCTCACAGGACCCTGGTGAGTCTTCATGGGGATTTTTATAAAAGAATAAAATGGGCACTCCTACTCTTTGGCTTCCTGTCTTGCCATATAATCCTTCTCTCACACACACAAGTTCCCATCACAACGCCATCTTCCATGATGTGTCCTGGGAGCCTGGCCCTCAACAGAGGTTGACCAGAGAATTCCTGGGAAGAGAATTCTTGCAGAATTGAACTCTCGGGAGCAAGGCATGTAGCTCAGTGACAGATGCTTGCCTAGCATTCAGGACGCCCTGGGCTCAGCTCCTAGTAGTGCATAAAAACAGATGTGGTGGCAAACACCTGTGATACCAGCACCCCAGAGAGAGTAACAGAAGCATCAGAATTGCAGGGTCATCTCTGCTACGCTGCAAGTTCAAGGTCAGCCTGGGCTGCCTGAGCCTGTCTCAAAATAACGATAAAGTCTTGGACTTTGAGCCTCCAGGACTGAAAGCTAAATAAATGTCTTTTCTTTATAAGTACTCAGCTTATAACTTTTGTTAGAGTGCTAGAAAGATAGATGAATGCAATAAGTGAATTAAGCTATGGTGTGTTACATTTTTCTTATCTGTAAAATGGATTAAAGATAATAAAGCCTGCAAACAAGCTAGTATTTGTAAAAAGCTTAAAATATATTTGGTATGAAGTGCTATATCCGTACTTGATAAATCAGTAAAACATTCGAAGCAGTACAGTGTGCCCATTTTATGTATAAGAAAACTAAAGATGACTGACCCCATTGGCGAGGACAGAGCTGAAATGTGGGCAGGCTGGTTTCTAAGCCTGCATTCCAGGACCCACTTACCAGTAAGACAGTGTGTGCAAACTTCAAGGAGCCTTCAAGCACTGGCAGGCTCAAGATCAGCCCCTGGACTGGAGCAAATTGAAAGACACAAACCTCAGACGCAGACCCACAGCACCCTGAGGGGCTCTGCTTTTCTTCACTTGCTGAACCGTCCCCAGAACTGTCTCTTCATCCAGCACTGACTCTGTCCGACCTCCTTCATCACAATTTGCTTGCAAAAATCCTGATGGCACCAGGTGGTAGCCTTCTGGGAGCCGGGCATCCCTCTGGGGCAAGGCTTGCCTCCATTCCTTGATTCCCGTGGTATTTGTTAGACACAATGTCTACTGTGAACTTAGAAGACTGTGACTGCAGTGTTCTGTGTACTTGGCATCTGGATCTGCTTCTTCCACAGGATATTCTCTGCAGTCCCACTTGGCTTCGTATGGGGGCCAGAGGTCAGCCTCGGATGCTGTCCCTCAGGAGCATTTCCCCTTGTTCTCTGAAACAGAGTATCTCACTGAGGCTCATCAACTCAGCAAGGTTGGCTGGCTTCGGTTTCCACCCCACTCCCCAGCCCTGGCATCAGTGTGCCACCATGCCAGGCTTTGGATGTGAGTGCTAAGATCCGACTCAGACCCCGATGCTCTTGCGGCAACCACTTCACCAACTGAGTAGCTAGCTCCCCAGCCCCGTCATTCTGGGTTCTCTGCACGCTGCTCTTCTAAGCACCTTCTGAGGGCCACCTCACTGGACCCACGGCCAACATCCTGGAAGGAAGGTGTGACTACAAAGCTCGTGTTACAGATGAGAAAACCAGACGACAAAACAGTAAAGCCACTGGCCCCGATATCACACAGCCACTGAGCGCCAGAGCTGGACCTGCGCCCAGAGAAAGACACAGCAGAATTCAAGCTCAGCACTTCCAAGCCAGCAGGGAAGCTGATCAACGCATAAAGGTGTCTGGACATCGTCAGCTGGCATTTGTCACTCAGGAGGCATTGAGAGGTGAGCAGAATGTGTTAGCTCCTCACCCACATGTACCCTCCTTACAGAAAATAAGAAGTGCAGTCTCTCTCTCCCCGCACTCAGGCCCTGAAGCCCGAAGTCTCTGGAAAACACCTTTCTGAGGTCACGTCTAAAGTGGTGGAAGATACTGCACCAGTCTCTCGGGACTTGGACACTTGAGAAATCAGAGAAATTGACCACCTCAGTAGCTGACCTCTTACTTAAATTGATGGGGATTTTTATGGCATCCTTGAAAGCCACTCAAAGGGAAAACCACAAAGTTGGTTACCTGGGGAGGCCCCGGGGGACAAGCTGAATATATTCCTGCATAAATAAGTCATGCACAGAGAAAGGCAGACTTGCTTGCTTGGGCCACTGGAGCCCTGTTGGTTTGCAGCTTGGAGCTTCTGCAGGGACTCTCCAGGAATGAATGGAGCTGTGGCCCTGTCCCAGGGAATGCTGAAGGGATGGTTTCCCAGAGTTCAGTTCTCCGGCAAACTGGGTTGAATGGGAAGCCATGTTTCACACTTCGTTGGAAAATAGGTTTTACCTGCTTTAGTTTGCCTGCTCGACTTGGCACAGAAACCGGAACCACTGTTTGCTCCGTGTCTGCGGGCTGCTCGGTAAACAGGTGCTCCCTGGGGCTGTGCTCAAGAATGAATGGCGCCAGGTGTGCTGGCGTGTGTCTGTAATCCCAGCACTCAAGAAACTAAGGAGGATTGCAAGTTCCAGACCCTGGTGATGGGGCAGGGATGGGGGACACTCTCCAGTGGAGCAAAGAATAGTCTCTTCAATGTGTGGTATTGGGCAAACTGAATATCCACGTGCAGAAGAATGGAATTAGACCCTCATCGTGCACTGTATACAAAAATTAACTCAGAATGGGCTCAAGACCTAAAGCTGCAAAACACAGAGGGAAAACTCCGTGACATTGGTTTTGGTAATAATTTTTGGATATGACTCCAAAAACACAAGCAACAAAATCCAAAGTAGACAAATGGAATTGCATCAAACTTCAAAGTCTCTGCACAGCAAAGGAGACAACGGTGAAGAGGCGGCCGACTGAATAGAGCGTGAAAGACACACAGCGTGTGGTGCTCTCGCACAGAGCAGAACATGTCTGCAAATATGTCAGACATGGAGAGAGCAGCCAGCGTGTGTAATAGACTCAGCTCAGTAGCAACAAGGCATATAACTCAATCTAAAAATGAGCAAAGGACCTGAGGAGACATTTCTCAGAAGAAGACAAAGAAATGGTCAGTAAGTGTATTTATTTTTAAATGCCAGCCATCACTACCCATTAGGGAATTTCACATTAAAATGACAATAACATGTCACAATAAAATGATGGAAAATACAATTACACCTGATAGAATAGCTATGGTCAAAAAGAAAAGGGAATCCGTGTGCACTGTTGGTGGGAACGTGTAAATGCAGCCATTGTCGAAAACATGGAGCTTCCTCGAATGTAAGGCAGAACTACGACAGAATCCAGCAGTCTTACTACTGGACACGTACAGGAAGTCAGTAGTCACAGGGCTAGTTCATACCACCAGGTTAGGTTGAAGCATCATTTACATAATTAAGAATGGAGTCAACCTAACTGTCCATCAGCAGATGAATGGATAAAGAAAATGTGTGTGTGTATGTGTGTGTGTGTGTGTGTGTGTGTGTGTGTGTGTGTGTGTGTGTAAAACGGAATACTAGTCAGTCTTTCAAAAGGAAGTTCTGTCATCACAGCCTAAGTGGACCTGGAGTACACTATGGTTTTTTGTTTGTTTGTTAAGTTTTTGCTCTTTTTTTTGTTTTTGTTTTTCGAGATGGGGTTTCTCTGTGTGGCTTTGTAGCCTGTCCTGGAATTCTCTTTCTATGCCCAGGCCTCAAACTCACAGAGATCCGCCTGCCTCTGCCTCCCAAGTGCTGGGATTAAAGGCGTGTGCCACCACCGCCCGGCCTGGAGTACACTGTTAAGAGAGATAAGCTGAGCATAAAAAGACAGATAAATGATATGTGACCTCACATACACGTGGAACCTGAAAATGTTGCTCTCCAAGAAGCAGAGAATGGAGTGTGGTGAGCAAAAGGTAAGGATGTGAAGGTCGAGAGATATGTGTGAGTCGAAGGATACAAATTTTCAATTAGACAGGAGGAAATCAGTTCAGGAGATTTGCTATGAAACATGGGGAATATAGTTTATAACCTTGTGTTACATACTTGAAAATCGCTAAGTGAGTAGATTTGGGGCTGCAGACACAGCTCGGGTGGTGGATTGCTTGTCTAGCATGCATGAGGAGGTGAAAAAGAATAGCCCTGAACTGCTCTCACCAGAGACATGCTTAGCATGTAAGGCAACACATTAATTGTCTTAATTTGGCCAGTCTACAGTGTGCACATATTTCAAAGTATCGTGTTACACATTATAAATGTATAGGTTTAATTTTTAGCAGTCAGTTAAGGTGAAGTATTCATTTTTAAACGAAGACTACAGGGTGGTGCACACCTGTCTCCCTATCAGTTCTTGCTATTTGCATTCAACTCTGTTTTGCCTACAGCAGAGAACAAGATGATGGGTGTGGTTCTGTCCCTGGGCTTAGACATACTGGCAGGAAAAAAAAAACTAGGAGCTGGCAACGTGACTCAGCGGGTCAGGCACTTGGTAAGATGGTCTAAACTGGATCTGAGCCTCATATAGGGGAAGGAGAGAACTCGCTCCCAAAGTAATTCTCTGAGCTCGACACATGCACTGTGTATGTGCACGTGTACATACACACAAGAACGTAAGAAAGAGAATCACATTAGTCAATTAATTAAATGATATTTAATGTTTTTTTTTAAGAAAACTAGTCACTAATTATGAGGATGCTGCCAAGGGGACAAGGGGCCCTGGCCAGAAGATGAGTGTGTAGACAGGAGAAGAGCACACCTCCGTGCAGGTGGTCTGCTGAGAGGCCTCCTCGGCTCTAATCAAGCTTACCCTTGGAGGACAAGGAGGAGCCAGTTCTGCAAAGAACCCCAAGGAAGGCTTTCCAAGGGAAAGAAATAGGGACATGGTCCTTGGGTGGGTGCCAAGAGCCAAATTTTATCCTCAGTATACTAGAAGGCTTTAGAAGGGACCCAAGAGGCCCTGCCTACGCTGACACTCACTCTGACTCTGTGTGAGAGGTGGCATGGGGCGGGGAGAATGGAATCAAGAAGACTGTTGGGCCCCTACACTATTCCACCCTGGGGTGTACGCTGGGACCCATGGAGAGCCATGAGGGTGGGAACGGGGATGGATTTGGGATTCGGGTTCAATGTAACAGCCATTGGGATGGATGCGGGTGTGAGACCAGATTCCAGTTTCAGCAGCTGGGCGAGCAGCAATGTCAATGGTGGGCAGCTAGGAGGAAGTTCAGAGGGGGGGGGCCAGAGGTGTTCATACAGTTCCTTTGTAGAAGCTGAATTTAGAGGTCCAACAGTCCAGCCCCAATAGAAGTTAAATGTATGGTGTGTTCCAGGGCCCTCTGACCCCCAGCAGGTGGGGGTTAGGTCACCCCTGACACATGCGAGCTTGTCCTTTAGTACCTGTGTCTCTGGTAATTCCTTTGCCTCAATCATTGTTGAAGCAGGCTGCACACAGCGCTTAGCTCTGGGACTCACCATGATGACGGTACAGGTTAACACACAGAAAGAGCGTAGATCTCCACAATAAGTATTCGGTAAACGTCAGCTTCCTGTAATAACAATTATCATCATTTTAGCTGCAGTAATTTCCCTGTCATTTGTCTCTTTCTAATTAAAATCAAGAACCTCAGGAGCTGGTAAACACTTGTGATGTTCTTAGAATTATCTGTTTACAAGCTTTTGAGTTCTGCAAACCCAGCCTCTGCCTCCCTCCTCTGGAGCTCCTTGACATGGGGTTTAACACACAGTGGGCACTGGCAATGCCTGCCCAGTCCCATGGAATGTAGCTTAATTTCAGGGAAAGGGGGAAAACCACATATCTGAATGAGGCCAGGAAGTACTGAGGCTATCAGAAGGCATAGAGACAGACAAGCAAGAAGAAATGACGAGGTGGGCTTTTCTGTGATGGTGATCACTCATATCTCTGTCCCCAGATGGGCACTCCTTTTTAATGTTTTTATTAGTGTGAATTAATTATACATATGGATTTCATCAAGACATTTTCATACATGTATTTATTTTATCATATCTCCCACTCTGTCACTGTTTTTGTCTCTCCCCCCCTGA
Source organism: Peromyscus californicus insignis (assembly GCF_007827085.1). Taxonomy (NCBI): domain Eukaryota; kingdom Metazoa; phylum Chordata; class Mammalia; order Rodentia; family Cricetidae; genus Peromyscus; species Peromyscus californicus. The sequence goes on from NW_026294535.1 coordinate 2,782,848, forward strand.
CTTTTACTGATCTCCCCTCTTTCCAAGTAATACTCCGGTTTCCATGTTTTTGTGCTTTTAATAACCCAGTGAGTCTTACTAGCATTGTTTACAGGAACATGGGTGCATTAGCAGTGGCTACACCACTGGAGAAAACGTGGAAACCATTAACTACATAAAAGTCCTCAGGTGGTGGGGGTCATCATGAAGCCCTCCTCCCTCCGTGTGAAATGGTGACAGGCTCAGGCTTGTACAGATCTTCAACAGGTGGCCACAGCTACTATGATATGAGTTCAAGAGTTCAACAGCCATGCCATGCCACAAAATCAGCCTTCCACAGCACTCCCTGCCCTCCTTCCACATCCCTTCCCCAGGATGGGAGCCACGTGATTTCACAAAGCAGCCTCTTCCAGCATTGATAACATAAGCAGAAGAAACATTGTCCGTGCAATGGATCAAGTCGACCGCCAGAGATTTGCACACACACACACACACACACACACACACACACACACACGCACGCACACACGCACGCACACACACGCACACACACACATATACACACACACATACACACACACACACACACACACACACACACACGCGCGCGCGTGCGCGCGTGCACAGGATTCTGGTACTTTAGAATAACACAAAAATGCCACACTTACTCGCCCTGGAAGCCTCTGTGATCTGCACCCTAGGGTCTTGCCCTGTTACTCTGGTGTCACTAGCTTCCTTGGGCAGTTTTGGGGACCATTAGTCCCTGCCACCACACTAAAGGTAGGGGATCCTGAGTTTCTCTGCATATTTAGCTCTGCCCTTCTCCAGAAGAGAAACGAGGAAACCCAGTTAAATTTCTGTCTTTGATAAACAATGGATAAAGCTTTGATATAAAGATGCCCCGTGACTGTTGATTTAGCGTTTGTAGTTGCCTAATCTGGCAACTCTAGCCAAGTTCAAAGCCCACACACACTGGACCAAGAAGCCATAAAGCACAGTCCCGTTCTGTGCCCAAAAGTCTAGGATGCTGATGCCATGCTTGAAGCGAGGCCCTGGGTTCCTCCATTGTCTCTACCACACCTTTTAGCCATAGGGTCTCTGACCTCACCCCACTTCCCTTGGCTCCTGGCACACTTCGCCCGAAGGTTAACACCCCAGAAACACTGACCTCTGTGGGAGCCTGACATGTCTCATCTGGACCCCTGCTCCTGCTGGCCCTGCACGAAGCACTTGTGTCTCGATCTTCTCCTTCCCCATCACTACAATCACAGCGCAGGGGTCATCTTCCTAGGAAGCCTAAGCTCCCCTAGGGGTGTGTGTGGTGTAGAGAGGTTTACAGTCCCATAGCATATTTCACTCAGAAGTAATGTCTCTGAACCCGCAATACCTTGTATTAGACACACAGAATTATGGCCTGTGCCCGTCCTCTCCCTCACCAGACTGCGGGCTTCCAGAGCAGGGATGGTGAGTGACACCCAGAGAGAGCGGAGCGTGGCCCAAACGGGCACTCCACGAATGCTTAGTGGCTTGATGGAATGGTTGTTAGTTCACTGGGAGAAGACTAAGTACTAAAGTAACTAAAGTAACATCCTTTGCACGTGGCCCGTATCACCGCCTCCCGTCGGTTTCCCCCCTTCCCCGTCCTCACCTTTCTTCTCCCTGAACTCCTTGCTGAAGCACCTTGCCATCTCTCATTTCGACGGACAGTAAGTGCTCTGGCTTGCTCTATTTCAAATGTCGGGACTCCGTCCTGTGTTCCATTCAACTCTCACTTCTTAATGCCGTCAGTCACTGGAACGGACACAGACAAACGCCTGCTCCGAAGTCCACAGCACGGTGTGAGGGGTCAGAAAAGTGAACAAGCAAACAGTAGAAGCTGTGCCTGGGAGACGGGTGGCACGGTAGATCCAAAGACTGCCTCTCCACACACACAGGGCTCTGGTTCAGATCCAGGCTCTGTCTCTTGCAGATGGAGTGGCCTCAGGAAGGCTCCTTATCCCTGTTTCCTGGAGGTTTAAAGATCCTCATAGGAATTATGCCTTCTACTGTGTGGGAACTGAGTGAACCAATTCACCTAAGATGTTTAGCAGAGGACTTAACCTATATAAACACTCCATAAATATTTGCATAACGGTTCTTAGCTGAGAATGCTACTGGCACACAGATGAGGGACCAGACACAGCTGCAGTGAGGACAGGATTAAGAGCCCCCAGGAGGCAGTTGTTTTAAATGGGAGCCTAGAATGGGCAATTTGCAGGAAAAGCAAGGGAGGAACTTGGTGGAGCTTGCTGGGAGGTTTGCCCTCAGGGACCAGACCCTGGGAAAAGCGGCTGCACCCACGTGACCATCTCTCCCTCCCTCAGGGCGGACGACTGCTTTTGTGCTTCTCGGAAGCTGGACGCAGTGGCCACTGAAGCCAAGTTCAAGCAGGACCTGGGCTTCCGGATGCTGAACTGCGGACGGACCGACCTGGTGAAGCAGGCAGTGTCTCTGCTGGGGCCAGACGGGATCAACACCATGAGCGAACAGGTACCAATCGGCCCGCACCTCACCTCCTCAGTGCTGGGACTGGGTGGGACACCGGCCCCCTCTGCTGATGATAATAATAAATAATAATAATAATAATAATAATAATAATAATAATGCCCCTCCCCCGTTTTTTCCTCTTTTTTAAAATGTTTTGGATTTTTTTTAATGTTATAAAAATATACTTGTCCATCTTTATGGAAATCTCACATGATCATTGCAGCTGAAATAAAAGAGTGAAAAATAGACCTGTTCCGGAAAGGAAATAATGTCATTAGCTTGACCACCGTTTGTACTTAGGACTCTGCAGCCTTTCAGTCTCTACTGGCATGTTGAAGTCAGTTCTCTGCCAGTCTGTTATTGACACAAGACAGAACTGAGCCGTCTGATGTCCTCTTAGGCTTAAGAGACACCAAAATCAGTCTGGGGACCCTAGGGCATCACCCAGACATGGCAGTACCCAGCAGATCCTGAAACTGGTACATAAGAGGCATCCACATGGTGCAGAGGCACCTTGGGAAGGGGGTGGTGTCACAGACAGAGAAAACAGCCCTTCTCAGTGTGAACCCCGAGTGTAGAGTTACAAGGAACAGGGGGGCTGTTTCTCCCACAGACAGCTCTCGCAAAGAGTTCCATGAAGAGAATAGATGGGACTATTTAATAACAACTAATCATTTTCTTGAACATCAAGGATCCCTCACACACAATCATAGGAATCTTTTGCTTAAAAAAGGGATTTATTACATCTTTTTTTCAGTGTTTTATATTTCAGATACCTTATGATGTTATTGGATATTCTTTCGTAAGCTGCTTTTAGTATCTGTATAAAATGATTACAGTGTTTATTCATTAACTATCTTTCCAATGTCAGATATTTAAAGTATTTATGAATAATGTTGATCTAAACATACTTATACAAATCTTTGTTCCAATCTCTATTTACTTGGTGAAATGTTTCTTTAAAATGGAAGTGGTGTCTCAAATGCACCAGGCTTTCCTAAGTTCTCAGACTTCATTACTCCCCCTACCCCCCACCCCCTACCCCCCACCCCTTCCCCCCCACCCCCGCCCTGGAGCCTGACTAGACTTTGCACACCCTCTGATTACATATGAATTCCCTGTTAATCTGCTTTCCTTTGTTTGCTTTTCATCGCCATTATTACTATTTTCTTGTTTACTTAGAGGAATTTCTTCTCTATTAGGCACAAAGTCCTTTAATGTAACAAATGCATCTCAGTTTGTCATTGACTTTGGAATTTTGCTCATAGTGTTTTCAATTGCAGGGTACCAATGCTAGAGTAATTTTCATGCGTGGCGTTTTTCATTGTATTTATGCCTAGAAATGGATCCAAATTTGTGCTAGCTCTCTCTAGTAAAACTAAAGGTTATATTGGTGTGAGATAAGGCTGTAGCATGAACATTTTCCCAAATAGCTGCCTTCACAACACTGTTGGTGCAGACCTCCGCCCCCCCCCCCCCTTCTGTTGATTGTGGTGCTCAGTTTGTGATGAATAGGAGTCAGCAGGGAAGGCTTTCCTAAAGGCCACCCTGCTTCAGTTGCCTGGTGCTTGTAAAGGGTGCTGTGAGAGCAGATGTCAGTGGGGGCTGCCACACGCTCAAGGTTGTCGTCCAGTTACCCTCGACTCTGTCTGGCCCAAGGCCCATATAGAGCAACAAGACACTTCGTCATATTGTGAAGGACTGTATTCATTATAATTAAATAGCTTAGGGATGATATTGCAGGATCCAGAAAGTTCTTGTGAGCCCCGCCCCCTGCCATTGCAATCAGCCGCTTGTTTTAAAGACACACTTAGGTCTGCTGTACCATGAAATTCAAGAAAACCCTCCAACTTAAGCAAATATAGGTGCTGAAGGGTGATGTCACTTCCCTTCACTCCTCCACTGTAGTTTCCAGAATGTGGAAGGTTGTGACCCTGTGAGTCACAGGGCTCCACATGTACTCTTCCGTCCTGCCGGGGTCTGAGTGCACCCACCAATAAGACGTTCCATGTGTTTGTCGACTGACCACGGCCACCTTGTAAATGTCTCCATCTCTGGTTTTAACCACCGCAGGGCATGACCCCCTTGATGTACGCCTGCGTCCGTGGGGACGAGGCGATGGTGCAGATGCTGCTGGATGCCGGAGCTGACCTGAATGTGGAGGTGAGGGTGCGGAGGGCTGCAGGCCCTGCCAGCCCAGAGTTTCCCTTCCCAGTCACCCTCACACATTACTCCTCAACCCTTTCAGTGACTGCCGCGTGGTGAAATCACCTGGCAGACTGTGTCCTACCTGAGGTCCTAGTCAAAGTCCCAAGTAGCTACCCCTGCGTGTGCTTCATTAGAAACAATGGCTGTAGTTACAGGGAGCTCTGGCTTATGCTGACTGGGCAGCTCCTAGCCCCCGACTCATCCTTCCTGGGATGAGGCAGAAAACTCCCATGTTCCAGCCCTTTCCTGATGCCTGACACATGCTGGTCTGACTCCCTGGGCTGAGATAGGTTCTCACATTCTCTATCCTCCCCCACCCCCAGGCCCACTGACTCACTTTGTTGGAGAAATTGTCTCAGAGCTGCTGGGATGCAGTACAGCAGGCTGGACATTGAAGCTCCCCTCCCTGAAGGCTTTAGACTCTGACAGGCTTAGGTTCAAGTTCTGACCTGCTTTGAAGCTGGAGAGGTGGCGGGGCTTATGAGATGGGGAAGAATGATGCACACATTGTTGGGAGGAACCGATGCCTAGCAGAGGGACCAGCTGTGGTTTGTACCTCGCAGAGGCACTAGCCACGCTTGGGACTCCAAACCACCCCAAGACTCAAAATAAGTGGGTCCTCGCTTTTTTGTTCTTCGCTGCCTGGAGGCCTGCTCAGCCAGCACTTGGCTGCTGCAGATGTCAAGGAGATTGGCATGCCGCAGCCATCAATCGGCAACTCCAGGAAACCTTTTTGCTTCAAAATTAGATGCCCTTCAGTGTTGCCCTGTGCTTTTTTTTGAATTATTGGTGAGTTTTATGTTCATCCGAGGAAAGCAGACAGTAAACATAGCTCTAAATCCAAACCCATTTTGGATCTTAACAAGTTTCAAGTGATATACGAGTTGTCCACTCTACTGTGGGTCTCCAAGCATCACAGACCCCGTCAAGGTCCTCCGCTAGAGATGTTCTTTGATCATCCTCTCCAGATCCTCCGATGGGGTTCGCTCAGTGCCTTTGTCTACTGTAAGGACACTCAGGCCAAGGTTACATGCCCCAGGAATGCTGGGGAGAACACCATGAGTGGTGTTAATATCACAAGTCCCCAGTTGTCAGCTTCTGAGCCATGTCCCAGCTTTGTATATTCAAGGCCTTTCTCCATCCAGAAACCCAGTCTCTCACTACTTCTTGGTATGTTCAGAGCAAGTTTTGTGCCTGTGTTTCCAGTTACATGAGGGCCCTTTTCAACAAAGAAGCCAAGGTGATCTGTGAGCAGAGTGGCAGGGACATCCTCTCTCAAATGAATGACTGTCTTCTCTGCTGTGCAAGCATGAAGCAGACCTACCCTCACCCGCCCCCTTTGAGGATCTGAAATATAGCTAGCTTGCTAGTGATGTTTCAGGCTACCTCCCTTCCTGTACCACCATCCTCCTCAAGCAGAAAGAGGGAAAGAGAAGGGCAGAGAAGGTGGCTCGCTCATAGGAGCCACTTTTCCAAAGCATCCCTGTGAGTGAACAAACACTAACGCTTTTCAGGGGGACGGTGAAGACACAGAGAACACAGGCTCAAAAACCCTTCCCTGCCCCCATTGATAACACCCCAAAACAGTCCTCCAGTGGCCTGCTTCCAGAAGGCTGCTCCAGCATCTCTTCCAAGACACTCACGCAAGGCCAGCACCCAGTTCCAGTGAGAGGTTGCTTGAAGCCTTCAACAGGGGAAATCACTACCCAGCGTCACCAACATTTCCCAAGGCACCTGCCAGGATGTCTTCTTGGTACTCTCCTAGTCTGTGTGCCTGGCCACAGATAGGCTAGAATCTGCAAGCCTAAATATTGTGAAGGTCACATTTTTAAAAATAACTTCAATTTGTTTATAGGTTGTCAGTACTCCTCATAAATATCCATCCGTCCACCCCGAGACCCGCCATTGGACGGCTCTGACTTTTGCTGTGTTGCATGGACATATTCCTGTAGTTCAGGTATTAACGTATTTCCCTATCCACATCTGACCGTGAACTGTGACCTCCTCCATGATGCAAATTGAAATCTCTCCCAGCATGCATATCTCCCTGAGTTATTCATATTGGTTAATTGCAATTCAATGTAGCATATCCCTATTTTATACTGAAATTATCATACTTCAGCATCTATTTGGCCAAGCATTAACCAATATGAAAGCATTGCGTACCCACAGGCAGCCTCACACACAGAGTGACAGACCTGTGGAGTTCTTCCTGGTTGCTCTGAGGTGAGACTTCAGCTGTTATTTTGTGGACTTGCTCCTTTTACTTATCTTAACATGACCGTGAGACGTGGCCGGGGTCAGTACCTGGAGGGACTTTTCCCTCAGGTGTGACCCTAGTGTTCTGTAGATGCCAGTGGTTTCCAACCAGTGGGAAGAAGCATCCAGATCAACGAGGGGGTGTTTGAAAAATGCGCTGGTGTGAGTCTTGACTCTTGAGCATCGGCTCCAGGGGGTCTACGGTAGATTCCGTGTCTTCTGAAACAGCTCTGAATGTGGTGGCATGCCCGTATCTGCGATCCTGGGAGTGTTGTTCTCACTTTTTGTCGCTGTGGTAGACTTGATGTAGTCTCGGTCTTAACTTGGTCTTTACTTCATGGGAAGAGGGAGCTTGGCATCTGAGTCCAGGACCTCTCCAACCCCACAGTGGAGACAGAGACAGAGACAGCGAGAACACACCTCTTTGATGTGGCCCACATATCTGAATTCTGTGCAGCAGAGAGTGGAGTGGCAGGGACGGCTCAGTGGTGTTGGCATCTCACAGGAACCTTTGATGTTTCCTGGCTATGGGAATCCTCATGACAGACCCATAGCGGCGTTTCGGGGGGCTGAGTGTGATGTAGTACCCTTGGCGCTGGCTTCTGCTTATAGAATATCAAACTCAGCCCCATTTTGGCAGAGGGGAATCTAAGAAAGAAGGGAGTTGATAGCATCTGGAGAACAGAGACAGAATCCCTTAATAGACAATGGAATCCTCAGCCGTTCATTCAGGAAAGGGAACAGCTGAAAGCCAGACAGAACCTCGTGCTAGTCAGGCTGCATCCCGGCAGCAGGTGCAGTCACGGGGATGCGCTCTCAGGTAGCAGGAGGTAGGTAGTAAAGGTGGTGGGTTCTCCCCCATGTTACATGCCGCATGCAACAGCACCTTCACCGAGAGTGGTGAACGGGCACGGACAGCGCCTCCGCCTCCTCTAAAAAGCTCGAGTATCTCAGCAAAGGCACCGAATGAAGGCAGGAGAAGCAAATTTTCTGCAGCTTTTGCTATATTACCAGATCTCTCTGGCCAGAGAACTAAATACCTCCCCTGTCCTCAGAGCCATCCAGGGGGGTCTGGGAGGGATTCTCAGCCTGGCTGGCCGAGCATGTTCCTGGGGTCAGTCATAACTCTTGAGCACCTGTTGCTGAAAGGGACCACTTCAGTTGCCCTCTGAGGCTTGTGACACAGACCCAACCATGGAGACTTTCAGCATTTGGATGCTTCTATCTCAGTGCTTCCAGAAACCTTAATATTCCTAAGGACGCCCTGGGGAGCCTGTTAAAATACAGACTAGTTCAGTACGTCCAGGCCGGGGGCCAAAGAGGTAGCCCTTCTAGCAAACTGAATAACATGTCCTTGTGCATGGACCACGCTGTGGGTAGTCTGGGGTCCTAAAAGACGAGAGAGGCTTCTTTTCTGAGGTAAAGTTGCCTCCAGTCCAGCGCACAAGGTCACCGGCCTTGGGGGAGGGGACACTAGTGTCTGACCGATGTCAACCAGTACACTGACGCCTCCCCACGAATCACGCCCTTCCATGTCTCAGTGGCCACTCTTCCCCTGCAGCTCCTCCTGGATGCTGGAGCCAAGGTAGAAGGCTCGGTGGAACACGGCGAAGAGAACTATTCAGAAACTCCCCTCCAGCTCGCTGCCGCTGTTGGTAAGTCACCGGTTCGAACCCAGCCCCGGTGTCTCCGATGTGGCCTTTGATGTACCTGTGACTGGCTTTTGTTTTCTCCTTTTACGAAACCCCCTTCTCTGGGCTTGCAGGGAATTTTGAGCTGGTTAGTTTGCTGTTGGAGCGTGGTGCGGATCCCCTGATAGGAACCATGTACAGGAATGGAATTTCTACAACCCCCCAGGGTGACATGAACTCTTTCAGCCAGGCCGCAGCCCATGGACACAGGTAGGCTAGGATGGGCCAAGGCCACCAGCTCCCAAGTGGTGCTTGTTAAAAATGCAGATTCCCAGGCCTCCCCCAGACCCATTCTCTCTCTGGATGTGGGGCTCAGGGGTTAATAGAAGTGGGTGGTCCAGGCTCAGGGCCTGACCAGAGCACCCTCACTCACAGCTTCCTGCTACGAGCCAATTTCCTGCACTGTACGTGCATACAGACTGCCATGTTCTGTTCACGCTCAGCCATCTGTAACCACAGAGATACGTGTCACTCTTGGCCAGTATGGGTCAGGGTACATCACGTCAGCTGCCACGATCTGAGAAGAATTCACATAAAAATGACGGAGTTCTTCTTGTCGGCTCATGTCCTCTCTAGGTTTCTTCCAGAAGCCCTATCAGATTTTATTACACATTGCCCAAAGAGAGCAACTTCACCAGACTAACGCTCAAAAAGGCAGAGTTCCAGAACTTTCTGGGTATTACTCAGCCTTAAGATGTCCCCCGGGAAACATGGCCAGTCCCACCCCACCATCTCCTTCATCCCCAAAGCCTGTCATCCATGAAGCCACCACCCGGGAACTGCCCTCTCATTCCTGGTCCTGAGTGAGCAGCTCCTAACCCTACTGCGCCCCTGCCCCAGCACAGCCACCTCCGTTCTGAGTGTCTTCCTCTCTGGGTTTATGATTGACAGGAATGTGTTCCGCAAACTGCTCGCTCAGCCAGAGAAGGAGAAGAGCGATATCCTGTCCCTGGAGGAGATTCTGGCTGAGGGGACAGACCTGGCAGAAACAGCCCCGCCCCCCTTGTGCGCCAGCCGCAACAGCAAGGCCAAACTGAGGGCCCTGAGGGAGGCCATGTATCACAGCGCTGAGCATGGCTACGTGGATGTCACAATTGATATCAGGAGTATAGGTCAGTCTGGGCACTATTCACCACTGGACACAGCATGCACACACACACACACACACACACACACACACACACACACACACACATCAAGTGGTCCCAGGGAGCTTTTCCTTCACTTGTGAGAACAGTTCCAGGCCAAGACACCCACACTGTTCCCACAGACAGCAGCACCCTGACTGCCCTGAGGCCCCACCTTGGATCACCTTGTCCTGGTTCCCAAACCCTGGACCTTGAACAAGATATGTAAATCACCTGGGGAGCTTGTCTGAATACAGATTGCCAGGCCCTGCACCCAGAGGCTCTGCTGTCGAGGGTCTGGATGGATAAAGGCTGGAATCTGTATATTTAACAATCACTCCAGGTGGTTCCCAGGGCTTGAGGACTTACTGCATAGAACACCCAACTCCACTGACACAGACAAGTGCCTCTTCACCAGGACTTTTCCTCTGAGCCAACAGGATCCTTTCAGGAGAGCTGCAGCTCTCTCTGCAGTGAGCTAGCCCAGAACTGTCTCATTGGTGTGTCTGGCGATCGAGGCTAGCCTAGCTTCAATCTACTGGCAAGGCTAGCCACTAGATTGCCTGGCAAGGAAGAGAACAGTGAGGCGTGGAAATGGGTCCCTCTCATGGCAGGCTGAAAAACAAATAGAAGCCACTGGATCACTGTTCTGGAGAGGCGACTGTTCTGGCAGGTGGACGGTTTAGTACATAGGAAATGTATGCTGTTACCCCGAGAGTCTGTTTTGCGTGATTAAGTTTAGGGGCTCAGAACGATCTACCTGTTCATTATGAAGCAGGCGAGGCATGTTCTCCCTCCTCACCGCTCACTGCATGTTACAGCAGTCATCTGCTAGGAGACCTTGTTAAAGGAAAGAGACACGATGAGGTGCTGCAGGTGGCAATGTCTCACACAGGGGCCAGCAATGGTCCCCTCCCGTTGATTTAGACGTGACAGGGGATGGTCAAGTCTCACCGTTCTCAGCCCTCATCTGAGTATGGTTACGTCACCTAATCCTGAAACTCCCTCTTCCCCCGAGTTTTCCCCTCCCCAGTGAGTAGAAGGAAGACAGTGGACTCGGAGGCATAGATGCATAAGAATGAGTAATTAAAATGTACTCTGCAGTGACTGGTACTGTAAAATGCACCCTCAATAGTCTGAGGAGCACGTATAAGCAGTAGAATGTCCCCTTCCGCAAGTCTTGCCTGTGCTCACTGAAGGCTGGTCCCTTGGATTCATAGCTTGGTAACGTCCTAGACAAAGGCCAACTTCCAGATAAAAACATTCCTGTTCCTTGGTTGTTTTCTGCCCTCCCCTCGTCCGCCCTCCCCTCCCACCTGGCCCGATGCCTTTTCCCCATGCAGGTGTCCCGTGGACTCTGCACACGTGGCTGGAGTCACTGCGGATCGCCTTCCAGCAGCACCGCAGGCCTCTCATCCAGTGTTTGCTCAAGGAGTTCAAGACCATTCAGGAAGAAGAGTACACGGAGGAGCTTGTCACCCAAGGCCTGCCCCTGATGTTTGAAATCTTAAAAGCTAGCAAGGTACAAGGGGGCGGGGGAGGCCATTGTGGTTGCAGTGGAGAGTGAGGGTGGAGGCTCATATGAGGGTGGAGGCTCATAGATCTGGATGGTCCCTTGCTGGGAACGAATGGTCCTTAAACATCCCTACATCACCTTTACAGGTGGCAAGTGCATCTCAGCTGGCTACAGCTACTTGCACAATCCCTTGTGGGCCAGCTTTTTGACTGAGCATCTCCTGTATCCCAAGGCATTTATGCACAAGAGCAGGTTAGGGATCTTTGACTCAGGGAACTTGCTCTCAAGCCAGGGGATGATGCTAACACATGTGCTCTAAAAGCATATAAAGCTAGTTTCCCTGGACCAGGTTAAGAAAATGTAAGATTCAAAAGGGGGTGAGGGGGGCATCTCCACGGTGCTGGTGCTGACCAGGCCCAAAGGGACAGTGAGAATCAAGTAGGAGGAGAGGAATGGTGCCATCCCTGGACAATATTCTGCTACGGTTTCTGGAAAGCTAAATCTTTTCATGTAGACTGACAGCATGCCCAACATGCAGCCCAAAGGCTGCATACATCCCAGGGTAACTATGAATGAAGCCCAACATATGCGTAGATGATATCATATCACAGGATCAAAACGTTAGACACCTCTGATGGGAGGGCCAGTCAGAGGAACTTCATTCTGATTCCTTGGGGTTCACCCCTACCAAGGTCTCCATTCCCAGCAAAGGAATGCCACATCTCTGCATCTTTCTAAACATCAGCCTTGCTCTTGGGGTATCATGAGAATCATTCCATGAAATCTCTGTAGAGTCATCCATTTGGGAGTATCATAAAGACGCTCCAGGCCCTGCCAGGGGGGTGGAGCCCCCTCTGTGTGTTGATGGGAAGTACTGGCTTTGGACAGCCTTAATGAGCTTGCTCCCTGACACTCACTGGTGTCAACGGCCAAAGGCCAGGGAACACTGTTGGAAAACACCCCAGCACTGTGACCATGACAAGCACGAGGGAGGACCAATCTCCCTGAAAGGTTCTAGAGAGTTCATACCCTAAGCCACCAGATCACCCAAGTGCATGGGCTCATATTACACAGTGGTTGGGCATATGTACTCTGGAGCCAAATTACAAGGGTTCAAATCCTGGCTCTCCCACTTACTAGCCTTAGGACCCAGTTAAGCTTCTTAAACGCCCCCCCCTGCCTCAATTTCCCTGTCTGTAAATGAGTTGATAATCACACAGGCCTCTAGGTGGCTGGGAGTGCAAAGCAGTGAAATGCCCAGTGCCCCTCCACTCCTCCCCGACACAACATAGAAGCTTTCTTAGTGGCTTTGAAAAGCCTCACAGAAGGCGCAGGGCCTTCTGCGCTTCCCCAAGGCTCTTCTGCAAACACCAGCTCAGGACAGCCTCAGGCACAGCCAGCTGTGAATACCTGGGTCACAGTACCATCTCCTCTCCTCAGGGTGACATTTGCCTTATGACACTTCTCCCTTCAGTGCCCTGAAATTCACAAAGGGAATTAAGGTGTTTCCCAGACGCATTTGTCTGTGGAAACCTTTCGTAACAAACTTCATTATGTCTCAAGACATAAATGAAGTTTTTTTCAAAGCTTAAAATAATATATATATATTTAATTTAAAATATATATTTAATTTAGTTACAAGCCAGTCACTAACTTAAGCATATTTAGGGCTTAAATCTTACAGTCTTACAAGCACTTCTGGAGGAACCCTAAATTCATCTCCATTTAACAAACAAGGGGAAATTGAGGCGAGGAAATGGGAACTAATTCGCCCAGGCTCCCCCAACTGCTAAGCAGCTAAGTGACCGCGCTGGAGTGATCACTCTGTCCCAGGGCAGGCTTTGTGCAATTCCAGGGTCCACATGGAGCCTGCAAAGTCTCAGGAGAAACTGGCCTATGAACCACAGTGTGTGGGTACCTGTCCTGGGCCAGAGCGTCTCGGAGCCTTGGGGCCCGAGCTCCTCTCAGCAGCTGTCCTGGTCAGTGCCGTCCTCAAGCCAGCCTCTGTGGGCCCTGCTGGCCTGGTCAGTGCCGTCCTCAAGCCAGCCTCTGTGGGCCCTGCTGGCCTGGTCAGTGCCGTCCTCAAGCCAGCCTCTGTGGGCCCTGCTGTCCTGGTCAGTGCCGTCCTCAAGCCAGCCTCTGTGGGCCCTGCTGGCTGTGTGTGGTGTCCGTGCTACTGAGTGAGCCTTAGTATAGTGGGCCTGAGTGAGTTCAAAAAGAGTGGAATCTGCAGGGAACATTTCAAAAGCAAACTCCTCCCTTCCCCCGCTCCAACTTAAAATAAATGGATCAAAGGCTTTCACCTGAAATTACCCAGAACCACCTCAGTGAAAGGCACTACTGGGTGCATTCCCAGTGTCGATAGCCAAGTGTTTTCTGACCTGCCTGGTTTTAACTTTTTTCCATGCTACAGAGAAATTTTGCCTTTTGCTTTTTGTTTGTTTGTTTGGGTAAACATCACTTTGAAGTATGACATACATGTGGAAAATTCCCCAGATTGTAACTGCAGAGCCCAGTGGATTTCTATAAGAATCAGTCATCCCTAGACCCCCAAACACAACATGCTTAGCACCCCAAGCTCCCCGGTCTCCCAGGCCACCCCAAAAGCCATCCCTCTCCCGATTGCCAACACCGCGTGTGTCATCTCATCCGGTGGCTCGTTTAACTAGCCTAGCTCAGGGGAGAGGAGCCTTCCACAAGCACCCCAGTGTCTGACAGCAGGAAGGGGGAGTCATTGGGTGGAAGGACATGAAAGTCACCAACAGCCCTAGCAGGAACATCTGGGAGGCAGGAAGAAGGAAAGACCTTTGCCAGATGTGGACCAAAACCTGCTCCCTGGCAGCTGTGCTGCACATCCAGGGGAGGTGACCCAGAGACAAAGCCGGCAGCTCCATCTCTGAAAGGGGTGGGCCCAAGGAGGAAGGGAGCAGAGAGGGTTGATTTGCTTTCATAGGAAGCTCCATGGAAACCCTTACCTGTGTGGTATGACATCACATAGACTGACCTGCAGGGAAACAGGTAGTTTTAACATAGCTGCAGAGTGCCGTCAAGCATCCCCCAAGCATGCACTGGTCCACCGCCCCCAAGCATGCACTGGCCCACCGCCCCCAAGCATGCACTGGCCCACCGCCCCCAAGCATGCACTGGCCCACCGGCCCCAAGCATGCTCTGGTCCACCATCCGCATACTCTCTTCACTGAAATGTCTCTTTGCATCGTTTTCTTGCATTCCAGTTGAACTGTTTATTCTGTTTGAATTGTTGAATTCTAAGAGTTCCTTATATACGCTAAGTCCTTTGTCAGCCATATGGTGTGCAGATATCTTCTCCCCCTCCATAGCTTGTCCCTCATCCTGTTATCTCGGTTCTAGCATTTACTGACTGTCCTCAGCATCACCAGATCGTAACATGTATTACAGAGGGGATACAGTATAGTAAACCGTGCAACTTATTATGAGGAATAGGAAGTGTATGCCTCTTCCATCTCTCCATCAACAGAAGGAAGAATGTGATTATTTAATTTTTAAAAAAAAAGTCTGCTATGCTTTGTCATAAGACTTATTGGAGGCCTCTTTAGAAATAAATCTCTCTTTTACAATGATTTAAAAAAAATCATTCTGGCTGCTCTGTGCCAGCATCAGGCATCTCAGAAACCCCAAAGAAGCAGGTGTGTGTCCCAAGTCCCTCACTGGACCGTAACTAGCAGTACCACCAAAAGTTAAAAAAAAAATCTCAATCGAAGCAGGGAAATCAGCAAATGTGCTGGACGGGAAGCCTCTGAGCAACGCCTCAGTCTAAGCTTCCCCCTCAAATGGCTGCCAGTGGCAAACAGCCACTAAGTGAATTTTGGACCAAATCTTGAAAACATCCGGAAGTCACAGACATTCCCAGATCCTCACAGCAGAACTCTCAAACCATCTCCGTGAAAAACCTTGAAAACGGGACTCAGTGTAAACACCATTTGCTAAACCTGCTTAATTTATCAACCTCAGAGAAAACACCGGAGCAGGACAGGTGTGTGCTTAGCAATCTCCCCCTTCCGCCACATCCATTCATCAAAGCCTCGTTAGGCCTGTCGTTCCCCCATTTTCTTTCTTCTCTGTGTCCTCAGGCAGCCCTCACAGTTCTCCCAGACTCTCTCTTCCATGTGGGTCACACCCTGTGCTGAAGAAGTGGCCTGCTCTGGGCACTGAAGCCAGGACTTGCCTTAATGATAATAATCACCCATTGCAGAGCACTTTTGTGTGGCTGGTTGTTCTAGCCACTCGATACCCATCTACACCTCACAAGGAGCCCCGGAGGGAGGGACTGTGTTACCACCATCTCCATTTGAAATGATGGACCTGGGACCCATTTAGAGGATCCCAAAGAGCCAGGGTCCCAATCCAGGCAGCCTGGCTGCTGCAAACCTCACGTCTCACTGTAAAGTCACCCTGCCCCTCTGTCAGCTTCCCCTTGGGTTTGCCTGTGGTGCCTTTCACTGTGAAGTGTCATTTCATCTTCTTGAATGACAAAAAACAGACATTGGTATGCAACCACAGAGCCTTCTGCCGATGGGAAGGTCACCCCACATCTGCCGATGTCATAGCCAGCGGAGGCTGCCTTGAAAGGAACCTTGACTGTCACCTACCCAGTGATGTCCCCCCACTCATGCACACCTTGCTGCCGGGATTTGCCCAGCTCCAGAAAGGAAATGATGTTTTTTAAAAGTGTGGGATCCAGTCTGGAAGCATTTGCCTCTTATGCCAGCCCCTGGGAAGTGAGGCAGGAAGATCCTGAGTTCAAGACTAGCCTGAGCTGCATAGCTAGGCCCTGTCTCAAACACAAATGAGAAACAATGGCAGAAAGACAAGGGTAGGATTTGCATTCCTCACCAGCTCCCAGGGGATTCTAGTGCTGCTCATGGGGGGAAACAGTTTGCTGGCTCGCCCATGGGTGCAGGGTGAGGTGGCAAAGTGTTTGCTCTTAACGTATCATCCATGCCACCCTTGGGAGTAGCCACCATCCCTTCTTCCTTTCCTGCTAACGACCCCTCTCGTCATCGTGACCCAGCTGACACTGCCTTCTGAGATCTAGCCACTTGGATAGAAGGGTTTGGATTTTCTTTACCCACGTGGAGGAGCTATGTCCTGCCTTGGGGATTAAATGTGAGACTATCTTGAATCACTGGCATCGTTGTGGTCCCAAGCCCGTCATTTAAAAAAAAAACAAAAAAAACCAGCAACACTTGCTGTGGGATGTTCTGTATGTCAAGTGTGTTGCTCTGATTGGTCAATAAATAAATCACTGATTGGCCAGTGGCCAGGCAGGAAGTATAGGCGGGACAAGGAGAAGAATAAAGCTGGGAAGTGGAAGGCTGAGTCAGAGACACTGCCAGCCACCACAATGGCAAACAGCATGTGAAGATGCCGGTAAGCCACAAGCTACGTGGCAAGGTATAGATTTATAGAAATGGATTAATTTAAGCTGTAAGAACAGTTAGCAAGAAGCCTGCCACGGCCATACAGTTTGTAACCAATATAAGTCTCTGTGTTTACTTGGTCGGGTCTGAGCGGCTATGGGACTGGCAGGTGAGAGAGATTTGTCCTGACTGTGGGCCAGGCAGGAAAACTCTAGCTACAAAAACTCACTTATGGGAAATAGAAAGAAAAAAATGATGATCTCATTCAGTTCTTCTAAGACTCTTCGGTTTTTTATCTTTAGAGAAATGGTACAAAGAGGGTTTTAACCTTCCTTTTTTGCTACTTTGTTGTGTTAGTCAGTCTGGTGTTGCTAAAACAGAACACCTGAGATAATCAGCTTAAAAGAGGGAAGGTTCGTTTTGCTCACAGTTTTGGAGGTCCGTGGTCCATGACTTCTGGGGTAGAGGTGAGACAATGTACCAGGGCAGAAGCATGTGGTAGGAGCAGCTGGGAGGCAAAGAGAGAAAGGGCTGAGTAGACCAGCATCCCACAATCCCCTTTAGGAGACACGCTCAAGGACTTCAGATTTCCTGCAGGGTCTCACGAAGGTCTAGGCATCTCCCCCACAGCACCATGAATAAGGGACCACACCCCTAACACATGAGGGACACCGAGTCAAACCACAGCGGCTGTAAAGACTTGCCTACCCCCTGTTTCAGCCATTTGCCCAACATAAAGCATCAGAATGCTGTGAGCCACATCCCACTCCCCAGCCTGCACACCTGCTCGTGGAGGGCAGTGAACGGGAAGGACCGGCATGGAAAAGAACCAAAACACTAGGATGAAGGTCACTCGGCCCAGTCTCCATCCTCCCCGAGCCGCGGGCAGCTGGAGTTCGGAGGCACAGAACTGCCTTCCGCCGTCCTTATTTTTATTTTTATTGAAAAGTGATTCAGCTGATGACTCCCAGATCCAAAATGCCTGAGCCCTAGAATCCACTTATTACAGAGCTGAATCAGAAGCTTTCGTCCTGTCCTTGTGGGCCGCAGTCATGGGACCAAAAGGGCTTTCTGCTGCTTGCTCAGGGCCACTGGCTGCTTCCAGAATTTGAGAATACGGATAAAGGTGGATTGGAGGTGAAAGCTTTCTACTCATGAGCTACGAAAGCCTACTTTCCCTTGGCTAGGAAATGATCAGGGTGAGATGAGAAGATGTTTTTTATAAATTTCCTAAGCACTCAGCAGTGGACCCATAGAGCAGGTCAGTCCAGGTGTGGTAAATGCAAACTGAATGTCCGTTGTCCTGGGGGACATATAGGAAATGCACGGGCTCCTCTTGCCTAGGGGGACAGGTGTCTGTAGTGACAACCTGGCTAGCACCACCCTGGCACTCCCAGAACACAGCCCCTCTTCTTCCTTCACAGAATGAAGTCATCAGCCAGCAGCTGTGTGTCATCTTCACACACTGTTATGGTCCCTACCCCATTCCCAAGCTCACGGAGATCAAGAGGAAGCAGACGTCACGCCTGGGTGAGTGGTGGCCTGGGTATGCCAGGCTATAGCCGCGGAGCGTAGGGGTGGGAAGGAAGCAAACCCCTGCATCAACTGCAGGACGGGAACTTTGGAGGGCAAACAAGAGGCAGACAGCGGGGGAGCCAGGCCCAAGAGATGAGAGCTCCCTTCGTAGGTGTAAATCTCTTTGGAGAACACAACAGAGGACGTGGATGAGGAGACTGCAGTGCCTCACCTGGGGGACCGTTTCCCTCGTTCGCTGACACTGGGCACTGCTGAGGCTCCTGATCCATGAGTCCCATGCACAGGAGATTTCGATAGACAGCCCACTGTCCATGTCAGCTGTGATGGTTTTGATAGCCAACTTGATGCAGTCGAATTGCAATCATCTAGGAAGAGAATCTCAATGAGGAAGCGTCTAGATTAGGTTGGTCTGTGGAGATTGTCTTTGGTGGATTATTGATGTGGGTGGGCACCATTGCCTGGATTTGTGTGAAAAGGAACAAGTGAGTGGAGAACATTCGTGTGGATTCATTCTCTGTGCTCCTGGCTGTGGGTGTGACCAGCTGCTTCCTGCTGTGTTGACAGTGTGGACAGGAGCTGTGAACTAAACTAAACCATTTCTCCCCAAAGTTGTCTTTGTCATGGTGCTGTATCAAAGAAATGGGACTAAGGCAGCAGCAGCTCTCCCGTCTGTGAAGTCCCCATCTCCACTGCAGAGGAGGAGGCAGGAGACACCGTTGAACCAGCAATGTCCCTGACGGTTGTCCTGCGTTAGGAGATAACGAGAAGAAAGGGACAACCACACATGGCCATCCAAACAAGGGCAGGTTAGGGCTAGAGAGATGCCTCGGAGGTTCAGAATGAAGATTGCTCTTCCAGAGGACCCGAGTTCATTTCCTAGCACCCATGTCAAGTGGCTTATAACCACCTATAACTGCAGATCCAGGGAGAGTCAACACCTCTGGCCTCTGTGGGCACCCCCACACAGACAGACACACACACACACACACACACACACACACACACACACACACACACACACACACGTAATTAAAAACAAAATAAATCTTTTTTAATTGAAAAAGCAGGGCATACCTGAGCAGTGGAGGTGGGTGCTCTGAAGTCCAGTGAGGCTAGCCGATCACTTTGTATGCTCCCTGGGTACTTGCACATGACTCCAGCCGTATACTTGACTTCCACCTCTCAGCGGTGCTCAGATATCCCAGGAGGTAGGCATGGCCTATCCCACGCTTTGATTGCCGTCTGGAGACAGAGCTAGGACTTGAAGACAAGCCCTGCCAAGGCCAGAATTCCTCACTGTGTAGGGCCAGCTCCTGAGATCCCCCAGGCAGGCACGGGCTTCATCCAGAAGATCCAGGGCTACTACAGGCAGAGCAGAATTGAGAAGACAGAGAAGTGCCTGGCTGTCTGGAGGTTGGAAACCTGAGCCTGCCGTTGTACAAGCCCATCCCCTGCTGCCCGGAGAGCAATAAAAAATTAACAATGAAGGATTCCTTTTCCTATAAGGGTTGGGACCTTCTCTGCTCCTTGTATCCTTTCTCTCTAAAGAGGAAACGATGGAGAAATTGCTGTCCTATAGCTATCCTGTAGCAAAAGCATTCCTTCACTTTTTTATCAGTTAAAGATGGAGTGCATGGAGCTGATTCGAAGTATATTCATTACCGTTATAGAAATGGGTGTGCAGGAGGTCACAGCACAATTGCCACCGTCAGGTCTCGCTTCCCATGTGTCTGAGGCGGGGTCTCTTGGCGGCCGCTGGGTCCACCAGTCTAGCTGGATTCCAAGGATTCTCAGCCCTCATCACCCATCTCACTGTAGGAGCACTGGGATTCCACATGCCAGTGCTACCACGTCCAACTCTGAAGTGGATTCTGGGGACCAGAACTCAGGTCACCCCACATGCTCAGCAAGTGCTGTTTCATCAGCCCACGGGCTGCTTCTACCACAGGTCAGCTTTGAGCATCTCCTGTGCTGAGCTGGGTGGCAGCGATGCATCCGTCCTCCATGGGTGCTGTCTCCAGTGTGACTCTTGGGTCACCCATGAGGAATGAAGAGGTCACTGTGCTTTCCTGTCCTCCCCGTGCGTTCGCCAGAGGGACCCAATATCACCCTCCTTCACTAACACATTGCCCCCCTTTCTGTTCTAGATCCTCATTTTCTTAACAATAAAGAAATGTCTGATGTGACCTTTCTGGTAGAGGGGAGACCCTTCTATGCTCACAAAGTGCTGCTGTTCACAGCCTCTCCCAGGTACGTACCCTCGGTGTCTCTGTGGCTGGAATACGTCTGTGATTGTTCCTATTGCTGCTCTTTTTCTTTTTGGAGACAAAATATTGGTGAAACTATTAAGGCCACTCCACATAGTTAAAAGGGAGGTTTATTTTGTGGGGTAACTTACAAGTGAAGGGTTGGTTACAGGGAAAGGTGTAGCGCGGTGTTCTCTGGAGAACTCTGCTGGGTCTACCTCCAGCGTCCAGGGTCCAGGAACCAAGCGGGCCGATGCATCTGGATCTCAGGTCTTCAGGGTCCTCTCTCGGCCCCTCTTGTAGGCGTGAAACCTCAATGGGGGTTGGAACTTCCAGATCAAAGCTGGAATGGCTACCCACTACAACAAAACCTCATGTAATTCAGGATGTCCTGGAATTCGCTGTGTAGCGAGGTTGAGCTTGAATTTCTGATCTCCTGCCTCCACATCCCTAGTACTGGGATTACAGGCATGCACCGTCATGCCCAGTTTATTTGGTCCTGGCTTATGAGTGCCAGGCACGCTGTACCAACTGAACATCTCTAGCTGCTGTTCCTTGCCTTCTGAAGTCCAGTCCCACTGATAAGGTCCCTACTGGCCAGGGGCTTTGCATCCAAACTCCAAGACAGGTGATCACCCATGGGGAGCCCTCCCCCAGTCCATATGGGTTAAATGCCCTTGAGGCTGCCTGGCTCACAAAGACAGAAGTTCCTGTCTCCCTGGAGCAAAGCTTGGACAACAGAAAGGAGGACAGGTGATGAGACCCTGGGCTCCAGACAAGAAGAAGCCAGGGCAGGTGCTCAGGACAGACTGACATCCACGGAGGAGACCCCTGGTTGGTGCTGGAAAGTGATGGGGTTTTAAAGAGCGTCCAGTTCCTCCCAGTGGCCAGTCTGGAAAAGGATGTGAGTTCCAAGCATAGTCATTAGCTTCGACTAGACACTAACAGCTATAATCCAGCGGTGTCTCAGAGCAGGATCCAGAGATTTGTCGGGAGGAGAGTCATTTGGGCAAGCCGTAGCCGTGTGGACGAGTCTTGATCTTTCTGTGTGTTGTCCAGGTTCAAGGCCCTCCTCTCCAGCAAGCCAACAAACGACAGCACCTGCATAGAGATCGGCTATGTGAAGTACCCCATCTTCCAGGTGAGCCCTGGGGTAGCCTTCGGGCCTCAGCTGTCCCTACCACCTGGGACACCCCTGTACTGCCGGCTCACTCATTCCATCCCTCCCACTCCATCCTTCAGCCCTATAGCAATCACGGGAGACCAGTGCCTGTCAGCCCCAGTCCTGGGCTGGGGGAGGGAGCCCAAAGGTAAGGGACACCCTCTCCCAAAGACTTGTAAGTCTAGAGGGAGCATCCCCAAGTCGCCCGTCAGCTACAGTATACGTGGGGTGTTTGCAAACATGGGCTCCCTTTTGGAGCCATGTGCTGTACCAGCTCAGACCCAGGACATTGGGGCAGGGTTAGGAATGGAGAATCAAAGCCCAAGCCAAAGCCATGGGACTCAGAATGAGGCTTTGGGCTCGAGAAGAAGGCTAGAGCATTCCAGACAAAGAGAAGAGCACATGAAAAGAACTTACATGATGTGCTCATCCCGGCCATGTTGGAAACAACAGGATCTGTGCCTAGCCCATCTGGTGGCACGCCTCAAGGACTTGATTCTGAGATGGCCTAAGTAAAAACTGTACCAAAATGGAATTCCTGTTCCCCCGGCCTCCATCACACATTGATATCGCCTGGGGAGCTTTGAAAATGTCCCCTGGATGTCTAGTCTGTACATCAGACCCATGAAAGCAGAATCTCAGGGCAGGACCCAGCCTTGGGCATGATGAGGCCTCTCCCTCCTTCTCCTGCCATCGTGAAGCGGGGCACTCTTCCTTATAGCATCTTCTGGACATTAACAGGTGTCTGGTGCCCTGGAAATGGTCAGAATGACTTGAAAACACACTAAGTGTGAGTCCCTAGGTCCCGACCCTACACCTGGCTTTCAGTCGTGAGAAGTCTCACTTCTGTCAAGAGCCTCTGCTGCTGCTGGGCCCAGGGTTCGAACCTGAAAGCTAATGCTGCCCTTGTGTCCATGATCCTCCCAACTCTCCTGACACGAGCTCTTGGAAGGATGTGGCCCGAGTTCCCACAGCTGCCCCTAGGAGAGCCGAGGTTAAAACTGAACCCAGTCCCATTGTTTTCTCACATCCTTGGGAAAATGAGTCTGCTCTGAAATCACCTGACCCTACAGCAAGACTCCTGTGGCCTGTTAGAGTGGGATCGTGAGCTGAAGGCAGAAAACAGCATGTGTTCATGTGAGTGTGCATGCACACACACACACATTAAGAAGTACCCCATGACTGGTAAGCCTGGCCCTCACTGGGGAGGCTCCAGTAATAAGAGCCTGGCTCAGGAAGCTCTCAGTCACTGTTTGCCCGGTGGGCTTGTTGTCAGAGTCCTGCAGGGCAAAGGCAGGCCTCAGGGGGATCCCTAGGCCTGTAATTGCTTCCGATGGGGAAGGTTTGCTGGCCACATTAGCTTCAAGTTCCTGTAATGGGAAGGGAAGATTTATCAGGCCCTGGGGACTTGTCTGTGTCCCTGCCCATTGCTCATAAAAGAAGAGCCTCATTTGTGGTTTGAAATAGGCCAAGGAAGGCTGAATCCGACCCACGAGGAGGCTCCCAAAAGCCTGTGCACTTTATATGCTTCTGGCATATAAATTTAGGAGAAGAATTTCTAGTAATTGATACTGTATTGTGTTTCCTCCCCCAAGACTGTTTAACATCACATGTGTGCAAGAGCCAGATCCACTGAGGCCACGCCTGGAGCTAGGCCTCTTTCAGGCTGCAAAAGTCCCTGCCTCATATAGGTTGGCAGCCGCCAAGAAAAACAGTTCCATGGGCAGACCCTTTGGCCTAATAAGGGCTTGTTGCACCCACTTAGAGAAAATGCGTGCACTGGCCGAGTCTGGAAGGGGGGTGGGACGGCCCAATTTAAGCTCCATTAGCCCAGGGTCTCCCTCCGCCAATGCGGCAATTTCAGCCCGTGGCTCAACCTTGAATAAATGTATATGGCTGATAGGAAAGTGCTTTGTAAATGGAGCGCCCATGCTGGGGGTGCACGTTACAGTGGTGCTTCTTCTTATTATTGGTTTGGTCTGTATCACAAAGGTGCTAGAGGAATCACTTGATTTTAGTAAAGCCAATAGCCCAGTGTTGACTGACAGTACTTCACAGGCATATAAGGCCCGCTCTCCGAGGCAGAAGGGGGAGGGGAACAACGCAGTGTTATCTTCCAAGGCCTAGACAATGTCACCACCTCTGTGGTGGGCAGGTGGACACAAAACCCCAAGTCAGTGAAAGGGAGACGCAGACAGGAGGCATGCTGGGTCTAATATGTTCATTTGAGGCAGGCCTGTCACATGCCTGCAGTCCCAGCACTTAGAAGACTGAAGCAGGAGGATTGCCGTGAATTCCACGCCAGCCTGAGATATCAAATGAGACCCTGTATCCAAGTAATAATACTATAATAAAGTGTCCGTGTGCTGTCTGTGTGCCGGGCACTGTGCTAGGCACAGGAATACAGTGAGGAGTGAGACATCTGTATTCTCAGACAGCTAAGGACTGACACTTGAGTTGTGGACAAGCTGTTGCCTGAAACAAAGCTGGGTGAGCACTGAGTTGGACCCAAAGGAGGGCCAACCTCCACTGTCACAAAAGAGAGCTCATTCAGGCTGAGGGGGCTGGAAGACATGATAGAGGTTCTGATAGAGGCAAGAGGAGAGAGCGGACAGTGCATAAAAGACAGATACCAGCCGGGCAGTGGTGGCGCACGCCTTTAATCCCAGCACTCGGGAGGCAGAGCCAGGCGGATCTCTGTGAGTTTGAGGCCAGCCTGGGCTACAGAGTGAGTTCCAGGAAAGGCGCAAAGCTACACAGAAAAACCTTGTCTCGAAGGGGAAAAAAAAAAAAAAAAGACACATACCATGCTAGATGTGGTGACAGCCCCCTGTAATCCCAGTACTTGGGGAAGTGGAGACAGGGGAATATGAGATAGAGGCCAGCCTGGGCTACACAGTAAGTTGTGTGTTACATAGTGAGATCTGTCTCAAAACAAGGAAACAAAAAACAGATTCAGTTAGGAATCTGCTTTAATGAAATGTGCAAACATTCCACATAATTCCATAGTGTATCAGGACTAGCCATTGGTGGCACAGAAGTATCTGTTAATTGGCAGTTTCTTTAAGAGTGTTAAACATTTCCCAAAATTAGCATTTTATTTATTTGTGTTCCTGTGTGTGTCTGTGTGTGTGTGTATGTGCGTGCGCGTGCACGTGCATGCGCACGAGAGAGAGAGAGAGAGAGAGAGAGAGAGAGAGAGAGAGAGAGAGAGAGAATGTGTGTGTGTGTGTGCGCATGGGGGTGGGGGGGGTGTGTATGTGTGGGTGTGAGTGTGTATGTGTGTGTGTATATGTGTGGTGGGTGTGTATATGCCGTGGCACACTTGAAAAAAATTCCTAACTCCTATTGTGGTGGTTGTACCACAGTGTGGTCCCAATACACGACGTGACTAGTCTGCAGATTTGGCCAACCCAGTTGCCCTGGCTCCAGGCAGGGAAAGCCAGGCATGTGGAAGGCAGTTGAAACTGGAGAGTCTGGGACAAACTGGACGGCGATGCACCATGTGCAAAGGAACACTTGGTTGTCACGTGGGGCACTTACACTAATTCAGATACATCCACAGTCTTCAGCCATTCAAGGACACCCATTTGCAAAACTGTCATTTAGGGCACAATTCAGACATTGGAAGTCACATAACAAGGGACAGCCTCTCTTGGAACATTCACAGCACCATCAGTGAATATCAAAACCTGGGCCCCTCCAGCTTCCTCTGGCATTTGGTCAACTTGTTGTGAGGAACTTGTTACACTAAGGACAAACAGGGCCCTTAGTGACTGTGAGCCATACAGCACTCGCCGTGGCCAAAGGTGACTAAAAACCTTCTAGAACACGTTTGTTTTAGAAGTGGCCCTCTGGGACTTCAGGAGATTTTAAGTCAGGCTCTCTAAGTCCTGTCTCCTGCACAGTTTGACTGGATGAGAGGTAGGTTGGCTCCCCTTGGTCGTCATCCTCGGGTGACTCATCCGTCCTGAGGAGACAAGCTCAGGTTTGATTTGGTCCTGTGGACAGACATGGAAGCAGGGCCTGGAAACTGTAGGGTCATAGTTTCAGGGTGTCATCAGGAAAACCTGTGCAAACGCCCCCCATCAGGGAGAGGAATGTTCTGGAGTGCTGTGGTACTGTGTACGGCTGAGGTTCTACTCACTGTCTCCTCTCCTTCCAGCTGGTCATGCAGTATCTCTACTATGGTGGCCCGGAGTCACTTCTCATCAAAAACAATGAGATCATGGAGGTAAGGAGATCATTGTGTTGCTGGCTGCCCCAGCATCCCTTCCGTCTGCCTTCAGAATTGGTGGCCTTCCCTGGCTCCATGATCCTCCCTTGCTCTGTGGTCTTCCCAAGCCAGGCAGCTTCTCGAGGAAGCCTGCCCTGGGATACTGGCTGCACCAGGGGCCCTGAGTGGAAACCAGTCTTACATGGCTTGTGAGGTGCAAGTTCACCGAGGAATTTGGGCACCCCCTGCACTGGGACACTTGGACCTTTACAGCACCATCAGAAAGTAGCCTGGATGACTTGCTCTCCCTTGTGGTTACTAAGAGTATTACATCCATGACAAGCATGACTCATCTCTACCGTGCCTTCCGGGACCCAGAAACAGAGCTAGGAGCCATCCCTCTCCCTCCTAGCCCGCTGCTCCCACTGCACCTGACTTCCCATTCTATTGCCCCATCCAAAGCCAGAGCTCTAATCCATTTTCCTAATTAAAGATGGGAGCTAGCTGGACATGGGAGCACACACCTTTAATCCCAGTACTCGGGCAGAGGCAGGTGGATCTCTATGGGTTAGAGGACAGCTTGGTCTACATAGGGAGTTCCAGGCCAGCCAGGGCTACCGAATGAGACCCTATCTTTTAAAAGCAATTAATTAGTTAAATAATGTGGGTTTGTTTGTTTGTTTATTTGTTTGTTTGAAGCGGGCAGCTTAGTACCTGAAGCCCTTCAGCCCAGACTCTGGGTCACCTGGGCAGTTTATTTGACCTACCTGTCCTGTAGAATGGCCATCCTCAGTCTGAGAGGGCTTTACAAACATGTTCCAGAAGGTTTTTAGTCACCTTTGGCCACGGCGAGTGCTGTATGGCTCACAGTCACTAAGGGCCCTGTTTGTCCTGAGTCTTTACCCTTCTTAGCTCCCCACTCAGATACTCCAGAGGCCCTGGTCTCCCTGGACCCCTCCTCCCATGCTGCACTCCACACAGGGCCAGGCAGCCTTTCATAAGCATTTTAAATTTTACTTTCTGCGTTCACTAGTCTGTTTACTGGAGACTGTGATAAAGGGGCTGGATGAGCAGGCAGGGGAGGGTCCACCTGGCAAGCTCACACTCAAGTTCAATGGAGTTGAGTGTGCTGCCTTCCCCGGACAGGGCCATGTTCACCTACCCAGCATCCCTCAGAGCCCCTCTGTGGGATATTTTACAGAGATTAATGAATTCGCATTTAAGTCACAGCAGACTGTAACGGCTCCTGCCTGTAATTCCAGCACCTGGGAGGGATCTGAGACCTACCTGAAAATAGATCGCAAGCCCCAGGCCAGCCAGGGCTACACAGTGAGACTGTGTCTTAATAGAAAAAAAAAAAAAAAAAATCACGAGAAGGCTCATGATAACCCCTCTGCCTGCCATCTTGAGGGACTATAACTTCCTCTCTCCAACCTGTCACTTTCCGTATGCGTCTGGGAGCCTCCCACGGCCCAGGGCTGACCTTGAACCGAGTGTGGCAATGGTCCAATGGGATGAAGACCCTGACCTTCTGGACTCTGTCATAGAAGGTGGGAGTGGCACCTGGATAGGAAGCACCCTAAAGAAGAGGAAGACAGGGTGAGGGACGGTCCCTGAGGTGGGATGGCGAGGAATGACATTGGAGAGGAGATGTGGACAGCAAGGCAGGGAGGGAGCCACAGAGGCCCCACCCTGCTAATCGGTGTCACACCCCCTCGTCCTTGCTAGACCTGGTTGGGGTATTTGAGGCTGACCCGATCTAACAGGTGCGTCTGCGATTCACTTCATCATGCCTCCTGCCCGCAGCAAGCTTCCCGTTATAACCAGGACCTGTTCCCCTGGTCTCACCTCGTGCCCGCTGTATACTCCAGCATCTCTGCTTCCCGACCCTCAGTCAGGTGCCCTGACGAGTGGATTAGTTGCTTTTCTATTGCTGTGGGAAACACTATGAGTAGGGCCACTGGAAGAAGAAAAGATCGATTTGGGCTTACAGTTCCAGAGAGATAAGAATTCACGATAGTGGAGGCAGCAAGTGGGCCGCCTGCTGGCTGGAGCAGCAGCTGAGAGCTCACATCTGGAACCACAGGCACAAAGCAGGGAGAGCCAACTGGGAGTAGGGAAAGGCCTCCCATGACACACATCCTCCAACAAAGCCACACCTCCTAAACCGTCCCCCAAACAGTGCCGCCACACTGGGGACGAAGTGTTCCAATGCCCGGGACTACGAGGGGCGTTTCTCACTCAAACCGGCACAAGGGCTCGACAGTCACTCTGACAGTCTCGCTGATCCTTCCCCGTCTCCACCTCTAACAGTTTCTGTTTACGGATTGCAGCTTCTATCTGCCGCTAAATTTTTCCAACTGGAGGCCCTGCAGCGACACTGCGAGATTATCTGTGCAAAAAGCGTCAACACTGACAACTGTGTGGACATCTACAGCCACGCCAAGGTGAGCCTCCCCGACACCGAGGCGGGGCCTGCGCTCCCAACACTGTCTTGTGCTGTGCTGCTTGCGATTCACCCCTGGGCTTCAGCACACATCAGCCAGTTGCTTCTGCCGCTGATTACAGCCCCAGACCGTGGGCCTTTCCTTCCTGCCTCAGATCCGACACCTCCGTGACCTCCCTGCTTCCTTGAACATTGGAAAATAAGCCAGGCAGTGGCATTCTCCAGGAGTGTTATTCACTCTGCTGTCCCAAGAATCATGTCACAGACTGATTCCTCAGGCCTGGCCTGGGCTCTTGGTTCAGCTTCCCTAATCAGGTTCTAGCTAATGTCTCTGCTATTGAGTGATCTTGAATAGAAGAGTTTAGAATGATGGGCCTCAACATGTGGTCGCCAGCAGCAGCAGCAGCAGCAGCAGTGGCGGCGGCAGCAGGGAGATTTTAGGTCACACCCCTGACCTATCAAACCAGAAACTCTGGGGAGGTGTTCCTGATTCCAATGCAAGCTCAAATTCGTGTCCATTATTTTTTCTGTGCTGAGATAAAACACTACAACCAAGGCTTAGTCTTATAGAAGAAAGGGCTTATCTGGGCTTTCAGTTCCAGCCGGATAAGAGTCCACTGTGGTGGGGAGGCATGGCGGCAAGAGGCAGGCGTGATGGCGGGAACGGAAAACTGAAAGCTCACATCTCTCAAAAGCACGCATGAAGCAAAGAAAAGAAATTTGAACCGGTGTGAAGCTTTGCATCTCAAAGTGTCGTCACACTTCCTCCAGCAAGGCTACACCACCTAAACCTCTCCAAACAGCGCCACCAACTGGGGACCAAGTGTTCAAATGCCCAAAACTAGGGGGGACACTTCTCATGCAAACTACCACAAAGGGTGAGAACACCATTATCCTTCGTGTCTCTGGGACATGGACACACACACACACACACACACACACACACACACACACACACACACACACACACGGTGTTCTGGTTAGCGTGGATTAGAACTCTCCATGCTTACCCCAACTAAGCAGCATTTGTCTTGTCTTAATGGGTTGCCTTGCATAATGGCACCACCCAGAGAGGCCCTCTGTGCTCTGGAAGAGAGCCAGTGTCTTCCTCCTTTCCTCCCTTTTGAATTTGAATTTGAATTGCCCCAGAAACCCGACCTCCACAGGTAGCTTTTCTGTGGCTTTTCTTTCATCTCGGCAAGTCCTGGTCCAGTCTCCTAAGGCTCCTTAGCTGGTAGCATCAGCTGCACATACAGCGATTTAATAATGAGAAGTGATGACGTGTGAGTTCCAGCAGAGTACGGGCAAGGACTCCTGGGTGGCAGGGGAGCAGACTCTCCCACAGGACACCCATGTGGCCAGGGCCTCTGCTTTGACAGACATCAGCTTTACCTCCAAGATCCCGTCCTGGAGTAGGGCCAACATCAACATTGGCCGTCTGTGATATTTGCATAAGGGAAGGGCAGGGCCAGCTGCCTCCTGCCCGGTGTGTACACTACTTCGCTCAGCTTTGGACGGTGCAGCCTCAACAGATGTTCTCCAGCCACTGGGATTCCTCACTGACCCATCGTGCTGAGGATCCACAGTAGTGCAATAAGAGGCAGAAAGCAGGAAGGCCGTGGTGGCTTTGAGCCAGAGGAATTGCAGGCATTTAGATGCTAACAGCCAAGTTCCAGATGTTAGCAAGGACCCCCACAGCATCCCCTCTGTGCTTCAAGGAAGCGCTTGAGTCAGCTGTGGGATTCAGACAGATGAGAAAGCCAGCCCATCAATGCATGGGTTAGCATCTCTTCTCCCTAGAAGCTGTCCCAGCAGCTCAGTCCTGAGCCTCTAATGGTCCTTTCACCCAGCTGCTCGGTCCTTAGCCTCTGATGGTCCATTCAGGCTATCTCTGTGTTTGAAAAAGAGGACAAGCTACTTCGTCAAATACAGAAAAGTTTGATCCAGTTCTAGTATTGTGGTGGAAAGAAGAAGGGTCTGGGGACCACAGGGGTCTTTCTGGTGTTTATTAACCCACATGTTCATTACTAGGACCTTACTCATCAGAATGTAATAAAGAAATTTGTAAGACATTCAAGGCCTAGTGGCTCACACCTGTAATTCCAACACTCTGGAGGCAGAGGCAAGACAATCAGGAGTTCAAGACAATCCCTGGCTACAGAGAAAGTTTGAGATCGTCCTGGTATATGAGATACCATCTTAGAAAGGAAAAGAAATTAGTAAGACATGATCTCTTCATTTGAAAAATATAAGAGGACAAGATCAGCAAACATGTTCTGTAAAGGAGCAGATAATTATTTATAAAACAAATTGTGGGCCAAATTGAGCCCAGGGGGCTGTAGTCTACAAACCTCTGTCTAGAAGATGAGAGATGAGAGCTTCAGTCCCATGTGGATCTGTAGATAGTTGTGTGGAGATGATAGGCAGGTGTAATCTATAGTGTCCATTCAGTTAATATTAACAGATAGCATGCATAACAGTATGTTGTATTACCTTCCACTTACACTAACTTGTGTGGAATGACACTCATCTACAAAACAACCTCCAAGAGCTAGGCCACTCTTAGCCCCTGTTTCCATACCTAGAGAATGAGGCCTTGTACCTTGACACCCAGGAGCAGGACTCACATTGAAGGAGTGACCTCTGTGCTAGCATCTCTCCCAGCTGAAGAATCCAGTGCCTGTATGCGAGTGTATGTAATAGGACACCAACTCTGATTGATGCTCCAACTGCTCAGATCCCTTGAAGACCATAAAGTCTATGTATATCCATCCATGTCCTAAGCAGTACTCCTAGGCTACCCCACCCATGATGAAGCTTGGGAAACTGAGGCTCAAAAAAATGACTGGGCTTGCACAAGGCAAGAGGTAGAAGAAGGGCCTTCAGGCCTTTAGTAGGGGCCACAAAGCCACAGCCTGGTGATAGGAAGATGGGACTGCATCAGGCTGATGCAGCTGAGTGATCATCATTTCACAGTAACCACCCGCTTCCTTTCCTCTTCCCACAGTTCCTCGGGGTCACAGAGCTCTCAGCATACTGTGAAGGCTACTTTCTTAAAAATATGATGGTCCTCATCGAAAATGAAGCATTCAAGCAGCTCCTGTACGACAAAAATGGCGAAGGCTCGGGCCAGGATGTGCTTCAGGACTTACAGAGGACGTTGGCCATTAGGATTCAGTCCATCCACCTGTCATCCTCCAAGGGTTCCGTGGTATGAAACGCCTCCGTGTGGCAAATGCTTCCCAGAAGCAAGATTTCTGGTTCCCTCCTGCATTGGCTCCACAAATAAAAACCACACGACACAAATTGTCCCTGGCGTCTGTTTCTGCTGGGCCAAGGAGCTGCCTCCACTGCCTCAGCCGCTGTCCAGTCAGCCATCTTGGCTTCTGTGTGCTCCTGAGTGAAGAACCTTCCGTGAGTCTGCAGGTTAGATCGTAGCTGGGTCCAGAACCTGCAGGCCAACTCGCAGCAGCCAAGCCACCTCCAATGAAAAGTGCCCAGGAGCCATGGACACCCACTGCCGAGGACCACGGTCTAACAAATGGACTAAGGCTTAAAGGTCCCTCCGCTTCCTGGTTGACCGCTGAAGAACTCAACAGTACAACCTTGAAAAGCATCACATGACACACGAATGACTTTGGAGGCTAGCCTTGCTCAGGCATCAGCCATGGTAGCTAGTTGTTGATGCTGTCGCTCAGCATGAGGAAATCACATGGCCAATTTTTAGGGGTGGGAACTTTTTAAAAATGTTCATGTATAGCGAACAGAGCAATCTCGTAGTTTCAAATATATTTCTAAGAGCTTAACTGTTCATTTTCAACTAAATTGTGTTCAGGGAATCTGTGTTTGGGGTTCTTTTCTTCTTTTTTAGACAGTAAGTTGCAGGTTCATGCCGTGTAAACTTGCATCCGAAAAATTCCTGCTGATACTATACAAGGTCACATATTCCTGCCTTAGTGATTCGATCATGGTTAAACAGAAGAGGTGCACTGCCAAATATCTCTGTCTCGAATCCAATAGTTGACAATAACCTGCATGCTGATTGTGGTTTTAGGGTGAGACTAGGATACCCCCACATAACAAACATGCACTTGCATGGACCCAGACCTGTAAAAACATCATGTTGTGATTTGTTTTCTTTTGCCAAAGTAAATACGTTCCCTTGCTTCTTGCTAAAAGCCCATTTGGTGAAACAAACATTTGTTTCTTTTCCTGATTATGAATGGCTCTGGGGATGCTTTTACAGGAATATGTTCATTTCTGATACTGAATAGGGGGTGGGGAGCACGTCAGAGAATTTACTATTAATCTCAGAGCTTTATCTGTATTCTCAGAAGATGTTCATAGTTTGTTACTAGCCAGAGAGTATGACTATGTTAGATTATTTTTAAAGATGAAAAATATATGATAGATAGGCTTGACACTTCCTGCGTTCTGAGAGTGTACAGTCTACAATTATCTATGAGGAAAGTTTATATTGACAGGGTTATGTTTACTC
The DNA here is from genome assembly GCF_007827085.1 of Peromyscus californicus insignis. Classification (NCBI taxonomy): domain Eukaryota; kingdom Metazoa; phylum Chordata; class Mammalia; order Rodentia; family Cricetidae; genus Peromyscus; species Peromyscus californicus. Next base: position 2,815,657 of record NW_026294535.1, read on the forward strand.
TGCCATATAATATATATATATACATATATATGTGTGTGTGTATGTATATATATATATATATATATATATATACACATACATACATGCAAACGAGATTGGTAAAGTGCCACAATACTCCAAATAATTCTTGAATTGCGGCCTTTTTGCTTCTTGATCTTTATTTTGAATCCTAGACACATTACGGTAAAAGCTGGGAGGGTGACTTTTATCTCTTGGGATGGCAAAGTTTTGTTGATGAACCCTTTTCCTAGCATGCTTTTGGGAAGTTGCGCCAAACCCTAGAGTCTAAAGGAACTTGGAACTTCCGCCTGTTGTCCAACACCGTCAGCTCCTGTCAAGGACCCATGTCCAGTCTTGTTTCACGGGTGTGGTGTGCAAGGTACCCAGTTTGAGCCTGTCCTCGGCATCACCCCGTTGTGACGCAAGTCCCTGAGGCCTCTCTTCCATGTAGTCATCTGGGAGCCTACCCAACCCTACCATCCAGTGAGGAAGGGAACAACTGTTCGACGTGACAACCAGGTCACACACAGGGGGGCACACTGCCGCTTGTCTTCAGGGATGCTTCTCTCTAACCCAGCTGACTTCTCTGTGAATGACCTCTGTGAATGACCTCCCGGTGTTTATCTGTACATTGATAACTCCCGCCCAGGCTTCTGTTACGATTTGGTGTGCTTTCTCTGTCATTAAAAGAAATTATTTCCCACAGTTTGCATCCTCTGTGTAGTACACAGGAACACTTCCTCCCTTAGCTCAAGCCTGGGATCCTCCCTCAGCTAAGAGATTGGAATGTGGCTCTGCAGAAAATGTGGAGGATAGGGATGGGGCAGCCGAGAGGACAGGGTGCATGTTGATGGCAGTGGGAGGGGCTGGAAGGGTCTGTACACACCACTGAGTGATTCCCCAGGTTTCCTTTCCATCAGGCAAAGGAGCCATAGATGGATCCACCCAGGCCACTGCAGTGGTACCTCTTGTCTACTGTGGAGACCTTGCCTGTGGGAGCCAAGTTCTGGGTGTTCTCCATATACTGTGATGACACTTTGGGAGACAGAGGATTAAAAAAGGACATCTCTTCTTGGGTGCCATTATCACTGAAGTCAAACCAGGTCCCCGGTTGGTAGGTTCTGCTGCCCAGCCTGGCCCAAGCTAGGCCCCTGTGGAGTTGTGTCCATCATTAACCCACAGAGCTACACTTTATGCTGTGACAAGTCACCTGACAGGAAGGAATCAAGAGAGGGAAGGTTTACCCTGGCTCACAGTTGGAAGGGATCATCCCGTCACGAGGGGAAAGCTTGGCAACAGGAAGCCGCCCGTCACATCGCATCTACAGTCTGGAAGCAGAGAGCCTGTTAACAGGAAGCGGAACCAGGCTGTAAAACCTCAAGGCCCACTCACCCAGTGTGGCTCCACATCTTATGGGTTCAACCATTCCAAACAATAGAACCAGCCTGAGACCACGTGTTCACATATGAGCAAGTGGAGGACATTTGACATTCTCCGAAGCAGGAGAGGGCACAGTCCGGGAAAGAGCTGGCCTCCCCTTCCCGTGATGGTGGCTCACTCTGCTCAGCAGTCCGGGGAGAGGGGACACATCCCAGCCAGGACAGGAGGCCCACTGTTTCTGATCTGCTTCCCCCTCCTCACAGCCTCGGGTGAATGAGCTCTTCAAGTCGTTCCTTTTAGCAGAATACAGTGAGTTTTGAAGACACCACCATCTTTGTGTGACAAGTGGCTTTGCCACTGGTCGAAGCCCGTACAGGGGCCCTCAGCATCTGAGGGACAGGACAGGTGGCCCCTCCACCCCTCCTGCAAGATTAACACAGGCTCCCCACTGTTGGCTTCTGGGCCCACCCCAAGGCCCTTAGACGTCTTAGACGTGCTACCCCTGAATATCACTCTTCTTCCCCGAAGCAGAAGCCTCCCCCCACTGGGAAATCAGGTGTGGGCGCCCACCACTCGCTAAAGTGGGAAACACACAAGGGCAGAAGTGGACCGAAATCCCTGGGATTCCGTGATGCAGTTTGCTCCTCTTTCTGACTCTTTGTGGGGGGCACACTGATTTTTCATGTAAAGCCCCAGGCAAAAATGTTACTCCAGCTGGGGTGGAGAGTCCCATAAGGAGGACCTTTAATGGCATTCAGGACTTACCCTGGGATGTGTGGACAAAGGGTCTAAGGAAAGCGCTCCTGACAGCCTAGGATCTGCTTTCAGAACCCAGGACACCTTGAGTCACACACGATGGGTTGCAGGACCGGTGCCTCCTCCCTCCATCTCTCATGCCCTTTCTGTCCCTGTCTGCCAGAGATGCTGCAAGGCTGACAGCCCCACTCCCAGGTCCCTCTCAGGAGCACATGACTGAGAGCCTCCTCTTTCCAACCTGGTTCTGCCCTGGCTCACTGAAACTCTGGACAACTTAACAACGTGTCTAATTTACATTGTGCTCTGTGGAAAACTTGGGCTTAGGGGATGCAGCTCAGTTGGTCGAGTGCTTGCCTAAGATGCACAAAGCCCGGAGTTCAAATCCCAGCCACCACATTAGCCAGGTGTACGACTACACACCTCTAATCCGAGCACTAGGGGAGGTGGAGGCAGGAGGATCAGGAATTCAGCGTCACCCTAGGCTACCTGTAAGTGAGGCCAGCCTGGGCTGCAGGAGACGTGGTCTTGGAAGGAAGGTAAAAGAAAGAAAGTGTGAAAGAGAGAAAATTTAAGTTGCACTATAATTAGTAGATGATGCTAGAAGGATGAAGGGGTGTGCCCTATGTGTCCCTCACTGCTAACAGCAGAAAGAAGGCATTCCTAAGCTCCTAAGACTAAGCAGAGGGAGGAAGGAGTCGACAATTTGTCCAAGCAAAAGAACATTCAATGCCTTTGCCCTTTGTTTCTAGAACTTTCTACAAAAGCAATTCCCATGATGCCTTGAAGTTTTCCAGGATTTTCTTGCGCACTCTAATGGATGTGGGGAACTTCCCCCAAAACTGAGTATCTTGTTTATAATTCTTGTTCCCAGCATATTGCCTCACATGATCAGTCATCAATAAATGGTTAGGTCAACATAAGCAAGTTCATTTTCTTCCCTGTAAATATGATACTTTCTGAATATTAATTAATTCTTCCAAATTCACTCAAGGAGGTAAGGATTACATTTGTGATTCCCATAGTGTTTGCCTCATGTTCCAGGCTCCACAAAAGACTAAAAAGAGCCCTGACCCACCAGAGTCACCTGTCAGTCAGGATTGGGAAGTTCCTCAAATGAATCCCGATAGAAATCAGACCCAGAAAAACCTGGAACCACTGTCACCATGGAACCAGCCCCAGCCCCGTATGTCCTTGCTGCCTTTCGCAAGGCCCTTACCCCTCCACTGAGAAACGGCTTAGCCTCTCCACCACCCCTGGTTCTCCCCACGCAGCTGAGGCCTAGCAGTATGTGTTTTTGGACTGGGCCTCTGAGGAAGTTATTATGATTCCTCCCCCCCACTTTTTTCCACCCTCTTTAAAAATAACACAGTAGATTTTGAACTTCCTGCTTAGGAGGAAAAAAATAGAACCTATACTCAGCAATCAAATTGCACGTTAGTTCCCATTCCTGATGAGGCGTCAGATAACGAGTGCCCTGAAGAAGGACACATCTCCAAGTTTAGATCTGAATAAGAAAAGACAATCTGTCTGCGTGAATAGGCAATTAAAAAAGATGCCCTGATGTTGATCTACTCCTCTGGCTCTTGCTTTTCAGAGTTAACCTTCCGATGAGTTCTGAATTTTAATGTCCTAAACCTCCAGGGTAAATGGAGAGCCGAAAAGAGGGGAGGATGGTGGGTGTGACAGGCGGGCTCACCCTTAGCCCTGCCTCTGCCTCAGCTGCTGGGGAGACTTGGTCAGGCCTCTTCTAGATCCTGGACTTGCTTTCTCAGCTCTGAAACAAGGGTCCGCTGAGCTGATGCTCTGTGAGTATAGACTCTCCCCTTGATGCATTTATGTATTTCAAAACCTGGTAGCACCCTTCAGAGTGATAGAACATTCTGGAATGCATGGTAACACGATGTCTTTGTCAAACAGGCTCCCAGCAGGAAGCCAAACACAAGCCTCAGAACAAGGTCCCGGGATGTTCAATTCTGAAGACTGCTCTCACTAGACCAGTCACACTGTGACCATCTTGTTTTCAACTTGCTGGTTTCCATCATGCTTAATTTATAGATTTGTAAGAAATGGCAAAAAGGTCCTGTGTCCCTTCCCACAGCTTCCTCCAGTGGTGGAAGTTAGGTGGGTCTGATACACAAAACCAGGAAGTTGGCATTGGTATAGTGTGTGTTTAGTTCTGTGACATCATATGTAAATTCACGTAGATGCCACCACAGTCACCACGCCACTGCCACAAAGATCTGCCTCCTGCTGCCCCTCCCAGTGTTAAAAGCAAACATCCTCAGTGTCACACAAAGAAGCACATGAGCCAAGCCAAGCAGCTAAGCCAGGCAATGTCTTTTTGAGAAAAGGGTGCTCCCGGACCAAATTGGGCCAGCAAGCACACCAGGATGAGAGGCTCACTTGGCTTTCACTCTAAAGCAGGTGGAGATTTTGTCTCTTCCCTACAGTCATTCTATATGGCTAGAGTTAAAGGAATTGGCACAAAAGAGATGAAGGGAAGCAGAAAGAAGTCAGCTGCTCCAGGCCATCAACTTCCGGGGGATGCTTCAGGGCCTTTGCATACACCAAGATTCATGGGATATTGACTCTTGGCGGGCTTAGCTATCTTTGATAGAAAAAAATTTATTTTCCTCACATCAACCAGGCCCACATACCTCCAGGCACTTCATTCCCAATCCTTAGCAAGCACACACCTGACCAAGATTTCTGTATCTCCATTATTTCAAGAATGTCATATAAACAGAGTCATACAGTAAGTACCAAGTGTGTGCTCCTCCCCCTCCTCCTCTTCTCTTCCTTCTCCTCCTCCTCTCCCTCCTCCTCTCCCTCCTCCTTCTCTTCCTCCTGTCCCTCCTCTTCCTCCTCTTCCTCTCCCTCCTCCTCCTCTCCCTCTTCCTCTCCCTCCTCCTCCTCTCCCTCCTCTTCCTCCTCTTCATCTTCCCCCTTTCTCCTATTCTTTCTTTGGGGCCCAGACGTGAACCCAGGACCTCGTTCGTATTATGGAGGGATCCTCCGCAGTGCCACAGCCTCAGCCTCATTTTCTGCATTACATTTTCTTATTCTGAGACAAGGCCTCACTAAGTCGTTCAGGCTGAGTTTGAGTTTGGGATCCTCCTACCTCAGCCTCGTGAGTAGCTGAGAGGATAGGACTCACAGCATAGCTACTTTGTTCCTTTTTATTGTTAAATAATTCTCTCTCTACTCCTGGCTCATTCAGTTCACATGTGCGTGCTGGAGAGCAAAGGCACGGCCTCCCTCCGCCAGGCAAGCAGGCAAGCACATGACAGCCTTCCTGCTACGTTCTCAGGAAGCATAAGATGGCTCAGCTCTGGCAGCTGACTGGTCCTCACTCTCAGAACACATTTCTGTCTCCTAAACACTGACTTGGGTCCCTTGTCCTGCAGCACACGTCACAAGAAAGTACCAACAACCCTGTTTTTGTGGTAAACCCCTGGGGTCCAGGATGCCTCCACCGAGGCTAACCAGGCTTTCATCTGGACTGTAAGTTCTTTTTACTGCTGGTGGTGTAGGGTAAGGCTTTACAGACTCGGTATGCATCCAAGCCCTGAGAGCCCTGTGACAATACAAACCACTGATGCTGCTAGACCAAAGGCCACATTTTCACACTACACACCTAGGCAAAGGCCCGGGGTGTACAGGCCAGAGGGTCATCTCTGTTGCCAGGCTACCTATGACTTTTGTCCTGCCACCTGGTCTTTCTGGGGACCTAATATGAGTGTTGTTGGGAGCTTGCTTTCTGACATAGGCAGTGAGGACATCTTAGCTGAACATCTGAGAAAGTCCTTGAGAGCTCAGTCGGGTTAAGCCTAAGGAATTAGTCACCCATGATCTGCTCCTGCCTTCCTGTCCCCTGCTCAGACATTGGTTCTAGGTCAGATTTGTAGCTTCACCGTGCTGTCCTTTCTACCCCGGGCACCCACCCCTCCGCACGTCACTAAGCACCCAGCTTCTGTTGCTTGATTCCTCCTCCTTCAGGGTTGGCGTGGAAGGAAAGAAGGTCCTGATCCATTTTGACTGTGGTAGGAGACAGCGTCTACACTCTCTGGAGTTCAGAAGCTGTGGAGTGGGAGAGATGCTTGGGAGGGTCAAGATGGGAAGAAGCAAAGATGCTGTGTCTTCTGCATTCCTGTCGAAGTGCCTTGAATAATGAGGAGGATGAAGAAAAGATCCAGTTCAAAATGGCTGCTGGATGTTGTGGAACGAGTGGGCGGGCGAAGGCTCTTCCCCATGACCAGCCGTTATTTTTGTTCCTTGTCATGAGAACTAATGGCTGCAGTTTCAAACCCTTGAAAGGACTCCCCCTCAAAGCTCACGTCTGAGGACAGTGAAAATACTGTCGCCTAGGTAGGAAGAACGCACATGCAATCCACTCTGCTCAATATTCCTTTAGTTAGGCATTGTCCCTAAACTGCTAGGGTTTCAGTTGGCCAGTGAGTTTAAAATCAGCCAACTATGATGTGGTTGTATTAAAAAGCTAACTGAGCTCTGGGCAAGAGTAAGCGAAGGATGACTTCTAGAATGAGGGGGATGATGGTTCTCTGTGCTCTGGAGTGATCTCGACAGGACTTACACATTCAGCCAGTACTGGTGTGAGTCATGGACTCCCGCCCGCAGCAAGCAACTCTGGCCAACTCAGAAAAACAGGAGATTTATCCAAAGACGTGAGAGGAGTCATACAACCATCAAAAGCAGAGCATTTAGGAACAGTGTACAAACTCTGAACTGGTCTGATGAGGCCATTTTGGTCACTGCTGCCACCAAATATACAGAGGCAGGAATGAATGGGGACCATTCTGAAGTTAGCAGGACCTTGTCTGCAGTGACCCCCTTGCCTTCCACAAGCACCAATGCAGCATTGACTCCACCACCCAGGAAGCGCTGTGCCTTGGCATAGGCCAAAGTGAAGTGAGGCCCCATTCCCTTCTGCTGCTCCCTCTAGATGCACCCCCAGGCAGGGCTGCATCTTAGCAGCAGGGGTGGGGTAGTGGCATTAATGATGCAGGACAATTGTGAGGGTTCCTGATGATTATCAAGTAGACCTAATCTAGAATCATCTGGGATGTCTCTTAGAGAGTTTCTAGATGAGGTTTCCTGAGGTGAGAAGGCCCATGCTAAATGTGAGCAGCGCCATCCATGAGAAGGGATGCTAGGCTGCATAAAAAGGAGAAAGAGAGAGGCTGAGATCACCCAACTGGTACTATGCCTGCTCTGCAAGTGTTAGGACCTGATTTCAGATCCCCAGCCCTTGAGTAAAAGCTGAGTGCCGGCAACCCCAGAACTGGGGAGGCAGAGACAGAATCCCTGAAGTTCACAGCCAGCCATCGTAGCTGAACTGAGGAGCACCAGGTTCAATAAGAGACCCTGTCACCCACAAGAGAAGACATGGAACCAGGCACAGCGGCATGTGCCTTCAACCCCAGCACTAAGGAGGCAGAGGCAGGAGAATCTCTGTGAGCTGGAGGCACTAGGACAGTCAAAACTACATAGAGAGACACCATGTCAAAAACAGAGACAAAGAAAGAGATGACATGAAGAGGGACTGAGGCAGACACCAAACTGACCTTCACAGTCACACAACCTTGGGTACACCCATGCAAACACACACATACACACATACAAACACATACACACATACACACACACACAAACACACACACACATACAAACAAACACACACACACACATACAAACACACACACACCCATACAAACACACTCACACCCATACAAACACACACACACATAGATACACACACACACATACACACACACACACACAAACACACACACACACTCATACAAACACACACCCATACAAACACACTCACACCCACACAAACACACACACATATACAAACACACACATACATACAAACACACACACACCCATACAAACACACACACACACACAAACATACACACACACACACACACACAAACACACACACACATGCTACTCATATACATGCACACTGAGGGGGGAGAGACAGAGACAGGTGGGGGGTGGAGTACTGAGCACCAGTATTCACTATTCTTTGCTTCCTGTCTCTGGGTCCAGCATGGCCAACTACCTCACCTTCCTGCCACCATGAACTCCCCACCGTGGTGGACCAAGGCCTCGCAGCATGAATCCACACAAACCTTCTTTTCCTTAAACTGCTTCTGCCAGGGATCTTGTTACAGCAACAGGAAAAGGCTGTGAGACTTTTGAATAGAAATGAAGGCGGGGCACGGGCACAAACGACGTGACGAAGTCAGTCTCAGGAGAAGGAAGTGAGCAGAGGCAGCAGGACAGGAGAGAGGAGTCAGCAAGGCGCCAGGGATCAGGGCTGTTCCAACGGTGGGCTGGATCAGAGTTCACTTTATGAATAAGGACTTAGTCAGCGCAAAGCCTTCCCAGGATGTTGAGCCAGGCGTGGTGGTACATGCTTGTAATCCCAGCACTGAGCAGTAGAGACAGGAGAATCAGGGGCTCAACACCAGCCTGAGCCACATGAGACCTTGTTTCAAAAAATTTTAAAAATCAAAACAAAACACAGTGAGGGAAAGTGTGTGTCCCATCACGGGAAGTCTTCGAGAAAGCACTTGTGGAGCCTTTGATAGGGGTTCAAGAAATGCAAAATGGCTGGGCGGTGGTAGCGCACGCCTTTAGTCCCAGCACTCGGGAGGCAGGTGGATCTCTGTGAGTTCAAGGCCAGCCTGGTCTACAAAGCGAGTTCCAGGACAGACTCCAAAGCTACACAGAGAAACTCTGTCTCAAAAAAAAAAAAAAAAAAAAAAAAAAAAACAAACAAACAAAAAAACAGAAAAAATGAAAGCAAGCAAGCAAGCAAGAAAGAAAGAAAGAAAGACAGACAGACAAGGTGGCAGAGTCCCAAGGTCTTTGTAGTCCTGAGGAATCATTCCTCACTCTTTGCTTCCGACAGGAATCCTTCCTGTGGCCTCAGAAGACGGATGCCTACCATGATAGATATTACATAGCATGGGTAATGATCTCTCGGCATTCATTTATTTTTTGCTGGGACTGCATTTGATTAAAACCTGCCACCCTATCTATCCTCATCAAGTTAGTGAGCGGCGGGCTGATTCATTATTCTTACTTATCTAGTAGAGAAGAAGAGAAATGGGTCACAAAGCCCCACCAGCTAGGGGAGAAAAGGGGGCGAGAAGCAGCTCCGTCGCTGAAATATGGGACTTCTTTTCATAAAGGAAAAAAATGGATTCCAATCATCAATCAAGCTAGGGAAGAGCCTCTTTATTCTTTCCTTTGTATAATTAGAGTGTTCTATTATTCCATTTTTTATGCATTATTCTAATTAGCATACAGAGTCACTGGCTTCATTATGGCATTTTCATACATATTTTTAGACAATCCCCTCTCCCCTCCTTGTATCCTTCCATCCCCAGTAATCCCTTTACCTTTTCATGTCTCTTGTGTTCTATCACCCTCTCCCAACCCTCTTTTCTCCTCCTTATAGCCCCCTTTCATAGCCTACACCCTAACTCACTCCCACATAAATATGCATGTTCTATCTCTATGTCTGTTATGAATCAATCTCTTACTATAAGCTCAAAGAAGAGTGTTTGTTTCCTTAGTTAACTTTTAAGACAGGGTCTAGGCAGTGGTTCTCAACCTTCCCAAAGCTGCAACCCTTTGATGCAGTTCCTCGGAAGGTAGTGACCTCCCCACCTCAAATTGTTTTTCATTGCTACTTTGTAACTGTACTTTCGCTACTGTTATGAACTGTAATGTAAATATCTGTGTTTTCCAATGGTCTTTCCCTGTGAAAGTGTTGTTCCACCCCCAAATGAGTCTCGGAGCCATACGTTAAGAACTGCTGGTCTAGGGTGTAATATAGCCCAAGATGGCCTCAAACTCAATATATAGCTGAGGATGAACTTGAACTCCTGACATGCCATGCCTGGAAAGGGCTATTTTTAAGATTAATTTGCAATACAAGTGTGTGAACGGCACACAAAAACTCTGTTATGTATTTCTTGTGATTTTGTTTGAATACAGGGTTTCATGAATATCAGGCTAGCCTGGAACTGACCATATAGCTGAAGATAACTCTGAACTTCAGATCCTCCTGCCTCCACTCCCCACACCTAGTTTATGGCGCTGGGAATAAAACCCAGCACTTTGTGCCTGCTCATGACTCTACAGTCTGATCCACATCCCCAGACCCTCTTAGGTGGTTTTTGAACTAAGTTCAACAGAAACAAACCAACCAACCAACCATGAGTTTGGTCCACGAGTCTAGTGAATGAGTTCCGTCATCAGCACCATTCTTCCTGCCCATGGGATGGACTGTCACTGTATCAGGAGAGTGGGGGACACAGGCCTTCTTGAAGCACCAGTGGGAGAGAGATTGCCGTCTACATTCAGAATGCTGTGTTCACAGAAGCTATGCAAGAGGGAAGCTGTGCACCATTCAGACCCTGGGTCTGGAAGCCTCTAGTCTGATCGCTAATTACTTAAACCCACCTCCCCAGTAGGCTGACTCCCCAGAGACCGTCACTGGCTCTGTAAGGCCTCTAGTGAAGGGCAGTCAAGCACTTCCCCCACCTCACGCGGCACTGTGGAGAATGAGAACGCTTGTACTCAGCTTCAGGTTGATTCGTGACACTCTTGACAGTCTCTGTCCCTGGAGCTCAGGAGCATCTTTGCTAGGAGCTATCACTAGTGGAAGGGAATTTCACTTTCTGAATGACAGCCAATTGTCACATTTCATCTCAGAGGCCACAGGAGCACAGCCTGCATCCCACGCCTCTGTCAGTCGTGTTGGAGATGTTTCTGTCACTGAAATCTCATGGGCCACAGTTTTCGTTTGTGAGGGGGCTGGTATGTTTTCCATCTATGCATTTTTCTTGCTCCCCTTTACAAGCGTCATCTCAGCCCTTGTAGTAAAGTCTGTGTAAGAATTTTCACCTCCATTTCACAGGTAGGAAAACTGAGGCAAATGGCTTGCAGATGGAGTTGATCTGACCATTCCCACCTTCTCAACTCTGCCTCTCCATTTAGAATGCCTCCCTTGTTATTTTTCTTTTTCAAATTTATTATTTCAGAATGTCAGACATGTATACAACAAAATATGATACTATCTACCCTCTATTTCTCTCCTCCAACTCCCACCACGTCTCAGCACTTTGACCAGTTATAAATCTACACTGACTGTTAGCCCCTGCAGAAAGACATTTCTGTGACAGAGCTGAGCAAGGCTGGGCCTATGGGTTTAAACACAAATAGTGAGAAGGCAGTTTGGCAACATGACCATTCAGCAAACTAATGATAATAGGTTCTGTTAGCCAGGGCCATGCCATTTTGTAAGCTCCTCCGTTTTTATTGAACTATGACAATTCCAATAACTATAGTAATTTGGTTTCCAGAAGTAAGTTAACTTGCTTTTCTAGGTTTGTTTGTCCTTCTTTCCTTCCTTCCTTCCTTTCTTCCTTCCTTTTTTTTTCCTTCTGTGCATCTCACTATGTAGACCAGGGTGGCCTTGAACTCACAGAGATCCACCTGCCTCTGCCTGGCAAGTGCTGGGATTAAAGGATACACCACCACATTGAGCTTCTCTAGATTTCTGACTACTCCCCTGCCCTGTGAACCCCAGGTAATGTCCAACTAGGAAAGATGTTTATCAACCATATAGCATTCTTGAATTGACTACTCCTCAGTGGTTACTCTGAACAACGACTAAACAGACCAAAAGGAAAGTTTTGAACCTCCCTCCCCACCCTTTCCCTTCTGCCCTATAGCTACCCTGGCTTGTAAATGGGTCGTACTAGCTAGTTTTATGTCAACTTGACACAAACTAGAGTCATCAGAGAGGAGGGAGCCTCAGTTGAGAAATCGCCTCTATAAGATCGGGCTGTAGGCAAGCCTGTAGGACATTTTCTTCATTAGTGACTGACAGGGAGGGCCCTGCCCATTATGGAGAGTGCCATCCCTGGGCTAGTGGTCCTGGGTTCTATGAGAATCGGGCTAAGCAAGTCATGAGGAGAAAGCCAGTAAGCAGCACCCTCCATGGCTTCTGCATCAGCTCCTGCCTCCAGGCCCCTGTCCTGACTTCCTTTGATGATGAACTGTGATGTGGACTAAAAGTGGAATAAACCCTTTCCTCCTCAGGTTGCTTTGGTCACGGTGGTCCATGACAGCAGTAGTGACCCTAACTCAGACATGGGTGGTGGGTTCTGACTCTTACAAAGGCTCCCTCTGTACCTGTATTCCCCCACCAACACAAATGAAAAACTGCACATGTGGAGTTTCCCCTCCCTTTGTTCTTCTTTCATTGACCTCTTGGGTTCCACTCTCAGGCCTGCGACCTCTCAGTCATGGGTTTTTGACCAGCTTTATGGGGAGCAGGCCCCAGATCCAATCAGAGAGTAGTTGGTCGCCCAGTGACAGTCAGGCCCCTATTGCACAAGTGGGCGTGTCTTGCCTGGCAGGCTACTACAGCAGCGTCAAGGCCCAGAGGACAATCTAGATTTGGGAAGTGTGGCTCTTAGTCTTTTATTAGAACAAAGGAAGCCATCAAATACTGACCTACTTCCAGAGCTTTTAGAATGAGACGAGCCCACGGAGGGAGGTGGCCTTTCTTCTACTGCTCTGAGGACGGGAAATGTAATAGTTATTCTTGGTTGTCAACTTGATGACATTTGGAATTGACTACAACCCAAGAAGCTGGGTACACCTGTGAGGGACTTTGTCTTAATTAAATTATGTGTGGGAAGACCTGCTTCTAATCTGGATATTTGAAGTGGGAAGATACATCTTTAACACTGGCCACACCTTTGGCTGGCAATCTATATAAAGGACATGGAGGAAGGAAGCGCTTGCTCTTTGCCTACTTGCTCTTGCTCTCGCTGGCCTTAGGAGAATGTGCACAGAATGGGCATTACAGCCTACTTCTCCAGGATTCTGGTGTATACTGAAGACCAGGTGAGACACCTAACCTCGTAGGCTGAACAACTACTGGATTCTTGGGCTTTCTGTTGGTAAACGGCCATTGCTGTACTAGCTGGACCACAGCCTATAAGCCACTCTAATAAATCCCCTTGATAGACAGACAGACAGAGAGGTAGACAGACAGACAGACAGACAGATGGATGATCGATTCATTCTATCAGTTCTGTTCCTCTAGAGAACTCTGACTAATACAAAGAACACAGTGGTGGTTATCGCAAGCAGACTCTTACTTCCACAGGACTGCAACAAGGGCAGCATTTGGTTGCCCTTGCTGAGACTACATCAAAAACAAGTTTGAGGACTTGGAAGTTAGCTCGGACAGTGACGTGCTTGCTGCACAAACTTGAAGACCTGGGTTTGAACGTGAGAATCCACATAACAAATCTGGGGGTGGCAGTGTGCGCTTGTAATCCCAACCCCTTAGAGGCAGAGACGGGAGGTCCCTGGGGCTTGCAGTGCCCTAGAATAGCCTACCTGTTGAACTCTAAGCCAATGAGACATGACGTCTCAAATACAAGGTGAACAGCACCTGAGGAATGACACTGAAGTTGTCCTCTGCCACCTGCAGCCAGAGGTCCAGAAACCACTGAGCATGCTGGTGGCTGAGAGGCATCACCATTTTCCCAGGTCACTGTGACCAGCTCCTTTTCCTCTGAGGGTACTTCAAGTTGTGCTAGCAAAGACATCAAATATATGGCCAGGACTGGGGGAAGGGATGGAAACGGGAAGTGGGGAGAAGATACTTAATGTGCTTTCTGTATTCCTCTGGAGTAGGACATTTGAAGAGCTCTGCATTCTCTGAGGCATTTCCCTACAGTTCTGTGCACATTCTCCTAATGCCACGATTCTCCCTGGCTGAGGGCATGAGGTGCTTTTCAAGCCCTTGGTGAAGGTTTGTTAAATTAACTTTCCCACTGGATGGCTTTTTCCCTGCTGTCTCTCCCAGTGGGGATGTTGTCGGAAAGCTTTAGCATACTGCATGGGCAATCACCCTTTGCAGCCACCTGTTTTGATGACAGCTTTGTGAATTAGCAACCATTAGATTGCAACCAAACCATTCTTGGGAAAGAGGACACAGCGAGTGAAGGGTTTTTTATGAAACTACAAACATATGTAAGGAGTTTGCTTGTGCCCAAAGTGGAAAGGATGGTTACCAAGGTTTAAATGAAAGTGAGGATATGCCAAAGAGACACCGATGTCCTTTCCTTAGCTGTCAGAGATAATGTGAAAATAGACCCCCAAGGAGTCTCATGCTGGGGAAGAAAGAGGCTGATGCCAGGCTGAGGTGGATGCTTGTCTCTCAGTACATCTCACACGGAACTGACAGCCTGTCAGAACACCTTTCAGGAGAGACTGGAGCAGAGGCAATGATGGGTCAGGATGGACGGGACCACACCTTGACGAAGACTCCTTAGCTATCGTGGTGGTATAAATAAGAATTGCCCTGCATAGGCTCAGGTATGTGAACATTGGTCCCCAGTTGGCACTGTTGGCAGGAGGGTGTGGACCCTTTGGGAGGAGGATCCTTGCTGGAAGGAGTACATCACTCGGGGTGGGGGTGGGGGGCTTGATGACTTACAGTCTCTTCCCTCTTCCTCCTCACTCTTTGCTTCATGCCTGTGTAGCCAGAAGGTTTCTCCAGTCTCGCCCGGCCCCAAGGTCCCACAGCCACTTATAAAATAATCATTCAGAGGCTCAATATTAATTACCAATTGCATGGCCTGTGGCAGGCTTTTTGCTCACTAGCTCTTAGAACTTAACCCATTTTTATTAATCTATAAGTTCTCACATGGCCATGGCTTACCTATACTTTTATATCTTGCTTCTCCTGGCGGCGGCTGGCGTCTCTCTCCCCTCCGCCTTTCTTCTTCCTGTCTCTCTCTTCAATTTCCCACCTAGCTATAACCTGACTTGCCATAGGCCAAACGACTTTATCAACCAACCAGAGCAACACACACTCATGGCGTACAGAAAGACATCCCACAGCGTGCATGTGTTTGGAGATGTGAGCTCTCGGCTTCCTGCTCCTACTACCCATGTGCAACCTCCAGGACAGTCTAGAACTGTAAGTCCAATAAACTCTTTCTTCTATAAGTCTCTTTGGGTCACGACATTTTATGACAGCAACAGAAGAAATAAAATACAGATACGCACTCTTCTGGTCTTTTTGTGTCTTGGTGTCAGGGAGGGACCCCATTACTTCTCCCTCTTCCCAATGTGACCACACTGACTAAGTCTTTGCCTGCTTCTCACTATTACTTACCTCGTGAGCTGACACACTAACAATAAGCCTGGCCAGTCAGGGCTGCCGGGGCCCAGGCTCTGACCCTAAAGACTCCTGTAACAGGAGGAGAGATTTAGAAAATGGACTTTCTGAAAGACTTGTGCTGCAGACTGAATTCTATGTCTGTCCTCCACCTCACACTCATGTGTAGCTTCTAACCAGGGTGTGTGATTGGCTCTAGAGCTGTGAGTGCAGAGGATCTTAGAAAGCGCCCTTGGCCTTCCTGCCCTGTCTGTGAGGTGTGGAGACATGTCTAAGAGGCAGGGACCCTCACTGGCCAGTGTGTTAGCTGCCACCTTCATCTAGAATTTCTTGGCTTCTAGAACCAAGAGAACAAATGTTTGTGGAGTCACCCTGTCTATGACGTTTCAGTTCAAACTATGACATCTTAAAAAAAAGTATGTGTGTGTGTTCACGTGCACACGCACACATGTGTGTGTGTATAAGTGCATATGCACAAATTTCAGGCAACGAGCTAGATGTCTCTACACTCCAAAGCCAAGACCAGACACGTTCAGATGGCATGTAGGGCATCCCAAGGTGGCTGGGCCTGCTTGTTTACATTTCACACCTGTCTTAGGCTTTTTTTTTTTTTTTTTTTTCCTGAGACAGGGTTTCTTGTGTAGCCCTGACTGTTCTGGAACTCACTCTGTAGACCAGGCTGGCTTCAAACTCACAGGGATCTACCCACCTCTACCTCATAAGTGCAGGGATTAAAGTGTGAGCCCCCATGCCCAGTGGGTTTTTTTTTATCTTTTTTCATTTTTTAATCAATTAATGTTTTTGTTTTTCAAGACAGAGTTTCTCTGTGTAGCCCTAACTGGCCTTGAACTCAGAGATCCACCTGCCTCTGCTTCTTAGCTTAAGCCACCATGCCTGGCTCTTAGTTATACTTCTATTGAAGTGATAAACACCAGGACCAAAAGCAATTTGGGAGGCCTGGTATGATGGCACACTTCTGTAATCCCAGCACTGGGGAGGCAAAGGTAAGTGAACCTCTGTGAGATTGAGGCCAGCCTTCCAGGACAGCCAGAGCTACAGAGAGACCCTGTCAAAACAAAAAACAAACAAACAAATAAACAACAACAAAAAAACCCCAAAGAACCCTGAGGAGGAAAGAGTTTATTTTGCTGTACAGTCCCTTCATGAAAAGAAGTCAGGGTAGGAACTCTAAGCAGAAACCTGAAGGCAAGAACTAGACCAGAGACCACAGAGAAACACTGCTTCCCACGACTTGCTCAGTTTTCTCTTTTATACAACATGGGGCCCCAGCCGAGGCCTGCACAATGGCCAACCCTTCCACATCAATCACCAATCAAAAAATGTCCCACAGGCTTGCCTACAGGTCGGTCTGATGGGGGCATTTTTCTCAATTGATTTTCTTTCAGAGGACTCTAGCTTGTGTCATTTTTTTTTTTAAAGCAACACACCTTCCAAGAGAGGTCTGGGATTTGGAAGTAGATCAGGGATCCTAGGAGGTTAAGAGAAATCCACATACATATGTATAGTTAAAGGCTAGGACATCTAGATAACCTTCCAAGTGGTGGAATGTGGGTGTGCAGAAAATTTTATACCAGTACTTTGCTATTCCAATTTGCAGACAGGAAAACTAAACTCAGAGAGATTAAGTGACTTGTCCAAGACCACACATTGCTGGGTGGGTCCATAGGTAGAACCCACTCACAGAGAACAAAGCTCTAGGGGCCATACTTTTGACCATTTTGGTGTAATCTTTAAAATGTGGCACAGTGTAATGCCAACAGCATGGGCATCAAAGTCAGGAGGATCAGAGCTCATACTTTAGATCTGACCCTTATTAACATTGAAGCACTGGGCAGTGGTGGCGCATGCCTTTAATCCCAGCACTCAGGAGGCAGAGCCAGGTGGATCTCTGTGAGTTCGAGGCCAGCCTGGTCTACAGAGCGAGATCCAGGAAAGGCACAAAGCTACACAGAGAAACCCTGTCTCAAAAAACAAAACAAAACATTGAAGCTTGGGTTCCTTACTTGATCTGAAACCAATGCCCTCTACTATAATATAAACATGGTGGTCCTTACAAACTGTAGGAAATAGTCCTAGACACATTATATGAACCATCATCATCTACGTATCTGATTTCAGACTCAGCTGCCCCAAATAAGACAGGATATGGCTTGCTCAAGGCCACACAGCTAGGGATGCATTTCAGGACACCAGTGTCTTGCACATCACCAGCGGCTCTAAGGCAATGCATCCTAGCTATTCTACTCTGTCCTCTTATAGCTTCTTTTCTCGGGCTGCCCATTTTGGCTCTCCAGATCACCTGCAAGGCCGTGCTGCCATCCTCCTTGAGCGAAGCAGGAACATGCAAATGAAGAAGCCACAGAATAAAACAAGTGTTGGGGGCAGGGTAATGTTCAAGGTTCAGGCATAACTCTCAAGTGTCCACTAGGTGGAGACATACCGATACATTCAGTATGAAGAGCCTGGTAAGACAGAGCTTGAGAAGTTTCTTCTATTCATTGATTTACCCAGTCATTCACTAAATCTTTGCTATGTGTGGAAATAAACATGACAGACATGGGAGCTACAACAATATAAACCATATCTAAAACCACTTTTTCTTTATCTGGCAACTTCCTGATAAACCAGCCTGCCTTCATCTTAGACTTGAAAGCCTTCAAAAGACAAACTAGGTTTGTTTCTGTTTATAATTAAATCTGTTTCTCAAGGATTGGGCTATGCCCCACCTGTAACCTTAACTACAAATAGTTCTGTACTGCCTGTTCCAGGAAACAGCAACCATGTCTTTGTTTCAAAGAGCTGTTATGAACATCTGTTGTTATGACTACCTTGTTCTGACCACCCTGTTATGACCACCTTGCAACCATGTCTTTGTTCCAGGAGGTTGTTATGACCAACCTGTTATGCTTATGGTCTGCTTCTGTAATCCTGCCAAATCTTCCACTGGGAAACCCCCTACTCCTGAACTATAAAAACGCTTATCTTATTCATGTCCAATGCTGATTTCTTGAATCCTGCCTTTAGGGAGAGACATCCTGTGTACACAGATTTTTTTTAAAAAGCTTGCTTTAATTAATTTGGCCATGGTGGTTTGGTTGGGTGGTCTTTCTCCTCACATCAGTGGGATTAATACTTTCCGTTTCTGTATGAATTTCACAGCTATGGGATAACAATGTCATTCCACTCACTCATCCATAACAAGTGCCCAGAAATGTCATCCTTCCTTTTTGTCTCCAGATATTTATTTTGCCTCAACTCTCTGCCAGTCCCTGGGAATGCTAGAATGGGGAAGACACCTGCAGAGAAAAGAAACACATGTATGGTATTGTGAAGGCCTAGACTTGACTTTACAGGCTCCATCTTAGGGAAAGGGCCACCATCTCAGACCACCTGCTGTACTCAGTTCTAGGAAGGACCTCAGGAATGTGCCATGACAACTCGAACGGATACAGAGCAGACATCCTGTCTGCAGTTTATGGCCCTTGAAGATATCTAGATAATCCTGCTGAGCAGTCCAGATAATCCTGTTCAGCGGGTTGTGGTTCCCCACCAAAAATCTAACCCAATGGTTTCAAATGTGGTTTCACACCCAAAGTCTAGACCAATAGTTTCAAAAAATCGCCTTGCCCCATATCCTTTCTGCCCAATCCCAAGTTGCCAATTCCCGGCTTGTGGTTTTTCCCTATAAAAACCCTCTACACCTGGGCTCGTGGCCACCGCCACATTTCCTTCCATCTGCCGTGCAGTGGCCCAGGTTGAACCTGAATAAAAGGACCCTTATGTGCTTGCATCGGAAACCGGCTCCTTGGTGGTCTCTGGGGGTTTCTCGAAAAGGGTACAACAGTATCTACTTGGCCTCATCTCTATGGTGACTGGTGTTTGCAAATGCCAGAAACCCTGCTCAAGACCCTCTGAATAAAGCCAAGACATTTCTCTTGTAGCCTCATAAAAAGGGCAATGACACCTTTGCCCAACAATTCTTCCTATGCTTCTTGTCACATGCTCGGTGTCCTTGTTCTTCCAGACATTTCTGTAACTGCCACTGAGGCTGGCAAGGATGTGACTGAGTCCATTGTATTTGTGACTTTTTTTCCCTGTGCACACATTCCTGTCTCCCCTCCCAAAAGTTGTTATTCAGGTGTGGCAGCAAATACCAGGAGTGAAGCTAGATCTTGACACTTATGTGATGTGTGGTCTTGGGTTTGTCGTCTCCCTTTTCTGGGTTTCACTCTTCTCATCTGTGGTAGTTAATTATAGCTAGGACTTATTTTTTTTTAAAGACCTTCCGATCAGGAGATGGCATCTCTCTGTGGTAAGGACACTGAGCCTGAAGCTGCAGGAGGTAGTATGAAGTCATTTATATTGTGAGACTGGAGTTATGGGTTACCTCTCACTTACAAACTGGAGGAGGGAAGCACAGGAGTTGGAGAAATTTTGGGTCCAGGCAGGGTGAGAAGAGCCGAGAGTGTTATGAATTTGCATGGGTGGGGGATCCCCAGCTGGCCGGGCCAAGTACGCAGGGAACCATGCTGGCATGCTGGGAAGATGCAGCATCAGGCTGGTGGGCTGGCGGGCTGGCAGGCTGGCGGGCTGGCGGGCTGGCGGGCTACCCACGACATGCGGCCATGGCAGTGTGGTGGTGGTGGCAGACCCAGATGCTGCATCCGTGTGGAAATGGGTTATTATAATAGAGAGACGAAGAGAAAGGTAAGAAAGAGGGAGAGAAGAGAGAGAGAGAGAGAGGAAAAGAGAGAAAGGGGTCGAGGGTGCACACCTCGTGGGAGGAAAGGTGGAAGAGAGAGAGGAAGGGGAAGGGTTTTTCCTTAAAATGAGGCTTTAACATCTACTGATAGTCTCTAGCAACTGGTAACTGGTAGCCATTATTATTCCTTCAACTTTTATCAGCTGATATTGCAGGGTAAGCTAGAGGGGCAAGAAACAGCCTGGTAGAATGAGGAAGAAGGGTATTATAGACTACTTCCTTCCTAGGTGTCTTAGGGTTTTATTGCTGTGAAGAGACACCATGACCATAGCAACACTTATAAAGCAAGACACTTAATTGGGGCTTGCTTACAGTTCAGAGATTTAGTCCATTGTCATCATGGTGTGGGGGGACAGACTTGCTGCTGGAGAGGTACCTGAGAGTTCTACATCTGGCTCTCAAGGCAGTAAGAAAAGCCCATCCATAGACACACCTCCTCCAGCAAGGCCACACCTACCCCAACAAGGCCACACCTCCTCCAGCAAGGCCACACCTCCTCCAGCAAGGCCACAGCTACCCCAACAAGGCCACAGCTCCTCCAGCAAGGCCACACCTACTCCAACAAGGCCACAGCTCTTAACAGTGCCACTTCCTGAGCCTATGGGGACCATTTTCATTCAAACTGCCACACCAGCATTCAAGGCCAGCTATTAATGCTTAACAGTCCAATTGCAAAGGGCCCTGAGCTAGAGGGTGCAACAGGAGCTGGCATAGGCCTGGGTTCAATCCACAGGGACCCTTAACTCCAAGAATAGCCAATGTGCTACCAACATGCCTCTGGCAAAGAGGGTTTTCTGGGTGAAATAAGCTCATCAGTTCCCATGAACAAAACTTAGAAACAGCTGCTTAAGCTCAGTCTGTCAGTTCTTGTTATAAAAAAACCAGTAACGCCAGCTGTAGTTGGCTTTTCATTTTTCAGGCAAATTCACAACTTGGGCTGAAATGGCACACTGCTGGAAATAAGTCAAGAAAGGAGGGTAGTTTGTGTAGGCCCAAAACAGCCGTCTAGCTAGCTTACCTTCTACTCTTTAAATTGTTCATTTGTTTGACAAAAATTAAAATATTTATCAAGTGCTTGCCTTGCATCGGGCACTATGTTGGGCACAAAACGGACCTGAGTCGCAGCTAGCTAACAGGGCAACTGCCACAGGGAACCCCAAAATCAAATACTCAAACAGAGGCCCGCCCATATGCCAGATGAACCCATCTAGACAACCTTAGCTAAGCGTTTACAAGTCGCTCCTACTAAGTTGTCAGTTCATGGAGAAAGTGTAGTTCTTGGTAGTTCTTGTCTAGTGTGCACAAGGCCCTGGGTTCAACAGTAAAAAGAAAGATGTCAACTTGTGTGTGCTAAACACAGGGTTTCTCACCTGTTTATTATTGCTGAATTTGTAATTAAAAACATAAATTGTGTCGTATTTTAAAAACAGCGGGACAGCCTTGGCAGGTGGAGCCAAGGGCACGGTGGAGTCACTCAGATCATACAGACAGCATTCATGTAGAGGATTTTATTAGGGGGAAGGGAAAGAAGAGAGCAGAGGAGAGAAGAGAAAGAAGAGAAAAAGAGATGGGAAAGGAGGGAGAGAGGACGTGCAGACAGAGAGAACGCCGCCCTTTATGAGGGGACGCAGCACATGCGCAGAAAGACCACGCAGCAATGAGCGCAAGACTTGATGCTGAGCAGCAGGCCAAGGTACGCCTGTCCACTGGCCAGGTCCTCAAGGGGCAGGTTTGAATGCTAACAAATTGCACACTCAAAATGGATTAAGATAATAAGATTAAGAGATAATAAAAATGATGGCGTTGGGAATGTGGCTCCAAGATAGATTACTTGCCTGGCATATGCAAATTTTCACGGTAAGATGACCGTTTTAATGTGGGGCACTTAAAAGTGTGTCTTCAACTTCATAAGCACAATGTGTTTGCTACAGTTAGTAACTGTGTGTGGTAATTCATGGATGCTGTTTTGGGGAGAGTAAGGTGTGCTGACCAGTTTGATGTCAACTTGACAGAAGCAAGGGTCATCTGAGAAGAGACACCCCTGACTGAGAAATGTCTCCATAAGACCAGCCTGTAGGCAAGTCTGTAGCGTTTTTTCTAATTGGTGATTGATGCGGAAGGGCCCAGCTCGTTGTGGGTGGTCCTGGGTTTTTCTAAGAAAGCTGACCGAGTAAGCCATGAAAATGCAAGCCAGTAAGTAGCACTCCTCTAGGACTTCTGCTTCAATTTCTGACTCCAGGTTCCTGCCCTCTTTGTATTCCTGCCTTGGCACCTACTGTGATAAACAGTGACATGCAAGGGAAACTAAAGTAAACCTTCCCCTCCCTAGTTGCTTTGGTCATGGTGTTTCATCACAACAACAACAAAATAAGACAGAGGACTTGGGGGCATTTTTAGCCAAGTCTTGCTTCCTAGCTGCTTGGCAGCCCTGGCTGGCCTCCAACTGGTGGCTGTTAGGTCTCAAACCCCGGACAAACAGCCAAGCTGCGTATTAGCATATCAAAGCAGACTCTGGCTTCCAGTCTCCCTCAGTCCCACCTAATACTGGGTCCTCCTGGCTGGCATACCCTGCCCCTTACCCTGAACTCTCCAGCCCAAGGGCTGAACTGTTCTTTCCCAGCGGCTCTTACATATATAATCCAGCCATTTGGGCTACATAACCCCTTTTCCTTTTACTTCTTGGCTAGTCTCTTGGCCCGGCCACGTTCACTCTGGACTCTTGCAGATGTCTCTGCCTGTATTCTCCCGTATATGTATAATAAAAACCTCAACCCCTTTAGGAGCAGCCATGTCCTCCTTTTATTTCTTATTTTCATTCAGTGGCAACCATGCCTTAGTCATGCTGGAATTAAAGACACACACCACCATGCGGGTTCAGGTGCTAAATGTTTTACTATGAGAAAGTAGCAGTCAGTAATGAAAGTGCTGGGCGAGTTGACTCTGGGCGAGTGCCTGTAAGTTTAGCATTCAGAAGGCTAAGGCAAGAGGACCCAGAGTTCTAAGGTCAGCCTGGGCTACATACTGAGAAACTCTTCAAAAACTGCAGGCGGTGGGGCGAGGATGAGGATGTAGTTTCTGGTAGAGAGTTTATGTAGCATGCCTGGGGTCCTGGGTTTAATCCCATACTGTAGGGGGTTAAAAAGCAAAGAAAACATAAGGGCGGAACCTCCTTGAAAAATTAAACTCATTTTATCGAAAGCTTAAAATGAACATCCCACAGACATCCCCGTTTGTCATCTGTAAGTCCATGGAACGACAATCAAAATCGAGTGGTGGGGTAGGGTGGTGCGTCTGGCCCTTACAGTTCCAAAGATCTTTGTCTCCATGACGACGTCTCACCGGCGCACGGAGCACCCAGGCCCCGCCCCCTGCCCGCAAATTCCCCGCCCCTTTCCCTGCGGCGCCTGCGAATGACGCCACGCGGGCGCCCGCGCCTGCGCGCTGCCCCTCCCGCAGAGCTCAGCCTAGTCTCTCCAGGCGACCCGGTGGCCAGCCTCAGACGCGTTGTCGCCGAGGATCATGAACCGCAGCCGCCAAGTGACCTGCGTGGCCTGGGTCCGCCGCGGCGTGGCCAAAGAGACGCCGGACAAGGTGAGCGCCTGTGCGTGGGGAGGCGCCTGGGGGATGCTCACGGGGTCGGCCCCGCGTGGGGACCCACGCGCCCGGCCTGAGCCGCGCGCCGGCGACCCGCCTGGGTCGGCCGGACTGTAGCCACTTGAAGTGATGAGCAGGGACTGCACCCCTTCCCTGCCCGGAGCCGGAAGCCCGGCCCCACCCCCAAATTCATGAGCACGTGGACTTTATGCACCGGAAGGGGGCGGGGTGCTTGCTGTTAAGGAATTTCTTAGGGTGATCCCGGTAGAACGTTATGGGACAGGGAGGACAAGGTGTCAGTGTGACACATTAAGAAAGAAATCGTACAAAAGCTGGAGACTGGGGCAAAGGAGGCAGTTACTCAGGGGGTTTGTCGTACTAAGTGCTTTCCGCAAGCCAGGTGGTGCTCAGGGTTCCAGGATGTGTTTGGGTGAAATAGGGCAGGGGTTTTTTTTTGCACTTGACTTTCGGCTGTGTTGGATGTCAGAGGGTGTCTGGGTGATAACTCGCCGTGTGATAAGCATGGGAGTGGCCTGGACATGAATTTACAGCTGTTGAGGGATGGAAATACTCCCTATGGGTGTAAATTCCACCAGAGCACAGACAGTGTTTAGTCACTGTTTTCTTTGGTGTTTTGCCTACAGCGGGCAATCAATGCATATTTATAGAATAGGGACACGAAATCACCTCATTAGCATTTGTCCATATGGAAATGGTTTTTCTTTTTAAAGGGACATACAGCTTTTGAAGTATTTGAAGGGGAGTCTTAAAAATCCCTAGTTCGCATGCTCCACCCCCAAGCAGTACAAATACCTTTTTGTGTGTATGCCCAGGTTCTTGTGTTTCTGTGTGTGCTGTCTGACTGAACCCAGAGCTAGCCAACTGAGATAGACTGACTGGCCAACACGCACCAGAAATCCCCCTGTCACTAATCCCCAGTGCTGAGATTACAGGTGTGCTTGTCACTGCGCCTAGTTTGAAGTGAGTTCTGGGATGGAACTTAGGTCCTTAAACTTGCTCAACAAACACTTTGCTGACTTAGCTCCCTGCCTACCCAGTGTTTTCTAACCTTTGATCTCTGGAGCTGTCTCAGCCAAAGTAGAATGTCATTCTTGGGAGGATTCTTGTATTACAAGGTTTTTATTTTTGTTTTGGAAACCAGGGCTCATTTTGTAGCCCACTGTGGCCTCAGACTTATGGCAATCCTCCTGCTTCGGCTTCCTAAATACTAGAGTTATAGGTATGGGTCACTGAAGCTGGAGGGTCTTTAGTAGAAACTGAGCAATTGATTCACTTCGGTCATGGAGCATTGCCATTATGGCCAGCTCCACACTGTGGGCCTAAGTATACAATACCAAACTGTTGTTGGCCTTTACAAGCTTAATTTGGTAGTGTTAGATGTTTTAAAGGTACTGAATCATTGTTTGGGTGAGGAATGACAGTTTTGAAGAGAGTGGCCTCTGTTTTGAACTCTGTGAGAACAAAAGATGCCCAGATAGGAAATCTTACTGGAAGTTGGGAAAATTGAGCAGGAGCTCAAGATTACAGATGGGGGACTTTGGAAGGAGTAATTAGTTACCAGAAAGAATTGATTGGCATTTGGCAGTGATGATAGGGGAAAGCAGAGGACCAATGTTCCATGGTTTGTTAATGGATGACCACTGACAGGGAGGTGCCCTTGGAGTTTGAGACCGTTGGAAGAAAAGCAGGCTACCACAGATGCATTTTACAAAAATTAGCCTCTTCGAATATTGAGGAAGGTAGAGCAGAGTGAGCATGACTTCTGCACAGTATTAGGTGGGAGGGGCCTTAATCATAAGGACCTGTACAAGCTCCGCCTACTTAAATTTAGAGCCTTGATCAATGTGCAGGATTTTCTTGATGGCTCTTAAAGTTAGAGTTTACAGTTGTTTGAAGACTTAGTTTGAAGACTTCTAATGATTTCCAAAATATGTTCTAATGAAGTGTTTGCTCCCTTGTAGGTAGAGCTAAGTAAAGAGGAAGTAAAGCGCCTCATCGCTGAAGCAAAGGAAAAATTACAGTGAGTTTCCAAGTGCTGCTGCTTGTAGTCAAATCCAGGATATTGTGTCAGATGTTTGTCGTTGGGTGGTGCCCCCTGGGTGACTTCCCTTTTTGTTTTCACTCAGAGAAGAAGGTGGCAGTGAGGAAGAGGAGTCAGGGAGTCCTTCAGAAGATGGCATTCGGAGTGCCCGTACCCACCAGGCACGGCCTAGGGAGCCCCTGGAGGATGGCGACCCACAGGATGACCGTACACTAGATGATGATGAGCTGGCTGAGTACGACTTGGACAATTATGACGAAGAGGACAACCCAGGTGAGAAGTGGCTCATCTCTAGTGGGTCTGCTCATAGCATTCTAGATCCTGCTGTTTGCATCCCAAAGCTTTAGTCTGTTTTATTGTCCCTGGGGTCAGGGCAGATAATTTGCCTCAAGATTTGGACTTGTTTCCTGACCTGGTCTAGAAGGAAGCTCTAAACCACTGATCTAAGGTGTAAATTTGAGATCTAAAGAGACCATATATTTTACTGCACATGTCGGGGTGATCTTCTGTAACTGAGTGAGTTCTCTGCGGCTACAGCACTGTTGCTGGAGATGAGGAGGAGAGGAAGGTGTAGCAGAGGCTATTGGAGATGCAGTAGGAAGCCTGGGGGAAACTGAGCTGAGACCACGGGCAAAGGAAGTGTAAGATAAATGGAAACCACTGGCAGGGACCCTGTGGGTGTGCTTCATGGTCTTCTGGTGTGGTCCCGGGGACATTAACCTGAGTCTTGAGGGTGAGAAGTAGACGGCACCTCCATCACCCTGAGTGGGTTAGTAAGTCTGTAGTGGGTTAATTCCAGCTACTCTGCATCTCTGGGACCTAGTAGAATTCTCTCAGAATCAGCAACTCCCAACTTATAAAATCAGAGAACAAATGACCTGACACATAGAACATCAGCTTGGTATGAAATTTGTCTGCAGCAAAGTGAACTCACTGCTACCACTCTGTTCTCAGGATTTCTAATGAGTGAGTGGTGGTCTGTATGCTATTCATTATGTAGTGGAAAATACATAAATACCAAAGACGGTGCTTTTTTATTTACTGTGTCCTCTCTTTTGACATTTTTGTGTCTTCTGGTTGTTGGAACTGCTGTGATCCTCTTTCCTCGTGAGGTCTTAACTTTGCCGTAGCCCCACCAAGTGATGAGGGAATGCAATACTGTGGACAGAGTGCTGTGTGGTTTCTTTTCATAGCAGCTTGGATTTGACTTGCCTTCCATTTCGACCCTACCACCACCCAGAAATGATGCCATCATATTATAGATCCAGCAGGGATGAATCCGTTGAGTAGGTCAGAACTGTGAGGATTTAGTCACTCCCTAGAAGCTTGTCAGCTGGCAACCCATTCCCTAACACAAGGGCCTTCAAGGACACCTCCTGTCCAGACCATAACCGTCACTCTAGGTCTGCTCACTGCTGCCCTTGCAAAGGTGGAGTAAAGGCCCCATTTTCAGAGCCGTGAAGCACGTGAGTGTGTCACTTGGAGAGCACTGCCTGCAGAGCAGCCTGGCCGACGGTGAAGCCTGCCATCTGAGTTTCCACGTAACAACCCCTATCTGGTTGGTGGATTTCAGCATTTCCAGGACTCTTTCTAGACCCTCAAAGCTGCTCCTTTAGCACCTTGAATTTTAATTGCGTGGAACAAGCTAAACAATCTGAACAGAGCTGGAATATTTTTCCAAAAGGGTTAAATTCTTGAGTTAATCTTTCTTTGGAAGATTGTGACTTCTAAGAGGGAATGCATTCCAGCTGTCAAATAGAAATGACTTTGAAATTTGTATAGTTTCTTTCCCCAAATATGATACAGTTAAGGATAAAATAGACCCAAGCTCAGAACTAGATGTCTTAGGGAAAAGGTTTTCTCAAGATGATCTTAATTTTTCTTATTTCAGATGCCGAGACTATTGGTGAATCTCTGTTGGGTCTTACGGTCTATGGCAGTAATGATCAAGATCCATATGTCACCCTGAAAGATACGGTAAATGTTTAGCCACATCAGTTTTCAGATTGGTCCTCGGTGTTGAAAAACCTTATTGAATCTCTGTCTCTAGCCAGTGACTGTTTCCTGCCCACTTAGGAACAATACGAGCATGAAGACTTCCTGATCAAGCCCACTGACAACTTCATCATCTGTGGCCGTGCTGAACAGGAGCAATGCAATTTAGAGGTTCATGGTGAGTAAAGGAAATGCCCCGCTGAAAGCTTTCCATGCGATGTGAAAATGTTGCAGTGGCCACTACTGTGCAGCTGTAGAGGCCAGGTCCTGCTGCACCTCTTGAGTTGTGGCACAGATCAGTTCTACACCACACATCCTGTGCAGGTTATTCTAGGCATGTGTAATCTGAAATGTCTTTTTCTTTTAATGTTTATAGAAATAGGTCCTTTGGGGAAGAGGTTCTTGTTTTTATTTCTTTCATTATTTATTTGTGTATGCGTGTTTTGCCTGAATATAAGTATGTGTACCATGTACATGTTTGGTGCCCAAGGAAAACAGAAGAGAGTGTCAGATCCCTGGAACTGGAGTTACAGACGGTTGTGAGCAACTCTAGGGTGCTGGCAATTAGACCCAGGTCCTCTGCAAGATAACAAGTGATCTTGTCCTGCACTTTTATTTTTTTATTTTTTATTTTTTATTTTTTTTGGTTTTTTGAGACAGGGTTTCTCTGTGTAGCTTTGCGCCTTTTCCTGGATCTCGCTCTGTAGACCAGGCTGGCCTCGAACTCACAAAGATCCACCTGGCTCTGCCTCCCGAGTGCTGGGATTAAAGGCATGCGCCACCACCGCCCGGCTATCCTGCACTTTTAAAAAGCTGTTTGTAATAGTTCCCTTTACAGAACATTCTGTTTTCTTCCTAATTCAACACAGAGCTACCTTTTTTTTTTTGAGATTTATTTTATTTTATTTATTATGTGTATGAATGTGTCTGCCTACATGTATGTATGTGTACCAGGTGTGTGCAATGCCCACAGAAGCCAGAAGAGGGCATCCAGTCCCCTGGAACTGGAGTTCTTACAAATGGTTGTAGCCACCACGTGGTGCTGGGAACAGAATCTGGGCCCTCGAGAGGACAGACAAGTGCTGTCCTAACCACTTAGCCATCTCTCTAGCCCCCACCACCATGCTCTTTGTGACCAAAGCATCTTGGATACTTTTGTCAGTTCAGAAAATACCTGCACCTAAGCCAGAGGGGAGGCTCTAAAGGAATCTGCCTCGAAAATTTTAAGTCAGATTTTTTTTCCAGTGCTGGGGATGACTCATGACTCCATACCAGACCGGCACACAGCTCCATCACCAGCCCTATAGCAGATCTTTTTTATTAACATTAAATAACTTGCTGGACTTTGGTATTATTAGTGTGAAATATGTTTTATATACTGAAAACATATCTCCGGGTATATGGGGTGCTTTGCCCCCATGTTTTCCTTTGCTCTGTCCTTCTCTGGGCACTTGCCTCGTGAGCAGTGCACTTGCCCTGACACCTGCTTCCCTCAGTCCGTCTTCTGCCCGTCCCTAGAAACTGAAGCTTGCGGTGGCTCAGCTGAGACATCGCCGAATGAAAAGAGCCAAACCTTCAGGCTTGGTGCCCACTGGCCCTTCTGGCGGATCCTGAGTTACTTAGTTCTTGTGGGTTAGTTCTGGGTTGTCTTGTTTTCCCCGGTGCTTGGTGGCACACCTGGGGGTCCTGGATTGGTGTGCTGAGCAAAGCTCACTCACGCACTGAGCTTCCCGGCCCCACTTCTGCCCTCCCGGCTCACCCCCTCCTCACTTTACTTATGGAGCTCAGGCTTTCGCGGCAGACGGCAGAAAACTGGGACTCGCTGAGCCCCGTTGCTGCACTCAACGTGTGTGTGCGCGCATGCGTGTGCGTGTGGTGTGGGTGTGTGTATCAATCAGAGGACAACTTGGAGGGATTGGTTCTTTCCTTCCACCTGGTGGTTGAATTTAGACTTGGAGGCACATTGTAAGCAGTCTTGCCAGCACTCTTAACTTGGATTTCTGTGCCTCCTACGGACCTTCCAGGCTGTTTATAGCAGTGGATCCCAACCTTCCTAATGCTGTGACCCTTTAATATCGTCCCCCATGTTGTGGTGACCCCCAACCATAAAATTATTTCGTTGCTACTTTATAACTGTAATTTTGCTCCTGTTATGAATCATAATGTAGATAACTGTGTTTTCCAGTGGTCTTAGGTGACCCCTGTGAAAAGGTCATTTGACACCCCCCCATGGGGGTCACTACCCACAGGTTGAGAACCAGTGGTCTGTAGGAAGCCATTTTATTCCACAGATCATTGTATTCTGTCAGTATTGAAATTTTTCTAAAATAAGGTTTTTAATAGCATATATACTGTGAAGTTGTTCTAACTCCTCATGTTTTTAAACTTTTAGATGTATTAACTGAACAACATAGGTTAAGTTTCTCTTTAAGACCAATTGTAGGTGGGAGTGGTAGTGTAGGCCTATAATCCAACATTTAGGAGGCTGAGGCTAGAGAAGCCATGTAAGTTAGAGGCCAGCCTGGCCAATTAGCAAAATTCTATCTCAAACGAAAACTATCATTTAAAAAAAATAAAATGTATTAGTCTTTTTGAGATTGGCTTTTATGCATGCACATCTGAGGTCATTGTATCCTCACCAGTTTAATTTACAGTGTATGCCGAGCGCAGTGGTAGCAGCTAATGTTTTTGCAGGACATGCCTTCTCAGCAGGGGTTAATGTGATAGAACTGGACGTGGAATTTCCCGATCCTAGAATCTATTCCATAATCAGAGATCTGAGAATTTAAATAATAGCCTTAGCGTATTTTCTCACTTCTTCCTCAATAAAGAGCTGTTAAGGAGACAAGGGCGAGTAGAACTTAGCTGATTGGGCTCTCTGTCATCACACCATTGTGTACTTCTTGGTGACGTGATTTTGCTCCTCACCTTTGAGTGAATGTTAAAGAGCTACTTCTGTGAGTTGCCATAGTTGACAGGCTGCTGGTCTACATTGTTAGTCTTCATAAACTATTGAAATAATTTTTGGTAGGCATTTAAATTTCTAAATACAATTATTTTTCTCCAAGGTTTTTTTGTTTGTTTGTTCTTTCAGACATAAAATCAGCTAGAGCTGTAGCAGATAATGTCAGTCCTCCTGATGGAGTGATTTTTGTAAAGAGGAAGTAGATGGCAGAACCATTTATCTGGCTGGCAGTGTTCATGGAAAATGCCAGGAGATGAGAATGACTGGACTGGACGGACAGACTTCCTGTGGCAGTAGTGACCATGATGTTTCCTTCCAGCAGCGTCTCCTGTCTTAGTAGGAGAGTGTTCTTGTGAGGCGGGAGTAATTTCTGAAGTCTCCCATTCATTGAAGTCTCTCTTCCCAATCCTTTCAGTGTACAATCAAGAAGAGGAGTCTTTCTACGTACACCATGACATTCTCCTGTCCGCATACCCTCTGAGTGTGGAATGGCTGAATTTCGATCCCAGCCCAGATGCTTCCTCTGGTAATTGGGAAACTTGTTGGTTCTGCGTGGGTCAGAGGTATTGCTGATAGTTTGTGAAGTGGTATTTCATCATTCCTAGTGAAATGTCACCAGTGGTTTGGGATCTGTGTGCCTCCAGCGTTTAGATAAGCTGCTACACTGTGGGCTGAAAGGTGCTGTCTGAACTGTAGAACTATTGGATCTCGTGAAAGCCCAGTGTAGAGTGGTATCATGTTACCAGCTGGAATTTAGGGACATAACCTGTCTCAGAAAACACTCAAATGAGCCAGGTATGGAATGGTAGTGGGGCCGGGGCCGCCTGGATTATAAAGTGAGACTTGGTCTCAAAAGAGAGAAAGAAGAAAAGCAGGTGGGAGTGGGACAAGGACACCTGCCCCAGGTGAGCAGCTTCTCGGCGGCCTCTCAGCGTCTCCGCACACCCTTCGTCGCCCTGTCGATGCTTCTCAGTAACAGTCAGCACTGAGATACTGATGACTGTATTGTACTGCAAGGCTGATTGGTGCTCAGTCTCCCTTGACCCTCATCCCTGCAGCAGTCCCTGGAGGAAAGGGCAAGAGTTGTTGCTTAACTGCAGTAAATTTCATAACTTGGTCGAGGGATTGAGCCTTCATTACTAGAATTACAGCTCTCAAATGAGCAGCTCAGCAGTGGCACAGGAGTTGTTAGAACTGCAGGAGTCCAAGATGATGCAGTGGGTTTGAGAAGCACTGCTCAAGCCCCCCAGTGTGACGGGCCAGACTGGCAGACGGTGCTCGCTGTCTGTATAGTCCAAGTGCCTTGTTTGTTTCCGTAGGAAATTACATTGCTGTGGGAAACATGACCCCTGTTATCGAGGTGTGGGACCTGGATATAGTGGACTCTCTAGAGCCAGTCTTCACACTGGGAAGTAAGCTTTCAAAAAAGAAGAAGAAGAAAGGGAAGAAGGTAAGGAGGAGTAGATAGTAAAAGAGAAATTAGGCCAAGTCACTGGAGAGGAGGGTATAAGAACATATATTTTTGGCAATCAATTTTGGTAGAGCAAGACAGGAAGTTACAAGTTAACATAATTTCTAATTTCAGAAAGCTCATGTATTTTCTGGTTGCATGAAACTTGTTGGCATGTAATATCACAAACAGATGATGTGGGTGATATGCCTTCATGTAGAGTAGCTGTTCTATCAAATGTTAGTTTTGAACTTAAAGTTTCTATTTGGCAGCTTTTGTGGTGAGTTCCAAACATCTATATTATTGTAGTTTTTAAAATAGGTTTAGAGAGAGGTGAAAGGCAGTGTTGATAGTTTATGAATTGCTATAGTTTCTTTCTGAAAAGAATATTTACCATGGTAACGTTAATAGAAAGGCAGTTTGTGATGGGTGACATTTAATACAAAAAAATAATTAAAATAATTATTACAGAGTTCCTCAGCAGAAGGACATACTGATGCTGTCCTTGACCTTTCCTGGAATAAGACAATCAGGTAAAAAGATGGCATTCATATGATGCAGATTGTTCTAGTTCATGCCTACATCTAGTTCATGCTGTACGTCTCCTGTGCTGGGCCTCTGCCCGTCCTCCTTTCCTGCAGTCTGCACCACCCCAGGGCAGCAGCTGTGCTATTCAGTTGTAGCCCCTCATCCCCTAGCAGACTTTGCCATAGGTGCCCTTTACAAACCTGGGAACCAGCCAGGTGATGGCAACACATGCCTTTAATCCCAGCACGTGGGAGGCTGAGGCAGAAGATCTGTGGGTTCGAGGC
Source organism: Peromyscus californicus insignis (assembly GCF_007827085.1). NCBI lineage: Eukaryota > Metazoa > Chordata > Mammalia > Rodentia > Cricetidae > Peromyscus > Peromyscus californicus. Next base: position 2,848,715 of record NW_026294535.1, read on the forward strand.
CAGCTTGGTCTACAAAGAGTTCCAGAACAGCCAGGACTACACAGAGAAACCCTGTCTCAAAAAAAAAAAAAAAAAAAAAAAAGAAAACAAAACAAAACCTGGGGACCATGTCCCATCCTCCCCGTCACTGGGAAATATATACTGCAGTACCAGTGATGCCACAGGATATTGTTGCTTCTCACCAAACTTTATTTCATTTTCACACATCACACACTTACTCACCTTAAGTTACGGTCAGATATTTACAGCATAACGTCATCACTTGACCCCTTTCTAAGTTCAGTGAGTCAGTACATTCATACTGTGCACCTGCCACCACCATCCATCTTCAGATCTTTTCTGTCTTCCAGACTGAAACTGGACCTTATAAATAAATACCCAAACCCTGCCTCTCCCTTCCCCACACCCTCCACCGCTGCTCTCCCAGCCCTGGCAACCACCATTCCACTTCCTGTCAAAAGTACTGAGAATTAAAGGCATGTACCACTCCACCTGGCATGGTTTTTATGGTGTAGTCTCACTATGTTGCCCAAGTTCTCTCAGACCCTGCACTAAGCAGTATTCCTGCCTCGGCTCCCAGTCTGCTGGAACTATAATAGGTGCATTCTCAGTGACTGGAGACGTGGAGCTCTCCGTGTTCACTGACCACTATGTACACCTTCTTCGTGGAAAATGCCTCTTTCATTTGAATTGTAAAAGTCTCTTACATATTCTGAAGTAATACCTAGCTAGAAGTGTGTTTCCAGATATCTGACATGCTGTGGGTTATCTTCTCATCTCCCTTGTGAAGTCATTTTAATGTGGAAGGTGTCCAGTTTATTCTTGTCGAACATCTTTGCTGTTGCATCCAAGAAACTTTCCTAACTCAGGGTCATCAAACTTTGTATGAAAGTGTCCTGAGATTTTATAGTGTTAGCTCCTGCCATCTGTTTTGAGGGGTGTGGATGCTGAGATGGGGGTCGGACTTTTTCACAAGGATATTCCATTGTCCTTGAATCATTTGTTGGAAATACGGTCAACACTGTCATTCCCCAAACTTGAACATTTAATTGTCTTGGCACTTTTAAAAATCAAAAATATCAGTCACTGAGGAATGCAAATTAAAACCAGCCACAGCTAAGCGGGCAGCAGGCATATAGTTGTAGCTACCTGGGAGGCTGAGGCAGGAATACTGCTTGAGTGCAGGATTTGGGGCAACCTGGGCAACATAGAGAAAATCTTAAAAAAAAAAAAAAACAACAGTGGGTGATGGTGGCTCATACCTTTCATTCCAGCACCTGGGAAGCAGAGGCAGGTGGATCTCTTATGAGTTCCAGGACAGCCAGGGCTACATAGAGAAACCTTGTTTCAGAAAAAGAAAGGGGAAAAAAAAACAAAAACAAAAAAACCGGCGGGAGAAGTGGCTCAGTGGTTGAGAGCACCCACTGCTCTTACAGAGGACCCGAGTTTGGTTGTGAGCACCCACATCCAGTACCTCACAAGTGTATTTTCTGAAATTTACTTCTGTATGGTCAGTCTATAGGTCTGTCCATTTGTGATCATCTTAACTTTTCCATTCATTTTAAAATCGAGAACTGTGTGCTTCCCAGTTTTGTTTGTGGGTCCCTTGTACAGACATAGAAGTTTCAGAATCGGCTTGCCACTTTCTCCTGAAGTTAAGTAAGCGTTGGAGCAGAGTGGGTTGAATCTCTCAGTGTGTGGGTGGATCTGTAATCAGCCTGTAGCTCAGCCTATAGTGCTGTTTTCCGTCTCAACAATATTACATCTTCAGTACAAGTGGAGAAGGGTCTTTCCACTTTGATATTCTTTCACTTATTTTGATAATCTTTGGTAGTTTTCAGGATGTATTTCTTAAGCTTTGTTTTCTAAATTCCTAATATTTTACTGCTTTGATTATAAGTGAACTCCTTCTATATGTAATGCTTTGTTTTTAAAAATGTTTCTCTAATTTGTTTCTTCCCTTTTCTCAGAAACGTGCTGGCCAGTGCATCAGCAGACAGCACTGTCATTCTCTGGGACATGTCTGTGGGGAGGCCAGCAGCCAGGCTTACTGCACACACAGACAAGGTGCGGGAACTTGGTGAAGGAAGGCTTCTGCACAACCTGATGGCTCATTGGCTAAAGGAATCTGGACATTCGCATATGGCTTTATGATTTACAAAGTGCTTTCACCAGTTATACCACTGAGGTTCAGAGAGCCCTGTGTGACAGATATAATCCTCTAATCTACAGAATAGTGACCCTGTGACATGTTCACGGAGGTTCCTGGGGGTGAGGGAGTGTGGTTGTCAGTTACAGCAGTAATAAGGAAAGGTTGTAGCAGATGGGTAACTACAAAACTCTGCTCAGGGTGCTGATGTATTACAAACAGTTGGACTTTGAGGCCTGTGCATTTGCCCAATCCATTCTACTTTTCTCCCCTTTCTTCTGAGGGATATAAGTAGTCTATCACAGGGTTTGAAGAGTGCTGTTACTCCTGTAAGTGCCAGCTTTTATTTGAGAACATGGTTTCCCTTTTTGAGTATTTAATAGCTGGTTTCTTGACCAGGCATGGTGGCTCATACCTTTAATCCCAGCAGTCAGGTAGCAGAGGCAGGTGAAACTCTTGAGTTCAAGGCCATGAGGCCAGTCTGATCTAGCAAGTTTCAGACCAGCCAGGCCTACATAGTGAGACCCTTCCCAAAAAACAAAACAACAAAAACCCCTGCAGATTGCACAGTAATTGGGATTTCAAAGAGGAATGCGTAGAAACACTGCCGAGTGTCTCACCACACAGTAGCACTATTTCTCAAAGTGGGTAAAGGAAGATCTCTTCTTCATCCTTCTTCCCTCTAGGTCCAAACTCTGCAGTTTCATCCATTTGAAGCACAAACTCTGATTTCCGGGTCATATGATAAGTAAGAAAGCATTTCTCTTTCTGCTCTTGCATTAATCTTAAACTAATCTAAAAGTACTTGGAGGGGGCGGGTAGCTCAGAAGGGCTGGTTCCCAGTGTGCACAAGACCTTCTGTCTGCACCAACTCCAAGACAAGACAGGTGCCATCTGATGCTTAGTCATGCTGTACAACTGAGGTAGCTACATGCATAGTGCTATTTTTTCAACCCCGATCGTTCCAAAGAGAAATGTGGTTTTGTCATAGTACTCTAACTTCTCTGGTTTTTAAAGGATGTATGAGTAAGTCATTTTTGTGATATAAGCAATCCTAAACTTGGTGACTTAAGACAAACATTTCTCAATTATGCCATTTGAGATTCTGCCTGTGTAGGCTGAGTTCAGCTGGTAACTGCTCACAATTGGCTTGGTTAGGCTAAACAGAGACACTTGATTTTCCAAAGGCAGAAATACCAAGGCCTTTGGCGATTTGGTTCAGAACTAGTACACCTTTCCTGCCATAAAACATGTTACATGGAGTGGGAGATGTGCTCTTCCATGGGGAGCATTCACACACCACATGGCAGAGGAGAAAGGCATCTAATTGGAATGTAGTTGGAGCTGCCATCAACTGCAGGAGCCCTGTCACATGCTCTCCTTTTTACAGGTGGCATCTGTGGGGAGGGACAGCCAAGAGAATCAAACCAGTTAGCGGTCTTTGTTTTGACTCCATCCTTTACAAGAGTTTGTTTCCAGTTTTCCTAACATGGGGTGCTAGACTATTCTGTGTTGCAGAGGTCAGTCAAAGAAAGGGGGTCACTCCAGAATGTAATTTTAGGCTCTCTGGCAACGGGAACAGCTTCTGTGAGCTGAACCTCAAACAGTCGTGCAAAGGCTGATTGTCACACAAAAAGTTGTTTTTTTGGGTAAAACAAGTTCGGCTGCCAAAGCATCTGTTTTCTGAAGGAAAACATCACTTTCCTGGAACTTCAGTCTTTATTGTGTACTGTTTTCAGTGCCCAATAATTCAAGATGCCCCGGATGTGCCAGGATCATCTTGTGACCAAAGTCATGCCAAGGTTGTGAAGCTCCTTCAAAAAACAAAAACAAACAAACAAGCAAAAAAAAAAAACCCAGAAAACAGTTTCCACAATGATTTTTTCAAGGTCTAAGTACTTCCAGGAAACAACTGTTCATTCTGGTGTTTCCCCTGGATACAGTGAAAACAGCTGTTTCATTCTGTGTACCTGCAGTGGTTCTACTAGACTTCTACTACGGTGTGATTTGTGAAGAATCAGACTGTGTCCCTAAGTTCCCCAGTACAGTACCTGGCTAGAGAAGAGCTGTGGTTAGGTCCTGGATTGCATGGCTCTGAGCCCTGCCTAGGAAAAGGAACTAAGAATTGCCCAGGACTTTGGGACTTGGACTCATCCGTATGTGAAGGGTTTTGAGCAGCAGAAGTTAGGCTCCAGTTAGAGCCACAGTGCCTTCAAGTGACAAAACCTGAATCCACCAGTGAAATTCAACTCTTGGGGCTGAAGAAATGGCTCAGTGGTTTAGAACACATTTTGTTCCTTCAGAGGATCCTGTTTGAGTTCCCAGCACCCACACAACAGCTCACAACCATCTCTAACCCCAGTTCCAGTCATCTGATGCCCTCTTTGGCCTCCATGGGCAGCGCGCACGCACGCGCGCACACACACACACACACACACACACACACACACACACACACACACACACGATGCACATACATTCATGTAGGCAAAATACTCACATACATAAATAAATCTAAGATAGAAAATGAAGAGTCTGGTGGGCTAGAGTCTGGTGGTCAAGTCATTAGGAGAACTTGTTCCTCTTGCAGAAAACCTAAGTTCATTCCTATCACCTACATTAGATGGCTCACAGCCGCCTGTAATTCCAGCTCCAAGGGATTGGATGTCTTCTGAACTACATGGGCACCCACACACACAAAATAAATGCAATACTTCTTTTTTTTAAGTTTAGAATTTTAAAATGGGCTTTAAATAATTGAATTCTGAATTCACAATGTTGTTGCTCTGTTACCATTTCACTAAAATATATTTAACCCTAACGTGGCCTGCAATATGTGCAGGTCAGTGGCTCTGTATGATTGCCGAAATCCAAACCAGAACCATCGCCTGTGGCGGTTCAGTGGGCAGATCGAGAGAGTGACCTGGAACCACTTCTCACCCTGTCATTTTTTGGTAAGAATATGCATGTTGCTTCTTCAGGTTTTTTTTTGTTTTTGTTTTTGTTTTTCGAGACAGGGTTTCTCTGTGTAGCTTTGCACCTTTCCTGGAACTCACTTGGTAACCCAGGCCGGCATCGAACTCACAGAGATCCGCCTGGCTCTGCCTCCCGAGTGCTGGGATTAAAGGCGTGCGCCACCACCGCCCGGCACTTCTTCAGGTTTTTAAAAACTTACTTTGTGAGATTTTCAGACAAGCATTTCTCTGTTTAGAAGTACAAAGCTTCTGGGTCTTAGAATTGAAAACAATTATGTTTCTTAACAATGCAATTGCTTACCTACAAAAATATTAGAAAATTAATCATAATAATATTCTGTTTCAAGATTTTCAGATAGGATCTGTGTAGTCCAGGCTGGCCTTGAACTTGCAAATCCTCCTGCTTCTATCTACTTCTGGTGCTTTTCAGTGGAAAAAACATCAGAAGATACTCTCACTTAAATCCTTATGTGTAAATGGAACTCTAGAGATGATAAATAGCATTACTTACCAAATGGAAAGAAATAGACTTTCCAAAGATTCCACTAACGTCGACCAAAGAAAAATAAAGTCCTAGTCTTGCAACATAGGAGTGTGTTCTGAGAGAGAATGCTGTTCAAAGAGGGGAGGCATTTGCCTTTTAATTAGCATACAGATTAACAGGCTCCTTTGTGGCATTTCCTTTTTGTTTGTTTTTGTTTGGTTAGTTGGTTTGGGGGTTTGAGACAAGGTTTCTCTGTGTAGCCCTGGCTGTCTTGGAACTAGCTCTGTAGACCAGACTGGCCTCAAGCTCAGAGATCGCCTGCCTCTGCCTCCTGAGTGCTGGGATTAAAGGCGTGCACCACCACCACCTGGCTGCTTTATGGCATTTTCCTCTAGGTTTCATTTTGGTTGACCCTCTGTTCCCCACCATGCCCCCTCCTTGTTTTTCCTATGCACCCTTTTGCCCTCAATATTCCTCACTCACTCTGTATTTGTATTTCCCTTTTAATTATTTCATGTATTCTGTTGTCTCCTTTAAAAAAAAAAAAAAACTGGTTCTACTTGTTTTTCGTTTGCTAACTTAGTTTATGTGTATATGTGTTCGTTCACTGGCCTCTGGTATAACAGCCTTCATGAAAACCCAGGAAAGCAGACGTCACAGTAATGTTAAATGCCCACGTTCCTAAGAAAATACAACTTACACATACACACATTTTAAGCAAGCTGTGCCTTGCAGTATATTTATACAATAGTAGTATGCAATCATGTTTATGGGAAAATAATGAAATTTAATCTAAATGCTTTTAAGTATTCTTAGAGCTGTACAACATAAAACTATTTTCCTAATTTATAACCAACTCAAATAAAAAAAATTGAAAAGTTGGTCAGTAAATAGGATTGTCATTTCCAAGTGCATTTAGCCCACACTGGCTCCCCACCCCTTCTCTTCCACTCGGGGACACAGTGTGACTGTGTATCCCAGGCTAGCCTCAAAGGCATGATTCTCCTGTCTCAGCCTCCTGAGAGCTTATAGCAGTGTATCACAGCTTCTTTATGTACAAATTTTAAAATGTTCCAGTCCCAGCTAATTAGGAAACTGAGCAAGAAAAGAACACTTTTCAGTTTTAGGACAACTTTTTAAGAAATTAAGCTTTCAAACAGTGTTTCTGAGAAGGTCGTGTGTTACCATAAGATCATTTTATGGTTATTCTAAACATTTGAGTGTAGTTTTCCCCAAGGAAAGAGAACTTTACCAGTTGCAGGAGGTGCTGCTCAACACTGATGCAGTAGGGATGCAAAAGTGTGCCGTCACAAGGCCTCCTAGATACAGCTAATAGTTCCAAACAGAATCTGTGCCAGCCCCGACTCTGAAGGCTCCCACTTTAGGAACCGGATTGAAAATCACTGGCACTATACGTGTAAGAATTGGTGCTGTTAGGACCTTCAGTAGACATGCTTAGTCATTTCACCCTGGGGTACAGGAGATTAATGCATCACAATTACGTTCACCCCTGAATCCAGCTTTTGCATAAAGGATTTTGAAGGCTTCTTTCTGGTTTGTATTTTTTTTTTTCATTTCATTATGAGTGTTTTGCCTCTATGTATGTGTAAGTGTACCACGTGTATGCAGTGTCCATAGAGGCCTGAAGATGGTATCAGATCCCCTAGAGCTACAGTAGAGATGGTTGAGCCACCGTATGAGTGCTGGGAACCGAGGCCAGGTCCAGTCTTGGTTTTTGACCCTACAGCTAGCATTTATCAAAGCCTCGGTTTCCCACCCCATCCTGTGGTGTTGCCCTATGCTTCCTTTGCTCCCCAGTTCTTGAGAGCCTCGCAGCTTATTTCCATGTCAGTCCACTGCCGTGGCAGTGTTGAGACGTGATGTGATCACACCATCTTCTAAGTTCCTTATTGGCTCCCGACATCCATCTTCTTTCCTCCTCTGCCTCGCATTCTGTGTGCTCCTCAGCTCACACCTGCAGCCACCATGCTCAGCAAGCCTCTGTGCCAGCCCGCCCCACCCCAGGTATTCCTCCTGCCCTGTGCAGTGACTGCCACTTCTGTGTCCCCATGTCTCTAACCCTGCTCTCTCCTGCTTCATAAACATAAAAAGTAAGTTCTTGTGTCTGTTGTTCATTTTTAGTAAATTCTACAAATAAATAGGTTTTTACTGTAATTTAAATACATCTCCATTGCCAGATTTTGTCATATAACATGATCTTGTCCATCTTTTACTCTACAGGCCAGTACAGATGACGGCTTTGTGTATAATCTGGATGCACGTTCAGATAAGCCAATTTTTACACTTAATGCACACAACGATGAAATCTCTGGTGAGCAAGAATGATGTTTCTTTCAAATGCATCGTTATGACAAAATAAATCTAAATTTCAGGCAGTAGCTCTTGAACTAATCTTACCTTCCAGGTCTTGATCTGAGCAGTCAGATCAAGGGCTGCCTCGTGACTGCTTCAGCAGACAAATATGTGAAGATCTGGGACATCCTAGGAGACAGGCCAAGTCTCATTCATTCTAGAGACATGAAAATGGTGAGCATCTCCCTGACTCTTTCATTGTGTTTCTGATGTGTTTGCTTGTCTTTTCCTGGCAGTCACCGCAGTCAAGGATATGTTGAAGTTAATTTTGAGCTAGTCAAGTTTGGTGGGAGTTTCTAACTTAGAGAATTTTAAAGAATTCAGTTACTATCTAACTCCTTTCTGGTTCACAAGCTTAATAGTCTTGACAGGATCAGAAGAATGGGAAAAGGACATAGAGAAGTGGCCATGGCTTATCTTTCTCAGGAAATCTTGGAACTTGGAGCACTTGAGCTATTGATGACTATTTACTAAACATTTAGAATAAGCGTTCTTTAACAGATGGGGAGTACTTAGTGTGGGGGGCACTGGGTTCCATGTGTAACATTGGCAGTACAGTAGAGTATCACGGCAATTCAAAACCATGTGTATATTCACTTAGCTCTCTGGAAGGAAATCATTGACTTTCAGTTCTTCTCTCCCCAGGGAGTTCTCTTTTGTTCTTCATGTTGTCCTGATTTGCCATTTGTTTATGCCTTCGGAGGTCAGAAAGAAGGGCTTCGAGTTTGGGACATAAGCACTGTCTCTTCAGGTGAGAACCTTCAAGCTCCTGCTCTTTCTGGGCAGGAATTTAATGTGCTATGTGGATGGCAAAGGCATGTCCAGTGTGCATCCTGTAGTGCTGACTTCAGAAATGGTAAGTTTGTTTCATACTTTAAGTGGGAAAGCTGGAAGGAAATGTAGCAGTCTCTAGGAAGACTTCCCCTTCCCCGGTGCCAGGGTGCTCGAATGTGTTCATTTCCCAGCTGCTCACAAGATAAGGCCTCCCTCCCCTCAGAAGAGTAGTGAACGACTTACTGTCTTAGGATTGCCTACTGTGTTTTACAGACAGAATGTCCTCACTAGATTCTCCCTCCCGTGGTAAGGATTCTAAGATCTGTCTGGGTTGCTGATTTGAATTTATATGTGATGTATGTATAGATTATATGTGCAGTCAGTACAGAGGAAAAAAGTCTGTAGCAAAGCCCTGTTCCAAGGCAGAGTTAGAAATCTCTAGAACAAGCCCGAGAAGTATAAAACGACAATTAAGAAGAATAACTCATTTGGTACATTAATTGGTCAGGTTTCCAAGCTGGTTACTTTCTCACATAGTATTAACTGTTTTCTAAGTTTTCACCTCACAGCAGAACCTTACTATTATGCTCTAGTCTTACGTCCTTATCTCATGGTTCCTTTTAGTGAACGAAGCATTTGGAAGACGGGAGAGACTGGTTATTGGCAGCTCAAAAGGCTTGTCTGTTGGTGGTCCTTGCGGGAGTGGGAGCCCACAGACACCAATGGAGTCCTGACAGAGATCACAGTCTCCTGGGATGCTTACATGAACTCGGGGTTTCGAAAAGCTGGCCTAAAAATGTCCTGTGTGTACCTGCAGCCACAATGATGGAAACAATTCAGTTCCTGTTGCCATTCCTCTGCAGCTTTGGTGGCAGTCCACAGCCTTTGTGTCTGCCTTCAACTGGGTGTTGTACAGGTCTTGCATTTCTTGAAAATAAAAGTTTTTTAAAAAATGACTCCTTAAACGTTCCATCTGACCTAGAACTGTAGGTTTATAAAATGTGAGTGACTGAAGAGGTTTGGAGACTGGGTATGGCTGTGTTAGCCAGGCTGGTGTGGTGGCTCATGCTTGTCCTCCCCTTGTGGGGAGCAGAGAGGAGGGAAGACTCCTAGGGCTCCATGGCCAGCCAGCTGGTCTGCTCAGGGATCCACTTGTCTCCATCTTCCCAGGCTGGATTACCAATATGCATGGTAGGTTCCAGAACTGAATTCAGGCCCCTGTGCTTGTAAAGCAAGTGTTTTACTAACTGAGCAGTTTTCCCTAGCACATTGTTTTTAAAATGTGATTGCTAAAGGTACTTTCACCTTCTGCATATTAATCACATTTTTTACAACACTGTTAAAATGCTTTTGGTTATGAACTTTTATTTTTTCAGGAATGTTTTCTTTGTCCCAATATTTAAAAACTTTTGTGGGAGTCAGTTCATATGAATTTTCTATGATCAAGATATTTTACTAAATGGACAACAAACTGTCAGAGTTTGGTTCTGGTTCCAGAGTTCTGGTTCCAGTAAATTCTCCCTCTAGTTACTTCATAACCTCTATGCCTCTTTTCAAATGAACTTGAACTTATGCTCATAAAGCACCTTGGACTTAAAGGTATAAATTTAAGAATTGTACACTGTTCCATTTATCTCAACCTCATAGGACAACTTTCCACTTATTCAGTGAACGTCCATTCTCCTTTCAAACTTCACCAATTGCTAAACTGATTTCTAAGTTTTATGATGTTAATACTTAAAAGTGAATAGGACATCCTCTTATTTTGAAGCAATACAGTAAACATTCTATTTGTCATTAAGATTCACCTCACTCGTGCTTCATTCAGGATTTTCAGAATGCGACATTGCTCAATCTCATGAGAATTTGTGTGATCATTATAAACTTCCAAACTGAGAATAGAACCACCAAGTCAGACGTGTTTCCTACACAACGACTGCCGTGTGGCAGACGATGGGGAAAGCACAAGGATGCAGAACTAGGTCTGACCGAGTCCAATGCTGCGTCTTAAAAACCACCTTCACTCCTGTCAGGCTTTGGTAAGAGCCTACAAGCTGTTACTGTGAAGATAAAATTAACATGTAGTAGAACGTAACATACTTTCCCTTCTTAGTACTTGCTTTGGCTTTGAGCTTGAAATTAAATTTCCTGGCTCAAGATGCTGTCCTGTTTTTCACACGACTTGATTTTCAGACCCGATCTGTTCATTGTCAAAGTCCAGTTGTCTTTACTGAGCCAGACTTACCATGCACTTTACTCCTTATCTCTTCTCGGATAGGACCTTTTCACTCCTGCCCCTGGACTTGAAACAACATGCCTGCAGTAGCATGCAGCAAAATAGTATGCAGTCAATGACTATTGTCCCATTGACTATAAAGGGGTTATAAAATCTCCGATGGGCAAGTTACAGTGTAGATAGCCTAACATTCTAGCAAAAGCATTGCTCAGTTTAGTGGGATGCTGGTATAAACTCACTACCCTTGATGTAAAAGTGCAGCATGTACAATAATAGTGTGTAAGACTTGGTAACTTACTACTGTAAACCATCCAGCCAAGCTACACCACAGCCTCCCACCTCAAGTGTTTATTTTTCACTACACTGGGGCCACATGAATGATAGTCTATGCCATCTGGGTTTGTGTAAATATACCCTGTGCTGCTGCAATCAACTGCCTAGTTACATGCTAAACAGACCTTTTCTTAATCTATTAAAATATGATCATAATGCAGGGCTCCTATATAACTGTAACCTGCTTCAGAATCACCTGGGGAGCTTAATAGGCTAGCTGGACTCCTGGGGCTTCATAGTCCTTAGGCAATCTGAATGTGAAGCCAGATCTTGGAGGTCCTGGAAGATATTGTGTATGAATAGGCCATAACTGTTTGCTAATTAATTTGTTCTCATTTTTCCTACAATGAATGCCAAACTACTGGCTCTTTACATGGTTTCTTCTTTGTTCTGTGTTTTGGGTGTTTTGTTGTTTTGTGTTTCATATTTTGATTTAAAACAGGGTCTTGTAGTCCAGGCTGCCTTGAGCTTGTAGCAATCCTCCTGTCTTAGCCTCCTAAATGCTAAAATTTCTAGCTTGTGCCACCACGATGCCTTACATTGTGGTGGTGGTGGTGGGGACGCCTGTCCCTGTCTGAGGTCTATGGCCTAAGACCCTTCAAGTATACATACATATGAAAGAAAAACTAAGGAACAACAAATATATCATAGAGGTGCCATCCCACCCACTTAGGTAGTAACTTCCCTGCTGGCAATAGAAGCCACCACATTGGAAGAAGCCTTTCACATTGCTCACAACTGATGGCTATTCTGGAAGGTACTCTTCCACACTCCTTGGATATATGGTTAAGACAGTTGGCAGAACATTGGCTAAGTGAAGGAACTCTCTTCTTGCCTTATAGGCATCCATAATGCTCCTCCTGTATAAGTCCTTGCCAAAACTTAGCTATTCTTAAAAGGACACCAGTCGGCCGGGCGGTGGTGGCGCACGCCTTTAATCCCAGCACTCGGGAGGCAGAGTCAGGCGGATCTCTGTGAGTTCGAGGCCAGCCTGGGCTACCAAGTGAGTTCCAGGAAAGGCGCAAAGCTACACAGAGAAACCCTGTCTCGAAAAACCAAAAAAAAAAAAAAAAAAAAAAAAAAAAAAAGGACACCAGTCACTGCATTGAGGCCCAACTGGAGAACCTCATTTTAACTTCAACTAAATGTCCAAATATTACATTCTGAAATACTGGAGGTTAAGAGTTTAACACAAATAGGGAAGACAGTTATATCCATATAGACACTGGCTGTATGTGTACAGAGAGGTCTTCCTTCAGGAGGCAGGTTGATGGGATAATGTAAGATGGTGTAATTGATGGACTACAAGCAGCTGGCCTACCTATATTTCTCAGTAAATAAGAAGAACCAGTAAAAGAACACTTACTGCATATTTTGTACACAGGTCACCAGTCTAAAAATAAGACCCAGACTATGACATCATGCTGTCTTTAATGTCACTCTGAACCTTAGCTCAGCACACAGAAAAGAGCAACTCACTTCTTAAGGAACCACCAACCATAATCAAGGCATTATGGATGTTTCTAGGCTTCAGCCAAGAAAAATTATTCCTGTCTAATTTCCAAAGCTTAGGACTTCCTGGGTTGTGTATCCAATTTAACTCAGGATCTGTACAAACATGAAAAAAAAAATGCAGGCATGTATAAAACAATTAAGCACTCACTAGGTTGTGTAATTTGGCTAAGGTTACAAACTATCATCCCACAGTAAATCCCAGAGAACTTTCAGCTGGATACAGAGCCCACATTTACCATCTCCGGCCTGTCGGTGTGGCCAATGACCCAGCAGCAATAGACAAGACCTCCTGCAGCTAGGCAGCGAAGTGTAAATCCTGTCACAGGGCAGTGCCACTTACACCCACGAGGTTAAAGGCAGAAGCAACACTGAACACTGCTACATCCTCCAAGGACTTTCTGCCCTTCCTCATGCTTTGAGTTTTTGGTATGTAGCTTCACTGGTTTGAGGAGCATCTCTGTGCAGGACAATAAAGGAATTTAGTCAAGTGGATGCTCCTGAAAAAAGGGAGAAATTACTTTGAGCATTAATAGTGATGAGTGAGGCTTTGTGCCTTGGTGTTAGGAGTCACCCTAGCTACTCACAGCACCCGACTTCAGCTGTAAACCTGTTAGTTTCCAAGGAGGCAATAAAGGCCCTCCCTGCCATGGGAAGACAGCAGCAGGAGAGGCTACAAATCCCAGAGGGTAGTCTGTCTAAGCACCATTACACAGGAACAATTAGGGTATGACCTCAGAGCAAAAGCTGTCTTCTCTCTTAAACTTTGAGTCCTTCCTCCACAAAAGATTATGAGAAATTCCACATTTTCATTAAAAATTTTTGATTTTAATTCTTCCTAAAGGAATACAGATTTGAATGAAATACATTCATCCCATAAATACATTAGCAGCAAAACCTTCCCAGCAGAGTCCTTCCTCTACTCAAGCCAGGGTTGGACCCTTGAGCAGGAAGGCATGTTCCACCAATCTGTCAACTTCAGGATGTTTCTGCTTCTTCCAAAAGCTGGCTAAGCCTGCTCACAGGGACCTGAAAACAGACCCATACGGTGACTGATAGCCTTCTCTACCTTTCAGATCCTTTGGTATCCTCTACACTTAGCTGGCGAGGACCTTTAACAAGGAAGACAACTGGGAAGGCCTGCCTGTGAAACCCACCAATGCATTTGGAACTACTTGCTGCTTTCAGCTAGCAACATCTTAACGGTTTTCATAAAGTAAACCTACATAAGATCATTCCCCTCCTTCCTGCTGTAGGCTGAAGTACCAGTCTTGTCAAGTGAGTCCATGTGCACTTACTGACAGGAGACGACCCAGCAGGCATTAGTTGGACACTGTTAATTCCAGGTCCTCACTGAATGACGGAAGGCTAGACCGCAAAGATGTGCATGTACACATAACCAGGTGGCTAACCTTGGGTTCCATCGAAGGTGGTTTTGTGGGCCTTTTCCTCTCCCAGTCACTGTCCTCTGACCATGAATGCTTCTTTACCTGCCCTCTCAACCTGCTGAGATGGGGAAACAGGATCTAAACTCTCAAGGGGCCAGAAGTTAGGCAGGTGTTACTTTTCTTTTCTTTTCTTTTTTAATATAATGAATTACAGTCACCTAAACACTTGCACTGCTGTGCTGCAATTCTCTCTGTGAAATGCACACCTTACAATAGTGCATTAGTATGTGGTCAACAGTGGGGATGGCTGGGGTCAGTCATGTTGGCTGGAGGAAAAAACCACGTGAGATAACTCTGATTTGTATGAACAAAAGGCCACACTGACTCAGGCATAACTGCATCTCCCAGATAACTATGTAATAAAGAACAGACAGCAACAGCTGGGCCTTTCCTTGCCACCCGTTACTTAAGAGGACAGACACATGCCTTTTCTCCAGGCCATCTTAAAGACTCCATCTGGATCCTTCTGTCCGTGCTTTAGCTGGTCCCACTCTGCAGTGAGTTGGTTTTGTGTTTTCCTAATGCATGGTCCATCCAGAGCAGTTTTCCTTTTACTTATGTGTGGAGAGAGACTCGTCTGCTGAGTAAATAGCACTGCTCATCCTACACTCATCTGTCCTCATGGAGTCTGGGAGATCATCTTCTTCAGAGTCATCCTCCTCGTCCTCCTCTTGTGCTGAGGAACTGGAGGTGGGCCCTTTGCAGGTCTTCAGGTGGCGAGTGAGATGGTACTTGGTCAGATAAGCCTTTGTACATTTCTCACAGACATAATCTCGTTTTCCTTCGTGAGAATTAAGATGCTTCTTCAAGTGGTTTGTTCTCAAGAACAGTTTATCACACTTCGGACACTTGATCTGGCGTTCTCTAAGAGGAACACAAGAACATCTGCTTTGGGGGTGTAAATGACAAGCCACACACACTCCCTAATCTAGGCCTTTGTAGGAGCTTTTAGAACTGGCCACTTTCCCCTTCCTGGAGCACTATGCAAACAGGACCATCCAGTATAGATGTAATTTCTTTCACTGAAATTCACTCAAGTTGCACATGTACCTATAGTTTGTTCCTTTCCATCAATATGAAGTACTTACAGTCTGCAATTGGCTTTTCTTTTCTCAGTGGATATTCTGGTGGCTTTCAGTTTTATATTTTCACTAGCACAACTCCATGAATATTTCTCTATTTGTATGTTTTTCTTATATATACTGAGGGGATACTTGGATCAAAAGATGCACCCATCTTCAAGGTCAAAGGAGACAACAGTTCTGCTGTTTCCTGCACACTAACCAAGCACTCTACACAAAACAGATGATATCAAAAATACTGTGTCAGCTGGGCGGTGGTGATGCATGCCTTTAATCCCAGCACTCGGGAGGCAAAGCCAGGTGGATCTCCGTGAGTTTGAGGCCAGCCTGGTCTACAGAGTGAGTTCCAGGAAAGGTGCAAAGCTACAGAGAAACCCTGTCTCGGGAAAAAAAAAAAACCTGTCACCTATGGGGACCAAACTTGAAACTAACCAATAGAACTAGCTGCAGAAACTACAGAGACATGTGCCCTGATAAAGAGAGCTATAGGGAAACATGACAGTGACCACAAATTATGGAAAAAGCTGTTACTTTATAGAACTGTTAGGGCTGGGGATGTAGTTCAGTGGTAGAGTACTTGCGTAGCATGTGGAGGACCACAGTTTTGATTCATAGCACACACACACACACTCCCACCCCGAAAACAGTAAGTATAAGCCTATGTTTAAACCTTTGCGAGGACAGATGTTAGAATGAAGACAGACGCTCAACTGGAACAAAACTGATACAAGAGTACATTGATTGTGTGGTATTCAGAAAGAAAAAACAACCCTCTCTGCCAGAGACATTCTGAAAATGAGTATATCCCATGGCTAGCTCATTCTGCAGAGTGCCCACCTTCCAGCTTGATCATGGCTACGTTCTCCCACTAGGAGGATGCTGTTTACAGTGTTGTTGTGAGCATCTGCACTGATTAGAGAGGCTTCCATGACTCCTGAGATCTTCTAAGCTCTCACACCATACAACTTCTATTTGATAATCAAGGTCACATCAGTAATGAAACTAATGAAGACTTTGTTGTGAAAGATCCTTTATAGAGCCAGCAAGATGGCTCAGCAAGTAAGGCATCTGCCTGAAGCCTGACAACTTGAGTTAAATCTCCAAGACCCACATGAAGGAAGGGGAGAATCCACAAGTTGTCCTCTGACCTCTCCATGAATGCCATGGCATGCATGTATCACACACAAGCAAATACAAATAAGTAAGTTTTTAAGATTCTTTGTAGCGGTATAACAGATATAGTGTCTCCCTGTGACCCCAGGTAATCAGGAGGCTGAGATCAACCTAGGCTAAGCAAGACTGTCTCATATAGATGGATGGATGGATGGATGGATGGATGGATGGATGGATGGATGGTAGACAGACAGACAAAATTAAATTAAAAAGTCCCTTTGAGAACCACAGTGTAGACCCTGACTCTCAGCTGTTGCATGATTCTGGTTATACTGTGATTAGAAAGCAGACAAAAGAGCTAAAACCAAAGAGATTCTTTAGAATATAAAGTTTACAGTGAATTCTCCCTCTTCTGACACTTGCTCAAAGCTGAGGACAACAAAATTTATTACATCTGCTTACGACCACTATGACTAATGCAGGAGAGACCATTTCTTATGCCCAGATTCAGTAAAATGTTCCTAGGCAATCTCCTGCCTGGCATCCCTCTAAACCCCATGCCCCTTCAATTACTCTCTGTCCATCTGACACAGTATAGTTTTCACAGAGGAGATATGTCACCAAACATGACACTCTTTCCTTAAAGTCCCTCAGTGCTTGCACAAGTACATATATACACTAATATTAGTGAATGAACTCTTAAAAAATGCTCAATTGTTTCTCTATTAACCACAATTTCAACACACACCTCCCCGCAGCACAGCAGGCACTGGGTAGGGAGCCAGATCTGTCACAGCTCATCATCATTCTGAGAATGAAATTTAATTTCCTTGGTAGACCTTCAACGGGGAAGTAGCTCAGTTAGTAGATGTCTGCCTAGCACCTAGAGACGGTCCTGGATCCCCAGAGTGCACACACACTGCATGCCTGGGATCACAGCCCTTACATTATCATCTCATTAGGTATCTCTAACTACAAGGTTGAATTCAAGGCCAGCCAGGGACATCTCAAGAAAGACTGTCCACCCTCCCACCACTCTCTCCTCCCAAGTACTCTATCTCCTAACATAAAGAAACACATTTACAGGGCGGTGCTGGCGCACACCTTTAATCCTAGCACTCCAGAGGCAGAGGCAGGAGGATCTCTGTGATTCTAAGACAGCCTGGTCTACAGAGTGAGTTCTAGTACAGCCAGGGCTGTTACACAGAGAAACCCTGTCTTAAAAACTAAAACAAACAAACACCAAAGGGGGGACACATTCTATAGTCTTCTCGGTTCTGTGTTCCTGTCTATTCTATCTCACACGCGTCACCACCCAGAGGATCACTCCTTCTCGTTCCTTACCCTACTGTAGGTTCTTAACTCTAACTGATCCTAAGGTTGGCTATGTGTCCCCCTCAGTAGTGGGAACTGGACCCCTGACCTCAAACTAAACAACGGCTCCACTACTTGGCTGTACTGCCAACTCCTACATTGTTTTTAAGATTTATTTTTATTTTATGTGCACGAATGATTTGCCTGCATGTATATCTCTGCACCACACTTGCCTGCCTGGTGCCCACAGAGGCCAGAAGAGCATGCTAGATCCCCTGGAACTGGAGTTATGGATGGTTGTGAGCCTTCATGTGGGATCTTGGAATAAAATGCAAGTTTTCTGCAAGAGCAGTCAGTGCTATAACCACGGAGCCACCTCTCCAGCACCCCTTTTCTCTGCCTCACTCAGTCGCCTGCCTCAGTCTCCCGAGTGGATGAACTACAGTAGACTGCTGTATCAGGCTGAGTGCTGTTTCTGTATGGTCTTCGACGCCCATACAACTCCGCATGGTAACTCCTGACTGACTTGTTTCATTTCCCAAACTTGGAGCTCTTTGAAGACAATGTCTTTCTTCTCTGTATCTCTATCCCCTAGCACAATGCCAATCATCAAAGATGTCATTTTAAAAAAATTGTTGGTGAGTGAATTGTTTTAAAAACATGGATTAAAAACTAAACACAGGGGGCTGGAGAGACGGCTCAGAGGTTAAGAGCACTGACTGCTCTTCCAGAGGTCCTGAGTTCAACTCCCAGCAACCACATGGTGGCTCACAGCCATCTGTAATGAGATCTGGTGCCCTCTTCTGTTCATACATGCTGTATACAAAATAAATAAATAAATCTTTAAAAAAAAAACCTAAACACAAAGAACATATAAAAATAAGATCAGGAACAGGCAAGTGAACTCTTCCACAATAAAGCCCAAGCACTGCTCGGCTCTCTGGAACACAGGAGGCAACAGTCTCTATCTACAAGGGCAAGACGCAGGTGCTCACTGGGCACCTCAGGTGCAGGGAGGCACACACAATGGCTCACCACCCACAGGCAGCATCCTCGCTGCAGGATACTTACTGTGTGTGGATGAGCACATGCTGCTTGAGGTCCTGCCTCCTCATGAACAGCTTGTCACAGTAATCACACTTGAGATTCTTCTCACCCGTGTGGATGACCATGTGTGACTCCAAGTGAGCCTTCTGGGTGAAAGACTTGTCACACAAAGTACACCTGTAATTCTTCTGACCTGCAATTTAACATCACACTGAGAATAAAATAACTACAGATGCTCGGACAAGCAGGCATGTTTGGAGAAGCAGCCCATGCAAGAATCAAGCAGAACTAACTCATGCCTGGCACTTCATTCCCTATGCTACCTACCTAAAACAGTCTAGGCCATTCATTTACAACCTAAACTAAAGCTAGCAAAGCCAGTAAGTATGACCTCCTGAAACTTCTTATCTAAAGTACATATGGCACATGATACAAACTTTGAAGAAGAAAAAAAATTACAATAGCAGTGCCTAGCTAATTTAAAAGAACTTGGGGTTAGCAATATAACAGTTGACAGAGTGCCTGCCTAGCATACCTAAAGCGCTGAATTCAATTTCCAGCACCAATTAGCCAGGTACGGCAGTGCATGCCTCAGAGCCCAACACTTAGTAAATGGATACCGGAGGGTCAAAAATTCAAGGCAGCAGTGGTGCATGCCTTGTATTCCAGCACTCGGGAGGCAGAGGCAGGTGGATCCTCTGAGTTCAAGGCCAGCCTGGTCTACATAGTAAGTTCCAGGGCTTCCAGGACTATTTGCTACACAGAGAAACCCTGTCTCAAATAAACAAAAAACAAAGGAAGAAAGAAATTAATTCAAAGTCATCCTCAGCAAGTGTAAGGCTAGCCTAAGCTAATGAGACTCACTATACAAAAAAAAAAAAAGCTAACCACTCACAAACTACAGCAAATGTCTATAGGTCTACAGGCCAACATTTCCATTGAACAAATCCTTCCAAGTATATTTTAAGAAAAACTCTAGGTTGGCAAATCTAGGAAAGAAAAAGGGAGGGAGGAAGGGAGGGAGGGAAAAAAGAAAAAGTATAGTGGATGTTTTAACTTCTGGAGGACACATGGTCTCTGCTCCAACTACCCAGTAATAAATGGACTGAGGAGGAAACTTCCTCTTGGTGATCTGTAGAACAAATGGGTCAACCAAGAAAATGAAAACCTCACTGGTTACTCTGTACTATGTATGGGGGGAAAGAGCTGAGGGGCTACAGAGATGGGCCAATGGTTAAAAGCAATGGCTCACTGGCTACACTTGCAGAGGACCTGGGTTCAGTTCCCCACACCCTATGGCAGCTCACAACCATCTGGAACTTGAGTTCCAGGAATGGATGCCCTCTTGTGGCCTCCACAGCACCTGCATAAAAGTGGTACACATACATACACGCAGACAAAATATCCATATGCATACAATACAAAAATCATTTTTTTAAGAGCTGAAGAGACTGGTTTCCATGGAGTTTAGAAAATGGAAGCTCAAATATGGAAACTGGGCAGTGTTTACTGAGCACTCATGACTAACGGCAGGAAGAGCTGCAGAGGGAAGCTCAGAGGCGCTGATGGACTCCCCTCTGCTGAAATGGAAACACTAGGATCAATGTCTGATTATTAATTATTCTTCCAGGCTCCTTCAAGCTACACAGGATTCCTTAAAGTAAAATACCTTTGTAACCCGAAGTAACACCCTGAGTAGCCTGAGGTTTCCCATCTCACGAGGCTTACCACCCAATGCCTTCCCCCGCATAGCCATCTGGACACTTTCTGTGACCTATTATTACAACTCTATCTCCAATAATTTCTTCAGCCAAGTCTTTATGGCTGCAATTTCTAATTGCTATAAAAACCCCATGCCGATGGTTCAATACAGCTTACCTGTATGTATTTTGAGGTGTGTCCGTAGGTTGCTTGGATCACTAAAAGCCTTGCTACAAAAATCACACTTGTGGGGCTTCATGCCCATATGTCCCATAAAGTGGACGTGGAGTTTTGAAGGAGAGATAAAAGCCTGCGGGCACATGGAACACTTCCACTTCCTTTCCTTGCTGTGGCTCGGCCCGTGGCTGCTGCTGTGGCCCTGGCCAGGGAGATGGCTATGGATGTGGCTGGTCAGATGAGCTTTGAACTCTGAATAGGAATTGCACTCCTTGCCACAGTTACAGAGGTGCACATCTGGGTGTTCAGGAACACCTTTAAAAAAATTAAATCAACATCTCCTGTTACTTTAATTTCAAAATTATTCTTGACATTAATTACTGATGATTAAAATAAATCAAAGAATTTTCCCTTCTACCAAAATGTCTAACTTGCTCACTACCTGTCAAATTAAGATATCTTGTACAGTGCCATATTTCTGTCATCTAAAGTAGTGTACCAGGGCACACAAAAAGCACATGGTAAACACGAGATTGATTAATAAAGTCTTTTTACTGGAGAAACCATTTACATTTTGTAGTGCACAAAGTCTTAAATAGACTTGTCAATGAAACACAGGGGAAAGAGGAAAAAAAACATTAAATCAAACCCAAGGGACTTTGCTAACTTTCAAGAAGTTCAAAACAGCAGTTTCAGGGAGTTTCAAGCCCTGATTCAAAGACCTACAACCAAAGCTTATTTATTTGAAAATCAGTAACATCAAGCTAGTGAAGAGCTACAGATTTCTGTCCCCTCGAACACAGAACTAAGAGCTTGCTTTCTTAAAGCCCTCTCTGTAAAATCTGTTGCAGGAGATCCGTTTGTGCTGTCACTCCGAGACCGCCAACGGAGTTACACCTTGATACAGAGGGTGGAGTCCACAATCAGCTGGCCATAATAAACCACAGAGTCTTCTCGAGGACCTAGATGAAGATAACTACAGAGAGGAAGGAGGGGCTTGAAAAGATTCACGTGTCCTGTTGATCTGAAAAGGTGGAGAAGTGGGCCAGCTGATGGTTTCCAGTCACTCCATGGATCTATCAGGCTTATACCCTAATATCTGACTCCCGAGCTTCAGTTGTTAATAAAACAATGATAGTAGCTGCAATTAAAATCATTACTGCACTCTCTCTGGTCACTGACGGTACTGCACCAGATGCATGACAGCAAGTCTCACAGACTTACCAATCTGTTGAGCATAGTCTCGGCTATAATAGAAAAGCAGTTCATTCTCAGGAGGGATGTCTTGTGAGGTACAGAAATAGATTTTTCCATCATGGGGATAAGCCACCAAATTCTGTTCTTCACGGTTCCTACATAATCACATGTAAAGAGAACAGGTTTCATTGTGTTGCTCAGGCTGGTTGTAAACTCCTAGCCTCAATTAATTTTCCATTCAGCCTCCTAAACAGCTAGGGCTCCAGGTGTATAACACCATACTTGGTTTAAGGGCACTTTCTATTCACTGCTGTGCACCAAACTAATGCGTTTCACACACTAGGCAAGCAATCCTACCAATAAGCTACATCTCCTGCCCTCTGAGTACAATAATTCTAAAATATATACTAGACATGCCATGCCCTCTATAGCAGAATCCAATATGGAAGATTAGATGGAACTATTTTCTCATCATTTCTGTAATTCTCTATCCACCCTGTTAGGGATTGTGAGAAACAATTTTTACTTAGGTACATAGGTGGTTATCCTTTATAGTCAGAAACAACACAGACTGTTACTAGATGAAAAATGAGTAAGTAAGTAGCTAGGCACGGGCAATTCACACCTGTAATCCCAGCACTCCAGAGACTGAGATAGGATTGATTACAGGAGGACTGCTCCAAGTTCCAGGTCAGCCTGATGTACATAATGACATCCTATTTCAAAACAAACCCAAGATAAATAACATGAATTGCTCCTGTTTGTTTTGAGACAGGTCCCAATCTGTGCTCAGGCTAACCCAGAACTTCGCTATGTAGCCCAGAGCAGCCTAGACCTTGCAGACATCTTCCTGCCTCAGGTTCCCAAGGGCTGGGCACTGGGTATCATAGGCCTGAGTTACAATGTTTGTGAAGTCTTAAAATTTCTTTATGACAAATATAGAAAGATAGAAAGCTAACGAAAATTAATTCCAATAATAGCCAGAAAAAGACTATCGCTGATATGAAGAGGCATTCACTAGCAAACTCATGGATCACTGCACCAGAGGTTGAATAAAATGTTTATTTAAAAAGAGACATACTCTGCTTTATAGTCACCCAGTCAACTATTACAGAATAAAATGCTGAAAAGGCATGGGCTTTAAGCACGTCGAGGGTGGTAACTTGTATTCTATAGCTCTTTCATATCTCATGTAAAGTTTCCTATTGAAAAACTATCTGAATGGTAAGGATCCTTTATCTAAACCCCCCTTACCTGGCTTTGCGCACAAACATCATCCAATTACACTCATTTTCATCCGTTGTGATGATGCAGAATTCTAGGACACCACTGTGGTATATCTGCCAATAGAAGGCATGCATACACATCAAGTGAACGGAAAACCTTTCCTTCACTCATCTAGTCAATGCTAGCTAGGCCTCTGCACGTTGACTTCACCACTCGTCCTATTTCCAGAAGTACGAGGGGGAGCACTAGCAGTCTTTAGGTGCTGCTCTGCGTATAGAACGACACCACTCTCGAGTACCTTTTAGCTAAAAAGATAAAATACAGTCTTACTTGTCTGTCTGTCTTTATCAACACTACCAGATAGGTGCTGTGGGACTGGCTATCTGCTGAGGACCACCCCCACCCATTTTTCCAGTCAGACATCAAAAACTAAAGTCCCCTATGATGCACTGCCTCGCTGTTTCAGTTCTGTACCCACCATTCTTTAAGATTCTATATCATGTTACTAGTATAGCTATTGATGTCAAAATCTTATATTCCTATTAGGAAACTAAGAGAGATAACTGCAGCTAATGCTAGAATTATTCTCTAAGCCAAATATTTGAGGAATGTTTAGTCAATTATAAATAACTTTAATGACAAGTGTGCCTTTAGTCCCAGCACTCAGGTGGCAGAGGCAGGCAATCTCTGAATTTGAGATAAGCCTGGTCTACACAGAGAGTTGCAGGACAGCACGGTTATACAGAGAAATCCTGTCTCAAAAAAAAAAAAACCAAAAACAAAAAAACAACAGAAAACATTTATTTTGTAAACAAAGTTCATAGCCTCAGCAGCCACAAGAAATCAAAATGCATAAAATGATTCAAATTAGAGCTCAGATAGTAGCCTGGTGGTTAACAGCACTAGCTGCTCTTGCAGAGGCTCTGAGTTCGGTTCCCAGCTCCCACACAGAGGCTGGTAACTGTCTGTAAATCCAGTTCCAGGGGTTGACACCCTCTTCTGGCCGCTACAGGCACTGCACAAAGTGGTACACATTCAGGCAACACACACACATATATAAAATAAAAATAAATCTTTTGAAGAGATCAAA
The DNA here is from genome assembly GCF_007827085.1 of Peromyscus californicus insignis. Classification (NCBI taxonomy): domain Eukaryota; kingdom Metazoa; phylum Chordata; class Mammalia; order Rodentia; family Cricetidae; genus Peromyscus; species Peromyscus californicus. Next base: position 2,872,947 of record NW_026294535.1, read on the forward strand.
ATCACTGCATTAATCCATAAAATGAAAATTATATCAGTTTATCCCCTATTTGTTCAACGGCTGGGACACTACTGTAAAGATTTTATAGCAGAAATAAGAGAATGTAGTACAAAATAAATAATGGACAGGTGAATGCACGCTCAGTCCTGGGAGATTTTGAGTTGTCCCTTTTTAAACCATCACAAAATAATGAAAACAGCCCAAAACGTCAAGCATGGCAGTGGCATGGTATAATCTCAACATCTGGGAAGCTAAAGAGGAAGGCTCAGAGACTGAAGCCAGCATGGGCAGCCAAAAGCCAACGAGGTTTCTTCAACACTGACCTTCCAGACATGGTTAACTGCCTTGTCTGTCCACTCTGCTACTTCCATGGAGTGGCTCTGCTGACCAATCAGAGGCCCGAAGCAAGTGCGCACAGGAATGGTCTCTGCAGTCCACACACCTATGAACAGAAGTACACCAACTACAGTGATTTAAACATAAACTAACAAGGGCACTAAGGCAGGGGCTAACAACTTCTATGTGTCAACCATCCTGAGACAGCTAAGACTTAGGGGCGAGCCTACAATAATAGACAAGAGCCCAAAAAGATGCGTCAGTGGGGAAAAGCACCTCTCCTGAAAGCCTAGTGACCTGGGGTCCACCTACAGAGTCCCACTACCAAAGTTGTTCTCTGACCTTCACATGTGTGTCACGGCATGTGTGCAACTATACTCACATAGCATGCACAGCATAGCACGTGTGCGCGCATGCTTGCGCGCGAGCACACACTTAAACTGAAATGCAGAAAAAACAAAATCAAATTCCTGCTGTACACACACAAAACCTACATTCCTCCATATCTTAGCAAGAGACCAGAAAACATTTTATCAAAAAAAAAACAATTTATATAAAATAAGTTTCCAAAAATCTCTTATGCTTAATGTATTGTATGATTATTATCTAAGTTGTTTAGTGCTTTCAAGATTCATGCCTGAGCTTAGGCTGAAAAATAATAAACCCAATTTGATATTTTCAAAGAGTTGGCACAGTAACTTGGAAGCTGTGTAATTCAGATACGGGTAAATAATGCCCTGGTCATCTAGACTCCTTCCTAAAGAGTGTTACACAATTATATTTTTTTAAAAATCTGCTTATCTTCCACACCACACAATTATCAAAGTCTAATTTTCCATGTTTTAATAGAAAATAAGTTTCAAAGAGCATGATAGCATGCCAGTTGTTGAGTGGATGTAAGAGCTGAGAACAGGTCTCCAAAGACTCAGGCCAGGATTTATGCTTCTATTCAATTCTGACTCAGGAGAGGCTCTGCACACAGCTTTACTATTCTCACCATCAGGGAAGTCAACTATTCCCTAACAGTACACATTTTAAGCCACTGACTTTTGAATCAACTAATCACTAATTACACACAAACTTACAACTCCACCCCATAAGGAAAGGAGACTTGATGGGATTATGTGGTCTCTTCCAAAATTCTTACCAACTTCTGTGCCCACAATGGACGGGCGGAGAACAAGTTGCTTTGGGAGGGACAGCCTTGCTCTGCTCTCTATCGGTGTGTCAGGAACAAAAGTCACTGGTCCGTGATCAGGGCAGTCTGAGGGGTAGGCTCGGTCACAGAGAGTGCACCCTGCAGGCAGCACGCGTGAAAGACACAGACGGGCGTAGTTCACATAGCTGTTCCCACTCGGTATCAAATGCGAATACTACATCAACCCGTAAGAAGGGTCTTCATTACACTTATCGGAGGGGCTCTCACTGACGGGCTTCTGAATTTTGGGCCCTATTGTTCACTATACTCAGAAGCTCTTCGGTATCCTTACCCGATGGTTTCATCCCCCTGCCATGGCCATGATTACTACCTTGACATAATCCCTCCCTGAGCTCCATCAGACATCTCTATGAGCACCTCACACACTGAAGCAGTCTCTAGAATGGACTCATCACTCCCCTCCCCACCTCTCAGCACAATGTTCATGGAATTTCGCATGCAGGAAACAGCTGTCTCCCGAGCACCACCCCCTTAGCCTACTACAAGCTCTAAATGACCATCCCACAAACATTCTACTTTCTTCATCTTACTTCGGTGAGGACAGGAAATCACCTTTTACTCAATTTCAGCGTTATCTCCCTACAATACTTGCCTCTAACAAATTTAGCAGCTCACACTGCAGTAGAAGCCCACAGCAATCCTTACTCCTAAAACCCTGACAGGTCTTAACAGCCCTGTATGTTCTGCTCCTACCTGTCTCCCTAGGTGACTGCTCCCTCAGCCCCATTTCCACTGCAACCATCTGAACCATTGTGAGTCTTTTCACTCTAGGCACTCACAGGTACCAACGGCTGTCTTCCTATCGACTGCCTACCACCTCTCCCGTCCTCCGGCCTGTGCTAACACATATGCTGCCGATCCTCCCACAGCCTAGTAACTTGTTCGTAAACCCCACGAGCTTAATCCCATCATGACACTTTTATTGTTACTATGTACTATAGCTGCCCATGCTCTGTTCAGGCCTCCCATCGGGCTACAGGTCTGTACTGTCTTGGTAGACTGCCCTATCCCCTCATCTGGCAGAGCACAGCGGACAGTGAGCAGATGAACAGTTTCTGGCATGGCTTAGCACAAAGTGAAACCAACAAATCAACCATTTTTGCCCAATCAAAAAGAACTTTCACACGTCCAACTATAGTAACTCATACACGCTAGGACAAACCACTACAGATCAACCTACATTTTCCTAGTTACTTTCTCCTGGCATGCGCTCAAAGAGCATAATGTACATCACCAAGATTACCTGTGCTAAGTTTTACTCCTGTAATGCTGTTTGGGAAATACCTTAATTATAGGGCTACAACTAGTTAGTAAAATACAGACATGACTATATTGTCTGTTTACTCCACAAAGTCAATGTAAGAACCAATAAACTGCGCATATAGTATTTGACTTGAAGAAATGGCACCAGATTAATAAAAGGATAGTATGAGAGCAAAGAAAAAGTTTAAAGTGGAATTCCTTTCTCCACTCCCTTAACTAGCGTCAGATTATATCAAACACTAGTCAGGACAATGGCATTCTAAAACCAGCATCTGGGATCTGTAGAGAGGGGTCAGCAATTAAGAGCACTTGCTACTCTTGCAGAGGATCCAGGTTTGATTCCCAGAACCCACATGATGGCTCACACTATTTGTAACTCTGGTTCCAGGGGATCCAGCACTGTCCTAGTTTCTGCAGGCGCTAGGCATGCATGTGGTACATATACATACATGTAGGCCAAACTCTCAAACACATATACTTTTAAAAAACAAAACCAAGTATTTCCAGAAGAGAACAGCGAAGCACACTCACAGATTGTAAACAAGGTTGCCATATTTTCCTTGTTTGAATTGGAGTCTTCCATTTGCAGCGAAGGTGGTACAAAAGCCAAGCTGTCTGAGGACACATCTACATGACCTGTCCCCATAGCAACCTCCTGCGTGATGGAAGAGACAGCCACAGGCTCTAGGCTAAGGCCAACTTCATGGAGGGAAACAGATTCTAGGGAAGCGAGGTTGTGTGAGGTAGAGAGTGCCACGCTTACAGAGTTGGTGCTCATGGCCACGGTGTGGATGGAGTCACTGAGGGCACTGTCAGACATCCCATTGACCCGATTTGCAATGTGGTCTGTCTCCATGACCACAGGAAGCTCCAGACCATTCCCATGAATGGGTATCACACCACCATGTCCTACAGTGTCTGCTGTAAGGTTGTTGCTCACAGAATCCACAGAGAGAGGTTCATGACTTCTGGAGCCATTTGGGATTTGCGAATGTTCTCCTGCAACACCATCCATTGTAAGCTCCTCTGCCATTCCATCTGTAGAGATTGGGCTGGTAACCCTAGAAACATTCTCCATAGTGATTGTTGTGTCCAATGCCACTTCGTGGCCATCATTAGGATGAAGACTTTGGGCACCATGTGTGTTCACAGAGCGAGAGTCTATTGAAACAACACCTAATTCTAGTCCAACATTTCCGTTGGCCTGATAGGGATCTAGTGCTGAAGGGCTGTTGGTGATAGACAACGCTGTATTACCATCAACGTTTATAGAGTTGGGGTGGATGTACTGAGGAGGTGGTCTGTCAGCTAAATAAGATAAAATGCCTGGGAAAAGAGGAGGGGTCAAAGAAGAGAGAGATTAGCACATTGTTAAATGTAAGAAATTTCAAGTGCTAGAAACCGTTTTCTTTACAAATAGAGCTGAGTTAAATAACCTGCTATTTCTTTAATGAATATCTATACTAATACATATACCATTCTGAGTTTCTTTATGAAACTCAAATCCTAAACACAGGAAGCTGATCTGATAAAGCCAACTAGAAACAACGTAAATGGAATCTCTAAGATGCTAAAATTTGATCCACCAAAAAAAAAGTAAATAATAAAGTGATTTAAGAACTTGTTATAAAATTATTAAAGCAATTGGGTGGTGGTGGTGCACGCCTGTAATCTCAGCACCAGGAAGGCAGAGCCAGGCGGATCTCTGTGAGTTTGAGACCAGCCTGGTCTACAGAGCGAGATCCAGGATAGGCACCAAAGCTACACAGAGAAACCCTGTCTCAAAAAACAAACAAACAAAAAAATTGTCAAAGCAAATTAAATGATTCAAAACAAGCCTATTTTACAGAAACTTTTTTTGGGAGGTGGGGGCAGGTTAGGATCAGACCCAGGGCCTCAAAAAAAAGTCTTACTATTAAACTACTTCCCAAGTCCAAAGCTATGCTTCCAAGGATATAGGATGTCATCTGAGGTACTTCTAGTGGGAGAGTATATACTAAAACACAGTATATTTATGAACCTCAAAAATGACCATACTGTCTTGCATTAAACATTCCATTTACAGCAACCTTCCCTAAATGCCTGAGTGTATTTTGCAAATATACACAAAGACACCCCTAAGAACATCAGCTATGACAATAAAACCTGGAAAAACCAAGCTGCCCAACAATAAAGACTAATGCAATAAGCCATTAAATATCCATTCAGTAGTCTGAATTCCTGATCTCCCTGCTTCAGCTTCCCAAACATTGGAATTAACACAGGTATGCTATCTAAAAAGACCATTATGGGTGTCGGGCTTGGTGGCACACCCCTTTAATCGCAGCACTTGGCAAAGAGGCGGGCAAGTCTCTGAGTTCAAAGCTAGTCTGGTCTACATAGTGAGTCCTTAGGCCAGCCAGGGCAACATAATGAAAGCCTGTTCCAAAAAAGGACAGGAGAGGGGTTATGAAAATCATGCAGTAGCAAGGGAAAATAAAAAGTGAAAAAAGACACACAACCGCAGAGAAATCACGGTCTTAAATCATGAAAAACTGTAACCAAAACGTACTCCAAAACGACAGAAGCACACCAGAAAGACAAATGTGGCCTCCTTTTTCCCTGTTTGTTAAACTGTCTGAAAAGATCATATGTAATACTTTTATAACAAAATAAAAAGTCAATAAGTTTAAGCACGACAGGCAGCTGGTTAATTATGGAATTAAAAATGTTACATCAATATTCAGTGATCATAATTCGTTTTATATAAAAGACTGGTTAGCTGGGATAGGGGGTGGAGGTAGGAGTAGGGGAGACTGGGGTGGCACATGCCTTTAATCCTAGCACTCAGGAGGCAGAGGCAGGTGATCGAGGGCAGCATGGTCTACAGAGTGACTTCCAGGACAACCAGGACTACACAGAGAAACCCTCTCTCAAAAAAACAAAACAACAAAAAAACAGAATTGTACCATAGGGAACTGGAAAATGACTCCGCAGGTAAATCACCACTATGTAAGCCTAAAGACCTGAGTTTAGATTCCCAGTGCCCATGTAAATTCCAGGAGGGCATGATGGCCTAACAATAATCCCTGGAACAAGTTGGTTAGTTACACTAGCTATTGAATCAGCATGTTCCGAGTTCAGTGAGACCTAGCTTCAATATGGAAGGTCAAGAACAACTGAGTAAGACACTGACATTAACCTCTAGCCTCCACAGGCACCAATATATACCTGCACACTCAACACGTGTAAAGAAAAAGCTGTAACATACACCAGGTATGGTGGAGCTCGTCTATAATCCTGATACTAAGTTTGAGGCCAGCCTTGTCTACATAGCAGGTTCCAGGGCTACAAGCAAGACCCTGTCTCAAACCAACAACAAAATCCTCCTCATGCCAGTAATCTAGCCCTTTGAAAATGGGAAGCAAGAGTATTAGGAACAAGGTCATTCTCTGCTACAGAGGCAGTTGCCAGTCTCAAAATAAAATAAAAGGGGCGCTAGGCGGTGGTGGCGCACGCCTTTAATCCCAGCACTCAGGAGGCAGAGTCAGGTGGATCTCTGTGAGTTTGAGACTAGCCTGATCTACAGAGCGAAATCCAGGACAGGCACCAAAACTATACAGAGAAACCTGTCTTAAAAAACCAAAAAAAAGCCGGGCGGTGGTGGCGCACGCCTTTAATCCCAGCACTCGGGAGGCAGAGGCAGGCGGATCTCTGTGAGTTCGAGGCCAGCCTGGTCTACAGCGCGAGATCCAGGAAAGGCGCAAAGCTACACAGAGAAACCCTGTCTCGAAAAACCAAAAAAAAAAAAAAACCAAAAAAAAAAAAGGGTTTCGGATGTATCTTAGTGGTAATATGCCTTTCTATTATGCATGAGGCCCTAGGTTCAATCCCCACCACTCCAAAAAAACCAAAACAATTAAGAGAATTAAAACTACACTAACAAGACTATGGGAAAAAAAAAAGAATTTCCTTAATTAAATTGCTTCCTTCATATTGAACTATATGCATGTTCTAAGCAAAGCACACAAATATCAACACACCCAGAGACTAATATCCAATAATAACAGAGAAAAAGATGTTCATTCTAACCTCCAGAAGCTAAGGTCAGAATGGTTCCATCCCGCACCCCCACCTTCCTCCACACAGTAACTACAAAACTTACCAGGTAGAATGGTTCTGAAGTAACTGCTCTCTAGGTGAGGGTAAGGTGGCGGAGGTAGGGTGTAGTTTCTTTCAGGTAACCCACACATCACCCCTCGATCTCCAATTCCCATGGGGAGCATCAGAGACAAGGCAGAAGGCAGAGAGCTCAGGGAGGGGCCCAGGTTTGGAATTGCCACCGGGAGACCTTTAAAAAAATCGCTTTTCTTAATTAAAAGAAGATTAGTAACTAAAAACCACTGGCAAAACTCTTGGAATTTAGAGAAACAAAAGAATCTCCCCAGTACCCTTTGTAACCCAAGACAGTATTGGGCAACATCTATAACAACCAAACAATCCTAGTCCCCAAATTACTTCTTGGAAAGGGTCTATGTAGCCCAGGCTGACCTATGATCCAGTGGAATGCTGGGATTACAAGTGTGCATGACCAAACCTGGCCCTCAGATTAGTGTGTATGTGTGCACATCAGGTTATTTTAAAGTGCTAAGCTGACCCTCCAGTTGTTTCTCCCAAATACCAAAACAATTAACAATCTAGTTGCATAATAGCTCAGAGAACAAATTACATTAAAAACAACAAAGCAAGGCTGGAGAGACAGCCTAGTGATTAAGAGCGTGAACTGCTCCACCAGGACCAGAGTTCAATTCCAGCAGCCATTTCAGTCCTCCAGGCCAGACCCTCTGCAAGGCACCTGCCCTCGTGTGCATATACTTACACATAACTAAAAACAGTAAAAATGACTCTTTAAGGTAAATAAGCATTAAAAAACAAACTGTTCACAGGTGCGGTCTCTTGCAGTGATAACTTTTTTAAAGCTTTATTTTCCCTTTTCATCATGATACACTTCACTTTGAAAGGACTCAATTGCTTGCATCATGGTGCATTACTTCAGTCCCAGAACCAGGAAGGCAGAGGCAGAAAGAGTTTTAAGCTGAGCTTGGGCAACATAGTGAGACCCTGTTTAAAAATGTAACAAACAAAAACCAGCTATGTTTGTACTCTGAATTCATCCAGATTAAAGTTAGACACGGATCGCTATGTGTTTATTTTCAGCCCTTTCTTTCTGTGCTATACTTCACAATCCACAGTCTGACCCTTAGGCCACACCTACCTTGGATCACACCCACTGGCAGAATGCGTAAATGACTTTTCCTGTGCTTAAGCATCAAATGAATATCCACCAACTTAGTTAGTGCTGATTTGCATGCTTCAGCCAAAGGGAGTATTTTTTAATACAAGCCTTTTCTAAATAAGACTATCTACTAAAAGAAATGCCTAAGAGATAAACAGATGGGTTAGCAATTTTTTAAATGAGAGTTTCAAGGCCAAAGCTGGCCTTCAACTCCTATCTTCCTGCCTGTACTCTTAAATGCTGAGGTTAGAGCATACGTCATTATGTTTTTTTAAGTTTTTGTGGGGCTGGAGAGATGGCTCAGCAGCTAAAAGCATTTGCAACACTTATAAAGGACCCAGGTTCAGAGCGTTAGCACCCACATGGTAGTTCACAACCATCTGAAACTTGAGTTCCAAGGAATCTGACTCCCTATTCTTGCCTCTGTGGGCACCAGGCACCCATGTGGTACACAAAAGTGATCCTGGGTCTGCTTCAGGTTATCAGTGTGTAAAGAAGCACCATGTTTTCAACAGAGTCCAACAAAAGACACAACATCACATAAACAAACTTTAATTTTTAAAATTTTTTTGTGTTGACACTTTAAGGAAGGAGATGCTAATTTCAATTTATCTGACTTAGCTGCTGCATTTTACTAATTCAGGGTATAATTCACTACAAAGAACTACTGAAATATCTTTTACACATTACTTAAAATACTAAACATAAAGTCCAATACAACATTACAATGCTACATATCCTTAACATTAATAGCTTACTCATTTTTCACTTCAATGTTTCAGAACCAAGTGTGGTGGCACATGTCTGTAATCCCAGCACTTGAGAGATGGAGCCAGGAGGATCAGGAGTGCAAGGTCACCCTGGTTATATTAAGATTGGGGTCAATCCAGGTTACGTAAGACCAGTTCTCAAACAAAACAAAATCTCCCAACAACAAAAAAAGGGAGTTATATGCTAAGGCATGGGATAGGGAAGAATGAGCTTCCTCCATCCTGTGTCTCTGCAGATGCCCATGCTCACAGTGACTTCACACAGGAGCTCCATCTCTCGCACCGCTTTCCCATGAAGCCGGCCTCGCACATTCCTACAGATATTCGGTTTCCCATCTAAGACAGGGCCGATCTCAAAGAGGAAATTTAACTGATTCTCTCTATTAATTAGGGACATGATGTCAAAGTGTCAACCAGATGAGTATGAGAAGCCCCAGATAAAAAGCCAAGTCAATTTCAGCTCTGGATCAGAGAGACTAACCCAAAAGAAACGATGAGAAAAAAGCGGCCACTCCCATCCACTAGGATGCTGCAACTATACAACACACTTGGCAGAGGCCACTCACTGCTTTCTCTGTACTACCCTAAAATGCACGCAGATCCGAGCCCAGTGCTCAAGTGCAATGGCTCCCACTCACCTGGGGCAGGGATGGCGCTGTGAGAGGGAGAGGCAGCCAAACCCAGGTGACTTCCTGAGACCGGCAGGGCATTGTTCACAGAGGATGAAGACAGCTGCTCCATCCCCACTGGGCTCAAATTCATGTCATTCATCCTAGGAAAAACACACACCATAGCAACCTCATGTTAAAAGAGCCAAGAATCTAGGGATGGGGAGATGGGACCTGACCAACTGCTCTTTATGCACATGTCTCTGAAACCACAAGAAGGAACTGAGATTCAGAGTTAACAATGCATGTCAATATCTCCTACCATACACAGGACTGGAATTCAGCCTACCTTGTTCCAAACCCTACACAAGCACCCAAAGACACAAGTCTACAATCTACAGCTCCAGCTATGGTGGCTTATTTTGTCTGTTTGTTTTGTTAAATCACCCAAGCTTTTCTTCTCATGGTAGTTACTATTTCCATTGGGCTTATCTGCTCAGACTAGTAGTTTTTAGGCATTCTATTTTAAAGTACTCAAATAGTTTTACTAACCCTCTTTATAGTGAGTTAAAAGTAATCCTGAGTCTGATTCAGATTACCAACAGCATAAAGAAGCACCATGTTCTCCTAAGAATCAGTATTTCTTAAAATCTGTATCAATATCTTATTAAACAATAATCTTAATACCCTCACACACTGAGGTTCATCATGCAAGCTTTGCTAGAACTCTACTAAAACAATTTTGAATTTTCACACTAATTCTGCGTAGGAAGGTAGATGAGGAATTAAGGCTTAAAGATGTAGCATATGCCTCAAATCACAAAGTAGCTCAATAAAAGGGCATCAACCACCCTGCAAAGGACTGCCAAAGATATTCCAACACGTCGGACTCTATTAATACACAGACCATTTTCAGACAGCCGAAGAATCAGGAGATCACCTTTTCTGTACAGCCCTTCTTGCAATGCCGCTAAGCACATCTAAAGGAGTAGTGATGCTGAGTGAAAAAGCCAGTACTGGCAGTTGTTATTTAAAGGCATTAGTTTTAGGCACAGAAGTAGGGAGGCTGAGGCAGGAGGATTGCCAGAAGGTCCAAGCTTACCCTGTACTGAATGGTAAACTCAAGGTCAGTCTAGACTACATAGCAAGATCTTGCCTCAAAAGAAAATATAGAGGGCTGGAGAGATGGCTCATGGGTTAAGAGCCCTTCCCGCTCTTCCAGAGGACTTGAATTCAGTCTGCAGTAACCATGTTCAGTTCCCAACATCCCATCAGGTGCCTTCACAAACCTGTGCTCCAGCTCCAGGGGGTTCCACACCCTCCTATGGCCTCCAAGGGCACCTGCACACACGGCATAGGCACAGACACACACATATAATTAAAATAAATAGTTTTAAATCTATACATATTAGTTTCTAATCAGAAGTTAGAGACCATACTATCATTTACAGAAGGCTATTCAAAGATCTCTAATGACTTGCCACCCTACTCTATATTCACTGGAACACGTAATTTACTCCTGCCTCTCCTAAACCACATACTTCAAGGTTGTGTGATGGTAAACCTCCGCTGTCAACCAGTGGACTTAGAATCACATGGGCATACATCTCTCAGTGTATCTATGAGGATGTTTCCAGAAAGGTTTAATTGAAAAGGTAAGATGCACACTGAATGTGGTGGGGGACACCCACATTCAATGGGGTAGGATGATCCTGTACTAAATGAAAATGAGAAAGCAAGCCCATCACCAGCATTTCCCTGTGCTTCCAGACTGCAGGCTGCCATGTCACTAGCCACCCCCCCCACCCCACCCCCACCATGGACTGTCCCCTGAACTGTAGGTCAGAGCACACCATCTTCTCTAGGGCGCTTCTTGGCTTGCATTTTGTCATAGCAACCAGAATGTTAGCTAACCCAGTGTGTTGTCCTCTTTTTCTAATTCGTGAAGAGAGGGCTGAGGATGGATATGAAGGTTTGGAGGCAGTTCTCAACTTCCATGTTGTTGAGGCAGGGTCTTTATTATTTTTGCTGAGCTACATTCAGGCTAGCTGGTTTGCAGCTCCGTCCAAGGTGATCCCCGGTGTCAGCCTCCCATTTCCCTAAGGAGTGCTAGAATTACAATGCACAGCACTGCATACAGCTTTGTATGTGGGTTCCAGGGACCCAACTGGAACTGTCAGCCTCCCTACATAGCCAGTGCTTTTCTTCACTGAGCCATTTCCCCAGTCCTGCACTGGCACCTTAACCCCATTTTAAGAAGAAAGCCTAGATTTTGAGGTTAAAGAACAACCTAAAATCACGTAACTAGTCAGAGGTATAGCTGAGTTTTGATCTCAGATCTAATTTAAGATGTCCAACCTCTTAGCCTAGTAACAAATTATAAACGAACTGTTTTTTGCCTTTTACAGAGTCAACGAACTGTTTTTGCCTTTTACAGAGTCCTATTTACGTTAGGACCTGGCTAAACGGTGAGGTATGAAGTCCTATATAGACCTGTTTCTTGAATTACACTATATCCACAGGGTAGTCATAAAACAAGCTTTTGGACATCAACTAAGCATGAAAGACCGTAAAGCAATGCCCACTCATCACCCTGACCAGAAAAACCACTAGAACCACAGGTAAATGAGGTACACTATCTGAAGGACCACAGACCAACAAAAGTCAATTTTTTTCTCACAAAGGAATGGAAACTCCCTGTAGCCTAAAGAAGCCATGCTATTTAACTCAGAGTTTCTAGGCTCCAGCTAGTTTAAAACAAACTTCTCTGACTTTTCCCAGCTGCAACCATACCTAAAACATCACCACTGGAACCATAAAACCTAAAACATACCAACCACAGTAATTTTAGAGCAAAGTGTGTCGCTTCACTTCCTATTCTGAAAGTTCCGAATGTTAAACTTTATGTCAGAATAAACATCGGTGTGAAATCCTAGGCCTTCTCAAACCAGTTCAAATCAAACTTTAATGGCAGAGGCTCAGCAGATTTCTGCTTTGTTGTGAGTCCCTAAACTGTGATGACCTCAACAGCCATAAACCAAAGGTAATAAGTAGTCAAAGACAGAAGACATTAGGAAGGAATGCACACTGTGATCCTCAAAAGGCTCTCTCCTCCAGAAGGACAATTCCATTCTACCTACCTGTCTCACATCACATCCTAAGAAAACCTACAGATACTGAATTCTGTCTTCTTCACTTTGACATCTTCGGCAAATCAGTCTGTTTTTATGTTTATAAACAACCTACATTATCATTTGTTAGATGCAGATCTCACACACTGTCTTCTGGAAAAATACGATCACTTTGCAAGATGCATCGACCAGCTCCAATAATTTCAATCAATACGTTTTTTCTTCCACATTCCAAACAGACTTTTAAAGGATTCTGAAAAATACCAGCTAAATACAACTTCGTCTTTGGTTTGTTTCTATACTGTGCTAGCACAGTACCTTCTAATTCGCAAAGCTTGCACAATTAATAACTTAAATCTCCGCACTCCACCATCCCCGGCTAAAGTTAACCCCCAAACCCAAAGGTGAAGGGCGATACTACAAAAACAGACGACTCGAATTAAAATATCAACGCTACCGTAACTCAAAGACAGAAAAAAGGTGTCAAGCAGCTAACAATGTGTAGTTACTCTAAACAATCACTCACACCTGGAATCAACTAGTACTCTGGATTTTTTTTTCTGGGGGCCTGGGGGAGGGTTAGGTTCGGGTGCTCCAATCCATTCACATGTCACACATACAGGTATCCAAACAAAGACTCCCTCCCCGGCGGTATCCTCCCGGCTTGCCCGGCCCTCCTCACCTGCGCGGGCAGTGCAGAGGACCGACGTCCGACTGGAGCGCGCCGGGGCCGGTGTCACGTGCTAACACATCCCGCGGGTGGCCGCGCCTCCCCGGACCGCCGGACGTCTCCGAGGGCTGGCGGCCTCGCTCCGCGTCCAGTGCGGGGCATGCTGGGCGGCGCCCGGGGCTGTTGTTCCGGAAGCGCCGGCAGCCCGGCTGGCCGACCTGGAAGGGAAGAAAAGCGATCAGCCCCGGCCTTTCCCCGCCCTGGCCGCCCTAGCCCACCCGGCTGCGTCGCCCACCTGAGGCCCGTGCTGGGGAGCACCGGCCCAGCCGCCCCGCTCTTCATCCGGCCGAACCTCGGCCCGGGAGCCCTGGTTCGCCCGGGACCCCAAGTACGGCTCCCCTAACGTTTCCCGCCCGGCCCCGCCCAGTGAGGCCCACCTCCTCAGGGCCGCACCCCCCGGGCACGTTTCCGGTTTCTCAGCCACTCGGGGCGCGTTTCCGGCTCCTCAGCCACTCCGCGTGCGTGCGGCCTGACCATTGCCTGCGCGGCGACCTTCCGTTCTTCTTAGTCGCACCGCCCACTCTCTGCGCGTGCGCACCCGGGGAGTGGGCGGGCTTCGAGAAGCTCCGCCCACAGCATTGTAGCGCTGGTGGGCCTCAAGCCAATCCAATCGAGCGCCGAGTAATCGACCCGCCGTTGCTAGGGGGCCAAAATTGATGCACTTGGTAGAGGTTCATTCTGAACTCCAAGGTTCTCCGGACTCTTTTCGGTCCTAATGGCATGTCCTCAAGTAGGGAAGCATGACTCCACATAGCACAGTGTGAAATACAGGATTAGGCCAGACGGTGGTGTGGCCCAGGAGTAATTGGGTTTCTATTCTGAAACTCTTGTACCCTATGTGAAGTTTCTCTGCTTCCATGCCATAAATGATGGTGCTAGGATTTGTGCAGGTTTCCTTCTCCCCTCTTTGCCTTTCCATCCCTACCTCATGGGCAGTGCTAAGAATGCCACACCAACTGCTTGGTAGCCAACTATTTACATTATGTTTATTCATGTGGGTGGGTGGGTGGATGTGCACGCTGTCACTAGAGCAAACATACATGTGAAGGTTGGAGAGCAACTTACAAGAATCCATAGAGAAAGTAAGAAAGGCAGTGGCGCCTTTAATCCCAGCACTCCCGAGGCAGAGGCAGGCAGATCTCTGTGAGTTCAAGGCCAGCCTGGGCTACAGAGGGAGATCCAGGACAGCCAAGGCTACACAAAGACACCCTGTCTTGAAAAAAAAAAAAAAACAAGCAAAAAATTGATGAGTTTTGTCATATGTAAAAATACCTTAGAAAGTCAAAAGTTGGGCATGGTAGTGCACATCAGTAATACCATACTTAGGAATGCTGAGGCAGGAGGATCAGAAGTTCAAGGTCATTCTGGTTTACACAATAAGTTCTAGGCAAGCCTGGGCCACAAAAGATTCCAGGAAGTTGTAGCCCAGCATGTAAAGATACTTTCTATATAGGCATCATGACCTGAGTTCGATCCCTGGAACTCACTCAAAGGTGAAAGGAGAGAATCAGCTCTACAACGCTGGCCTCTGACCACCACACGTGTGTCCTGGCACACGTGCCCACACATATCATACGCCCACACAATATTTTCTTTCGATTTTTGAAGAGCCTCCATGATGGCTCAGCAAAGCCTGATTAGTATATTTTCAGTTCCCAGAACCCCTCATGGTGGATGGAGAGAACCAATCATAAGTTGTGCTCCGATCTCCACATGCATGGCATGACACATGTGCATATACACACATGTGTGCTCATGCACACACATACACACACTCACACATACACACAGACAAACAAACTAATGGGCTAGAGAGACTGTTCAGCGGTTACGGGTATATACCGCTCTTACAGAGGACACAATTAGGTTGCCAGCACCCATGTCCAGTGGCTCACAACCTCCTGTAATTTCATCTCCAGGGAACCTGATGCCCTCTTTCTGGACACAGCAGACACCTACGTATATGCACATACCCACACACTAACAAACACGTACAAATATTTTTTAATTTACCTTAGATTTATTAATTTTTATTTTAAGTATATGAGTATTTTGCTTGCATGTATGTCTGTATGGTATGCATCCTAGAACTGAAATTGTGGATGGTTGTGAACTCCCATGTGAGTGCCGGGAGCTGAACCCAGGTGCTCTGCAAAAATAAGTGTGCTTAACTGCTGAGTCATCTCTCCAGCCCCAATTTTAAAAAATATTTTAAATAATAAATGCAAAAAAAATCTTTTTTTTCAGTATTTCCAGGCAGGGTTTCTCTTTGTAGCCCTGGCTTGTCCTGGAACTCACTCTGTAGACCAGGCTGGCCTTAAACTCACAGAGATCCACCTGCCTCTGCCTACTGAGTGCTGGAATTAAAGGCATGTACCACCACGGACCAGCAAAAATCGTTTTTAAAATATCACTTCATGGGGCTGGCAAGATGATTTAGTGGATAAAGGCGCTTGCCACCAAGTATGACAACTTTTACACACATGTATGCATGCTCACACACATACAAATATGTAAATTTTTAATATTTTATTTATTGTGTATACAGTGTTCTGTCTGCACGTACGCCTGCACTCCAAAGGAGGACACCAGATCTCATTATAGATGATTGTGAGCCACCATATGGTTACTGGGAATTGAACTCAGGGCCTCTTGAAGAACAGTCAGTGCTCTTAACCTCTGAGCTATCTCTCCAGTCCCACAAATAAATAAATTTAATGAAATATTTTTGAGACAATGTCTCACTATGTATAACTCTGACTGGCCTGGAACTCATTATGCAGACCAGGCTGGCCTGAAACTCACCAAGATCCACCAATCTCTGCCTTGGGAGTACTTGGATTAAAGGCATGCACCACCATGCCCAGCCAATAAAAATGTTTTTTTAATTGCTCTCAAATTGAAGAATTCTCATTCCATTTCCTAGACTAAGTTTTGCTGAGTGTACTTTCTTGTTGTACCCATAACTATAATTATGAATTGTTTGGTTTTCTATTTTCCCCGAAGTGACTTTAGGAACAAGTTACCTGAAGAGGGAAGACCGGCCCTGTGTGTGGATAGCACGTACCACGGACTAGAGTCTTAGACTGAACCAAAAAGGGGAAAGGAGAGAGACAGGACGTGCCAGCATTCACTCTGCCTCCTGACGCTAGATGCAGTGTGACCATTGATCCCGTCACTCTGCCTCCCGTCACAGCCAAAAGAAACCCCTCTTTTCTTAAGCTGTTTGTTGCAGGTATTTATTTGGTTGTGGTGGTGAGAAAAGTAATACATATGCTTTGCTCTTTCGTACAGGATTGAGCATGCTTCCTCAGCAGCAGCGGTGGTAGCAACAGTAGAGGCAGGTTTGTCCTCCCTCTCCTCTTCTCCATACTGAGGATTCAACCAAAGCTTTCTGCACGTGAGGCAAGTGGACCCTCTACCACTGAGCTGCATTGCTAGCCCTTGGTTTCTGAGACAGAGTCTCACTGTGTAGCCTAGACCAGCCCTGAATTTGATCTCCATCTGCCTCACCATCCCCAGGGCTGGGATGACAGTGGTGTGCCACCATACTTAGCACCCAAATAGCTTTCCTGATGAATTTTAGAATCAGCCATTTATGGTTCAAGCCTGGAATGCCCTTTTCTTACTCATACCAAGGTGCCATACAGGTAAACAGGGGCCTTAAAAAACTTGTGCCGAGCAGTAGTGGCACACACCTTTAATCCCAGCACTCGGGAGGCAGAGCCAGGCGGATCTCTGTGAGTTCGAGCCCTGCCTGGTCTACAGAGTGAGATCTAGGATAGGCACCAAAAGTACACAACGAAACCCTGTCTCGAAAAACAAACAAACAAAAAAAACAAAAAACAAAACAAAACAAAACTTGTGGTAAGGGGTTTCCTTAAATAACAGAATAAAGACAAAATCAGCAGAAAATGACTAATATATTTACTGCATTAAAACTTTCCATTACTGGGGATTGGAGAGATGGTTCAGTTGTTAAAAAAATAAAACAAAACAAACAAAAAAAAAAAACACTTGCCGCTCTTGCAGAGGACCCAGGTTCAGTTCTCAGTGCACACATCAGGCAACATACAGCCTCCTGTAACTTCAGCTCCAGAGGATCCAACTTTCACTTCTGACCTCAGAGGACACCTGCACTCACAGGCATACCCACACAGACAGACACGCATATGAATAAATAAAAATCTTTTTTTTTTTAAATATCTGGGCTAGTGATGCAGCTCAGTGGTGGAGTGCTTGCCTAGCAATATTGAGGCCCTGAGGCCAACATGCAAATGTATGAGTACACACACACACACACACACACACACACACACACACACACCCCTATAATTTTCTATATGGAAGTCTTTGTAGACAAGGTTAAATTTTTTAAATGTTTGAAAGAACAGAAAAATACTAATAAATAGTACTAAATAATTATGGCTCTTTAAATTTTGCTGAAAAACGATATGATCTTTCAACTAGAGTGCAAGGGTATGGGTAAAGGATTGATAAAGCTCTTGCTTCTCTGCATGACAACTGACCTACACCTAGCATTCTTCTATCTGTCATTCTGAACCCTGGTGAACTCCCCACACCATTAGGCAACCTCACCTACATTAAAGCAAATTATATTTCAACTGACAGCTGTAAATACTGGGCCTCCCTGAGTGTAGAAACTCTTTGAGACCTCTGAGGTCAGTGGAAGCTCTTCTCTTGGAATGGTGATTAAAATATATATATATTCCCAGCACTAGGGAGGCAGAGCCAGGCAGATCTCTGTGAGTTCGAGGCCAGCCTGGTCTACAGAGCGAGATCCAGGACAGGCACCAAAACTACACAGAGAAACCCTGTCTCGAAAAACCAATATATATGTGTGTATGTATATATAAATATACATACATACATACATACATACATACATACACACATACAGGCTCCTAAGGGCAGGAAACATGGACAGCCCAGCAGCTGCAGCACCTGTGTGACTGGGTCTGGCTTCTTTGCGCCTGTTACCTAGCTGCAGGGGGTTGGGGATGGGGAGTCCTGAGCAACACCCTGGGTTGCTGCAGTGATTCCCGATGGACCACCAACTGTGCAGTAAAGAATGGGATCTACCTCTAGGTGGAGATGGTCCTTGTCTCTTCACTTAAGAGTTAATCTAATGGGTCAGGGAAGGAACCTGGCTAGAGGACCAGCCCTAGGAAGGGTGGTTCACCTTAGATAATGTGCCTTTTCTTTCCAGAATTCCTGTCCCTTACTGCATTCCCTACTACCAGAGTCACCAAGAAGTTCGGCTGGATTTGCCCAGCTTTCTGAAGCCTGATGCAGAAACACCTACTCATCTTTCCTCCCTCTGTCTTTTCCTTTCGGGTGATACCTAGATCTTGAAGTATGATTTAAACTTTCTAATGCTTTGGGCTTCCTTGCTCTTTCTGAGTCTCCCGTCCTAATGTAGACTGCCTGCCACCATGTGGCTGACCTCCCTGCCACCTTATGGTGACTTCTGTTCCTTCTAGTCTCCTTTCTCTCTCTCTTCCGGGCAGCTGGAGATGGGAAGCTTGCCTGCTTGGGTTTTCCTCTTAAACTCTGACAAGCTGTCCTCAAGCTTCTGGTTGAGTCTATTCTTTAATTCCCCTATTACCAAAACTGAGAACCCCAAGAGGGGACCCTGATTTTCCAAGGATTATATGACAGCTCTGTGGGGACTCCCTGAGACTTCAGATACCACATCTTTCCTGATTTTTAGTTCTTTAGTTGGCAGAGAAGATAAACCTGCTACTGCACTCTGGGCTGGCACCAGGCCCTGCTCCGAGCTGCCATTCCTGACCTACATCTTCCCAAATGATTTGGGGTTTAAAACGTAGTCTCTCTCTATACTCCAGGATAGACTGGAACTCACAATCCTCCTGCCTCAGCTTCAGCTTCTAGCCCGCCTTATATGAGACATCTGAGGTTGGAGAGAAACTTTAGGTCAAACAGATGGTAAAGTTAGCATCTGACTGTTTTTATTATAGTTTTATAAGTCCTGTATATATTTCTCCCTGCTTTGTGACTTTCTAAGGAGAAATAAAAAAACAAAACGGGGCTGGAGAGATGGCTCAGAGGTTAAGAGCACCGACCGCTCTTCCAGAGGTCCTGAGTTCAATTCCTAGCACCCACATGGTGACTCACAACCATCTGTAATGAGATCTGGTGCCCTCTTCTGGCCTGCAGTCAGACATGTTGTATACATAATAAATAAATAAATCTTCAAAAAAAAAAAAACCAAAAACAAAAACAAATCTATTCACCTGAAATGGGGAAGGAGTGGACAAACCAAAGAAACCTGACTTAGAAAATAAGGAAGTTTTTTGGTGTTATTTACAGGAGCATGGGCAACTTGTGAGCAACTGTACCACAGAAAAGTCTCTCTCTCTCTCTCTCTCTCTCCCTCCCTCCCTCCCTCTCCTGTCTTTCTCTGTCTCTCTCTCTCTGTCTCTCTCT
Organism: Peromyscus californicus insignis; assembly: GCF_007827085.1. Taxonomy (NCBI): domain Eukaryota; kingdom Metazoa; phylum Chordata; class Mammalia; order Rodentia; family Cricetidae; genus Peromyscus; species Peromyscus californicus. The sequence continues at coordinate 2,892,750 of NW_026294535.1, forward strand.
CTCTGTCTTTCTCTCTCTCTCTCTCTCTCTCTCTCTCTCTCTCTCTCTCTCTCTCTCTCTCTCTCTCTCACACACACACACACACACACACACACACACCTGGCAATTTTACCTCTTTTCTTTGAGGTAGGATCCCATGTAACCCAGGCTAGCCTTAAACTGGCTATAGAGTCAAGGTGGCTTTGAACTCCTGATCCTCCTGTATCTTCCTCCCAAGTGCTGTGATTGTAGGTGTGTGCTATCATGCCTGCCTGTATAAAGATACAGCGGTGATGGGTCTGAGAGGAGTGTCCTGTGACTCTCTCCCTCCCTAAGGCAGAATGCTTGCCCCATTACCAGCCCTTCGTGTTTCATTGCCATGACGGTGGCCAAGGTCTCCGAGGGTCACTGCAGTCTCCCGGCTTCATGGTGGTGCCGCTCATGTCAAGACTGCAGGAAACAACTATAGCACATTCCTCAGAGAAAGAATTTATAAGAAAACTTGGTCCAATAACCGTGAATGCTAATAATGTATCTGTAGGTCTGGCTTGAATCAGTGTATCGCTGGAGTGTTCTGTACATGTCCTCTTATTTTAAAACCCATTAGATTGACAATATAAACCACGTGCAGTTTATAATAAGTAAACAGTAGAGAGATCTATGAAGGACAATGGTCACTCTTCTATGACCAGTGACACACTTTCTAGGCAACCAATGACAAAAATGTGGTATACATCTTTCCACTTCATTCTCCATGTCTGCACAAACACATAAAGACATGTATGTCACCTGTCATGGTGGCACACACCTGTTTTTTCTACACTCAAGAGGCGGGGGCAGGAGGAGTTGGAAATTGGGGCCAGCCTGGGCTATACAGTCCTGTTTCAAATCCAGACATGTATAAATGTATACATCATGTAAAACTGTTTTATGTTCCTATTGCAAACATTAGTCTGTAATTTTCTTCCTTGTGCTTTGCTCAACACATTTTTATATTACTGCAAATACTTACATATGTCTTACTCATTATTTTTAATAAACCATAAAGATCTGTAAGCATTACTCTTTTCTTTATGGCTAAGTATTCAGACTGTGTCCTGTATCCTCCTCACCCCACTCCCTTGGGAGAGGACCTATAGCTAACCTTAGCCCTCTTTTTACTTCTTCTTTTGAGACACAGTCTCACAAGGTGCCCAGATTGGCTCTGAACTCACTCTGCAGCCCAGGCAGGCCTTGAACTTTCTTTTCATTTTAAGATTTATTTTATTTTTAAAACTTTAATTGTTTCTTTTATTTTTTCAGACTATAATATAATTATATCATTTCCCCTTCTCTTTCTTCCCTCTACGACCTCCCATATACTGCTCCTTGCTTTCTTTCAAATTCATGGCCTCTTTTTTTAAAATTGCTGTTACATACATTATAAACATATATATTTCCAATACATAAATAAGTCTTACCAACACAACTGTGTAAACACAGCTGAACATGGATGAACAGCAATAGACATGTTATTGTGGACAGGAAAAGCCCAAGAAGCCTCGGCCTTACACAGAGAACTACAGGCAAATAAGGAATGTTGAAATCAGATAGTCTTCCCCAGGGAAGAGCACACCAACTGGTTATCCAATACCACACGGTCAGCCCTGAAAACATACCTACAGGTAGCATGACACAGGCCTGGAACTTGTAATCATCCTCCCAAGCCTCCCAAAGTAGCTGGGATTACAGGTGTGCAGCACCAGGCCCAGCCCCTTTTCTTTTGAACTCACTACAAATGCTGGGGTCGGTATTGATCTGCATGTACAAATAAACCCATAGCAATGCGTTTATTTGTGGGACAAAACTGTCCACATTTCTGGATCAAAGGCAATGGGATAATACACTGCTTATTCTAATCCTTGCTTCCCCAAACACTTGTGTGTGCTCCCACACCGTCGTCCTCAAACCCTTAACATCACCAGTCGTGGGTTGACCTTTACGTGTTTTATTTTTTTAAGACAAGGTCTCACCGTACAGTTCTGGCAGGCTTGGAACTTGTTATGTAAACCAGGCTGGCCTGGGACTCACACAGACCTGCCTGCCTGTGTCTCCCCAGTGCTGGGATGAGGTGTGCATCACCACACCTGGCTTTCGGGCTTTTTATTTGCTGTCAGCCTGAGAAAGAAAAACAGATCTAAGTCATGTCCCTGTTTTCAGTGATCTCATTTTCTCTTGTCACTCTTAGCAGGAAGGTCAAATCTTTGACTTGGCCCAAAGCCGCTTGTGGTCCCAGAGTCTACATGCCCTGCAGGAGGCTTATCTGCTCCTAGGAAGGCTTTCTCAATTCATGAAAAAATGATGCCATGTTGAGCGGCTTGCCAGTGTGAGCCTATGGGGAACTACGCCTTTTTAAATGTGACTAACTTATGCCTAAAAGGAATAATTATGTCTATTTTATTTGCCTTGATGCAAGTGTTTTTTCCAGTCGCTTCAGGCTGGTTGTTTAAACTCTAAACTTAAGAGTAAACATGGAAACACAGGACTCCTTAAAAAGGTAAAAAACATGTCAGTACGACACCCCAGCTCCCAGGGAAGAAGCAGAGGTCTGGTTGTAAATTTAGGGGTTTTTTTGAGTCTCTTGTTTTTAAGTTGGACTTTTTAAGTAGAAGATGCCTTTAATGTGTTGGTTTGCAGAACAGGAAATCTGATTTTTCCATGTGATAACACTCTTTGACATTAACCAGTGTAGTTGGATTTTTAATGACACTTTCATCTTCAAAGACCTTTACCAACACAGATGGATTAATTATTCATTTGTGTGTGGCAGGGGGGCAGCGTTAAGAAGACAAGCCTTCAAAGCCATATCCTTTCTCCTTGGAATTGGGGCTCTCTACTTTTCAAATGTTGTTTTTCAGTCCTCAAGGGAGGAAATACAGGTAAATACAATGGGAAAATACTTTGTGCTATGGGACGCTATCCTTATATCCTGAATGGGATTAGAAGAGGTTAGGAGGCAGTACTTAAGCTGTGTTTACAGTAAGCACCCGGAGAAATAACTGGCTAACAGTGTTTGTTACTGTTCAGGCTTTTGATGTGTTTTCAGAGAGCAACAAAAACATAAAGGGCCCCGCGTTAAGCATAGGTTAGAACACAATATCACGGATCCTTTATATTGGATACTAAAATATATAGATTTTGTTCTTGTTACGTTCAAAAAGTGTCTAATTTGATTTTTAAAAGATTTGATTTCGCAGAAGAAAACCTCGGGCTTCCCCGGAGGTCTCCCTTGACTCGACACATCTTCTAACCGCAAGAGAGCAGTCTTCGCTTTGATGAGCGCTTCTTCTCCACCTCCCCAGAAATGAAAGAGCAGGCGTATGTTTGCAAACACCCTGAAAGCTCTATCAGACCTGAACGCGGAAACCACAAAGGGCAGTCAAGTTTGGATTTTCAAGGAGAAAGCCGGAGTAAACTTTCTCTCTGCAGGCCAGCCGATCTGCAAGTGCCTGGGAGGGGCTCTGCTCAATTCCTGGCTCCCCGAGAGCCACACTTGCTAACCCAAGAGTGAATTACAGCAACTGGGCAGCTTTGAAAGATTAATCTGTTTGGGGTGCGATCGTCTCTTCAGACTGGGGACCCTTTGTTAACTTTTGAACTAAGATCGGAGGGGACACATGGGTACAAGCGTGGATGAGGCGCTATCTTTGCCCTTTCTGCTCTGAAGTTTTAACGAGACCCGAGGAGAGCAACGAGCTTCGGAAAGCATGCGAAGTTCCCTCCACGTGTGTTCAGGTACCTAGCTTCTGAACCGAGAAACTTCTCCAAAGACAGACCGGGAAGTCTGGATGGACCAGCGTCTCGGCCACAAAAGCTTCAAGTCTCGTCTTCCTGCTGAGAGGGTCATCTCTTGGGTGATCTGCGCACTTGTCGGCGGAGGATGGAGAAACGCAAACCGGCGGGACTGCTGGCTCTGCCGTCCCCGCTACGGACGCCGCCGCCGCCGCCGCCGCTGGGCGCGCTGGCCCGGAGGGAGCCGGGCCGGACCTCCGCGCGCCAGGACGCCGAGGACAGCGCGCGGGGACGGCCGTGCCCGCCCTTGTCGCTGGGGGGCGTCGGCGAGCCCGCCTTTCTGCGCCAGCGCAACGAGCGCGAGCGGCAGCGCGTGCGCTGCGTGAACGACGGCTACGTGCGCCTCCGCCAGCACCTGCCGCGCGAGCTGGCGGGCCAGCGGCTCAGCAAGGTGGAGACGCTGCGCGCCGCCATCAGCTACATCAGGCACCTGCAGGAGCTGCTGGAGCGCCACAGGCGGGACTGCAACAGCGACGGCGAGTCCAAAGCGTCCTCGGGGGCCTCGCCCTGCAGCGAGCCGGAGGAGCGCGCCTAGCAGCGCCTGGCAGCGCCCTCGCCCGCCAGGGTTTCAGGGTAACCCGTTTCTTCTCTGGGCCCGCATCTTAAGAATTAAGTGCTTCTGGAGTGGGGGAAAGGGTATTTTAATGTTTGGAGGTGTTTTGTTTTTTTCACTCCTCCACCTTCTTTGGTTCCGAACCGCAACTTACAAATGCTTGAGGAAACTTTTTTTTTGTACTTGTGAAGCACAGAAGGACCATCCCAGGGCTGTAACAATTAAACCTTAGCCAGAGAAGAAGCACACACACACACACACACACACTCAGGGCAGTCCTTCATGTGAGAAGAACATTCTCGCGCGTTCCTTCCCTTTGGGAAATTTACTGGGAATGTCTTCAACACCGCACTGTGGGTGAAGGTAGCTGAGCTGACACTGTAACATGTAAGTGGGGCATCTGCTAGACCTGAGCATAGGCTTGCCGACTGTGAACGGCCACGCTAAAAAGGACATTCTTGCTTGGTACATACTGCTTTGTCGGAAGAAGTCATTTGGAAACTTTAGCAGGTAATAAAGTGTCGCGATGTGAATGATCTTTTTGGAGATCTGGACGGCCATCTCCCGGGGACCCCCTCCCCCCAGTTTCTGCCCACTGTTTCTCTTGCTCTTTTCTTTGCATGCTCCCCTGTACAGTTTTCACCCTGTCTAACTTTGGGCTGGAAAAGTGACACTGACTTGAAAAATAAAAAGCAAATATGCTTTGTTTCGATGTTTGCGTTGAATGGGGAGGGATGTGGACGATGGATATGAATTGAACTTGCTACCTGTCCAAGCCATTTGTCTTTGAAGGTTTTCAGATGTATTGAATATTTCACTATGGTCATTCCCTCTGCCTCACTAAAACAGTTATGAATTATAGAAATTGCTAGATGTTTGTTGACATCTGAAGGTAAACTGTTTTTTAAAGCCCCTGCCCCCTATCCACCCCTCTGTGGTGCTGGGATTAGTAGGGCTTCATGCCTGCTATGGCAAGTGCCCTTCTACTGGTCTACACCCATCCCTATGTTCCTTCTAATACCATACTGTGAATTGCTCTTTCTTTGGAGGTAGCTTGGGCTAAGAGGGGTGGAGTTGAGAACTAGCCTTGATGAGCACTGCCCAGGTACCATCTCATGCAGTCCTTTACTGCCTGACCCATCTAAAGAAACAAACAAAACACAAAACAAAAAACTGTCTAAAAACAACCAAACCCTTTTTACTTTAGCAAGTGGGGGACTGGAGATGGCTCAGTGGTTAAGAGTGCATTGCTGCTCTTGCAGAGGACCTGGGTTTGTTTCCCAGCACTCCATGGTAGCTCACAACCATCAAGAACTCCAGTTCCAGAAGACTGGATAACTTTGACCACATGGTGGTGGCTGTTGATTATTATTATTTTTTTTTAAGATTTTCTGTACTTACTTCCTGCTTCACTGTCTTTTGTAAACCTGCTCTACAAACTACTCATGCATGATTTTACTCCTTAAAAGGGCCCTAAGAAATAGACTCAGGGCTGCTCTCTCTAACCTGACTTAGGAGGCAGCCACTGGCCTCTCTGGTGCATCTCAATAAAAGTCAAGCTTGCTTCGAATTTGGCTCCAAATTGTGGTAGTGGTCTTCCTCTCACCGGAAGGGATTAACGGAAGCCTTGTGTGGAGTCAGGGATTGAACTGGGCAGTCAGGCTTGGATGGCCAGTTTACCCACCAAGCCCTATCACTGACTGCAGGAATGAGAACTTTCAGAAGATTTGCTCTCTGCTTTTCCTGTGGTGGAGCACTCCATTAAGCCATAGAACATTGCACCCTCTTCTAAAAGAACAAAACAAGCCCGAATGCTATTTATGGAGTGGAGAGTTACGTTATGGGAAAACAGGGATGACCAAAGAAGAGAGGCTTCCCTGTCCTTGAGGTCTTCCCTGGTTGGTTGCCTAGAATCTCCAGATGTTCCTCAGGTTCCTACCCTGATAGCTGCTGGGACACGCACTTCTGAGGGCTGAGAAGAAGGAGGCCTGAACTTGAATTCTTGGCTTCTGGAGTTGAGAAGTGGCAGTTCTCTGTTTAAGCCACCTCTGACAAAGCCTTACCTTGAATTTGAAAGCCAGGTCCCATCTGGCCAGGGAAAATGTGTAGGAATGTCAGCACTGCCCATCGTAACTAAGTACACACAGGCTCTAAGCTTTCTGACCAGTCTCCATCAGACAGAGACCTGAAGTTGTTTTCAGAACTGAATAGTAGTCCCACATCGTCCTGGAAATGTGGTCCCCGGAATCCTCCACTGCAGTGATGGCTGGACCCCACTAGGTAGCCCCTTGGGACCCTTCCCTGTTGCTCATCACACATCTTTTATCCCATGGTAGACAGACAGGCTGCCTGCTGGGGTAGAGCAGAGGGCCTGAAGGTGCTTTATAGTTCCTTTACAGGTCCATGACAACTAAAACCGCCTCCAGCCCTTTGATTATCAGCACTGAGTTGCATATGTGTTTTCCTTGTAGGCTCTCTGGGTGGTGAGGCTGGTGTTTAATCTCAGGGCTATTTAGCTGTGTCCTTTGCTTGAAGACCTGTCAGCCACCCTTTCATGTTGGGTTACTCACTGTCATTAACTGCAGCCAGAAGAAAACCACAGGTGCTGCAGAAAGGGGTCCGTCCAGACAACACAACTCTCCAGACTGGTTTTTTGCCTCCAGAGCAGGGCCTAGAGAAGGCCACTCCAGAAGGTGGTTTTCATTTCCCTGACTCTGGAAAATAATCTAAGAATTCTATGTGTGAGCTATAGGCAGGGCCTTGTGAGATGACCTGATCTGAGGCCAAGAGTTCTTAACAAATGAGGATTGAACAGTGCAGGGCATATACTTGTCCTTAAGTGTACCTTTTTTTGTAAAACACCACTGAAGGCAGACCATTCCACATGCTAGCAGTTTCTGAGGTTATATTGTAGAGCAGGCTAGCCCTTCTGTATACTAGTTTCTGCTGATTTTCACAACTGTGTGAAAGGATGGATATATCACTTCTGTTCTTGAGATGAGGAACCTGAGGCCTAGAGAGACCATGTGACTGTAGAGTTACTTTGCTCACTGCTTCAAGAAAATATCCAACAGGAAACATAAGGAGATGGGGTGAATCTGGCTCATGGTTGGAGGGGCCTAGGCACAGAAGCCTGTGGCTTCAAGGCGCTGGGAGTTTGGCTGCACCTGATTGCTTAAGTTTCTGTGAATCATAAAGCAGAAACAGGAGCTGGGTGGTGGTGGTGCACTCCTTCAATCCCAGCACTTGGGAGGCAGAGGCAGGCAGATCTCTGTGAGTTCAAGGCCAGCCTGGTCTACAGAGCAAGGACAGCCAGGGCCACACAGAGAAACTCTTTCTCAAAAAACAACGACAACAACAAATAAATAAAGCAGAAACAGGACAGGAAGTGGTACCAGGCTATAAATCTCAAGGCTTGATCCCCAGAGATCTGCTTCCTCCATTGATCCCCTCACTTCCCAAAAGTGGCATAACCTCCCAAAGTAGCACCAGCTAGGGACTGAGTGTTCAAGTACATGGCCCTTTAGGGGACATTTTACATCCAAACCATAGCATTATGCTTAGGCTCATGGCCATCTTATTATGTAAAATACACTAAATTCAATTTCAAAGGTTTTCATAGTCGAACAGTTTCACTACTGTTAAAAAGTCGTTAAGTCTCTTCTGGGTCTCAAGGCACTCTTAACTAGGAGCCCCTATAAAATAATTTTAACTACTTCTAACATGCAAAGAGTAAACATTCCTTTTCTAAAAGAGAATGGGTACATAATAGGGACAAACCAGACCAAAGCAAGACTGAAAGCCAGCAGAGCAAACTCTTCAGCTGGGTAGCATCATGTGTGGCATCTGGGTAGCATCATGACATCATCTGAGCTCTAACAAGCTTGGTAGTTGTGGTAGTTTGAATGTAATTGGCCCCCATAATCTCATTAGGGAGTGGCACTATTGAGGTATGGCATTGTTGAAGGAAGTGTGTCAAACTGTGGGGGTGGGCTTTGAGGTTTCCTACGCTCAGGATGCCACCCGGTGACACAGTTGACTTCCTGTTGTCTTCTGATCAAGATGTAACCAGCATCATGCCTGCCTGCACACTGCCATGCTCCTCACCATGATAATGGACTGAACTTCTGAAACTAAGTGAGCCACCCCAGTTAAATGTTTTCTTTATCAGAGTTGCTGTGGTCATGGTGTCTCTTCGCAGCAGTCATAACTTAAACTAAGGTAGTAGTACTGCCTTCCAGCTCTGTTGCCTGCAACACATTTCGTCTCTCTTAGACCAGCTCCACTCAAAGCCTGCAACTTTAATTGGTGAATGTTTCACATTTCCAGCATTTCCGGTATCTTGGAGTCTCCACTGCAATTTAGGCTTCACCTTCAAACTTAACTATATCCCACTCAGGAAACCCATGTAGGTAATATGACCCTACTGTGATGCATGGCCTCGGTGGCTTTCTAGAAACTTGGTGTAACCTTTTGTCTTGTTTTATCTATGTATTTATTTATTTATTATTCATTCATTCATTCTTCATTATTCATTTTTGGTTTTTTGATACAGGATTTTTTTTCTCTGTGTAGCTCTGCTGTCCTGGAACTCAGAGATCCGCCTGCCTCTGCCTCCCAAGTGCTGGGACTAAAGGCGTGTGCCGCCACTGCCCAGCTTGCATTTTTTTTTTTTTTATGTCTGCAAAACCAGCACCATGGAACTAAAGAGATGACTCAGAGGTTGAGCATTTGGTACTCTTGCAAGAGGACCCAAGTTCAATTCCCAGCACCTACATAGCAGCTAACAACAGTCCTAGGGGATCCAATACCCTCTTCTGATCCCTTCGAGCATCAGGTATGTATATGATGTGCATATACACATGCAGGCAAAACACTCATACACATAATATAATAAATCTAAATTAATTTTAAAAAACACCCTATATATAACACCAAGTTCTGCTTCCAACTTGAGATGTAGACTGGCCATTTTGGACCACAGCTGCTGTGGCTCTGTACCTTACAGGATAACTCTGGAAAAAATACTTCCCAGTATAGCCCTGCTTGAGCAGAATGCCTTAGATCTTTGTGCGTTCTTTCTCTTTTCAAATGAAAGTCATCCAAATGAGTTTGCATCTTGGAGCTCTGGATAAGTGTAGTATTGCCTTCAAGGCATCTTTTCTACTGTGTTGGTGCAAAGTCCAAGGTTTCTCCTTAATGACAGTGTCTTAGCTGGTTTTTATTGCTGTGAATAGATGCTATGACCATGACAACACTTAAAAAGGAAAGCATTTAATTGGGGCTGGCTTACAGGTTTAGAGCTCTAGTCTGTTATTGTCACAGTGGGAAGCATGGCAGCATGCAGGCAGACATGGTGCTGTAGCTGTAGCTGAGAGTTCTATATTGGGGTCTAGAGGCAGAGATAAATGTACTAACCAATCATGGTTGATAGGCTTCCACTGTTTAAGTGGTTGCTCAGATGCAATAAAGCAGATGCTATTCCCTGAAACTGTCTCTGGAGTGGTTCATCTTGGCACCCTTTACCAACCTGTGGGCACTGCAGTCTTGTAAGGAGACAAGAGAGACTGGCAATGACTGCAATAGCATGGGCAAACATGAAATCCTGCAGCTCTGTGTTTGGCATTTAGGTGTGTGGTAGAATCATCTGGGGTTCCAAAGGGCCCTGACCCTCTAGCTCCGCTGCCTAAAACATGTATAGCTTCTCATGCTAGCTCCACTTAATATATGCAGCTTTCCTTAGTGGATGTCCCATATCTGGCATCCCTAACATACTGAAGTTCCCATTCTCCACTGCAGCTTAGGCTTCATCTTTACCACTTCATGAAGCAGGCTCTCAGGGCCTCTGACAATGCCACATTCTGCCTGACTTTAGCTGCTCTCTGAAACTGTGAGGAAAGGGCCCATGATCCCCTCAGTCTTGCATTTTTCCTGCCTGAAAAAACTTGTACTACATGGATGACACTGCCAAATTCTGCTTCCAGCTTGAGGTGAAGCCTGGCCCCTTTGGATCACAGCTGTACTAGTTTCTGTGTTCTGGCCCTGGCAAAACACTTCTCTACAATAGCTGCTTTTAAGGAACAAGGAGCCCCTCCAACTGCATTCTTAATTTGGTTGTCTCCTTTTAAATGAGTTTGCACTTGTGTGTGTGAGGTGGAGCCTTTGACAGGTGGGGTCTTGCCCTTGGAGCGTGGTTCCTATTGTCCTCCTACACAGTGGGATATTTCTCTTAGTGAGGACAGCTCTTTATCCAGTATGCACCTTGGCTGCATCTTTTAGCTTGTTTGAGCTCTTTTCTTGTTCCTCAATGAACAGCAGTTTGTTAGTTTCTTCTTTTTCTGACCAGTTTTTTTCTTTGTTATTGTAGACCAGTAAAGTGTAATTAGCCATGCCACAGACTCAATGCTCTTGAAATTTCCTCTGTCAGAGAAATTAGTCCATTGCTTTTCAATTCAGGTTCATACAAGTTCTCAGGAAATGGAGATGATACCACCAAATTCTTAGGCAAATGAGTATTCTACTATTATGACTATCACAGCCAAAATGGCTTCTAGCCTCGTTCCTGATAGTCTTTTTTCCCTCTGAAACATCAGAAACTAAGCCTCCACTTGGTCTTCTGAACTCCCATCGAAGGCTCATTAAACTCTGCTTATAGCATTTGAGGAATTTTCTAGTCCAAAGTTCCAAACTGTTCCACATTCCTCCCATGAACGAGTGCCAAAGGCCTATAAACCACATGGTGAGGCTAATCACGGCAGTGACCCCACTAATTTTCTGTCTTAGTTGCTTTTTCCTGTTGCTGATAAAATATCTGGACTTTTGTCCAGAGAGAGAGGGTTTATTTTGCTCACTGTTTGAGTCCATTGTGGAGGAGTAGATGTGGCAGCAGGCCCATGAGGATGCTGATTCCATTGTATCAGCAATAAATGCTCAAATTGCATTTCCTTTTCATTCAGCCCAAGACCCCACCCTGTAGAATGATGCCACTCACTTCAGTTAACCTAATGTAGGTAATCTCTCACACAGGTCCTAAGAGGCCAACCTAGTCTAGATAATCCCTCAGAAGCACACTTGGAAGCTTGTCTCCTAGTGACCCTACATCTTGTTGACACTTGCAAAACCCATCATTTAAGTGAAAATTGTGTATATTTTTTCTGAGAGATGGCACTTTTTTCCTGGGAGAGAAACTAGCCTAACTATGGTAGATTATTACAGGAGATCCTTGCCTCAAAGCAGTCAAAGAACACTGATGACCATCTCAAGTCCCCAGCCATTCCTTCAGATCTGCCTTCGTTAGTCTTGTATACAGTAGCTTGATGCTTCCAACCTAAACAATGTTCAGTATTAGCTGCTGGGATTGTTAGGGAAGACCTTCATGCTCTGATGTTAGATCCTTCAGGGTCTAACTTTCAATATTCTAGTGGGGTTTCCAAGTCAGAAGACTACAGAACCTGTTACAATAAAAATAATGGGAGGTGAGGGAGCTCTTGCATTTGGAGATGCTGAGAAAGCACATGCTGACTCTGCCTTATTGACTAGATAAATGCTGTTATCAAGGTCATTTCCTGTTTAAAGGAATGGTTTCTTAGTACAGTAAGGGTCTGCTTACTGTTGTTATAGCTCAGGCTTGGTCTAGTCAGTACATAGACAAAATTCCCTTTGGCTCAGTGTTGTAGGACTCACTGTGGCTTACGATGAGGCAGCACATCAACCTAGGATGTGTGTGTTAGAGCAAAGCTGCTTACCTTTTGGACAGAGAATGAAAGAAAAAGAAAGAAAAGAAGACACTATGGTCCCACAATCCTCTTGAGAGCACCGTCCTAAGACCTGAAAACATCCCACCAGGTGATACGTCTTATGGTTTCTACCACCCCACAATAGTGCCAACCTGTAAGCAAGCCTTTAACACTCCATATTCACATTGTAGCAGAAGGGTTGAACACATCTCCTGTGCACCTGCATGTATACCTCCTGTACACTTGCCTCCCACCTTCTATCGTAATATGGTGCAACTAGAAGTCCTTGACTGGATTCCCCAGCCTATACTACGAGGAATAAACCTATGATCTTCATAGATTACCTAGTATTATAGCAGTCAGATAAACCTATGATCTTTATAGATGACCTAGGCTCCAGTATTATAGCAGAATGGACTAACACATGTGGAGAATTCAGTCAGGTCTGTTTAGGACCTACCTGCTCAGCCTCCAATAGACTGTACCCCTCCAATAGACTAAAGCACCATGTGTCTGTATATATAGCTCCAATGTCCAGAATAAATGGAATAAATGTTATAAAGAGAATAAATGCTCTTTATAACAATCTCCTTTTACTTACTTAACTGTAAGATGGGGTAGGGGACAGGGACTATTTTCCTTGTGACCTAAAAAAGAAACCAGGCAGAGAGAATTAAATAAAATAGTGTTCTAACATAGTGACTATTATGAAATTAGAAGCATCACGGTGTACTTTTGTGAGGCTTCAGTAGTCTGAGTTAGTTTTGTATTCCTGTAACAAAATACTTGAGATAATCAAGAAACTTTCAGAGGGTCTCACATACCTAAGGCTGACCTCAAACTTACAGTGTGGCCAAGGATGGTCTTGAACTCCTGATCCTCCTGCCTCTACTTCTCAAGCACTGGGATTACAGGTGTGCATGATCAGGCCTACCTTAGAGGAAAAGGCTAATTTGACCATTAAACCCATTGCTTTTGGGTTTGTGGGAAGCAGTACATCATGGAAACACAGGGGAAAGGAAGCTGCTCACTTCATGGAAGCCAGGAAGCAAAAAGAAAGAGTAAGGTGCTGGGGTGTCACAGACCCCATGGAGGGTACACAAGGATGTAAGGCATCTCACTAGGTACTGCCTCTTTGAGTGTGTGTGTGTATACGAGTGTTTGCTTGCATGAATGTCTGGCACCATGTGTGTGCAACAGCCATGGAGGTCAGGTGTTAGATCCCCTGGGATTGGAGTAACAGACAGTTGTGACCATGTGGGTGCTGGGAATGGAACCTGGGTCTTCTGGAAGAGAAGTCATCTTAACTGCTTAGCCCCTAGGTACCACTGTCTAATTCCCAATGGCACCAAGCTGAGGACTTTTTAAAGGCACTTACCCAAACCATAGAAACTCAACTCCTACCCTTCTTACATGTCTTTGGGCAAGTTACTTGGCCTCTCTGAGCCAGCTCACTCATCTATGGCCCAAGAACACTGGCTCATAAAGGCCTCCTACTTATTAAGTGCTGAGGAAATGTTGGGTGCTGATCTTACTGGTAGTTAATAATAAAAATGTCAGGTTCAGAGATGGGACAGATGGGGAACAACAGATGTCACCTTGCTCTTGAGCAAAAGAGAACTTCCAGGATCATCTTTAATTATCATGTGCTACTTCCTTAGTCAGAAACTGGAAGAAGTAATGGTCTGGGTGTTCTGGTCTGAGCCTGCGTGTTAGCTCACACATACAAACTGAGAGAGGGGATGGAGGGCTGTTAATTCTCTAAAAGCAACAGTTCAGTTATCACAAGAGAAAAGGATGCCCGTGGCTGCTGTATTTTGAGCTGATAAGTATCTAAATGAAGAGGGGAGGACTAGAGATGCGCAGGAATTAGAACTGACAAGACTTGTAAAGGTCGGGGAGAGGCAGGAATCAAAGATGACACTAGAGCTGGCCAGACGGCTCAGTGGGTAAGGCACTTGCTGCCAAGCTGGGCAGCCTGAGTTTGATCCCCAGAACCCACATAGAAAGGAGATCAACTTCTGCAAGTTGTCCTCTGACCTCCCAACCATGTATATACACCAAAGTGCCCGACTGAAAATGCACAGCCTTCACCGAGACCATTAGCATGGCCAACCTGACAGGATCTAGAATCATCCAGGACACAAACCTCTCGAGCATGTCTGAGGGAGTTTCTAGATTGGGTTGAGGTGGGAAGACCCACCCTGAATGTGGACGGTTCCGTTCCATGCACTGGGGGCTGAATGAAAAGCATGAGCTGGGTACCAGAATTCGTCTCTGCTTCCTGAATCAAGTGCAATGCGACAGGCTGCCTCCAGAGCCTGCTGACAGGCCTTCCCTGCCACAGTGGAATGCTTCTTTAAGAGGTCACCATCAACAACACAAAATCTCACAAGATGACTGAAGACATCAACACAAAGCAACTGCTATTATCACCAGCTGTGGTCATTTAATGTTTTGATAGTAATTAAACAAAGATGAGAACGTGGTGTCACATGGGGGCTCTTTGCTGTCACTGTGCAAAGCACTACTCAGAGCGGTCGTGAGTCCGCTGACACCATGCTGCAGGTACTCTGCCTTGTATTTAGGATAAGCAGGACAGGAGGCGGTGGAAAGCTGCTTTCTCTTTGAGCCCTGTTCCCAGCACACCCGATGTCCTCCTCAACATACCCCACTATGCACTTATCTAGCACCTGATTACAACACCTCGGGTGCTTGGTGCTCTCCGTGAGAGAAGGGAATCTAAGGGTTTGCTGGGTGTAGAGGAGGTCCACAGATGAGTGGACACAAACTGGCCCAGTAAGAGAAGAAAGGAAACATTCACAAACCATATTTAATAGAACATTGTTCATGATACCTACTGGGCTAGAAACAGCTTGGTGTAAAGAAGTCCACTCTGAGTAAGGCAATTTCTTGACCCTTCCCTACACCCCAGTAGATTTTCCCAAAAACCTGTGGGACAGAAGAGGAAGAGGCCCATTTGCCCTGCTGCAGATGGAGACATGTCTCCTGGAAGGCTATTCTACAAGCCTGGCTCCTGGAACAGCAGCCTCCCTACTAGTCAAAGCTGTGCACGACAGCTCTGGAGTCTGATGTCTTAGGAGTTTCAGTCCATGGGCACTTCAGAGGCTCTGCTGCTCTTGGCTCTATCCTTTAATGACAGCGATTGGTCTCAGTTTGATGGCCTTCTTGCTGATCCCGGCATCATGGCAGGTGTTCACAACGTCTGTCACATTCTTATAGGACTCTGGAGCCTACAGGGAAGGAATTGAACACTGTAAAACCCACCAACAGGAAATCTTTCAAAACAGTAAGCTTTACTTGAAATTACAAGAAATACTCAGGGGATATTTTTGCCCATTAAGTTAGCAAAGGTTAAAAATATGAACAAGCCGGGCGGTGGTGGCGCACGCCTTTAATCCCAGCACTCGGGAGGCAGAGCCAGGCGGATCTCTGTGAGTTCGAGGCCAGCCTGGGCTACCAAGTGAGTTCCAGGAAAGGCGCAAAGCTACACAGAGAAACCCTGTCTCGAAAAACCAAAAAAAAAAAAAAAAAAAAAAAAAAAGAACAAACTCAATGCTGGTAAGGAGTGTGAGATAAACAAGTGGTCCTACATTTTCTAACAATTTCTCCAGAACATATATTATTTGTAAGATTAAAAGCAGGGGCCAGTGAGATGGCTCAGCCTGGTGACCCGACTTTCATCCCTGGAATACATGTAAGTGGGAGAGAACTGACTCCACTCAACTGTCTTCTGGCCCTCACACATGCCTTGGCACAGATACTCGTGCACACACACTACATACACTAATTAAAAAGAAAAACAGAGTGGTAAACACACTTCAAGTGCACACACCAATCTGCCGGAAGGAAATGCTCCAAATGACAGACTAGTAATATGAACAAAACTATTTCTCTATTTCAGCAGCTATTAAAGTTCCTAAATGAATGTGTATGAGTAACTTTCTCTTCACCAGAGATTTGTGTCTATCTAAACAAATGCAAGTGTGTGTGGCTGTGTACATACACAAACCCCCTGTCCTATACACACCCACTTTCTACAACCATTGCTAATCTATGCTTGCTAACACGGGGCAGGCAGCCCAGACCCTGACTGGGCTGTGTGCTCTTCTCCTGCAGCTCCCCTTTCCACTGCTCAACTGTTGTCACTGGGGCCTCTGGGACCACCGTCCAGTGACTCTCCAGCAGAACCCTCCTCGTCCACCTTGCTGTGACTAATCCTGCATCTTCTTCCCTAGCGCAGTTTTTGCCTCCAACCTTCCAAAGCAGGTGTTTTTTTTTTCCTCTCAAACTGGGTCATGTGACTGGGCCTAGAATGGAACAGGAGTCCCCCTTGATATTCATAGGTATTTCCACTCTTTCTTCCCTTCCCCAAACTACCAGTTTTAAATCTTGCAGTCATATTTAGACCACCCACAAACTCTCAACTCAGTTATCAGCTAGCACGTGACTCATTTCCCAAGATGACCTAGGAGACAGACATCTAGCTCCGACCCCCTAGTACTCTCTTGCAATGATTCCGAATAATGCCATTATCCAGTGAAGCCTCTTCACTTGCAAGCGCCTTCTTTCTGTACTGCCAGTGGCAGCCATGGCTCTGTATACCTCCACCACTCTGCAGCTTGGTGCCCCGAGATCACAACTCTTCTACAAGTGCACTTTGGGCTCCTGCTCCTTCCTGCTCTCCATGGCAACAATCTTTGTGCCAACCACATGGGCCCTACCATCCCTACTAGTGAACCACCCTAAATAACTTGCCTCTCTTTCTCTGCACTGTACTAAGGAGAGTGCCTGCACTGTGCCACCCCTGCACGGCCAGGCGCTTCCACTAGAAACACACCACCACTGAGGTGCACCCCTGCACAGCCAGGCGCTTCCACTGGAAACACACCATCACTGAGGTGCACCCCTGCACAGCCAGGCACTTCCACTGGAAACACACCATCACTGAGGTGCACCCCTGCACAGCCAGGCACTTCCACTGGAAACACACCATCACTGAGGTGCACCCCTGCACAGCCAGGCACTTCCACTGGAAACACACCACCACTGAGGTGCACCCCTGCACAGCCAGGCACTTCCACTGGAAACACACCACCACTGAGGTCCACCACTGCACAGCCAGGCACTTCCACTGGAAACACACCATCACTGAGGTGCACCCCTGCACAGCCAGGCACTTCCACTGGAAACACACCATCACTGAGGTGCACCCCTGCACAGCCAGGCACTTCCACTGGAAACACACCACCACTGAGGTGCACCCCTGCACAGCCAGGCGCTTCCACTGGAAACACACCATCACTGAGGTGCCACCACTGCACAGCCAGGCACTTCCACTGGAAACACACCATCACTGAGGTGCACCCCTGCACAGCCAGGCACTTCCACTGGAAACACACCATCACTGAGGTGCACCCCTGCACAGCCAGGCACTTCCACTGGAAACACACCATCACTGAGGTGCATCCCTGCACAGCCAGGTGCTTCCACTGGAAACACACCACCACTGAGGTGCACCCCTGCACAGCCAGGTGCTTCCACTGGAAACACACCACCACTGAGGTGCACCCCTGAACAGCCAGGTGCTTCCACTGGAAACACACCACCACTGAGGTGCACCCCTGCACAGCCAGGCACTTCCACTGGAAACACACCACCACTGAGGTGCACCCCTGCACGGCCAGGCACTTCCACTGGAAACACACCACCACTGAGGTGCACCCCTGCACAGCCAGGCACTTCCACTGGAAACACACCACCACTGAGGTGCACCCCTGCACAGCCAGGCACTTCCACTGGAAACACACCACCACTGAGGTGCACCCCTGCACAGCCAGGCACTTCCACCGGGAACACACCACCACTGAGGTGCACCCCTGCACAGCCAGGCACTTCCACCGGGAACACACCATCACTGAGATGCACTTTGGCCCCAGCTGCTCTCATCTCAAAGACACCGAGCTCGAGTTGTTAATCCACCTCATCTTTTCTACACCATCAGTCCTCCCTCTCTTCTCATCAGTAGTCACACTAGTCAGATCAACACATTCTTCACTCAAAATCCTCCACTGTCTTCCCATTTCACTCTGAGTAAAAGCAAAAGTTCTTCTGTAAAGCAAAGGCTAGGCTGGGGTGGGGGATACACAGCTCAAACGATCTGCTGCCTGTCCAGGTCTGGTGTCATCTCCTCGCTTGTGCTTGCCCCACGTTGTTCTGTACAGCTCAGGAGCTTTGCATGTATTGCCCTCATGCCAACTGGGTCCCTTCAGGCCCACACTCAAGTAGTACCACATCAAAGCCGTCCCTGGTTACCCTACTTAAAATTGCATCCCTCCCAGTCATTCCTTACACCCTTTCCGCGTTTCCTTTTCTTGATAGCATTTGCAGCGTTATTAATACACTGATTTTTAATCTGTTAAGTTCCATGGGAAGGGATTATATTAGTTTTTTCCACTGTGTCTTCCTTAGCACCCAGAACAGATGTCTAATAAGTAGGACCACAAGGGATGAACAAAGCTATGAGGCACGTAAAACAGAAAAGCAGTGGCCATCTCTGGCTGGCTGAATGCTGGTGGTTGTTTCCTTAGCGTTTTCCCCATCCTTTAAAGTTTCTATTTTTGAGTTGTGGTGGTTATTTTAGGCTTATTTATTTTATGTGTAGGAGTATTTTGTACATTTTATGTTTGTCTGGTGCCTGCACAGGCTAGAAGAGGGCAGAGTTAATTAAACTCGGGTTATGAATGGATCTGAGAAACCATGTGGGTGCTGGGAACTGAACCCAGGTCCTCTGAAAGAGCAGTAAGTGCTCTTCCCCACTGAGCCATCCCACCAAATGTGTTACTCTTAAGAACAAGTATAAATTATCACAAAAATAAGGCTTGATCAACTCAGTAATTCTACTTTAGACTTCTAATCATTAAAAGCTTCAAGAATGAATACACCTATCACAAATTAATTTATAGCAGCAAAAGAGGGAAGCTATATAAAGTCCACTATGGCCAGAAGCTACGATGCTCATCTGGTAGCACTGACTAAAGAATGACACCAAGAACTTGATAAGGAGCTGCACTTAAAAGGACAATAAAGTTCAACAACTTCAGCTTCAAAGAACAGCATCAGGACCGGGCGGCGGTGGCGCACACCTTTAACCTCAGCACTCAGGAGGCAGAGACAGGTGGATCTCTGTGAGTTTGAGGCCAGCCTGGTCTACAGAGTGAGATCCAGGAAAGGCATCAAAGCTACAGAGAGAAACTGTCTCAAAAACAAAACAAAACAACAACAACAACAAAAACAAAACTCAAAAACAGCATCAGGGACACGTGGTGGGGAAAAAAAATAAGAAAAAAATGAAGGGAGGTGTTGGATGACTGGTCTTCTCTTAAGTTCATGCAGATCATTTAAACACAATTCTTCTTCTCTGGGAATTAAACAAAAACTGTCTCTCTAAATATGTCTCTCTCCTTTTTCAAATTTGCTCCTAAACTGAAATGTAAGTATACTACCGTGCACAATCAAGGTTAACAATGGGTCATCTTCACTACTTCTGGGCTGGAGAGAGGGCTCAGACGGTGCCTCACCGCCATCTACAATGAGAGCTGCTGCCTTTTCTGGCATGCAGGTGTACGTACGTGCAGGCAGAACACTGCAAACTTAATAACTAAATACACATCTTAAAAACGATTTCTATTTATTACTTCTGAATTTTTACAATTAAATTGTACTGTCTGTGTGTGTACACAAGCCACACTGCACACGAGGAGGTTGGAGACAATTTGAAGGAACAAGGTTTCTTTCTCCTTCAACCACAGAGGACCTGGGGATTAAACTCAGGTCACAGTACTGAACCACCTTGCTGGTCCTCTTAACCTACTTTTAAACGTTATAATGTAGACAGAACTATATGAATAGTAAAAATCATCCTTATAGACTTAGCTTGCAATTACGTCTCCAAACAAAGGACAATATAAGATCAAAATAAGATAAACCAAAATAGAAGCCAGGATTACATCTGTAATCCCAGCCCTTAGGAGGCTGAGGGTTCAAGGCCAGAGTCGGCTAGAGTTGGCCACTCTGGACTACAGAGTGCGACTGTCTCCATGGGCGTGGTGGGGAGGGACGAGGAGGAAGTGCAGGGTGGTATAGAGTGGGCATGATAAAAACATATTATACTCGTGAACAGATTCTCAAAACAAAATAAAAACCCCAAACATCCAAACTGAAGTCGTGAAAAACTTCAAGTCATTTCTGTAAGAAATACCCAAAAGCCCTGTCTCTGTCCACTGGCATAAATCTTAACAGCCTCCAGGTTAAATATTTATCAGGACTTCACTCACCTCTTCCATAACCAGCTTGGGAGAAGCAACACGGATTGCAATTCCCATATCTGCCAGTTTGTCTAAGACGTCTTGGAAATCTAAATTACGGCGAGACTTTGCTCGGGACAACGCACGACCCTAGAAGGAGAAAGGATCGAGGGACAGGAGTGAACTCAATTTATAAATTTTGAACTAAAACTTTGACTCCAGTCATTATTTAAGCCCTTGGATTGTATGTGTTTTCCTTGATTATTTAAATTCTTACCATTATCACATCCTACTATGTAATCATTCATTTCCCCTTATTGTTAGCGTGTGTGCACATGAGCACATATGTGTAAAAGCCATGGCAGGTGTGTGGGGCCAGAAGACAACTTTCCGAAGTGGGCTCTCCTTCACCTGGGTGAGGCGAGGCTCTTGTTTCTGCTGCTGTGAATTCTGTGTGGAGCTTCTGGGAAACCTCTGATCTCCGCTGCCCATCTTGCTGTTAGGAATGCTGGGATCACAGTGTGAGGTCTCCGTGGAATGAGGGCCATTAGGCTTGCAGCAAGTACCTTTACCCACTGAACATCTCACCTGCCTTATTTGTTCACTTGTGAGCTAAGCCTTGCTATTCTGCTTACAATGCCCAGCAGGCCCTGAACTTGCACTTCTCCTTTATCAGCCTCATGAGTGGCTAGGATTACAGGCACATATTACTATACAAGGCTTGATTTTTCTTTTATCTTACACTAAAAAAAAGTTTAAAACAAACAAACAAAAAACCGACCATCAGGACAGGTCATCGAGATGGTGAGGTGGGTAAAAGGTGCTTGCTGCCAAACCTGACGACCTGAGTGAGTTTGATTCCCAGAACCCATACCATGGAAGGAGAGACCCAACTGCCACAGAAATGTCCTGACTTCCACCCACATGCCATGTCACATCACGCCGCTCCTGGCATACCCACACACACCAAAGAAAAAAATAAAGTACGAAAAGCTTAAAAACAAATGAAACCACCCGGTCTAGGAAGATGGTTCCACAGATAAAGCACTTGCCAGGCAAACATAAAACCTGAGGTTGGCTCTCGAGCACCCAGATAAAAGCTAGGATGGCTATATATGCCTGTCAGATCAGCACTGGGGAGGCAGACAGGAGGATCCCAAAGGCTTGCTAGCCAGTCTAGCCATCAGTGAGCCCCCGGTTCAGTGAGAAACCCTATCTCAAAGGTGGAGAGTGATAGAGGAAGACAACCAACATTAGACTTTGGAACACACACACACACACCCATCTCTGCTACTTAAACCTTATATCATATACCTTTTATTAAGAAGCCTCATCACACTCTTTGAAAATAAATTTCTACCTATAGCATTTCATATTTAAAGATTTATTTTGTATGCTTCTAAGTACCACTAACTAGTACTTCAATATAAATGTTAGTCAGGCACCTCTTTTTGTAAGTAAAATTTTTCTGAAACACAGCAATGGCTCTTTTCACAGCACTATGGCTCTTCTTGTCCTATAATGGCACACCTGCACTGTGGTAGAAGGTATAGCCCCCAAAGCCTAAAATACCTAAAGTACCTGGCTCTCTACAGACAGTTCACTGGTAGGTGGCTCAGAAGATGTGAGGTAATGCACTGAAACCAACAGGCTCTGACTTGCAAATCTGGAGTGAACTATCCAAGAGACAGGAACAGATTAAGCAAATGAGTAGATCCAGTGGGTCACTGAAAAGGGCCATGAGTTCAATGTGGTCCATCACATTGTAAGTTAGTTATCACTTACAAGCCAGCTGTAATAAACTCAGGACTTGCTAAGTGTCCAGTTTGGATTTTCTGGACTAGCTGATGAGGATGGACTTGCTCCTACAAAGTCCTTCCTGAGATTCTAGGTGACTTCAGTTAGCTCACTAAACAGTTATCCTGGGGAATCATTTGCAGAAGTAGTCATGACACACTCAAACCTCAATTTTGCTAAACTTAATCAGGTGTTTACCTGTCAAAATGCCCAACAACAGTTAAAATGAAGAGAAAATTTCTAAGCAAGTTTTCATCTCCTTACCGCCCCATGACAGGTTGTTCCAAAGGTCTCAGTCATGCCTTGTTCAGTGCCAGTCAGAACGTAACTACATGTCCCCATGGTGCCACCAATAAGCACTGGCTGTCCAGTGAGCTGAGGGTACACAAAACCAAACAATAAATTTTGGAAAGTACATGCTTTTTAATGCCTGAAATTTCTTCTTGTGTTGTAGAATTTTAGAAGAAACAAACCTCTAAACTCAATGCTCTTACAACTATATAAGGAATTACTTCATTTTTTGGCTTCTGGGGAAAAGGAAGAGAAGGATGATGTAAGGGCCTACAACAGACTGAACATAGTATAGAAAACTCTCAAATTGGAGGGAAGTAGTGTTAGGATTTTTTATCCATGGCAAGGCATCTGCCGTCCTTTCTGGACTTCCGTTTTCTCATCTGCAAAACTGTATAAGGTTAAGAAACACTGCAGTCTAACCTTTGTCCTGCCTTCCAAAAACTTTTAGGCCATAATTGAGCTCAGGGGAGTAAACCTAATGGGAGCACCAAGACAGCACTCGCTATGGGATGGACATCACTGGTGCAGACTGGGAACCACTGCTGTTGTCACGAGTGACGGGTTTTTTCTTCACACACTTGCTGCTTTCCTGCTCAACTGACTCTATATCTAGAGTTCTCTAGATCGTGACTTCACTGCCAAACACAAATGCAGGGTTACATACCTGGTAGTCAACAGCGATGAGTGGGTGGTGAGGCGGGAAAGCGCGGGTGGACCCCTTCCTGTGCACCAACAGCGTCCGCTCCTTCCCATCTACCACATGCTGCTCCACTTTGGCGATATTGTGAGAAACATCATAAATCACATGCAGGTCCAGGTCGTCAGGGGTTGTGTTGAAGACTTTGGCAAAAGCCTAGAGGGAAAGCTTCCATTACAAGCAGCCAGCTCTAGCTCTTGAGAACATATTTTATTGTTTTCAGCTAGTGAATTCCTGAAGTGAGTGGGGGGGCTTCAGAATTAAAAAACAGCAGTCACTCATCTTCATATGAAGTATAGAAACTGCCCTGGAGACCACACTGCTTGTCACAAATTCTGCCTCAGGCAGAAAGGTTGCTCTGGATCTTGCCTGCAGAGACACTTCTTCCCCAGCCTTCTCAACCACAGAGAACAGCATTTGCATTCTTGCTGCGGCTCAAGACAAACTGAGGGTCACTCTGGATCTCTTTTCTTATTTTCCAGGCCTGCCTGATACTCTCCTGGCCCAAGACACCAAAACCTTAAGACACTTCTCTAGTATCCAGAGTACAAATTTCTTTTTTTTTTTTTTTTTTTAAATTTATTTATTTATTATGTATACAGTGTTCTGTCTGCATGTATCCCTGCAGGCCAGAAGAGGGCGCCAGATCTCATTACAGATGATTGTGAGCCACCATGTGGTTGCTGGGAATTGAACTCAGGACCTTTGGAAGAACAGCCAGTGCTCTTAACCTCTGAGCCATCTCTCCAGCCCCAGAGTACAAATTTCTAAAACCAAACATGCGTAACTTCCTGATTGACTCAAGAGCGCAATTTTACTTTACCTGACGGGTTAAGAAGGTCATAGAAGAACGGTTAACCCAGGCATAGTTTCCAGCTGCAGCCATTCCCTTTAAATAGTCTTGCCCCTCTGGGGATGCAATTCGAGCACAAGCCAACTGCCGGTCATTGACTATAATCTTGTCTCGCTTCATGGCCTTTTCCATAGCTACCAGTGCATCTGGAACAACAGAGCCTTAGGTCAACCCGGGGAGGCTTCTCTTAAACCATTCAGACTTACTGTAGGAAGACAGTGAACATTCAAATTCAAAACAAAACCCTAAGTGTGCTTCTAAGTTCATCTATTTGCTCAGTCAACATATATTTGGGGCTGAAAAGATGGCTCAGCAGTAAAGAGCACTGGTTGCTCTTGCAGAAGACCTGGGTTCAGTTCTCAGTACCCACAGGTTGGCTCACAACTAACTGTAACTCCAGTTCCAGGGGCTATGAACCCTCTTCTGGCCTCCATGGGCACTGTATGCACATTGTATACATACAGACAAGCAGGCACATAGACACATATATAAATAATGTCGTTAAATGAATTTTTCATAAAAGATATTTATTGAGAATCTTCTGAGTATGGTGACATACGTTTGTGAGACATACAGATAACATCTGCCTCTAGAAACCTGAAATGGGATGTGTATAACTAATTGCAACATGGCTTTAGTTACTCCCTTCCCAACATGAAAACAGCATATATTTTGTTACCATCATGGTTTTGAAATAGTTGTTTATTTTTTTTTAAGACAGGGTCTCACTTTGTAACCCATTTGTCTTCAAACTAACTACATTGTACAGACCACTTCAAGCTGTGCTCTTGCTCAGCTTCTTGAATGAGATCACAGTATGTGGAACACGTCTTAAACATCACTTTTAGTGCCTTACTATTAAATGCAGAGAAATACTCAACCCCAAAGTCCCAGTCAGTGCTCATAAATATCTGCTAGATTAAACTAAAGGATCAGGCTGGCACAAATGATTGATTCTTAGAGGATAAGATACAAACATAAAGGTAAACTGTAAGATGAAATTTGATGTTTATAATTTCCATGTGTGGGCCCCCAAAAGAGCTAAAGAGTAAAAAACAACCAACAACACTGCAGGTCATTCAGACGCCTATTTCCCTGCTCCTTGCTTTGGTCTTTAACGTCCTCTACGTGTTACCACTCAAATCCCAGGGACGAGCTTGACGACTGTCTATGAAGCTATCTCTGAATATTCTTTTAAACACATTATATTTATGTTTCTTTTCTTATAATATTTTATCAACTACTACTTTTTTTTTTTTTTTTTTGGTTTTTCGAGACAGGGTTTCTCTGTGTAGCTTTGCGCCTTTCCTGGGACTCACTTGGTAGCCCAGGCTGGCCTCGAACTCACAGAGATCCGCCTGGCTCTGCCTCCCGAGTGCTGGGATTAAAGGCGTGCGCCACCACCGCCCGGCCAACTACTACTTTTTGACTTTGGTGGTAGTGGTGGGGGTTTGGATGAGTGTTCATGTGGATGCCAGTGGTCAACCTTCAGTGTTGTTCCTTGGGTGTCACTGGGTTTTTTTTTTGCCTCTTTTTTTTTTTGGGGGGGGGGGAGGCGACAAGGTCCCTTATTGGCCCAAAGCTTGACAATCAGGCTACGCTGGTTGGCCAGGGAGTTCCACGCATTTGCCTGTCTCTGCCTCCCCAACACTGTGATTACAAGTGTGCACCACCACGCCTAGCATATTTTCTGTGTTGGAGGGACTGAACTTAGGTCATTAGGCTTACCTCACACTTTACTAACTGATCTCTTTCTCCAACCCCCTTCTTCTTCTTGATGGACATGATCTTTGGACTTATCCAAAGAGTGAGGTCAAGTACCTATTTTAGAATCTGATCTACCAAATTCCCTAACTTCACTGAGTACTACAGGCTCACTGAATGAGTATCTACTTAAACTCCATAGTCCAAGCACTAAGCTCTGACAGTGAATACAGTGCTAAATAGAGCTAGCATTACCAAGTGCTTCCTAAGTGCCACATGCAGTTAAATGCTTGTATATATTATTTTTTTCAGATGAGAAAGTCCAATGAAGTTATTAGTTTAGGGTCATAAGTGAAGCAAGACACAAGTTAAAAACCATACAATGTATTTTCATGGCTTAATCAACTCTCTTGTCTTGTTCCTCACAAAACATACATTTGGTTCCAAGTAAAAAATTAGGTCTAGAATATACCTGTGGCTACTTGGTGGCCCAAGCCTCTGCTTCCACTGTGGATCATCACACACACCTGTCCCTTATGGTCGATGCCCATTTTCTTAGCGGCATACTCATTGAAAATCTCATCTACAACCTGGATTTCTGCATAGTGGTTGCCTGCTCCCAGGGTCCCCAACTGTAAATGTAAGAATGTTTGGTTAAATGGTTTCTATTCTAGTTTAAAAAAACAAACAAACAAACATATATTTAAAAAGCAAATAGGTAAAATCAAGCCAACAACAAAATAACCATACAGTGTCTCAAGTAACAAAAACATTCTAAGCCTTAGAAATTCTTATTACTACATGTTCCAAAAATAATGTGGACTGCTCTGGAGGCTAGAATACCATATGCTTTAAGTGCTCATAAAAGCCAAAAGCCCCAAGCCATTAATGACTTACAGAAGTTTTAAGTACCACCAAGAAGGGTCAAATTCTAAAAAGAATGCTTATTCTCAGGTAAGCCCCAGGCTGAAATGATTTATGATACATCATTTTTCATGTTAGGCATCAAAAACATCCACCAAATCAAAGAGAGCGCTTTACTACCACTGCTCGTCTGTACGATGTGTGGGGGCATATGTGCGCAGCAGGTATGCAGAGGCCAGAGAACATCCTTGGGAGTCAGTTCTTCCCTTCCACCTTTAAGGGAGTTCTGGAGATTGAACTTGGGCTGTGAGGCTTGTGCCTCCACCACCAAACCATCTCACTATCCTATGGTCTTTCCTTTCTTTCTTTCTCTTTCTTTCTTTCTTTCTTTCTTTCTTTCTTTCTTTCTTTCTTTCTTTCTTTCTTTCAGATTTATTTATTTATTATGTGTAGCATGAATCTTAAAAAGTTCTTATTAATAAAATCAAACCTGAGGCCAGTTACTGGGGTGAATACTGGAAGATCAGAGACAGAACAAGCCACAGCCACCTCACCTCGTCGGATCCTCAGCTGATTTCGTTTCCTCAGACTGGAGGCCTCATCCAGAATGGGTCTCAGCTAAACTACTGCCTGAAGCTTAACCAGCTAAAAGCTTAACCAGCCAAATGCTTAACCAGCCAAATGCTTAACCAGCAAAATGCTTCTAGTTTCTGGTCCTCACGCCTTATATATCTTTCTGCTTTCTGCCTCACTCCTTGGGATTAAAGGCTCGCTTTCTGGGATTAAAGGTGTGTGTCACCATGTCTGGCTGTTTCCAATGTGGCCTTGAACTCACAGAGATCCCAGATGGATTTCTGCCTCTGGAAATCCATGCTAGGATTAAAGGCGTGAGTGCCACCATTTTCTAGCCTCTGTATCTAGTGGCTTTTCTGTCTTTGACCCCAGACAAGTTTATTAGGGTGCACAATATTTTGGGGAACACAACACCACCACAATTATGTATACAGAAGAGGGCACCAGAGCTCACTACAGATGGTTGTGAGCCACCATGTGGTTGCTGGGAATTGAACTCAGGACCTCTGGAAGAGCAGTCGGTGCTCTTAACCTTTGAGCCATCTCTCCAGGCCCCTATGGTCTTTTCAAAAAAAAATTTTAAATCTAAATTTTGGTATACTTTGTAATATCCCATTTTTCTCCTATCCACTTGTAACCATCTTTTATGAATATCTGCAAGCTCTGCATAACTTTTCAGAAAAATGATGCATAAGCAAACAATCTTTTTGATGTATTATAAAAAAAAAAAAACCCCAAGGCTATACTTTTTGTTAAGTAGAAGATACAGATTTCTTCCCTTGATAAAAGCTAAAGAAACATGTTGATCCTGCAAAGTGAGTTACCTGAGGAAGGCCTCTTTTTTTTGCCCTGGGTGAGACCTTATTGGGGTCAGCTTGCAGCATCCTTCCATACTCCTCACAGTGCTCCTTGTCTTCAGCCCAGGCGTAGCCTTCTCTCAGAGACCAGTCCACACCCATCTCCAATGCCTCCTCCAAGTCTCTGGGGGTGAGTAAGGAAAGACAGGTCATTTCATAGCAGAGGACAATCAAAAGGTAGGAAGAAACACATCTCAAAGAGCATCGGAACATGTGACAATTACTATTTCCTGTGTACCGGCTTTGTTTAGAGTTTATGCTCTCTAGTTTTTTGTTTTGTTGTGTTTGAGGAATGTAGTCACATAAACAATTACTATTTAAAATGGAGATAGTGTCATAAACATGGTTACAGATCCATCTGACATTACATGGTCTTAATGTAAATGTACTTAATAAGGTTCTCATGTAGTTCAGGCTGGCCTTGAACTCACTATGTGGCCAAAGATGGCCTTAACCTCAGAAAATCCAGTCTCTGTCTCCCAACGAGGACAGAGCATGTACCACCACGCTCAGTGTCCATGCACCGTAGGCACTAGGCAAGCACTCTACCAACCAAGGTCTATCATCAACCCCTTGGATGTATTTTTCAATTATTATTATTTTCTTTTATATTTCATTTGCTTCTCAGATTCTAAATTCCGTAAGGGGACAATTAAATAGCCAAAGAAAAGCTGTAATCTTAATCAGATATTACTGTTTACCTGTACTTTATTATGTCTTTATTAATAATTTATGAAAAAAAACAGCCAAATAATGAAAGTATCTGAATGTCCTCAAGTACCACAGGTTACATTTTAAGGTTTATTTTCACCAAAGCACTGTGTGGCTTTACTGCACCTGCACTTTGAAGCCGAAGGGCACAAACATTAAATGCTTAGTGAGAGTTTCATAGCAGAGGACAATCAAAAGGTAGGAAGAAACACATCTCAAAGAGCATAGGAACATGTGATGCTCCACCATCACCCAAGGGGCAGGCTTCTCACACAGCAAGAAAGGATAATTTTGTTCCCCACTACCCTAGATGACAATCCTTTACAAACACAATGAATTAGGACAAAATGTTACCTGAAATATTTGTAACGATGCTTTTCATAGTGGGGTGACATGGGTCACAGGAAAACCAAGAATAAGCATCTTCTAAACTAACTTTCCCTCAAGTGTTTCTCTTTCATTTATTGTTTTGGTGGAAGAGAGTGTGGCAGATAACAGCTAAAAGCATTTCTGCACTAACGTATGCATCCAAACCTGCAGTTCCCACACTGCAGACGTCAAAGGAACACCTCTAACTCTTGATGAGCACAGCATTTGGTCCAGGTGTGGTGGTGTGCACCTGCAGTCCTAGCACTGGGGGACTGTGGCGAGGGACCACGAGCGCAGGCCAGCCTGGTCACACGGCAGGCCTGAGGGCAGAGAAGACCCTGCCTCGTGTAAGGTGCACCATTTTACACGAGCAGTATGGCACTGTCAATAGGTCCCCAAGAGACAGGGACACTGGAGCCTTGTACTGTGGCACTACTTAGCTAAACAAAGCACACCTGCAGTACCATCACTCAGAAAGAGGACTGCAGATGAGTGGGTTCACTGAGCAGTACTGCGAACACAGCCTGTCTGAAAGGAGAGATCCTCAGTCTGAAGCCCGACTCCACTTACCAAGCTTAGTTTCCTTTGCTTCCTTCCCTTAGTGTGCTTTCCTCCAGCAGTGGTCACCATCTGGGTGAAGTCAGGCACAGGGCCTGTGCTTACAAAGGGCCATTATTCTAAACATGTCCTACATCAAGGGCTGCTTTTCCTTATCTTAATTTTTATGTATGTGCGAGTTTTACCCCAACATGTCTGTGCACCATGTACATGAAGTACCCATAGAGGTCAGAACAAGGTGTCAGATACCCTGGCACTGGAGTCACAGATGGCTGTGAGCTGCCATGAAGGTGCTGGGAATCGAACCCTGGGTTTCTAGGAGAGCAGCTAGTACTCTTAACTAAAGTCATCTTTCTGGCTGCATGCTTTTTCTTCTTAAATTTCAGACACAGCGTCGTATATGTTGTCCAGGATGGCTTTGAACTCCTGGGTTAAAATGATCCTACCATGACAGGCCCGAGAGGCTGGACTACAGCTGTACGTCACCTGCACTTCCTCAGAAGTGACAGTAAGTGTCTAAACTGGAAGCAAAGCTAAGCCACATGGTCTCCCTCTCCCTGTGCAATTACCAGAGTCCTGTGCTCTTACTTGGCGTTCATCGGGATGACACCTTTTGATCCTACCCCAACAGGAATGTGGTCAAACATAGCTTGGGCAAGTTGTTCCTTCACAGGCTGCACATCACTCTCATCTAAATTGGTTCTTAGCAAGCGGACACCACAGTTAATGTCAAATCCGACACCACCTACAATACACAGAAATTAAGTCAAATATTGGCAAAATAACTGGACCATCAGAGCAATACTTGAAGTTCCTTACTATTAATATGGAGTCAAAAGGATGGGCATTCTTTCAAAGACAAGCGGGTTTAATGTAGCTATCAAAGCGGTTCTCTACTGAGTCAACTCTGCCCACACTGAAATAACGCAAGTAACACACACACTATGGTATTTCACCAACAGTGGGGAATAAGGCAGACAGACAATAGGAGTAACATGCCTCCGTTTCTGTCCCACATCAGAGGTTGATGAACTCTGTTAGTCTTCCCAGTCAGCCTTTCCTGCTGCACATCTTCATTTTTTTTCTAACAATTTCCAATGTTTTGCCTTTTGTGAATCTTAGTTGTACTTTCTCCATCTTTTAAAGCTATTTCAGGAGGCAGAGAGATGGCTAAGTGGTTAGAGCAATGCCTGTTCTTCCAGAGGACCCAGTTTGATCCCCAACACCCACAAGGTAGGTCACAACTACCTCAGTCCCAAGCGATATGTTGTGTCCTCTTCTGGCCTTCCCCAGGTACCGGGAACACCCATGTGCACAGACATACACGCAGGCAAAATATCCATACACATTAAATAAATGAAATTAAAACAAAAGATTATTTCAGCCCTCCCTTCCTAATTTGTGCATTTAAGGCTATAGTATATCTACATACAAAAACGGGATTACCAATTGTGGTGATCTAAATAGGAATAGTCCCCATAGACTCATGTGTTTGAATGCTTGGCCCATAGGTAATGGTACTGTTAGGAGGTGTGGCCTTATTGGAGGAGGGTGTCACTGTGGAGGCAAGACTTTCAATCCTTACATGCTCAAGCTACACCTAGCATGGCACACAGTCTCCTTCTGCTGTCTGTGGATCAAGATGTAGAACTCTCAGCTCCTCCTCCATGTACCTGCCTGCATGCTGCCATGCTTCTTGCCATGATAATAATGGGCTAAATCTCTGAAACTATAAGCCAGCCCCAGGTAAATTGTTTTCCTTTATAAGAGTTGTTATGGTCACGGTGTCTCTTCACAGCAATAAAACCCTAACTAAGACACCAGTTAATTGAAAATTTTTATATCTAAGTATTCTGAAAACTATGTCTCCCAGTTTTATTGAGATGACTGACGAAGAACAACTTTTAAATTAAGTATATGCATGTACCATCAACCACTACAATTAAGCTAGTTAACATATTCATCACTCACACAATTACTCCTCTTTTCCCTGGGAAGAAAACTCAAGACCTGATGTCTCAGAAGATTTCAAGCACATAGATTTCAAGTATGTTACTGTTTCTGTACATTAAGTCTCCAGGACTGTAATTCATCTTAAACTACAATCTAAATCCTTTAAACAACATCTTCCAAATCAGCACTCTCCACCTCCTTCTCTATGTGAGTGGACTGTGGCATTTGTCCTCTCTGTCTAGATTATTTTGACCATGCTGTAGCAGATGATCAGGATCTCCTTTCTTCAAGCTGAATAATATTTCACTCTCATTGCCTCTATCTCCTCATCTCTCAACCAACATTTGGGTTGTTTCATGGCCTGGCTATTGTGAATAAATACTACAGTAACACACAAATGCTGATACCTTTTTGAAATAATAATTTTGGTTCCTCTAGACAAACACTCAAAAGTGGCATGGCTAAATCATATGAAATTTTATTTTTTAAGTTTTGAAAAAAATGTATTCATTTTTATTTCATGTGCAATGGTGTTTTGCTTATGTCTGTGTGAGGGTGTCAGATCCTGCTGTGGGATGTTCTGTGTGGCAAATGTGTTGCTCTGATTGGTTGGCAAATAAAACACTGATTGGCCAGTAGTCAGGCAGGAGGAACTGTGGGCAGGACAAGGAGGAGAATAAAGCTGGGAAGTGGAAGGCTGAGTCAGGGACAGTGCCAGCCGCCACGATGAGAAACAGCATATGAAGATGCCGGTAAGCCACGAGACACGTGGCAAGGTATAGATTTATAGAAATGGATTAATTTAAGCTGTAAGAACAGTAAGCAAGAAGCCTGCCACGGCCATACAGTTTGTAAGCAATATAAGTCTCTGTGTTTACTTGGTTGGGTCTGAGCGGCTGTGGGACTGGCAGGTGAGAGAGATTTGTCCTGACTGTGGGCCAGGCAGGAAAACTCTAGCTACAAGATCCCCTGGAACTGCAGTTACCAATAGCTGTGAGCTGTCATTTGGGTGGTGGGAATTGAACCAAGGTCCTCTGGAAGAGCAGCAAGTGCTCTTAACCACGGAGCCATCTCTACAGCCCCTATTTTTTAATTTTTTAAAAAGAATTTCCATGGTCTGTTCTCTATAATGGTTTCATCAATCCAGTCTCACCAACAGTGTGTATGTCCTTTCCTCAACATCATCCTTTTTTGTTTATGGTATACACAGGTGTGCATCCACCCAGGAGTGCACATGTGGAAGCCAGTACCCAAAGGCCTCCATTGCTCTCTACCTTATTTTCTGAAACAGGGTCTCTCGATGAATCTGAAACTGTATCAGAAAGACTAGTAGCCAGTGAGACCCCAGGATCTGTCTATCTCCCGGCACTGAGGTTACAGATGTACACCACCATGCCTAGTTTTTATTAGGTGCTGAGGATCTGAACTTAGGTCCTTCTATTTGTGCGGCAAGTACCCTGTTCACTGAGCCATCTTCATGCACCCCTAACATTCTCAATCTTTAATGTTTTTTTTTTGTGATCTCTTAAGGTAATGGCAAATGTCAGTCTGAATACTGATGATCTGAACAATCCAGCTAACAAATGTGATACTTGGTGTGTGTGTTCGTATTATAGAATACACACTTCTTTTCTTCTTAAATACAGAATGCTTCATGAATCTGCGTGTCATCCTGGTGCAGGGGCCATGCTAATTAATCTTCTCTGTATGCTCCAATTTTAGTCTGTGTGCTGCTGAAGCAAGCATGAAATGCACGTCTCCAGTGTACACATTTACAACACGGATGACAAGCTAAGCCGTAAGCGGGATTCCAATGTCAAGGCCCTGACGTTGGACAGGGAAGCATCTCTAATCGGGAGGCTCACATATCTGGATCTTTGCTTCCTCTTCCCTTCCATCTCAACATCCAGTGGTGCTCCTGTGCCTTCCACCATGTCTTTAATTCTGTTTGAAACTGCCCAATCTTTCTTACAGTGAAGGCCTAGTCCACCATTGCCAGAGGCGGGACCTGAAGATGAGTCAAAGCTTCCATTTGTCATTTAGACTCTTGGAAAGCAAAACCGCTCCTTCTGCTGAGGAAGGTTTTCAATGATAATCACAGATGGATGGATATACAGAAGGTGATCTATAACTAGAGGTGAATGTGTAAAAACAGATTACGGTGAGATTCCACCTTACCTACTAAATGACTATCATCAAGGAAACAGCAGCAGATGCTGGTGACAATGTGGGGAAAAAGGAACCCTTATTCACTACAGGTGAGAATATAAACTTGTGCCACCACTATGGGAGTTCCTGAACATGGAACCACTAGGTGGCCCAGCTCTAACTCTTGGGCTTACACCTGAAAGACTCCAGGTGAACGCACCCAGAGATACCTGTGTACCCATCGTTATAGTGGCACTAGTCACAACAGCTAGTATATAATGTATACAGAAAACGTAGTACAAGTACAATACTTTTATTCAGCCATAAAGAAAGTAATATTTGCAGCGAAATGGATGCAACTGGAAATTACTGTTAAGCAGAATAAGCCAGACTCAGAAAGACAAATACCCAATGTTTTCTTTCTTATGTGGAATCTAAATTTAAAATTATGTAGCTCATAAAGCTAGAAAAGGGATCACGAGAGAGGAGGAAGAGATCTTAAGGGAGGTGGGAATGAGGGAAGCAGACTGAGATGACAGAGGACTAACATGGGGAAGAAAGGGAAGCAGCTGAGGAGTGAGGGAGGGGAGCTGGGGAGGGGAATGAATAAAAACAAATGTGTGACCATGCCTTGATGAAGCCCTTACTCCTATACATTAACCTAAAAATATTTGTGTTAAAACAAGAAATGATGTGAGGCAGTACTGAGTCTAGCTGAATTCATTCACTCCTCCCAGTAATGCTCAGTGGTGACATTAGACACATTTGCCGCCTATGCAGTAACTGAGTCACCAAGAGAAATTTTGCCAGAGAAATGTTTCTTTTGTAACCAATGTCTGATATTGTCTGGCATCTGATAAAAGTCCCCAAAGTTTTCATAAGTGGTTTGACTAAAATTTTAATAGCCCAATTGTCCATAACTAGCTTTAATGTAGGAAAAAAGAAATCACTGACCATGATGAGACTGAGAAGTGCACACTAATCCACTCTGTCTCAGAAAGGCCACACAATACAGAGAGAAGTCACACTGTAACAGCAGCTTACCTGGGGAGACCACTGCTTCAGGGTCATTCATATCAAAGGCAGCCATGTTCCCTATGGCAAACCCATAGCCCGAGTGGACATCAGGAAGTCCAATAGACCGCTGGAAAAGAACGAGACATGAATCACAGCTGTTCCACTCTGCCCTGTGGCTGTCTGATGGACCCGTCCTTGACTCTGAGTCTCTATTAGTGGGCTACTTGTCTACGGACTCCTGTTCACAATGCTGAATACAGCCAAGGACATCTTTTCAGAGTCTGACTGTCTAATCCCAGCACTCGGGAGGCAGAGCCAGGCGGATCTCTGTGAGTTCGAGGCCAGCCTGGGCTACCAAGTGAGTTCCAGGAAAAGGCGCAAAGCTACACAGAGAAACCCTGTCTCCAAAAACCAAAAACCAAAAAAAAAAACAAGCAAAAAAAAACCCCAGAGTCTGACTGTCAACAGAAGAGCCTCACAGTAGCAGGCTGCTGGAGATCACACCCTAAGGACAGGTGCTGCTACTTTTTTAAACTGTCTTAAGTCACTGGCAAACTGTAGTTGTGCCATGGTCTATAAAAGTCATGAGGAATTTCACAAACGAAATCTATCTGATAACATTAATACAGCACACTTCATACATTTGGGGTCAAGTGAAGGGTGGTATGCCAGACAGAAAAGCCGTCAAATATGGTGAGGACATGGCGACAACTAGAAATGTGAGCTCATAAATATATAAGCCACATCATTTCATCACCACCATGCCACCCACAACGCACAGCACTGTTAACTAGCAGTAAGAAGCCTCATAAAAGTCTGGTAAATGGACCCACTTCTCCACACTCCCCTCCGAAGGTGCAACCTGAGTGACAGGCTAGTGGAGGCCCATTCACACCACCCACTTCCACCCTATTTCCTGTCGTCTAAGGGTCACTGCTACAGTCAAAGGTCACAGTCTAAATGACACCAACATCTATTAGGTGGAGCCCTTCATTCACTCAACAAACTTTACACAGTATCAATGATTAAGGTTCTGACTCTGACTCACATGAACAATCCCGGGCAGGGCTGCCACATTGCCAATCTGCTTCATGGCTGGCAGGAAGCCACCAACACCTGAAAAACAAACAAACAAACAAAACCCCCCAGTCTTAGAAAAAGGACACATTTAATTTCCAGCATTTCTTACATACATGAAGGGCAGTGGTTATGGTTACAGAGTAGGGAAGGATGGTTGAAATCAAAGAGGGGAGGGAACTTCGAGAAGAAAGCACATTCACAGGAAGGACAACTAGACATGCTCGTCAGCCTTCTGTGGACACCACAAGAAGCTGGCTTGCAAATGTAGTAGGGATAGAAAACATTAACCATTAACCTGTATGTTGCCAGTGTAAAATGTACTCTCGCAATAACTCACACTAGTTATTAAAAATATCGACAGTGGGCCTTGAGAGACTGCTCAGTGGTTACAAGCCCTGGCTGCTTTTGCAGAGGACCCAGGTTGGCGTCTCAGCACCCACATGCCACTCACAACCATCTCTATCTGTAACTCCAGTTTTAGGGGCTCAAACTAATCTACCCCAAATCAGCAGTGATGTTACCCGAAAACAAAGAAGGCAAGGGGGAGAGCTGAGAAACGGAACAATGGCTTGAGAGTCAGACAGATGGAGCGCAAGTCCGCAAGTCCAGCTTCATCAACTGCCAGCAGCTGCTTTTTTTGCAAATGTGTGCGTGTGTGTTATGTGGAGGCCACAGGTCAGCATCAGGTATCTTCCTCGATGTCTCTCCACGTTAGTTTAAATTTGTATCTACTCACCGTGTGTATGATGTGTGTGCATGCACAGAGAGGTCACAGGACAGCTCTGCGGAGCCAATTCTAGTCTCCTATCTTTACATGGGTTCGAGGAACTGAACCCAGGTGGTGAGGGCTGTGTAACAAGCTCTCTTTCCATTGAGTCATCTCTCTAGCCCTCCACCTTACTGTTTGAGACCGGGCCTCTCACTGAGTCTGGACCTCAATTATTAGACTGACCAGCCAGCAGGCTCAGGAGATCTGCCTGTCTTCCTTCCCACAGAGGTACTCTGGCACTGGCTTCTCATGGGTACTGGGGACCCCCACCTCATGTTTACACAGCTGGCACTTTCCTCATTGAGCCGTATCACAGCCAACGCCTCTAGCAGTGCCACTTAATACAAGTGAACACATTCAAGTGAGGGAAGAAAGGAACTTTTTTGCTAATCTAAAACACGGAAAGGGCTAAAAGATGCCTTCTAGTCTACCATCACTTAGAGTACCATTTTACAGCACTAAACTGTCCTGTAGCCGTGTGAGATAGGTCTCAATCCTGACGTCCACTAAAGCTAGTACACCAGTCGAGAGTTGGCTTGGGTCCTATCGAAAGGCTTCAAATCCTTGTTAAGAATGCTTGGGTCTTCATGAAAGCCTACTATACCCAAGTTTACCAGGAAAATTGGGTAGGAATGGGTTAATTACCTTCACCCTTTAAAAAATCAGGAGTGCTGATAAAAGTAAAGCTTTGAAAGACTCCAGTTCCAGTCCTTCGCCTACCCATGGCCATCATTAATCACTCCCTGAGTCCACTCAAGATAATCTTGTTGGCTAATTTTAAGCAATCTGTGTTAGATGGTAACATGGCACATCACTGCTATATACTTATCTAAGTACCACTTACAATGTGGCATTAATAAATGTATCCAAGAAGTACACACACACATAAAACAGAGTACTGGTTTTAAAATCAGGCACTCAGATTTGAATTCTGGCTCTGTCACCATGAAGTTGTGACCAAGGACAAATTAAAAGTCACTTAAGCTGGGGCTGGAGAGATGGCTCAGCAGTTAAGAACACTGACTGCTCTTCCAGAGGACTCAGGTTCAATTCCCAGCCCCCACGTGTCAGCTCCCAACTGTCTGTAACTCCAGGGATTCCGACACCGTTACAGACATACATGCAAGCAAAACATCAATGCACATAAAATAAAAATATGAAAAAAGTCACTTTAGCTCACTGAATTTGCACGTCTACAAAAGACAGATAACACCTTCCTTTTTAGTTATTACTAACATGGCACAGACAGTCAATATGGAGTACCTGACACATAGTGAGTGCAGGACCAACAGCAGCACTGGCTACTACTGTGGTTATGTGAGAACAGCTCCAAATCCTTTACACAGCAGCATGTTTAACATGTGACCACAAATAAATAGGTGCTTGGATTCAAGTCTTGATCATTCCTTAAAAGTATTTTACACTGGTTAAGTTCTTTATTCAGGGCACAGGGGAGGCTTTCCCTTACCATATGGAATCTCTAGTGTACTTACCACCACCTCGACAGGCATTCCTTAATTCCTCAAACATCAATTTTTCCAGAGCATCATTCACATAAAATACTCCTTCAACCTGATACAAAAGAAAGGCAAAGAAAACAAAAACATCGTCTAAACCCATCAAGTACAGGTGCAGTGGGCAGAATTATGTACTACATGTAGTGTTTATATTGCATTACTCTGCATCAAACTCCCACATTACTTCTTATAAGAGAAGAACTTTCAATCATAAACTAAAAGATTTTAGAGTATTTCAGATCTGGGTTCAAATTAGGAATGTTCAACCAGTGAAATCTCAGCAACTATCTCCAAATCAGAAAAACTCAAAAATCTACAACACCTCTGGTTATGAACATTTAAGATAGGGACATTCAACCTGCTACTTCCGTGCTCACAAATTTCTGAGGAGGTACGTCTATTATGATTTTGCTATTTTGTAACTTACACATTATAAAAAACACCACATGGTCCTAAATAATGTATAATCTTCATGTGTCAAATAAAAAATTAGCAAGTGAATCTACTAACCAACTTATCCTCCCCCCAAAAAAATAAAGGGAAAATACCATTGTTTTTTGCTGCAGACTTTTTCTTTCCAGTATCTTGCCAAGTGATGTGGGGCTCAAAGACATTTGATAAGTTTTGCCTAGTGTCAAGTTAAAGGAATGGCTAAAAGGAAATTTTGTGATTTTTGAGAGAGTCTTTCTTAAGTTGCTCTGGCTGGCCTCGTATGTATCCTAGACTGTCCGCTGACACAGTAGTATCCGCTAATAGGAACTTCCACCCTCAGCCTCCAGTGCTGGGATTACAGGCCTGAGCTACCATGCAAGGCCTAACAGAAACTTTTTACCAAGACAAAGGACGGCAAACTTTTATTGCATTCGCATGGCACTTAAGGGATTGAGTCACTTAACACACGTGTCAAAACCTTACAAGTGTTTTCTTCCTCTACTTTAACGGAAGCCAAGAGCACAAACGCCCATGGACACAGAGAGGGCAGGCCCAGGGTTTCAGCCCCTGGTCTCCTGCTCCCAAAACTTCAGCTGAAACACATCATCCAGGCAGAGAAAAAGAAGGGGACTGGACATGGAGTCAGGGCTGTCTTCCCAGATGGGTACGTACAGACGAGTCCTAGGGGCCCTTCGCGAGGAGCATAGTAAGAGGCCGAATCTTGCCGCTTGTCGCTATATTAAAAGCCAGTTAAAGTCTGGGGAATCCCGCCTGTAAACGTTATCTACGTGACTACCGTGACTCAAGGGGAACGGAGTTGCAGGCTAACAGTGCCACCTTGGAGAAGACCGCAGTATCTCGGAAGACGGTGCGTGGGGCAAACACGCGTGTGCGGACCTGTCGCGCGGGGACAGGCGGCGCGAGCCGGGGAGGGAGACGCGGCCCCTGCGGGGGTCGGCCCGGCGGGCGCGGGGCGGAGGAAGCCGGTTCGCGGCGGCAGCGCGGCCCGCAGCCCCGAAGGCCGCGGCCCCGCTCACCTGCATGTTGGGCACGAAGCCCTTCTTGATCCTCCAGCAGTTTTTATTGATCTTGTCCAAGAACTGCAGCTCATCGTTGTAGTTGCGACTCATGGTGGCGGCAGCTCGCGACTGGGCTCGGAAAGAGAAGCCGCCGCGTTGTCTACCGGCGCCGCGGAGCCGCCTCTGAGGACTCAGGGCGCACGCGCGTCCCGCTCCGCCGCGGGAGGGAGGAAGGCAAGCGCCGAGGCTCAAAACTCGTCGCGCAAATCGCGGTCCTCTCGTTAAGATGTCTTCTATGAACTAAAGCTGAACCACATTGTTTTTAGTGAGATCTGGCTAACTACCCTTCTGGTAAATAAAAAAATAAAAAATAATTTTTTTTTAAAGGTAAGGTCTCAGTATTTAGCCTTGCCGAGCCTGGAACTCACTATGACTTGCTGGAACATGCTGGCCTCGAACTTCGTAAGATCCACTTGCTTATTGCTGCTGCGAATAAAGGCGTGCTTGGAAATGTTTTTAAGCAGTCCCCGAAAACCCTTGAATCTGGATCAGGTCAACTGCTCTAGGGAATACATAGCTTGTAGTTCACAGCCCCACTAGTGAAGCAGCTGAGCTAGACAAAATACTAATGAGCAGCAAGCACATTTGACTTGCAATGTTTCAGGATGGAACTGTGGACACAGAACAAACATTTTCTGTTACAAATGCCTGCCCTGCAATGCCCTGCAAAGGTGAATAAATTACAGCTGCTGTGAATCGCTGGGGTTCTTAGCCTAGCTTTGTTTGGAGTAAGCCTCCTGTGGTTGTGCCTTTAAACACACTCGA
Source organism: Peromyscus californicus insignis (assembly GCF_007827085.1). NCBI lineage: Eukaryota > Metazoa > Chordata > Mammalia > Rodentia > Cricetidae > Peromyscus > Peromyscus californicus. The sequence goes on from NW_026294535.1 coordinate 2,933,213, forward strand.
CTCCCACTCCGGTGCAATAAGAGAACTTGCACTGATTTGTTTCTAGTCCCGTTTCCTGTGAAGAAAAGCACAGTAGCTATCAGGAAGACTTGGGCTCAATTTCCACCTATGCCATTACCAACCTCTGTGTGATAAATTCCTCTTAACCTCTGTTTTCTCATCGATGAAATGGGATCATAATTCTCCATAGAGTGGCTGTGAAGGTCACAGGAATGAAGCTGGGGGAACAACCAGACCAGGGCTTTACGTACTTAACAGTTCTCTTCTATCCCCCCAATAACCTAAGCAGTAGACAAGCAGAGGGTGTGGTTTCTGTTCACTTTTACATACCCATCCTGGCTCTCCCATCCTCTCCCAGCTGTGAACCATCCAGCTTTAGTAAGCTGCACTGCCATTTCTGTTCAATCCTTGAGAGGACACATCCTCAAACAAACAACACAGGATGATCACAGGGAGACTTAAGAAGCTAGCAACTCCCTTTTAATATTGATATTTGCAGAACATCAGTCTTTGCCAAAGTTAAAAACAAGTCTTTTCCGTTTTTTGTCATATTTTATTAAAATAAATTCAGGACAGGAGCTTTCACACACAGAGACTGACATTGATAGAAAACAATTTTAATTAAGCACAGGGAAGTAATAGTAAACATAAAACACAAAATCCAGCTAAAGAAGAAAGTCTCTGAAAAGCTGACATGATACACACACACACACACACACACACACACACACACACACACACACACACACCCCTGGTCAGATCTACATCCTCACTCTTATCCACAGGTTATAAACAGGCACACAACATGGTTACATACTGACATACATATTCCCTCCTCCCACTGCCCACACACACACACACACACACACACACACACACACACACACACACACACACACACACACCCCTGGTCAGATCTACATCCTCCCTCTTATCCACAGGTTATAAACAGGCACACAACATGGTTACATACTGACATACATATTCCCTCCTCCCACTGCCCACACACACACACACACACACACACACACACACACACACACACACACCCATGGTCAGATCTACATCTTATCCACAGGTTATAAACAGGCACACAACATGGTTACATATTGACATACATATTCCCTCCTCCCACTGCCCACACACACACACACACACACACACACACACACACACACACACACACACACCCCTGGTCAGATCTACATCTTATCCACAGGTTATAAACAGGCACACAACATGGTTACATATTGACATACATATTCCCTCCTCCCACTGCCTCATCCCTCTTCGGCCCTTTAACTCAGCTGGCCTCCTCACTCTAGGTCTCTTAGGGCTCCAGAGAGAAACTATTTCACATGGGCTTTTTTATGTCCAGGGTGCATGGCCTTCACCTTCAGGCTTACAGTTTCCATGGGACCCAAGGTTGTTTACTTCCTGGAGGGTTTTGTGAACTGGCAATCAATGGGTTGGCTGTTCTCTCCATGGTCCGTTTACCAGGTTCAGACCTCCCCAGCTGTGGAGATTTGGCTGTTGTTTTGAGGATGTTTCATGTGTCAGGTCAGTAGAAATCAGAAGGAAATCCTGAAAGTATGCAGAATGGAGACAATATTAAATGAAGGGCATATCTGGGTTTGCCGGGGGGTTGGAAAGTTTCTTTGCCAGGCCCTAAGGCATCAAGACTTTCCTGCCACCTGTACCCTATGGGAGGGCCCCTGATGCAAAAAGAGGCCATTCTGGATCACTGCCGCTACATATGACTTAGGTAGAAGGGAGTGGAGAAGAGGAAGGCTGGGAGGTAAGAGGAAGTATGCAGTAGTGGGTAGGTGGGAAATGCTTTCTGAAAATCGTTTCTGCTTTCCAAACCACAACAACAAAATGCAGAAAAGAAGGGGTGACAGTATCGTGAAGTTACTTAATAACCATCTTCCAGGAAACAGCGTTCACTAGGGCCCAAATCCTGACATTGGTTGAAAGCATCAAGAAGCCAGTCAGCAGGGTTCTTAGCTGGGGTGGTGTCAATGCAAACTATCCCTCAGCCTCATGTGTTTAGAAACTTGGTCACCAGCTCATGACACTGCTTTGGAAGGTTGTGGAACCTACGAGGTGAGATCTTGTTGAAGGAAGTGTCTGGAGGTTTTATGGTACACTGCTTCCTAACTTCCATGAAATGTGACCAGGTCTCTCATGTTTCTGCTGCCACACCTTTTCCTGTGGTAGTGGACTGTATCCCTTGGAGCTGTAAGCCAAACAACCCCTTTCTCTGTTATGTTATATCCTGCCAGGACACAGCAACAGGAGAAGTAACTAATATACCAGCCATTTTCCTTTCTACCTAAGACACTAAACTTCTCTGGGTCTACTTTCCTCAGAAAATGGGATTAATGATCTCAGCCTTACAGTTTGTCTGGTGAACTAAAAATACTTTTAGAAGTGTTTTCTTATACTGTGGAGTGGTTAAATGTGACTTCAAAGTGAAATTAGACTTGGTCTGACTTTTAAATTTTTCATTGTTAATTATAAGCTTTAATAGCTGGATGGTCTGTTTATTAAACTCCTTGGTCTGGTAAAATTTGAAGGAAAGCAAAATAAAACATAATGAGGGGATGGAGAGATGGCTGTGTGGATAAGAGAACTCCCTGTTCCTGCAGAGGACCTGGGTTTGATTTCTAGTACCTACATGGTGTGACTCATGATTGGCTGTAACTCCAGTTCCAGGGGATCTGATGTGGCACCAGGATGAATATGGCATACATACACACACTCATGCACACACATATCCACATGAAATAAATAGCAAATAAATCTTTAAAAAATAAGTGATGAACAAAACAGGAAGCTTGTCTACTATGAAAATAAATAGGGAAGTCGAGAATTCAGAATCTTACCTCAAGAACTTGAATGTCTGAATTGACAAATGAGATGTTGTAGGGGTTGGGGAGAGGAAATCCTTGCTGCAGTTTTGCTACAATGTAGAAAAAAGGTGGAAGGTAATTGGGCATGAGCATTGACTTTTTTTTTTTGAGGGGGGGACAGGTGTTTTAGAAAGAGATGAACTAGAAGCTTTTTAATAGTTTATCTTATTGTTGTTCCTGGTCTTGTTTTAATTCAAAGTGATCTGTCCCTAGCATTTTGCTGGATGAATTAGTAATTAATTTATATTCAGTAAAAATGTGCCTGTAATTATGTATATTTGGATACTAAACGAAATAAAACAAAACTTTCCATTTTCTCCCATTTAAGTACTAACCATGCCTGACTATGCTTTTCATTTTCGACACAGCCATAAAAGACGTATTTATAATAGTGGGTGTACTGCGTGTATGCGTGTGTGTGTGTGTACAAGCATGTGTGTGAACATGTGTGTGAAGGACAGAGGATAACCTCAGCATCATTCCTCACTTTCATCCACCTTGGTTTATTGTTGCTTTTGAGATGGGGGGGTCTCATTGACCTGAAACTCCCAAGTAGACTAGGCTGGCCAGTGAGCCCCAGGGATCCACCTGTCTCTGCCTCCATCAGCACTGAGATTGTAAGTATGTTACATTGTGCCCAGCATTTTAAAAAATGGGGGAGGGGCATTACTGGAGGATTGAATTCAGGTCTTCGTGCTTTTAAGGAAAAAATTTGCCAACTAAACTATTAGTCTAGCCCATTATTTTGAAAATTCCTAATTTGTAGACTTGGAAACATTTTGTGTCTAATACAAAAAACATTTTAACTGAGCCAAACTCCAGATGCTTTGGTTTGTAAGTCATTGTGGATGAGGGAGAGAAGCAGGACTGTCATTCATTAAAATGTGTCTTTCCAGACAGTAATCCCAGGGAACATTATATCATTTCTAGTTGACCTGAAGAAGATTTTACTGTCTAAGGACAGGAGTTTTGTCTCTTTAACTCAAGGCAAGGTAGCCTTTCTTGCTGAATGTGTAAATAGCGTTGTTAGCAAGCTTACACCTGTTAACTGGTTTCTTCAGCTCTTAATACTGTACACTGCAAAGTTCTGGTTCTGACCCAAATTCACAATAACACTCTAAACATACAGGCACCAGAAGAGAAAGTTCCAAACAAAACCGCAAGTGCAACCAACCCCAGAGTCCCATAGTTTTTTAAAGAATTCCTTACTATTAGCCAGTGGGAGGACTCCAAAGTGAAGAATGGAAGACAGGATATTCTCAAACCTCACGACCTAAAATGAAAAAGCAGACTTCATCGGTTGCCACATCAGATCCCTGAAAGCATCATGCCTGGTTTGGGTGTGCAAGTCCCCAGGACTCAGCTGGATAGAAAGCCATGTCTGGAGTTTCCCTGTGGGAACGTGCTAGCTTTGTGGAAAGCCATGCCACACGGGCTCTTCTCTCCCTGGTGGGAGAGCGCTTGTGTTTCCTTTTACACTGGTGATAATGAACAGAGACCCAGGACGGTAGCAAATGTACCGGTTTCGGTCAGACCAGGCAAACTGGAGAGCTAAGGGGTTCCCCAGTTGTCAGTCTTCCCTGGGCTTACTGGGAACCTCACCCCAGGGCCTCCCTTTGCATTGCATCATCCTCCAAACTTCACAGCATCACCAGGACACCCACTTTATCTTGAGTAAACTGGTATTTGGATATCCTAGGCAGTGTTGCTCTCTGGAACGATCCAGGTATTAAAAGCAAATGGAGGTGGAGGAGGTGGCTCAGTAGTTAAGAGCACATACCGTTCTTTTAGAGGACAGGAGTGCACTTCCCACCACCCATATCGGGTAGTTCACAACTGCCTGTAATTCCAGCTCCAGGGGATCTGATACCCTCTTCAGGACTTTGTGGGTACAGCACTCACACATGCAGATAAACACACACACACACACACACACACAAATAAATCTTGAAAACGTAAATGGACCTGGATGAATGGAAACTCATTTAGTAAATACCTTTTTATTTTTTGGCTGGGATAGGGTCTCACTATATAACCTCAGACTTGGGAGTCCTCATGTAGCCTAGGCTGGCTCTGAACTCATGTTCTTATTGGTTTACCCTTTCCTAATGCTGGGATTACAGGTGTTTGCCACCACACCTGGATCAGCGAAAACTTTTTGGGCATCCTGAAGTCAGTCTAGGATGTCTAGGCTTCTCTCTCTTGTTTTATTTTCCTCCAGTTATTTTGTTGTATTGGAAGAATTATTCAATCTTCCAGGGCCTCAATTCCAACAACTATAAGATGAAGACAATAATAATCATGACCATAATCACCACCACCATCATCACCACCATCATCATCATCACCATCACTACCATCATCATCACCACCACCATCATCATCACCACCATCATCACCACCACCACCATCATCACCATCATCATCACCACCACCACCATCATCACCACCATCATCATCACCACCACCATCATCACCACCATCACTACCATCATCATCACCACCACCATCATCACTATCACCATCATCATTATCACTATCACCATCATCATTATCACTATCACCGTCATCATTATCACTATCACCATCATCATCATCATCACCACCATCATTATCATCACCATCACTACCATCATTATCACCACCACCATCATCATCATCACCATCATTATCATCACCATCACTACCACCATCATCATCACTATCACCATCATCATCATCATCATCACCACCACCACCACCATCATCACCACCATCATCACCACCATCATCACCACCATCACTACCATCATCATCATCACTATCACCATCATCATCATCATCATCACCACCACCACCACCATCATCACCACCATCACTACCATCATCATCATCACTATCACCATCATCATCATCATCATCATCACCACCACCATCATCATCACCACCATCACTACCATCATCATCATCACTATCACCATCATCATCATCATCATCACCACCACCACCATCATCATCACCACTGCCATCATCACCACCACCATCGCCATCATTACCATCATCATCACCACTATCATCATCATCTCTACCATCATCACCACCACCACCATCATCATCATCACCACCACCATCATCATTATCAGGAGATTGTCATAGATTGTCAGAATTAGACAAGTTAATACTGTGCAAATGCTAGGGAAGAACCATTGCCATTTTTCTGAAATGCCATGGTCAGTACATTGTGTTATCAATGCTAGGCATTTCGATGGGATTACAGATGTGCATCACCACACTCAACTTTGATACTGGCATGTCAGACTTCAGAGACTGGCATGAAAGGTATGTCTTAAATTCCAGTGTATGGACTATATTGCTCCTGAATCCTAATCTCAGAATTCTCCTTGCAATGAAACATCTATTTTGGCCTCAGCTAAATTCGCTGACTTGACTAACATCCCCAGACTTGGTCCTGTCTTTTTTTTTTAATTATTTAAAAAAAATTGTGTGCATTTTTTTTTTTTTGGCCTACATGTACATCTGTGTGAGGGTGCCAGATCCCCTGGAACTGGAGTTATAGACAGCTATGAGCTGCCATGTAGGTGCTGGGAACTGAACCTCTGAAAGAACAGCTGGTGCTCTTAACCTCTGAGCCATCTCTCCAGTCCCCTGGCCCTGTCTTACTGCCACCTTTCTGTTGGATGTGGCAACAATGAATTCAGTCCTTGTCATCTCCCATGCACTGCCTCTGGAGAGCTAAGTGACCTGTCTAAGAACACACCGCCAGTAAGTGGGACTTCACTCTTGCAGTCTGGCCTCAGAATTAATGTATGAAACTATTATGCTTATTCTCCACTTACACAGACAAACGAACCAGTTCTCATAAGTGCAGGAACAATGGCCACCATTTACTTACTACCTACCACCTACCACTGTAGATGTGTTGAGTGAATTGGGCTTCAGCAGATCTTCTCAATAACTCTGAGTGATCTCTAGCTCCATACCTGCTCCAATTGCCGATTCCTATTTTTCTAAATTATTTTCAATACATGCACTGTATATTTGTTCACTATTTGCACTCTCAACTGGCTGCAAAAGTGTATATATATATATATATATATATATATATATATATATATATATTCACATATTCTAAGACTGGGTTCCATATAGCAGCCCTATTGATACTTTGGGAAGGATGTTTTTTTTTTGTGTGTTTGGGGGCTGGCTGGTGTGCTATGGGAAGCTTAGAAACATTTCTGACATCTGTCCCTATGTCGCCCTTCTCCCCATCCCAGGTCATGAGAGCCGTGGTCCCTAAAGGGCTAAGTGGACCCCAGAGGAGAATCACTGCAGAGAATTTTAGTGCCATGAGGGGGAACATTTTTGTCTTGAACATTGCTATGCTCAGTAAGAAGTTGTAAATGACAGAATGACATTAAGAACCAAAGTTCACATATAGCTGAGCATGTGCTAGGTAGAGTTCTACCCAGGAGTTTTGATACCAAAATCCGTGTGATTCCACCCTCTACGATAGCACCAATTGTGAACAAAGAAAGGCATGGACTTGGCTGACCTTTTTGACGTCTAGGAGTCTGGACATTCCAAGTTACTTGTTGGGGTGTGTAGGGATTTGAATGAGAAATGTCTCCCACAGGCTTGTGCATTTGAACACTGGTTCCCCTGTTGGTGGTGCTGTTTGGAGGTTATGGATCCCTCTAAGTCTGGCTGGAGGAAGTATGTCACAGGGGGCGGGCTTTGAGAGTTTATAGCTTCACCCTATTTATTTCTTGCTTATTCGCTCTACTTCCTGTGTGTGTATGGAAATGTGCCTCTGCTGCCGGACCATGACATCCCTGCTCTTATGCACCCCTCTCTGAAACCATAAGCCAAAACGAACCTTCCTTCTATAAGTTGCTTTTGGCCATGGTGTTTTATTACAGCAACAGAAAAGAAGCTAAGACAACATGTCTACTCCCAAGCTGGATGTGGGCTGGGTGCCTTTGAAGAATGCACTTAACTATGGAATTCTGAAACTTAAATTTAACTCTAGAGGATCATTTCATCTAGGAATCAACCCCCCTCCCCCACATGAGAATGCCCAGCTTTCTAGCATCACACACAGTCTTTCCAGTTCTTTTGCAAGCCCTGTAATATAAGTAAAAGTATATTGCTAAGCTAATGGGCTTGATAAATGAGTACCATGAAAGCTCCAGGTTCAATCCCCTGTACTGCAAAATCAACCAAACTCATGAACAAGAAAAAAAATTCAAAGCTAAAACTATGGAGAAATCAAGGACTCGGAGACACAGAAAACCACACACACAGGCTGCAGTACAACAGAATTCTGTTTCTTGTGCCTTTTTCGGGGCACCTCGAGAGCTTGTATTCCTCCTACCTTAGCATCTCTGTGGCTGTTCTCTGGCAAAGTGAGGCGGAATCTGAAAGGAAACAGGAAGAGGTTAAAGGAAGGCAGATTTATAGGGGTGGAGAGATGGTTCAGCACTTAAGAGTTAAGAGCAGTTTTTGCTCTTGCAGAGGACCAGGGGTCAGTTCCCAGTCTCCCACATGGTGACTCCCAACCAGTCTGGTCTACAGAGCAAGTTCCAGGACAGCCAGGGAAAGAAACCCTGTCTCAAAACATAAACAAAAACAAATAAACAAACAAAAAAGAAACAACAACAAAATAATATGAAACAACACAACAAAAAACGAAAAGTACATTTCTCTTTCTCTCTCTCTCGATAAAAACAAATCACTACTGAAAAATCCACATATAGCCGGCCTCCCATAGATAATGTGGTAAAAGGCTCAGCACTGTGCCTACCGTATTCTTACTGCACTACACAAATGTGACCCTTCAATGGTGAGCAGATGCCCAAGGCCAGGGCATAACTTTCCTGCTGCTCTACTCCTTGTCAAATATCAAGACATCAGAATTGTCTCCCAGTTTTGCTAAGGGCTCTTCCTGAGATACAAGCTTCACTTTTTGTATCCAATGGTAGGGGAGATATGAAGAAATAATAATTAGTGGGGAAGACACGTTCATTTTGAAGAAGGAAAAACTGAAGTCAAAAGGGAGCAAACAGCAGACTTGGGATAAAAACCCAGACACCCCCAACCCCCGACACACACCTCAAGACAAGATCTTTTTATGAAGCCCAAGCTGGTCCTGAACTCCTCAGCCTCCCAGTGCTGGGATTGCTTCCATGTACCAATATTCCTGGCTAGAACCCAGTTCTCTCGACGTCCATCTCGTCTTGCATCTTCTTAGCTTTCTGTGGCTCACTTTTGCCCAGATCTGAGCCTCATATCTATTTCAGCTTTCTCCTGAACTCACCTGTCTCTAGACTTTACCTTCTTCAGTCCGTCTTCTGTGCCACATCGAGGGTAAACTGTGTTATGGACATGTCTGATGAGGACACTACCCTGACCAAAATTCTTTTTTTTTTTTTTTTTTTTTTTTTTTTTGGTTTTTCGAGACAGGGTTTCTCTGTGTAGCTTTGCGCCTTTCCTGGAACTCACTTGGTAGCCCAGGCTGGCCTCGAACTCACAGAGATCCGCCTGGCTCTGCCTCCCGAGTGCTGGGATTAAAGGCGTGCGCCACCACCGCCCGACAAAATTCTTTAGTGGCTGTAATAAAGCCCAAGTCACTTGCATGGAACATGAGACTTCCTTCTACCTTGGCTCCCAGTTGCCTCTTCAGTATCAACTATTTATTCTTTTGAGTCTTTAATTTTGTCCTCATTAACATCGAACTGTGGGATGTGATGCTATTTTATTCACCAGGCATTATAGAATTAAGGTTTAAAAAGGTATTGGTACCAAATGCATACCCAAAAATTCTGAAAAAAATACACATTCACATAAACTAACATTATGGCCACTGGTCAATGCAATTTAACATCCATAGTGAGATGTTTTTAATGTTGGCTGCATTTGAATATATGTAATGTACTGGCAGAGTCTCCGAACACTAGAGGGGCTGAGGAAGATCTTATACCTGAGGTATTTCCTTTCCTTACACATTTCATGATGTTTTTGGCTTCTCTGTCATTACTCAGGATGTTTCCTGTTTTAGGACTGGGTCCTTTATCTTTCTCTTTCATTGGTTAACTTTTACTTTTTAAAATTATAACATTAATTATTATTGTTACTTTTATTATTATTATTATTATTATTATTATTATTATTATTATTATTATTAGTGTGTGTGTGTGTGTGTGTGTGTGTGTGTGTGTCTATTTTGAGGTTGGAGGTCAACTGTTGGGAGCTGGTTCTCCCCTTCCACAGTGGTTTCTGGGGATTGAACTCAGGTCCTCAGGCTTCCAGAGCAAGCACCCGATGAACCATATTGTTGGACTGGTCAGCTCTTTTGAATATCTTCTCTGCTACGTCTTCTGAGAATCTTTCTGTGACTACATTTAAAAAAGCAGATTCTCAAGGAGGTATCAACTGATTATCAGCTAATATCATGTTAGTAGAAATTAGGTGTGAGATAGCTTCAAACTCATACATAACAATAAAAATCTGAAAACCTCTTAAATCTGGCATGGGTCAGAGATCATGTCACTGGCATTGGTCCTGGAGGATTCACGGGGCATCTTTAAAGTCTCTGCTGAGGAGATAGGAGGGAAGCGCTGCCCCCTGACCACACTGTCTCTTAGAATAGGCAAACCCACTCTGGTGTCGAAATCATGTTGGAACACATAAATCTCCTTTCTTTCCTGAAGCCATGTGCGGACATGCCAGGAGCACCAGCTAATGACAGCACGTGTCTGGAAACATGTAAGTTGGGCTACCTCAACTTCTCTCACACGCTCACAGCTTCCTTTGCTAGTGGATTCTTGTCTCTAGCTGCAGAGACACTGGGAAGACAAAACCACTGTCCTGGCTCTGAAAAAGACAATCCCAACTCAGACCATGAGGTGATGCCTGGCTTTGGGCTTTGAACTATCTTCTATTGACTCTCTCATCTGATATTAAAGTGCAGCTACTGAGAACAAACTCTCACTGCAGGGCCAAGGAGTTGTTGGGAAGGAAGTGAGCTCAATCTTGGGCTGGAGGTGAGACAGAGTGACAACGTCACGTAGTATGCCTGTGTAACTGAGTTGCACCCCTAGACACACACACACACACACACACACACGCACGCACGCACGCACGCACGCACGCGGGTACATGGATAATATAGCCCATTCAAAAAGTTCTAGAGAAAGTGTATTGCCTAGATTGAAAACCAGAGTAAAACTGCAAACTCTTAAGCATAATGAAAGGTCATTTGTGATCTGGGTCAATGTGGTGAGATCGGCATAGGAAAAGCCAAGAGGCAAGGTCAAGTGCAGAGCTCCTAACAAAATCACCCCTTCAACCGTGTGCCAAGGGAAACAAGGAAAATCAGTGCTACTACCCAATGCCCTATGTCCTGTTTCTGTCTCAGTCTGAAACCAAGAACTTCTTAGGGGGTGAGATCCAGTCTTAATGATTGTATCTTAGTGCTGAGTACATATCTCAGTACATCCCAGCACTAATCATGACTTCATCTGCCTACTCAGAAGATGTTTCTTGAGCACCTAACACATGTCAGTTAAGGGGCAGGTGCTGGAGATGACTGTGGTAACAATCAGACTCAGCTAGAGTTCTCAGAGAGCTCACAGCCTGGTGGGAGGTGGGGCATTATCAAAGAATCCAACGATTAAAGTTTAATTACAAATTGAGACAAACGCTCGGAAGACAAGAAACAAGTCATCGAGTCATGTGACAGAGGCACTTGACCTGGCTTGGTAGATGTATGAAGGTTCCCAAGGGAAGACCCTTGAGCTGAAACAGCAGGCGTGAATAGAATTTAAAAGGAAAACTGGAAGGAAGAGGGAGGGGGCCTGGCAGAGGCCCCTTGAGGGAACAGAGCCACAGCTAACGGCACTGGAGAGGCAGGCGAGGCTGCCCAGACTAGGCGACCTCACCATGTGGAATTTGATCTTTAGTCTAGGAACAAAGAATCCATGGAAGGTTTTGAAGATGAAAGATGACGGCTATGGCATGGAGAGACAACTGATGGCCAAGAGCTTCTCAGGTGCTCACCATGCTCAGCCATGTGAAGAATTTAATTTAAATGTGATGATATAATGTGGACACCGATGTTCTTCTGTGAGTTTACAAGGGTGCATGTGTGTGAGAGAGAAGTGGGCATGGGAGAAGGCATTCGTGGGGCAAAACAAGTTGTCCTTTGAGGGAAGCGTTCCATATGCACCTCTAGAAGGACACTTCACACCCACTAATCGCCTGTTCCTCTCCCAGCCTAGGTAGGGACCATTGCCCTTCTCTCTGTTCTCTGAACCAAGAGCAGTACAAGGCACAAAATAAGTGCTCAAGAAATCCTTGCTGACTGCATGCAGAGACAGAGGAGTAGACAAAGGGGGTGGGTGGGGAGTACTAGCTGGGACAGGGGATCCCTTTGAGATTGAAGGAATCTAAAGGAAGTTCTAGGAAGATGGGGAAGCCAGGGTGGGGGACACCAGGGTTGGGGGTTTGGAAGCCAGGCCCAGTAGTTGAAGACCGTACAAGCCAGAGCACGGTGCTTTCCTCCACGCTTTGGGCTCCCCTCTTTCTCTGACCCTCCTTCCCATGTTTGTCATTGTGCTTCTGCTTCTCTGGGGCTGACCTCCTAGCAGAGATCAAACAGCTTGGCTTTTTTCCCTTTCCTCCTTTGGGAAGCTGCTGAGATTTACAGCTTGTCTGCTCCAGGGTCTTCCTTTTAAACTCTAATACAGTTGCCCTTGAACCTAAAGCTAAGCTAAACCAAAAAAAAAAAAAAAAAAAAAAAAAGAAAGAAAGAAAGAAAGAAACAAGAAACCACCCACCAGGCTGTGGGTGTGACCTTCAGTTACAGGTTTTGTGGGAGAAATGCCCTCTTAAGAATTAAGAATTCCCCAGTGATGTAACCGTAGTTCCTCCTCGGTGGCCTGGAAATTCTCCGGAGAAGGATCTGTATAGAGTTTCCTCCTTTGCCAAGAATCCAAAAGCACCCTAACGATAGAAACTGCAGACACATTCTATCTGGACATGTGTTCCTGATGCCTCATGTTGGGAAATATTTACCTGCCCAGCCTGTGAGGAGGAGAGCATTTGTGTTTTCTGACTACATTGCTTGGGAGGGGCTGTAGGGTGTGTGTGTGTGTGTGTGTGTGTGTGTGTGTGTGTGTGTGTGTGTGTGTGTGTGTTGATGAGTAGGGCATTTGGGAATGTCCAGAGTCTTCATTATAGAAAAGTTAAAAATTGTTCCAAAGTTAAGTGAATCAACAATAATGTACATTTGATTACCTCAAGGTGTTTTGTATATGTGTGAACACATTCCCTATGTGTGTACATGTGTGTGTGTGCATGCGTGCTCACATGTTGAAGGCCAGAGGTCAGTGGTGGTTGCACTCCTCTGTCACTCTCCACCTTATTTTTTGAGGCAGGGTCTCTCACTGACCCTGGAACTCCCTGATTTTGCTAGGCTGGCTGGTCAGGGAGCTCCAGGGACCCTCCTGTCTGCCTCCTTTGCTCTGGGGTTACAGACATTTACCTGACCAGCTTTCTCTGTGTAGTTTTGGTGCCTGTCCTGGATCTCGCTCTGTAGACCAGGCTGGCCTCAAACTCACAGAGATCCGCCTGGCTCTGCCTCCCGAGTGCTGGGATTAAAGGCGTGCGCCACCTCCCATCCCGCATCTGACCAGCTTTTTTTTTCTTTTTTTTGGTTTTTTAAGACAGGGTTTCTCTGTGTAGCTTTGTGCTTTTCCTGGAACTCGCTTTGGAGACCAGGCTGGCCTCAAATTCACAGAGATCCACCTGGCTCTGTCTCCCGAGTGCTGGGATTAAAGGCGTGCGCCACCACCGCCCAGCCTGACCAGCTTTTTATGTGGGTTCTGGGGATCCTCCTGTCTTCAACACTTCACTGACTGAGGCGTCTCCCCAGGCCCTGACTGCCTTGAGTTTTACAGATTGAGGATTAGGATTAAGTTATCTGAATGAAGACCAAGAAAGAGAAAGTATCATTTAACTTGGCCTATGGATGAACAAAATATCTACTATGTGCTAGAGATACCTCCAACACAATTCTGTTTGGCTCAAGAGGCTCCATGACAAACAGTAGGAATCTGCTGTATGATGTGGAGGGCCAGTGTTATAGCTTTTAAGGCCATTCTGACTTGTCATGCCTCTGGGGACCAATTTCCACATCTTATGTGGTCAAACTTGGATCCTGGAATGTGAAGCGAGGATTAACTACCAGGTGTGTGGCAATGGTTAGGCTCTGTGCAGGGCTTCATACCCATCACCTGATCCACTCATGCATCAGCTCTATGCAGAGGTGAGAGGTGTGATGTTTATCTGATGAGGAAACTGACATTTAAAGCTTAAATAGCTTGCTTCAGGCCACATAGCTACCAAGTAACAGACAGAATCCAAGTCCAGATGCAGCTGACTGCAGACACTGAGGTTCTGACTAGACATTCCCCGAGAGGTCAAGCTTGTTACCAGCATCCCTGGCTGTCAGTTTCTTTTGTCCTTTCCTCTGACTGATTCCAGTGAGAACAGGGCTGTGTGCCTTTTCTGTCCAGGACACTCGGTTCCACGTCTTCTCTTTCGCCTTTCAGCGCTTAGTATTGAGAAATGATTTATTGTCTCTTTCAGTTTTGCATGACACCAGGTTCACGGGTGTCTTGATCCAGACAACCATATTTATTTCCTAAGTCCCAGGCCTAGGTGCCATTTTCTGTGTCTTAGCTCTTCCCTATGCCAAAGGCAAGATAACACTGTAGTTAAACACCCACGGCTTTGAAATAGGTTCTGGTCCAATCACTGGGCAGCTCTGTGACCTTGAGGGTAAGTTATCTAAGCTCAGGGACCATCAAGTCACCTCTAGGTGCTCACTTATCCTACAGAATTACTGAGCATGGGTGTTAGGTCATGAAATGGGGCTGTGAGATTTAAGTGACATGTTTGGTTCTATGCTGGGTCTCTGGGCTGTCCTGCCTCTGGTTCCTGGCCATCCAGGCAGGTGTGGGCTCCCTCTTGTGGCCCTTTTCCTCCTACTGGGTTGCCTCGTCCAGTCACGATATGATATGAGGGTTTGTGCCTTATCTTATTGTAACTTGTTAGGCTGTGTTCAGTGGATATCCCTGTGAGGTCTTCTCTCTCTCTCTCTCTCTCTCTCTCTCTCTCTCTCTCTCTCTCTCTCTCTCTCTCTCTCGGAAACAGAGGAGGAATGTATCTGGGGGGAAAAGGAGGTGGGGGAGTGACTGGGAAGAGTGGAGGGGGAGGAAATTGCTGTCCCGATGTAATGTATAAGAGAAGAACAAAAGAAAAAAAGATTGAAGTCAAGTAAAGTGGGTGCTGTGCTGAGTGAGGGACTCGGGAGGGAGCTTTAAAGCTCAGCAATAAAGAGGAGTAGAGGATGGTGTCTCCCACAGAGGAGTGAGGGGTTCTCAACAGGGACACTCATGAAATGATTTTTGTAGGGGCTAAAGGGGTAGCTGAGTGTTAGAACACTTGTTTAACATGCAAAGCCTTGAGTTTGATCCCTAGCAGAGAGAGAGAGACAGAGACAGACTGGGGGAGAGAGAGAGAGAGAGAGACAGAGAGAGAGAGAGAGAGAGAGAGAGAGAGAGAGAGAGAGAGAGACAGAGACAGAGAGAGAGAGAGAAAGAGAACGCTTTGAGCAGCAAATAGACACATATTATGGACTCACAATGTCACAACCTCCTAAAGCAGGTTTTATAAGAGCATCATTTTATGGAGAAGGAACTAGAGATCCAGAGAGGTTAAGTAACTTGCCTGAGACTACACAGCTGATCAATGGCAGTGCTGGGACCTAAACACAGCTAGGCATGCTCTCTAACTCATCGTAATCACACCCCCTCAGGTTTGTGATGTCTGTATCTCTCACAGCCAATGCCAAGCAGCTCAGCCAGGGTTGGTCAGAAGGCCACGGTATGCTGGGAGTTTGGAGACACTGTATTGCCTGGTTCCTCCCCTTTGATGTCTGTCTCATGGATTCCCAATCACGCCTCGCCTTTCCGGATGACTCTCAGTGACGTTGGCCACAGACTAAACCAGCTCGGCCTGAAAGGCAGACTGGAGTGGAGGCGGGGCAGGGATGTGGGGGGCGGGGCTGCCGCTCCCACTGCTGAGGACAAGACCGCCTTGCAGCACAGCCTGGGCAGCCTTGCTAAGCTGTTCTCTGGTTGGGTGGCCAAGTGAGGCCTGACCCACAAACCTTGCCCAAGCCGGCTCAGTGCCTGAGTTTAATACAGCATCTTCTGCAGGAGCCACCTTCAGACTCCTTAGTTTCTACTCTGACATTCTTCATAATTTTTAAAAAATCTTGTGTGTGTGTGTGTGTGTGTGTGTGTGTGTGTGTGTGATATGCTCATCTGTGTGTGCACCTGTGAAGGCCAGAAGTCCATGCCACATGTCTTCCTCAATCATTCTCTATTTTACTTATCTATCTATCTATCTATCTATCTATCTATCTATCTATCTATCTATCTATCTATCTATGTATCTATGTATCTATCTATCTATCTATCATCTATCTATCACCTATCTAATTATCCATCTATTTATTTGAGACAAAGTCTTCCACTGACCTTGGAACTCATTGTTTTAGCTAGTCTGGTTGCAGCAAGTCCCCAGAATCTGCCTGTTTCTGCCCCTCAGCCCTGAGGTTAACTGTGTACCACCATGCCCACAAGGGTGGCTGAGATTCAAACTCAGGTCCTCATGCGTATTCAGTAAGCACTTTTCCCACTGAGACACCTTCTCTGCCCTTCTTCATAATTCCTGAAGTAGGAGAGCTGCATTTTCCTTTCTACCCAGGTTTGACTAAGACATCAGGGCAGTGGAACCTCCCAATCTGCGAATCTCAGGGAGACCTACGGCACTGAGTGACGAGGCAGGAGCCCTAATTTCAGTGTTCATCATCACGAGGGCAGAGTAATCTCAGGACTACAGGAAGCTGGAAAATGGGATGGTATGAATTTAGTGGGTTAAAATCCATTTTAAAAATCATTCCCTTAAGTAACCATAACACTGGCTCCTGGCTCTCTTGGTTGCTAGGAGGTGTCAGAGAGGCCAGGATCCATGGGAGCAAAGCAACCAGCCCAGTCCCCCTGACCAAGCTTGAAATAACCACCATTATGGAATCCTTCCTTTGGAATCTGCCAGGAACATGGAGACCTGTCAAATCCGGGCACTGTTTACCTTATCCGAGCACCCGTTGCCAAAGTCAGCAGTCTCATCCTGCCCCTGCCATCAGTCAGGTCTCCAGCCTCTTTTTCTCACCTGCCCTCTCTTCTCTGTCCCTGTCACCTCAGGTCTTAACCTGTGCTCACAGTCCCATGCTGAAGCAGTTCAGTCTGAATTTTCTCCCGCCTTCATTTTGGTCCACGCAGATGCTGAAGAATCTTTACCTCTTCATTCGCCTGCTCTCTGCTCTCCATCCACTGGCCTCTCAGAACTGCCACCTTGAAAGTCACCCATTATGGCTCTCGGTATTATCTGCCTGACTCCCTAGAAAAAGGGCCACCTTGGGGTCTCCAGACAATTGAGAGTGTTGTGTTTGGAGGCCCTTGTTCCACAATAATTGTTTTTGAAATTATAATAATTATAATAATTGTTTTGAAATTATTGTTGGTATAAACTTAGTATAATAAATTCTGGATTATATTTCTTTTCTTTTCTTTCTTTCTTTCTTTTTTTCCCCCTGGAGCTGAGGACTGAACCCAGGGCCTTGTACTTGCTAGGCAAGTGCTCTTCCACTGAACTAAATCCCCAACCCCCTGGATTGTATTTCTTTAGGGTCTTATTTCAAGGTACTTGAATGTATTGTCCTTGGTCACTAACTCTGGTGAACTCTGGACCCTTCTGAGAAGTCAGCTGTACTTGGAGGGTAAGTTTGAGTAAAGAAGCCTTTTCTTTGTGTGAGCCTATTCTACAGGTACCCTTTCCAACTGGGTTCCTCTTATTGTAAAACAGTATAGCATAATGACTATTTTAATGAAAAACTCCAATCTCCCAATCTCATAATCTTGGATCCTGATTTTTTTTGAGGGTGTGATGGCTGATCTAGTTTTCTGTCTAGGTATGAAGCTTTGCGTTGTACAATTGGTCATTGTATTTATGCAGTTTTGTATTCTTTTTCTACTGAACACGATTTTATTGTAAGAGTTTTCTGTGTTACTGCAGTCCTGTGCCTAGCCATTAGGTGGCCTTAGGAAGGTGGGCCGACTTTCTCCTTTTGGTTTCTCAGTTCTTTTCTGACTGCTTTTGTTGCCTCCTCTTCTTCCACGAGTTTAGTCTGGGCCAATTCATCTGTAAACCCCCCCTTGAGTGACAGCGGACTTTGAAGATGGTGTTTAGTGACCTGTATGTGGGAACTGTTCATGTCCCTTCACACCTTACCACCTCTTCTGAGACTAGCTAGGTCATGGGACAAGATCTTGTTAAATTCTGTGTTCTAGTTATAAGACCCAGTTGTCAGAGGAGGGTGCTGGATCAGTCCAGTTCTACTATCCTTTTTTTTTTTAGATTTATTTTTTTATTATGTACACAGTGTTCTGTCTGCATGTATGCCTGCATGCCAGAAGAGGGCATTAGATCTCATTATAGATGGTTATGAGCCACCATGTGTTGCTGGGAATTGAACTCAGGACCTTTGGAAGAGCAGTCAGTGCTCTTAACCACTGAGCCATCTCTCCAGCCCCCAGTTCTACTATCTTACACATCAGGAAACTGAGACTTAAAGTGGAAATGGTTAGTAGACTTGTACTGACTAGTTTTATGTCAACTTGACAAGCTAGAGTTATCTGAGAAGCGGAGACCTGTAAGATCAGGTTGTAAGCAAATGTGTAGAGCATTTTCTTAGTTAGTGATTGGTGTAGGAGGGCCCAGCCCATTTTGGGTGGTACCAACCTATCTGGTGGTCCTGGGTTCTATAAGAAAGCAGGCTGAGCAAACCAGTAAGCAGCACCCCTCTGTGGTTCCTGCCCTGTTTGAGTTCCTGCCTTGGCTTCCCTCAGTGAACTGTAACTTAGGATATGGAAGCCAAATGAACCCTTTCCTCCCCAAGTTGCTTTTGGTTACGCTGTTTTATCACAGTAATAGTAGCCCTAACTAAGACAAGACTTGACCGTGGCCATAAGGCCAATGAGAAGGGATTTGAAACCTGATCCCTTAATCTCTAAAGATGTACACTGCACCTGAACATCCCCGTGCACCCCTCTTCTCACAACATCCCCATTCGGCATACTCCTCCTCGAGTTACCAAGAGGAACTGTAGTCATGACTAGAATGGGTGCTGATAGAATTGTCTTTACAATGACCTTCTTCTTAGTTTATCTTACTGTTGCTCTCGTCAGAAGAAGGAGAAAAACAGAAGTGCAATTTTCCTTTCCTGAGTTCAACTTTTGAAATAATCTGTTCTCTTAGAGGCAGAGTACCAAGCTGACTCACAGCCCCATAGTGGTAAAGTGTTTGTTTTCTCAATGGTCACTTTGTCTTTGGGGAATGTTCACTCATTCGTTACCAAGGTTTCCAACAGTCAAATCCATTGATCTTACCTGTTCAGAGACAAGGAGCAGATCAGTTTTTGTCCCAAAATAGCCAGGCCAACACTGGTACTAGCAATCTGAAGACAAAAAAAACCTTGTTACTGCAGTGAGTGACTGTCCATCTGGACCACAAGTGTAACAGCTCCACTCTCAGAGTATAACGGAGACACCACAGACCCAGTGTTCCCTCTTATTCAAAAGATCCTGGTAAGAAACATCTCTGCCTCTGGGCCAGCAGCCTGTGAGCGTATTCTAGCACTTGGAAGGTTGAGGAAGGAGGAGGAATGAGTTCAAGGCCAGAGTGGACCACATGGAGAGAAAACTGTCTTGCAGGGAAAGAAGCTAAGTGTAAAGATTTCTTGCTTGAGTGCTTCTTTTAAATTCGTTTTCTGGCAGTGCTGTGGATTAGACCCAGGTCTTACGCATGCTAGGCCAACAGTCTACCACTGAGCCATAGCCCCAGCCCCTCTTGAGCTTTGCTTCCCCTAATCATGTGTGTGATTTTGTTTGACTTCATTGTACTGTTTTTAGCTTTAATTGATCAGGGGAAATTGACTTGATTACAGCTCTCTAATGTAAGTGGAAGAGAGCATGGGAAGTAGCGGTTGGTGAGATATTTTACACACAGGCTCATGAGCTCTTCTGTCTCCATATATGCTGCTTCCACATATGGGCAGGTGGGTCTGTTTTAGACAGTCCCAGTGTCTACTTAATTTAGGAATCACCCTTCACCCCAAACATCTAGAGGCTGCTGGCCAGTGATTCCCAGCAGGAACGGACTTGGTGCCCAGAGGCTGCCCCCCATAACCCCAGACTCACAAAGTCCATGGAGACAATGTGCTCGATGGTGGAGTTCTCCAGTTGAGTGAGCATGATGACAGCAGCTGGGAACTCCAGGCTGAAATTGTTTGGGTGTAAGTTGATCACAGGCGGCCCTGTGGCCATGATCTGCAGCATGAACGGCTGGGATAAGATGTAGATCTCTGCAATCTGTCCCATTCCAGGAGAGAAACAGAGACAGAGAGTCAGGGCCTGAGGAGCAGAAACCACAAACCTGGAGTGGCTTGTGCTAAGGAAATCTTGCATCATGCAGTTAGAACAGAAAGTACCTCTTACTAGGAATAACAACGTGCGTTTGCTGAATACATCCTCTGTGCCAGCCACACAACCAGGGACTTTATCGTCTCTTATCTACTCTTTGTAAAACTCCAAGGCAGGTTCTATCAGTAGTGCTGTTTTGTTTTTATCATTTATTTATTTAGTTGTTTTTGAGACAGGGTTTCTCTGTGTAGTCCTGGATGTCCTGGAACTCACTCTGTAGATCAGGCTGACTTTGAACTCAGAGATCTGCCTGACTCTGCCTCCCAAGTGCTGGGATTAAAGGCGTGTGCCACCACCACCCGTGAGGAGTGCTGTTCTATAATGAAGGTTGAGTTGTGGACAGGCTAAGTGCTTTTCTCATATTTCTCACAGAATAAACTGTAGAACTGAACTTCAAGACAAGATCTATCTGCTTTGAGTGCCTTTCTCTGGAGCATCTTGGTCTTCTGAGGCAAACTTGAGCCTATAGGCCCATTGTGTATGATACCTGGAACGCTATGAAGGGGTGATATTAATAGTTGTTTTACTAAAGTCACGTGTAATCCCAGTACTTGAAAAAATGACTGAGGAGGATCAAAAATTAAAGACCAGCCTGGGTTAAATATTGAGTTCCAGACCAGCCTGCACTACATAGTGAGACCTTACCTATAAATAAATAAATAAATAAATAAATAAATAAATAAATAAATAAATAAAGTAAGTAAGTAAGTAAGTAAGTAAGTAAGTAAGTAACTTAAGGATTAAATCTTCCATTCAAGCCAGTAATTTCTATATTTAAGTGAATTATTTTAAGGGTGGTGGAATTTTCCAGATTGATTTTTTTTTTACAAACTTACAATACTTTTAGTTATATTTTAATGGACTTTATTTAGGAAATATTTCTGGATATTTAATTAGGAAGAAAAAATCTTGTAGGATGGAAAGATAGCCAAGTATGATGGCATATACCTTTATATCCCTTTAATTCCAGTACATGGGAGGCTGAGGCAGGAGGATTGCAAGTTTACCCATTTTATATATTGAAACATTGTCAAGAAATGAAAGAGGAGGAGGAAGGAGAGAGAGGAGGAAGAGAAGAGAAGCAGGAAAGGAAGAGAGAATGGAAAAGAAATAAAAAAGAACAGAAAGATGGATTAACTTATGCTTGGATCAAAAGAGAATGTAGAAAATCCAAGAGTCTCCTGGAAGTGACTTCAGTGACAGTACATCCATCACTGAGGAGCAGAACTTGAGCACTCACCTTGGAGAGCACACTGCCAATTCCTTGAGTATTTTGATTGAAATAGTTGGAAATCTACAGAAAAGAAACACTACGTCACTGCAAGACTTTTAGAAAAGATTTATTTTTTCATGTAATATATATATATATATATATATATATATATATATATATATATATATATATATATATATATTTATGGGCGTTTTGTCTGCATGTACATTTGCACACCATAAGAGGACACTGGATCCCATGGAACTACAGTCATAGATGGTTGTGAGCCACCATGTGGGTGCTGGGAATTGAACCCAGGTTCTCTGGATGAACAGCCAAGTGCCCTTAACCACTGAGCAATCTCTCTGTACCTCACTGCAACATTTTGTCTGGGTTGTCTTTTCGGGTAAAATGTAGAATTCTCTCTAATGTGACCTGTAAAGAGGTGGAGCCACAAAATGTTTAGGTAACCTCATTTTATAAAGGCAAGAGACTTGCCCAAAGTCACAGTCCTTTAGAGAAATCCCTTCTTCACTGGAGAACACTGTCTCATATATGCACAATCTTTATGCAAACATTCTACAGTCACTAGCAGTAAGTCTCAAGTTATTCTTCTCATTTTCAGAGCTCCCCAAAACGTAAGTTGCTTAAGTAATTTACTTGGTGAGCATTTTTTTCAAGTCTAAGACAGCTGGTGTTGCTGTCCTCACTATGCTGAATGTAAGGTTCACAGTAATGTGTACAATTATGATGGCCAGAAAGTGAAGATTTAAAATGGGTGCTTTTAGGGAATGGAGAGACAGCTCCGTGGTTAAGAGCATTGATTGCTCTTCCAGAGGACCTGGGTTCAATTCCCAGCACCCATGTGGCAGTTCACAACTGTCTATAACTCCAGTTGCAGGGGATTGAACACTATCACACAGGCATACATGCAGGCAAAACACCAATGTACACAAAATAAAATAAATCATTTAGAAAATACATAAAATGGATGCTGTTTGCTGACTAGCCAGAGAGGGTGTTCTTGTGATAAAAAGAGAGGTGATGGTGGTGCTGGTGCTGGTGGAGGAGGTGGTGGTGGTGATGATGATGGTGGTGGTGGTGGTGGAGGTAGTGGTGGTGGTGGTAATGGTAGTGGTTGGGGTGGTGGTGGTTGGGGTGATGGTGGTTGGTGTGATGGTGGTGATGGTGTTGTTGTTGTTGTTGTTGGTGGTGGTGGTAGTGGTAGTGATGGTGGTGGTGGTGGTGATATAACCCAGAAGCAACAGTTGCAGAGCACTTACTCTATACTGAGATTTTTCTGGAAGTCGTATATGTTTAAACCCTTTAGTGACCATTATGACTCTAAGAGTGTGGGACCTCAGACCTCTTTCTCAGATGAGGAAATCAACACAATCCAAGTAGGTTGAACTGACCAAAGGTCACAGATGATAAATGGTAGAGAGATAGATGTCCTTCTATTAGTTAAGATCATTCTAGAATAGTGACTAGATATCATGAAGAAGACTAAATTAGAAGAACTGGAA
The DNA here is from genome assembly GCF_007827085.1 of Peromyscus californicus insignis. Classification (NCBI taxonomy): domain Eukaryota; kingdom Metazoa; phylum Chordata; class Mammalia; order Rodentia; family Cricetidae; genus Peromyscus; species Peromyscus californicus. The sequence continues at coordinate 2,956,536 of NW_026294535.1, forward strand.
ATCCAACAACCCCCTCCCCAAAATAATAACAGCACCCATTCCATAATACTTCATTCATTATCTTTTTTGGGAGTGATGGTATAAAAAGGCCCAGGAATCAAAACTGTGACATAAAGTTCACAACAGGACACTTTAAAAAGAAAGACTAAAGACGGTGGGCACAGCCATCACCCCAAGGCTTTACTTACCTCCTTGGTGGACAGTGTGACCTCAAGAGCCCCAGTTACAAAGTGTGCAAAGGATGCAGATTTAAAGAAATACTCGGAGATGCCAATGAAGAGCATGGAGTCCCTGTTCTCTGGAAGCTCAAAGGGGGCTGGTAGGAAGGGAGGGTCAACGAGGCTTTCCAGTGGGTAGAATGCACCCTGTGGGAAGCAGAAATGAAGACCAATTATGAGGTGAAAATGCAAATGTATCACAAAGAAGCCGGGACCTCTCAAGTCCAGATAAAGAAAATCCCAGACACTCCTTGGTAAGGAGAAAAGCATAAGGTCTTTAGGCTCCTTGGCTATGTTTCAAAGCTCTGCGATTAAAAAATATTTTCAACAATATGTATGTGTGTGGGTATGTACATGTGAGTGCAGGTGCCCTCAAAGGTCAGAGGCATTGGATCTCCTGGAACTCTTACAGGTGGTTTTGAGCCACCTGGCATGGGTGCTGGGAACAGAACTCAAGTCCTCTGTAAGAGCAATATGTACTCAACAACTGAGCCATCTCAACAGCTGAGCCATCCCTCCAGCCCAGAGCTCTGGAGCAGCATGTACTCAACAGCTGAGCCATCCCTCCATCCCAGAGCTCTGGAGCAGTATGTACTCAACAGCTGAGCCATCCCTCCATCCCAGAGCTCTGGAGCAGCATGTACTCAACAGCGGAGTGATTCATCCAGCCCAGAGCTCTGGAGCAGGGTATACTCAACAGCTGAGTGATGCATCCAGCCTAGAACTCTGGAGCAGTATGTACTCAACAGCTGAACCATCCCTCCAGCCCAGAGCTCTGGAGATTCTTCAGCACATCTACATGTATCTGTTCACTCTCCGGTGTTATTCCTGGAGAAGCTCCGAGCTAGAACTTCTCTTAGGAGGGAGGTCCAGTCAGGTAAGGCACACCTCTGAATAGCTCATGAACTAGCCTCCAGAGGCCCAGCTCTGGACCTTTAAGATATGTGACTGATGAAAAACTGGGAAGCCACAGAAGTACGCTGAGAGACACAGACTCCAAACGGCTTATTGAAACATTTTTGAGACATGGTTAGGTGGTCTTGTTAGGTATTGGGCATTATTTGAATGTACTGTCTTAACTGATTTGAAAGACTGTGAAAGAAGGAAACATAAACCTTTTCATACACAATTGCATGTGTGCATGTGTAGTCCAGAGGCTGATGTTGAATGTCTTCTCTAATCACTCTCCACCTTATTTTTTGAGTCAGTGTCTCTCATTGAACCCGGAAATTGAGGATTCACCTAGCTGGCTGGCCAGCGGGCCCCAGGGATCGTCCTACCTCTGCCTCCCAGTGCATCCCCGTATGCCTGGCCTTTTCCACATGGGCTTTAGGAGACTGAACCCAGGTCCTCACACTTGGGTAGCAGGCACTCTACACACTGAGCTGTCTCCTCAGCGCCTCCTGATGTGCTCGCTTCTAATATGCGGGTTGTTCTACTTGCAGGCTCCTAGCCTCAAGTCTTTTCCAGGAGGGAAGAGGCAAAATGTCTTGATATTTTTCACTAAGAAGACAGATAGAAGTAGGGCAAGGACAACAGTCATGTGCCCACCAAGAGAGGGCTCAGGGGTCTTTTGAAAAGGTGTAAACATGAGGCAGGCGCTATAGGAAGTGAAATTGCTTGAAGAGCATACAAGTACGTTTTCTTCCGTACGTAACTTTTGTTCTCCCACATGTTCTCCATAGCCAGGAGGGTGCTCTAGAACGATAGTTACCTTCAAATTCAAGTCAAGGTGGTTCTCAGTGACTTCCGGAGGACTGAGCAGGGAACAATCCAGCACGGTGTAGTTGTCAATCTTGGTTAAAACTAAATGACCAAGAAAGAAAATCTGTGTTCATTAAAAGTTTAATCTACGCATGATGTTTGAAACACCAATTTCCCCTTTTCATAAGAAACATGTTTACATTTGAAAACTCAAGAAGAGGAAAAAGAAAAAAGCAAATATTTTTCTCAACTATCAGAGAAATATTAGCAACATTTTGGCAAGCCTTTTTACGCATGTGTCCATAAAACACACACAATGCATGTGTGATCTTTTTTTTTTAATGCTTAAAACTTGATTATTATTTTGTACATGTATGTCACATGTGTGACTGTGGGTGCCCACAGTACATGTGTGGAGGTCAGAGAACAACTTTTGGGACTGGTTTTCTCTGTCTACCTTTATACTGGTTTGGGGATTGAACTCAGGCTGTGAGGCATGTGTGGTAAGCACCTTTCCCACCTAGCCACTTCAGTGGCCCATGTGGTTCTATTTAAAATTTTTATATTAATTAATTGATCAATCAATCTAGTTATTTATTTATGGTGTGCATACAAATGTGTGTGGTGGTCAGAGGACAAGTTGTAAGAGTTGACTCTCCTTCCACTGTGTGGGTCCCAAGGATTGAACTCAGGCTGTCAGTGGGGTGGTAGGCAACTACACCCCTTGAGTCATCTCACAGGCCCAGTGCTTCTATTTTTAACAAGAAATTAACAAGTAGGCTGAAGGCAGACCCATTTCTTTCCCTTTGTTACCCCAGATCCAATCACCCCAGTCTCATTCCTAGCCCTGTAGCAGAACACCTGCTGTGGTCTCCCTTTCCTGTCTAACCCCACCCCCAAGGGATCATCACAGAGATCTCCCTACCTCCCAGTTTTCCTTCCCCCAGCTCATCCCAGCCTCCAACACCAGCAGGCATTCACTGGGAACACACCTACTGTGCAGGCCACGGAAGCAGGTGAGCCAAGAGGAGACCCTCACTGCTTCCTCCTTCCCTACAAATCCAGTCTCCCAGTTTATCCCTAGCTCTGCACCAGAACACCAGCAGCTGCTGCCCTCCCTGCCCACTCCTCACATCTCTGCCTACATTTGGCAGATCGCACTGTGAAACCCAGACTGTATTAATAAAATCAGCCTTGGGTCAGGAGGCAGAGCCAGCAACCACTTGACAGGAAGTAGCCAAGTGTAATCTGTCAATGTAACAGGTCTTTCTTTGGACTGTCAGCTCCCAAACAATGACACAGAGACTTCTTATTAAGTATGAAAGCTTGGCCTTAGCTTAGGCTTGTTCCCAACTAGCTCTTAAAACTTAAATTAACATGTTTATATTAATCTACATTCTGTCATGTGGCTCATTACCTCTCCTCAGTACAGTACATCCTACTTTTGCATCTGGTTGGCTAATTTCTGCCTTTCTGATTCTTCCCCCAGTTCCTCTCTCTCCCTGGAAGTCCTGCCTATCATCTCCTGCCTAGCTATTAGCCATTCAGTTCTTTATTAATCCAATCAAAAGGTGACTTAGGCAGGTGAGGTAAAACAGAGACATCTTCACACACTGTGATCAAATATCCCAAAACAGGACTGGGTTACATTCAATTGAGTTGTTGGCTAAGGGTGTCTCATAGAAATCCCCAAACAACCCAGGCTATTCCAAAGACAATGGTGGATTGTTTTCTGAGAACTGACAGCCTGGCCCCATTGCCAAGGACAATACCCAGACAACTCATTGAACATGGAGAAATCGAGCTGATGTCTACAAGGATCCTTTACCTCTACATTCTAGTTATGGTGTGGGAAGGTATTCTGCACACTACCAAAAGAGAAACATAAACACCAACCCAGCCACAAAACCTTTGATCTACAATTTGTCCTGCTTGCAAAATATGCTAGCACAATGGTGGCATAGAAATTATGGGAGTAACCAATCAATGTCTGATTTGACTTACGGTCCACTCAAGGAGTTGAAACCCATACCTGACATTGTTTGAGTAAACAAGAACAAGAAACTAGATAGCCCAGAGACCTAGGGTAAAACCAAACACTAGTGGTCTAAAAAAATCACATCAATAAAATGACTCCTAATGATATTCTGCTATACTCATAGATCAGGGCCTTATCCATTCATCATCAGAGAGGCTTCCTCTGGCAGAAGATGGGAACAGATGCAGAGATCCACAGACAGACTATATAGAGAAAGAGTCTAAATGGGATGTCTCCATCAGGGAGCCCTGTGGAAGAGAAGGCACAAAGAGTGTAAGAGCCAGAGGGAATCAGGAGAACAAGGCCCTCTGAATCAACTACACAAGGTGCATATGAGCTCACAGAGACAGAAGCAGAAGCACAGGGCCTACATGGGTCTGCATCAGGTCCTCTGGGTATATACTATAGCTTTCAGCTTAGTGTTTTTATGGGTCTCCTGAATGTGAGAATGAGTGTGTCTCTGTCAGTGTTTGACTCTTGTGCCTGCTCTTGGGACTCTTTTCCTTCTGTTGGGTTTCCTTGTCCAACTTCAATAGGATGGCTTTTGCTTCACCTTATTATATTTTGTCATGTTTTGTTGTTATCGGTTCCTTACTAATGAGAGACAGAAAGGGGGTAGATCCAGAGGGAACGGGAAGTGGGGAGGAACTGGGAGGAGTACAAGGAGGGGAAACTATAATCAGGATATAATATATGAGAAAATAATCTATTTCCAATAAAGGGAAAAATGAAATAAAGAAGAAATTAACACAAAGATCCTTATCAATATTAAATCATACTATCAGATTGAGAGGCTTCCAACTTCAGTATTAGAGATTCTATGTAGCTAGAATTTCACTTTCTGTAGAGACAATAAACATGCATCACTATTGTAGAAAAAGTTTGTTTCTCTTGTAGCCCAGGCTAGCCTGGGACTCCTGTGTAGCCCAGACTGGCCCCAGATTCATAACTCTCCTTCATCAGCCCCCTGAGTGTTAGGATAGAATTTATTTAAAAGGAGATATTATGAGAAAGGAGATGCTCATTGAGTTAGAGAGGCCATGGAATTTCTCACACATGGTGCTATTAATTAAATGATATTTTTGTGTTTGCATTTTCAGAACAAAGCCAAAGGCAAAAGGGAGGTGGGACAACAGTGAGCAGGGTCTCTGGGAGGAAAGACTTCCATGCCCGAGATGGTGTCAGTGAACACTTAGGCTCTGACTTGGCTTGGGAGAGCTGTTTTGCTGGCTACTCTGTAGTCTGGAGACTTCCTCCAGGTTCTAGAGGAAGGTACCCAAGGATCAACTGAATATCATGGAAGAATACCTTTTTCATATCATTGTCATAGATGGGGATGAGAAGCAGGAGGAGGTGAAGTGGCTTGCTACGTTAGTAAGAACATAGTGTCATCCTACGTCACTATGCCTTTACGTTTTTAAAATTTATTCTTAGGTGTATGAGAGCCTGCTTGTCTCTATGTGCATCACAGGTGTGCAGGTGCACATGATGGCCAGAAGAGGGCGTCAGAACTCCAAGAACCAGACTTAGAGGTGGCTATGTGCCACACGATGTAGATACTGAGAACTAAACCTAGTCCTCTGCAAGAGCAACCAGTGCCCTTAGTCCCTCTGCCATGTCTCCAGCCCTCACTATAGCATTTGAAATGTCCTTAAAGTGCCCAGTCTAAATAGATCCCATCATCCTCTGTGAGGGGATCAGGACAGGGATTCCTCATAGTGAAGGCAGGGAGGCTTGGAGATGAAGACACTAGCTCAAGGTACACAGCACATGGGGCTCATCCTCTGCTTCCTTCCTTCCGATTTGTTCACTTCCTTTCCATCTGTATCCACACATCCATCCTCTGTCCCACTGTCTGTTTCCTTTTATCCCTTCATCAATTCAGGATGTACTGGCCTGTCAGCCAGGCCCTGCACCTGATGTTAGAGCAAAGCTCCTGACCCCAGGAATCTCAGAGTCCAGAGGAGGGGACAGACACATGGCCAGGAAATCATAATCCGGTAGAGTAAGAACTCCCCTGAAGCTGATCCAGCAGGTTCAGGGTGAAAACGTGAGGTCCCTCCTGAATACTTCCATAACCCGCATTTGACCTGCTGGTAATTACTGCTGTCTACCTGCAAGGTATGTGTAGAATATAAGAACATGTCTTCCCTCTCTGTCACTCCGCCTGAGGCTAGCTGCGGTCCTTGCTTGTATGGGCCATTGTTCTACTCTGTTGAATGGTCTTTCTGCTGCCGCCTCCCTCCTCCTTCCCAGCTATTATTATCTTGAACACCAGAGTAACTGTCTCAGACTAAGAGATAGACTTTGCAGTGTTCCAGATCCCTGACAAGTCTAGCCACCCCTCCCCCACCTGCAAACTCAGTTCTCATACTCCCCTCAACCACGCCCTCCCTCTAGTCCTAGCGTGGTCTTATGGTCCCTCTAACGCACTCAGTTCATGCCTACCTCAGGGCCTCTGAACATGTGTTCTATTGTACCCGACTGTTCTGCATGCATGCTATGGTTTGAACATCCCTCTAAAACTCACACTTAAATTTAATTACCAATATAATGGGTATTGGCGAGTGGGACTTTGATTGGTAACTGGGCCATGGGGCAATGCCCTCTGGAATAGTCCGCAACTCTCAGAGTGGGTAGGTTACAAATTTGGCTTGATTTCTTCTCTGTCTCATGTACACTCACTCGCCCTCTGCCATGTTGTGACTCATCGTGGAAACCCTCACCAGATGTAACTCCTTAACCTTGGACTTTTCAGCTTCCAAGACCATCAGACAAGCACCCTTCTGTTGTTTATAATCCATCCATCTTCTGGTATTCTATCACAGCCGCAGAAACCGACCAAGACAATCCAGGTTGGGAGTAGCCCATCCCCAGTCCATTCAGCTCAGTGGTGCCTTTCCTAGTCACCCTGTCTGAAACAGAAACTCTTCTTCAGCCCCTCCCTTGTTTCTTCTTATCAGTCACAATTTCCCAAATACAGGTTTCACCTGCTTGTTTACTGCTCCCTGTAGTCCCATGAAGGTTGGAGTCTGTCTCCTAGGTTTTGTGCGTCTCCAGCACCAGGGCCCAGGTGATTCTAAGTGCTCTGCACACCATCAGTGAGCAAAGAGAGACGAAGGGATGCAAAGAGAGGTGAAGGGATGCAAAGAGAGACGAAGGGATGCAAAGAGAGATGAAGGGATGCAAAGAGAGATGAAGGGATGCAAAGAGAGGCGAAGGGATGCAAAGAGAGACGAAGGGATGCAAAGAGAGATGAAGGGATGCAAAGAGAGGTGAAGGGATGCAAAGAGAGATGAAGGGATGCAAAGAGAGACGAAGGGACGCAAAAAGAGCCGTGTAAAGTATCATGCAAGAAGAGGTGTCGCTGTGGGGTGTGGAAGAGAGGGCCTCATAAGCTGAGTCTCTAACAAAAAGAGAAATGAAAAGGACAGGAGAAGGTGGGGTAGAAAGTCTGTGGGGACCAGCAAAGTACGGGTGTAGAAACGGTTGCTCAATAGAGGTCTGTTAAAGGAATAAATGAAGGGAGAGAGGGGGCTCTTCTCAGTAGAGTGGGCAGTGTGAGCAAAGCCAAGGAGTGAGAAGGGAAATAGAGGCAGCTTGATTGTTTGAGGAGGAAAGGTAAGAGAGAGGTGGAGACAGAATGAGTCCTCATGTGTGGGCTTGCTTCATACTGAAGGCAGCGCCTGAAGAGTTAGAGAAGGCTGGGCAGATAACCTGGTCAAGACGATAGATTTAGTGCCAAAGCTTGGATTAGAGCCAGGAGGGTTCTTCTGCACACTTATCCCTGAGAACCATCTTCTGCTGCAGTAACAAAGTTGGTTAGTAGCCAAGGAATACATGTGCTGTGCATAGGGCTTGTCCTGGGATTTTAATTTTTAGGCAGAAGGAAAGCAGAATGATGAATGGGCACTTTATTGCCTAGAAAAAAAGACCTGGGTAAAGTTTGAAGCTGGGTAGAGAACTATCCAGAGGCAGTTCCAAGACTCACCCTCCAGTGCGCTGATGTTGACATTGAACGCCTCCACTTGATCGATGACAATGGGACAGAGCTGGACCAAAAGAATTTTTGAAAAATTGTTACCATATTGAAAAAGCCTTCTGCTTAGGAGACAAAATCCCTGTGGCCCTGACGATGCCCCTTTAAGTTAGCTGGTGCTCTTGACCTTCAGCCTTTGCAGGTATGGGCAGTGTGTCATTCATTGAGTGCTGGCTGAGCTTCATAGCAACTGAAACCACACCCAACTAGCCTCATGAAAGAGCTTGGCTTTTCTCCTAGGACATGTCAAGGCATGTGCTCTGTCCGTGGTGTTGGTGTCACACCTGAGGAACCTGCTGTGAAAGCAGTTGTGTCTTTCCTGCCTGGGTGCCACCAGCTCCCATTGCATCAGCAGCTCTCAGACCTCCCCGGAGTGGCTTCAGTTGGAACCTTCACTTTTGCTGGGCTAATTGGAGAGCCCATGAGAGGAACCTTCACTGTCACCCAGGCTAATTGGAGAGATCATGAGATTAGAGATCCACTTAGAACTCTGTTGCCCCCTCTCCCTCTCCTTTCCTTGAGACATGGTCTCATGTGGCCCATGTTGACATTTGGATTTTTTTAATGCAGTCTAAGATGACCTTGAACTTATGATACTACGGCCTCCTCCACCTTCCAGGAGCTGTGATTACAAGTATGCGTCAGCACATCCAGTTTATGTGGTGCTATAGATCAAGCCCAGGACTTCATGCATGCTAGGCAAGCTCTTTACCACCTGCGAGACATCCCCAGTCCTGTTCCTACCTTTCTGAAGGGGGTGAATGCCAGCACAGTAGATAGAGGAGAGAAACGACTAAGTTACAAGCACTGATGTGTCAGCTACGTGCTCATCGATGCTCATGCAGCGTGGTGGTTTTAGCAGAGGCTAGGCAGCCAGGCCCCTGGAGTGGAAACCATTGGCAATCTCCTTTCACTGTCTGACATCAGTCTCCTCATCTGCAGCATGGGGGTGATCAGTCCATCTGCCTCATCAAGTTGTGAGGAGAAAATGAAAGAGTCTGTAGACTTCTGCTTAGCTCCGACTCTGTATGATCTTGTACATGTACAAGATCACATGTAGCTCAGGCTAGCTTCAAACTTGCTATGTAGCTGTAAATAGCCTTGAACTTCTGATCCTCCCATCTCCACCTCCTAAGAGCATTGTTAGTGTGTTTCTTGGAAATTCCTGTCATCACCTGCCCATTCCTTACCTGCCCACATCTTACCTCTATTTCAAGCCTCAGTTCCCTAAATAAACATGTCTCCCAGGAGATATTCCAGTTCTCTAAACTGTCAGCTCAGTTTCATCATCATGTGACCACGTATTCCAGCCCTGGTTTCACAAGTCTGAGGTTTTTCTTTTCTTTCTTTTTTTTCTCAATTAACTAATATTTGTTTCTTTTGTTCTCAGTAGTCCCCACTCTAGCTGCGTTTGCATTAAGAACAAAATGCTTGTCCATCCTGTGGTGGGAAACTCGAGAGAGCGGATGTAGTTTTGTTCATCTGTGTCTCCTGCCACAGTGCTTAAACCATGAGAAACTATTACATTGCATGGAATAGTATGAATTAAATTGTCTTGCATGGTGCTTAGCATACAGTTGGTGCTCAATAAATGTTTATGATAAAAATTATTAAAGTATGACAGGCCTGCTGATACCCTTTGACAGTGGTTGTCTAACTTCTGAAGACTCACCATTTCGTTTAAATTCCTCAAAATGGGTTTCTCCATGGGCTCGGCAAAGGAGTTATACAGGACACTAGGAAAAATGAAAGCGGGAGCTTACCAGGGACCACAAAGACACCAGTGGGAAACTTCTCCGAGTGGCAGCCCGAGGCTCCACCAGGCTGCTGTCACTCACCTGAGGCCTCCAGAAAATGAGACTCGGGCATGGCTCACTTGGGCATGACAGTCTTGGAGTTCCAGGGCCGGGTGACCGAAGTTATTACGGGTGAAGACAATGACGCCAGTAAAGTAGATTCCAGAGAGAAATAGATCAGCAGCTCCCGAATCCTGGCTGTTCGGAGAGAAAGGGAAAGGTTACCCGAGTCTGGGCCACACATGCAGAGGGGGCTGCTAAGCTCTTTGGGGACAGGGACTTGGTCATGCTCATATCGGATTTCCCAACACCTACAGCAGACTCAGGAGCACTGCTTACTGACCAAATGAAGTGAGTCTGTAAATGCACAGCTGGGGGACACTGCTTATGCCAGCCCAGTGCTCCGGTGCTGGACGTGGCACAATGGCGAGCACCATTTAGTCATCCTGAGAGGGAACACCAGGTAAACATCTGGGAGGGGTGGACATGGGGAAATCATGTTTAGACCGTATATGGCCTTGAGGCGGTGGAGCGTGTGTTACTCAAGACTTTGCACAGGGCCCTACACAGAATAATTCCCCAACACATGGCTGCTAAATCATCAAGGAAGTGAGGAAGTATGTGAACCTGTGTTGTTTATGGAGGAACATGCTGTTTGTCTGCAATCTATTAGACTGGGAAAATGATACCTAGACAATAAATGGTTGTAGAATAGCCTAGTGAGTGGTTGGATGTGTTGTTCTGAAGTGCCAACCCAGACAGACGTAACCATCACACTGGGTCCGTGACTTGTCCATAGAAGTTGGTTTGCTGGTTTGTAGGTATACCTTGAGTCCAACTTTTCTTTCTCCCTCCTTCCCTTCTCCTTCCCTTCTCCTTTCTTCCTCTTCTTTTCTTTTTATTTATTTATTCCAACCATGTGCATGCAGGAGCCTAAGAGACACCAGAGTCCATGGAATAGCAGTTACAGGCAGTTGTGAGCCACTATGTGGATGCTGGGAACTGAACTCGGGTCCTCTGCAAGAGCAGCCAGTGCTCTTAACCACTGAGCACTCTCTCCAACCCAGCTCCTTTCTTTCTGTTCTTCTTTCCTTCCTCCCCTTCCTCCTCTCCTTTCTTTCTTTCTTTTTCTACTCTCTCACACATGATCTCATTCTGTAACCCAGATGGCCAAGAACTCACTATGTAGCCCAAGCTGGCCTCCAACTAGCCACAGTCTTCTTGCCGCAGCCTCTCAAAGTATTTGAATTACAGGCATTGAACCAGCACACCCGGCTTCAACCTTATTTTCTCCTCTTTGAGGGTACAGAGACCTTTTGACTGGGGAAGAGTGGGGCTCAAGCTAACTACCATCCTCCAACCTCTGTATGAGACAGGAAGCTCCGACCCTGTAGATGGAGAAATGCACTAAACATCTGGTTCAGGTTAGTGGACCTAAAATGTGGAAGATATGGGAATTTCTCTCCCAGCTGGGCCTCTAGTTCTTAGGATTTCTTTTCTTTTCTTTCTTTTTTCCTTTCTTCCTTCTTCCTCTTTCTTTCTTCCCTTCCTTCCTTCCTTCCTCCCTCCCTCCCTCCCTCCATCCCTTCTTTCTTTTTCTTTCTTTCTTCTTTCTTTCTTTCTTTCTTTCTTTCTTTCTTTCTTTCTTTCTTTCTTTCTTTCTTTCTTTCTTTCTTTCTTCCTTCCTTCCTTTCTTTCTTTCGTGATTTTTGAGACAGAGTCTCACTGTGTAGTTCTGGCTATCCTCACTCTAGACCAGGCTGTCCTCAAACTCATGGAGATCTTCCTGGTTCTGCCTCCCTAGTGCTAGAATTAAAGGAGTGCGCCACCATGCCCAGCTCAGCTCTTAGGGAATCTAGAATGCTCGGTTGCTCTGCTTCTATGGGAGGGTGCCTTTCCTCTACCTCCCTTCCAAGCAAGAGTTTCCTGAGTCAACTCTCACCAGGTAATGCTCTTGAGAAAGTACGGATACAGAGAAAAGAAGCCTGCACTGAATACAGCAGCGAATTGTCTGCGTTTTCCCCAGAACAGCGGTGACGTCAGCGGGATACTCACAAAAGCGGAGCCCTGACTTCCCAGTTGGCGCTGATGTTGGCAGTGCCGTGGTTGCTCAGTGCTCTAATTCCTACCCCAGGCACAAAGGCCAGTGAGGTATTTGGCAGTGAAAAGGCGTTGATTTTTATGCTGTAAAATAGGAAACAGGAAAGTTAAGGCAACACTTCTGGGCATCGCTGAGGCAAGCAGAATTGGAAGCTGGAGCTGCCCTGAGATTATAAATTCCTGCAGAAGGGGTCTCCCAGTTCTCTAGTGGGGTGTCTGGGTGTGGCCTCATGAGTCCTCTTAACTTAGCAAGAAGCAGTTGAGGGAGGAGGCAATCAAGTTCAGAACTAAATTTGTAAATAATCAAATAATCCACTTCTCAAATTTCTTTTTCCTTTTGGTGTGTGTGTGTGTGTGTGTGTGTGTGTGTGTGTGTGTGTGTGTGTGTGTGTATGTGTGTGTTTATGTGTGTGTATGTGTGTGTGTATGTGTGTGTCCACACGAGGCCAGAGGAGGACTCAGGTGTTCTGTTCTGCCACCCTCCATCTTGTTCCCTGGAGACTTGGAGGTAGGCTGGTGGCCAGCAAAGTGGTCCTCCTGTCTCTGGTGCCTGCAGTCCCTGGGTCTATAAAGCCCAGCCTGCTCTTTATGTGGGTGCGTGAGATCTGAATCAGGTCTCAGGCTTTTGTAGCAAGTATTCTGGTTCACTGAGCCATGTCCCCAGCCCTTTGGGTTTCTTTAAAAACAAAAATAAGTACAACATTGCCATTATGTTTTTAAACATATATATCAGTTATAGTATTTCTTAAAGGGAATAACATCTACAAACACTGCTACTATGGTTTTTTCCTTTTCTTTCTTTCTTTTTTTTCTTTCTTTTTTTTTTTCCTAATACTAGTTTCAGTGTTTCTTAAAGGGGAGGACATCAGGTGTTAATGAAGCAGCTGTGTTTTCAGGGACTGTCCATGGACACTGTCAGGCATTTGATACATGTGCCAACTGTATCCCTCACTTCCATTCACTGGGACAACAAAACACGCCATCCTCCTTCTGGGGCCAGGTGCACCTGTATGGAGCTAAAAAGAGTTGGCTTCCTGTAAGATTCCCTGAGCTGTAAACAGATTGTCCCAGGAACCTGTAAAGCAGTGGGCTTGCCTGTAATCCATGGAGACGATAGATGGAGACTACATGCACAATGGCAAAGTATTGTGATTCGAGTGATTCCCAACTGCCCGGCCTCTTGGAAACCACTAGACATCACAGCTCACCTTGGTCTTCCCAGGATCCCTGTAGGATTCTGGAGTATGTGCAAGCTCCAGCTCAGAGATGAGAAGATAAAAAAAGCCTGTGAAGTCATACATCAGTGGTAGAACCAGATCTGGAATCCTCTGCAATCTGACTTCAGACTCCTCCTAATCACTGGGTCATGCCACTTGTCTATTGTACGATGAGCACTTGAACTGGAGTCAAGGTTGGTACTAGTTACACAACCTTGAGCAAGGTGATTCTCCTCTTTCAGTCAATGGTTTAAAAAGAAGTGCTACCCACAGGGAGGGTGGGAAGAGGACGTGGAAATGAGGTCATCCTCACCTAATTGCTGCTCAGGAGAAAGGCGCTGCTCTGAGCTGAGACTGGGGCGTCTAGAACATACATGTGCTAGCTGATGAACGAAGCTGCTGTTTCCCTTCCTGTTCACTGTCTCCTGCCTGTCTACCATACACCCCGAGTCCCACTGTGAGAAGAGAATAGCAGAGATTCAGAACAGCAGTGCTTTAGAGATATGTTCACATGACACCCATCGGTCTAACCCATTCCTCCCTCCACTCCCCAAGCCAGGGTCTCTCTATGTAGCCATGGCTGTCCTGGAACTCACTGTGTAGACCTGCTTCAGCCTTCTGAGTGCTGGGATTGAAGGTGTGTGCCACCACGTCTTGCTAGTCTATTCTTTATAGCTGCTACAGAATACACCAAAATCCTTCTCTAGGCTGTTTCCATTATATAAATAACGTCACAGGGAACATCCTTGTACATATTACTTATGGACTATACTTTCCCAGGGAGGATACTGAGAAGGGGAATTACTGGGTCGAAAACTATGTATACTGCGATGGTTAATGTTGATTTTCAATTTGATATGATCTAGTATCAGCTGGGATGAAAACCTCTGGGCATGTCTCTTAGAAGGTCTCTAGACCCGGCTAACTGAGGGGGGGAAATCCATCCTCAGTGTGCACTGATATGTGTTCCCCCAGACAACCAGCAATGCTGAACTTGTCTATGCATTTATTCGTTGGTCTTTTGTGTATCAGTTTTGCTCTTGAATTTGACACTTGGCTAAGGTGATCTTGAACTCCTGATCTTCCTGCCTCCACCTCCCAAGTGCTAGAAGTACAGGTGTGTGCCACCACACCTGGTTATATAGTCCTGGAATTATAAGCATGCACCACTGTGGTTGGCTAAGAGTCAGCTTTTTTATTTAAAGTAAAGTAAAACTAAGTAAATAAAAACATAGTTTCTCTGGTACATAAGTCACATTTCAAGTGCTCAGTATCCATGAATGATCAGTGTTTACGGTTTGTACAGCATAGGATTAAAATTATATTGATCTAACTACTTATGCCAGCAACACAAGAATGCCAATTTCCCCTCATCTTCACTAGCATTTGTTATTATATAGCTCTCCCTGTACTTCTCTGTTGTGTCATTACCATTGTAGCTAAATGGTTGTCTTTGCAAATATATATGTAATGCTAATCGCTCCCGCAGAATGTCAAGGGCAACGACTTATACCTATATTCACTGTAATGTTCCTGTGTCTAGAACAAAGTCCTGTGTGAGGTAGCTGCTCAATAAACACATGTTGAACAGCTGGCTTTCTGTAGGTGAGGAGATTTGCAAGGGACTTTCTCTGTGCCATCTCCTTTGCAACAAAGACATCTGCTGATTTTATATAATGTTGTCATTAAGTCAGGGAGATTATTACTGCAAAGGGCTAGAGCGATAGGCAACTGAAAAAGCATTGGGGCAAATGATGAATCACAATGACTCCTTAGGAAAACGGGTTCTCCTCTGCCCTTTAAGATTGATCTCCAGTTTGGCACACATATCCTCCCCTTCCCTTGGGGATCTTCCTGGATCCCAGTTGCCATCTGAAACCCCATTTCCCCTTCCCTAAAAATCCCTGAACTGTGACTAAGCTCTGTCCATTGTTGTGTAGATGGAATGTGGTTAGGTTAGAGCCTCAGACAAAACCAAATGAGAAAATTCACCGACTTTCTAAGAGGCTTTCCCAGTGTCTTTTCCCACTTCCAGCTACACGAAGTATACACCAGATCCTTGGAACCAGAGTGGCTGTCATGAGGCAAACTTGGGACTAGAAGTCAGAACTTAGATGGTGAAGCAGGATCATAGATTTCTCCACTGGTTTTAAGGCCCTTGTGATGTAAGACAACACACTCTCCTCTCTTACTTTGAAAAGTTGTACTTCACGTAGTCAATCTTCAGAAACTCGAGAGACTCAGAACCTTTCAAATCTGGGATGACAATTTCCTTTGCCATGTCCTCCATCACCTTCATCCCAACTTGAACACCTGTGAGGGAAGCAGGAAGTGTCCGTTTACACGAGGAAGATGACAGTGACGTAATATGCCTAACCCTAGAGATGCAGCATTGAGTAAGACCTGATGCTAAGTAAGAAAACAGCACCCCTGCAAAGGGGGTATTGTTGTCTCTGCTTCACATAAGGAAACTCTAGTCCTCGGAGAGGTGGAGGAACTTGCCTGAGAGCACAGGGCTAACATGAGGAAGAGTTTTCATTATGTGGCCAGGGTTGTCATGGAAACAATGAAAGATATTCTTCAAAGGATGCTACAGCTGTCGCCAGGCACATCCTGCAGATGTGAACAAGATTAATTTTTGCCTAGGAAAGTATGGGTTCTGGAGATCTATGAGCCAGATTCTAAGCAGTTTGGCTCCAGAATCTAGCTTGCGGCCAGCTTCACAAAGTTGTTTTCGTTCTTCTGTCTTTCCAGATTATTTGAACGCAGATGTTTTAGGGAAGGGTTCACAAGGCTGAGGGACCCGCGGAACCACTGAAACACTAACAACAGGCAGTGAGTGGATGCGTGCTTGCTGCGTTTCATTTTTCAGTGGGAAGGAGTCACATCAGATTCTCCAAAGGATCCCCAAACTTAGAAGAAGTGACTAATCGCTGCTTCTGATTTGTTCAGGAATAACCCACTAATTTCTTTGTAAGGAAGCATCCCAGGACACATTTCTCTGAGCTTGTGGTACGTGGGGGGAGATCTTGGTAAAAGTAACTTCCAGGGCTGGCTAAATGGCTCAGCAGGTCGAGAGGCTTGATGCCAAGCTGTTGACATGGGTTTGATCCTCAGAATCCACACAGTATAAGGAGTGAGCAAGTTGTCCTCTGGCCTTCTCATGTGCATTATGGCACATAGACCAACATGTATGTGTGTGTGTGTGTGCGCGCACACACACAGTAATAAATGTAATAAAAACTTTAAAGCAAATGAATGCAACTTTGCCTTTCTCCTTTACTTTGTGTTCAAGTTCATTCCAGTTGTTCTATCCCCACGGGAGAGGAGGAACAGACCATAGTCTATAAGATGATGTGGATACTGTTGTCATGGAGACAGAGTATGAAGGAAGTGAAGATAAGAACCAAAGGTAGCATTGAGCTTAGGCTTGAGCCCGGCACTGTCACTCACTAGCTTGTGTGACTCAGCCTCTGTGTCACTCACTCCCTTCCCTCATCTGTGACATGGGAATGATAGTGACCAGGAAGGGATCTGTTCACACATGTGAGAAGGACTATCACTAATATTTGCTAGGCATTTCGTTTCACCAGGTCCTGTTCCCAGTGCTTCAGACACGGCAATTCGCTCATTTCCTACCACGGTTGAGAGGTGGGTACCACTATGGCTATTTCCTCTTTGACACACCCTGCAGATACTACTAATAATGAGCACAGCAAATTACGTTCTATAAAAATATAGAGGTGTATAGTTGGTGAGGCTGAATCAGTAATAGTTAGTTTGTATGGAGTGCCTGTATGTGTCCAGACTGTCCTCTCTACATAGGTTCTCTCCTTCAGGTCTCAAAACAATTCAGTGATATTGGCCATGCCCCCACTTCACACATGAGGCAGCCTAGGCTCAGAGTGAGTCAGGGCGCCCACAGCCAGCAAATGTCATCAGGCAATGTAGCATGAATCTTAGAAGGTCTTATTAATAAAAACAAACCCAGGGCCAGTTATTGGGGTGAATGCTGGAAGATCAGAGAAGCAGAACAAGCCACAGCTTCCTCGCCTCTCCAGTTCCTCAGCTGATCCTGTTTCCTTAGACTGGAAGCTGAGTCCTCATCCAAATGGATCTCAGCTGAACTGTTTCTTGAAAGCCTGAAAGCTTAACCGGCTAGTTCCTGGTTTTCACGCCTTTTATACCTTTCTGTTTTCTGCCATCACTTCCTGGGATTAAAGGCTCACTTCCTGGGATTAAAGGCTCACTTCCTGGGATTAAAGGTGTGAGTCACCATGCCTGGCTGTTTCCAGTGTGGCTTTAAACTCACAGAGATCCAGATGGATCTCTGCCTCCCAAGTGATAGGATCAAAGGTGTGTGCTACCACTGCCTATCCTCTATGTTTAATATTGTGGCTGTTCTGTTCTCTGACCCCAGATAAGTTTATTAGAGTGCACAATATTTTGGGGAACACAATACCACCACAAGGCAGGGCTTTGAGGCACAAGGAACAGAAATATGACAATACGTTGCAGGGTGAGGCAGAGCTTACCTGTTTGGAAATATTTCTCCATTTTTGGTTGGGGAGGTTCCCAAGTTTTCCAAAACCATACAGACTATTGTTACTGCTCTTAAGTGCTCACAGAACTAGATAGTGAGACCCCGTTGCTGAAGACACTGCATGCCTTGGTCAGGACATAGAGAAACCAAGCTAAAGCTTGGTGAGAAGCTTCCTCCCTGTTGGCTAGTGCCAGAAGGCGCTTCACAGGCTGCTAGGGTGAATTTCCACCAGTCTTACTGTGAACGCTGTGTGAAACAATACCAACCGATCAGGTAAGATTAGCCTACTGGTGCAATTGTAGCAACTCTGTTCTGGGGTAACTAACCCCTTTCTGACTGGATTTCCTACTTGGCTTACAAGGGGATGTTCACATGTCATACTGTGAGCCTGATCAAAACCCCATGGCTAGGAAAGTTGTTTTGCTAAATGGACGTGACATGCCCATCAAATGACCTTCTAAACAGCTATGTTTATTCACATGGATTAGTACTGCTGTCAGCCTTGGTCAGAAAACCTTCTTTTTAAAACGGTAAGTAGTGACTTCAGACTCGTAACTAGTCAAAGTACCGAGAATAAGAGACTGTTGAATGCCCAGTCATAAATGAGATATCTGTATCACCTCTCTCCAGTGCTCAGGGAACACCACAAAAGAAGGGGAAGAATGGAGAGGAGGGCCCCAGATGTGGTGTGGAGGGGAGGGCCCCAGATGTGGTGTGGAGGGGAAGAATGGAGAGGAGGGCCCCAGACTGGTGTGGAGCTCTGACTTCGGGACATGAAGTAACTCACGGCAGCTGTGATTGCCTACATTAGACATGTGCTTGTTGACACCCTGCAGTGGAAGTGGGAGTGCTCAGAGGGCACCATCCTTCCCTGAGGATTGATGCAGTTAATGACTGATGGGGACACTTCCATCTGTGGTGTAGTCGCTGACAAGATGCCTATGCTTCTGTGACCAACCCTAACACACACACACACACACACACACACACACACACACACACACACACACACACGAAAGGGGGCTAGGGAGGAAGAGGAAGGGGATTTAGTGGTATTAGGAGGGCAAGAAGGGAAGGTAACAAGGGGGTGAATACAATCAAAATATATTGCATATGTATATGAAAATGTCAAAATGAAACATGAGATTTCATATTAATTGCATATGGTTAACATATGCTAATGAAACATTTTATAAAGTATATCCAGGGGCTAGAGATACAGATCAGTTGGTAGAATGCTTGTGTTGCATGTATGAGGCCCCGGGTTCCAATTCCAGTACTAAAAAAAAAAAAATACAAAAATGTAAATAAAAAAGAAAAAAGAGAAAAGTATTTCTTCAACGCTCCCATGGTGAAGGCGTGGCCCCAGTGCAGTAGTGTTTAGAGGGCGGGGCAATGAGAGGCAACTGGATGATGAGGGATCTAACTCCATCCAAGGGTTAATCCATTGATGAAGTCGTAGTTTAATGGGTATTGGGAAGTGGTGGGAATTTAAGGAGGTAGGGTCTAGGTGGAGGGAGTAAGTCATCGAAGGAATGCCCTTGAAGGGAATGTGTTGTTTGTAGCCATGTCCTCTCTTTCTGCTCCTCAACAGTCCTGAGATGAGCAACTTTGCTTTACCCTGCACAATCCCTGCCAGGATGCTCTGCCTCACCCAGGCCTGGAATTAACCATCAAGCAGCAGGACTAAGGGCTGTAGTTTATGGAATTGTGGGCCAAACATACCTTTTCTTAAGTTGTTTTATTCAGGTGTTTTGTCGTGGTGACGGGAAGCTGACTAAAACTAGAGCTGAATGTGCCTTGCCTTAGCCTTCTGCTGTCACAAGCCCCCCCGACACTGCAAGGTCCCTTTCTGTGAAACGGCTCATATTGGAATACTTTCTACATAAGGCCCGTGAAGCACATTCATAGCCTGGCATGGTAGATGCTGGGACGATTCTGACTCCAGTGCCTTCTCATCTCCACGGTTCCTTCCTGCATTTCCACAGGTGAGCTCATTTGGTCCTCCTATCAGTTAAGATGTAGGGACCAACTACTCATCACTACTTCTCCAGATGAGACAACCTTCCTGCCCAAGGCCATGCATTGAGCAAAAGGGTAGAACTGATACCTATGCCATGCAGGTGACCTCAGATCTATTAAGTGCTCTGACTTACAAGGTGGAAAAACCACTTTAATACTTTTACAAGATACCTATTTCTGACATACACTTTCCAAACACACAGACATATCAATATAGGAACTAGATATTCACATGAATATGCACTCATATCCCTAGTGCCTGTTTATATATATAATATTATCCACATAGCAGTTATACATAATGGTTTAATTTTAGACTCTTTGTGCCCCATGAGCTACAGGGGAAAAGAGAAAGAGTTGCCCAAATCAGCTCGTCTCTCCCTTCCTTTCCTCCCCCTCCCTTTATTTCATTTATTTCTTTTCTGATATAACATGAGAGTCAATCTTGGTTAGATTTAGGGATTTCTTGGTTAGACTAATAGTGCTTGGATTGGTTGCTCTTGTTAACAAGAATTGGCAGAGATCTGGCGATCTATATTCAGCTAATCTGAGGCAAAATATGACAGGAAAAAAATAGGCCCATATATTTTGATTTCTTTTTGTTTTGTTTTTCATGATAGGGTTTCACTGTGTAGCCCTGGCTCTCCCAGAACTCACTCTGTAGACCAGGCTGGCCTCAAACTCAAGAGATCCACCTGCCTCTGCCTCTTAGTGCTGGGATTAAAGGCACGAGCCATCACAGCCCAGCATATATTTTGATTTTGCAGCCAAGATCCTCTGCACCTGACCTCAAGTGAGCTTGATAAAATCATATTCTAATGTTTTTGTTTCTAGCCTTGCAAAGACCCTCTAAAAGCAGTGACTGCTGGTCTCTCAGTCTAAGATCCCTTTGAACATCTGATAAATGTGATGGAGCCTCTTAAGAATAAAGCCCACTGACCCACAATGAATTTTGTGTATGATTTAGAGGATCCTAGGTTTCCTCCCTTTGAGACAGGGTCTCCCTATGTATCTCAGGTTGGCCTAGAAGGTTCTATGTGGACCAGGCTGTCCTCAAAGCCACAGAGATTCTCCTTCCTCTATGTCTGGAGTGCTGGGATTAAAGGCATAGGCCACTATACTCTTTCTAATGAATTATTTAGAACCTTGATATATGTGGTGGGATGGGGGAGAAGAGAGAGAGAATATCTGTATGTTTAAATATGCCTTCCACCAGGATGTCTATTTTGTGAGTAACACTTTTTTCCCAGGGTGTCGGGTACATTTTCATAAGAGGTTAGGTAACCCCACTGAGATTTTTAGCTCAGACCCAGTTCACAACTGCTGGTTTGGAACACAGACCACATCTAGGGCATTTATAGCCTGACTTCTGAATGTATCCAACTCACCATAGTCTAGTGCACGCTGGGTGATCCTTGCCTTGATTCCAGGGTAAACAGTCTGGGAGGAGGAGATGTAGAAATTCCACAGGAGGACGAATGCCCACAGGACTGGGACCTGCTTTGTTCGCATCTGCAGTGAATCAACATTTAGAGTTCCTTTAATTCGTTTTACTTCCTCACCCGTCAGTTCTACCCAGTGTTTCCAGGCTTGCTTATTGTCTTGCTTAATTTCTCCAATGTTACCCATTCATCCATGCCTTTACCCATTCGTTGACCAATCTATGTACCCATCCAGGGATCCTGCATTGAATTTAGCAAAAATACGTTGTAGATATAGATATGACCTGCATATGACTTCTCATCTCTGTTTCCCACAGACTAGGGGGTGAGCTGGATGTGTGTATGAACACACATGCATGTTTATAACACAATGCAATAAGATAGCCTTGATAGGGGTGTACCCTGAGAAGGATCCTGGGTTGGGTAAGTTGTGGAACAAATACATTTTAGAACAGATAAGTCATGTAGCCTTATGGCCACAAAGGGATCTTTCATCTGCTTAAAGACCACTGGTAGCTCCCCTTTATCTACAGGACTGGATGTAAGCACTTAGTATGGCAGTCAAGATCTCATTTAAGCCAGGCATGGTGGTGCACACCTGTAATCCCAGCATTTAGGCGGCTGGAGCAGGAAGATCAGGAGTTTGAGGCCAGTCTTGGCTCCTTAGAGAGTTCTTGAGACTCTGTCTCAATACAAAACAAAAAAGAACTTCTTTCATTGTCTCTGTATTTCTTAGCTGCTATATCCCCTCTTCTAAGTGGTGGTGTTCCAAATGGGCCAGTTAGAACTGTCTGCTTTCTACTCATTGGTATGTCAGTCTTTGCACACCTGTGGGCTTTGTTCAATTCTGTGTGTGTGTGTGTGTGTGTGTGTGTGTGTGTGTGTGCACTCCCCCATCCCCATTCCTCTGTGTGTGTGTGTGTGTGCAACCCCCATCCCCATTCCTCTTTCCTCTCTCTCTCTTTCTCTCTTTCTCTGTCTCTCTGTCTGTCTATCTCTCTCTGTCTCTCTCTCTCTCTCTCTCTCTCTCTGTGTGTGTGTGTGTGTGTGTGTGTGTGTGTGTGTGTGCAATCCCCCATTCCCATTCCTGTGTGTGTGTGTGCAAACCCCCATTCCCATTCCTGCACTCTGAGTGCATTCCATAAACTTTGAGTGAATTCATTCTCCTGGGTCAGCTCCACTTTCCTCTGTGACAATATCCTCTACTATGCTATTTCGTGCATGCATGGTTCATCACACCCTCCTGTTACACTTGCATAATGAATGTGTCTATTGTTGTGATAAAACACCATGACAAGCTCTGTTCCTCCAGACCCAATCCACAGGGTCATCCCTAGCACTGCAACAGATCACCAGCTGCAGCCTCCGCTCCCCTGTGTCCACACCTCCAGTGGATCCCACAGACCCCTGTTGTTGCTGTGTCCCAGCTCCCAAATTAGGTGGACAACCCCTTCTCAACCACAGGTCACTTGAGATCAAGGGGTTACAATTGGAAAGGAAGAAGTCAAAGAATCTTTATTTGCAGGTGATATGATAATATACATAAGTGACCCCCAAAATTCCATCAAGGAATTTCATCAGCTGATAAACACTTTCAGCAAAGTAGCTGGAAACAAGATTAACTCACAAATGTCAGTAGCCTTCCTATATACAAATGACAAACAGACTGAGATAGAAATCTTGGAAACAACATCCTTCACAATAGCCTCAAATATTATAAAATATCTTGGGGTAACTCTAACCAAACAAATGAAAGACCTGTATGACAGGAACTTCAAGTCTTTGAAGAAGGAAACTGAAGAGGATATCAGAAGATGAAAAGATCCCCCATGCTCATGCATTAGTAGGATTAACATTGTAAAAATGGCTACCCTACCAAAAGCAACCTACAGATTCAATGCCCAACATAATTCTTTACAGACCTTGAAAGGACAATTCTTACCTTCAAGAGGAAACAAACAAACAAACAAATAAAAAACCCAGGACAGCAAAACAATCCTGAACAATAAAAGAAATATTGGAGGTCTCACCATCCCTGATTTCAAGTTGTACTACAGAGCTAGCTATAAGTAATAAAAACCACATGGTGTTGGCATAAAAACAGAAACTTTGATCAATGGAATTCAATTGAAGACTCAGACATAAATTCACATACCTATGGACACTAGATTTTTTTTTATAAAGAAGCCATAAATACACACTGGAAAAAAGACAGCATCTTCAACAAATGGTGCTGGTCAAGCTGGATGTCTGCATGTAGAAGAATGCAAGTAGATCCATATTTATCACCCCATACAAAACTTAAGTTCAAATTGATCAAAGACCTCAACATAAAACCAGATACACTGAACCCGATAGAAGAGAAAGTAGGGATAGCCTTGAGTGCATTGGCCCAGGAGACAACTTCCTGAACAGAACACCAATAGCACAGGCACTAAGATCAACAGTTAATAAATGGGACCTCATGAAACTGAGAAGCTTCTGTAAGGCAAAGGAGGCCATCAATAGCACAAAACAGCAGCCTACAGAATGGGAAAAGGCCTTTACCAACTCCACATCTGATAGAAGGCAGATCTCCAAAATAAAGACCTCAAGAAACTAGACATCAAAACAAAAACAAAAACAAATAATCCAATTAAAAAATGGGGTACAGAGCTAAAAAAAGAATTTTTAGTAGAGGAATCTCAAATGGCTGATAAACATTTAAAGAAATATTCAACATCCTTAGCTACCAGGGAAATGCAAATAAAAACTGCTTTGAGATTCTATCTTACACCTCTCAGAATGGCTAAGATCAAAAACATAAGTGACAGCTCATGCTGGTGAGAATGTGGAGCAAGGGGAATACTCTTGCATTGCTGGCAGAGTGCAAACTTGTACAGCCACTATGGAAAGCAAATGGCAATTCTTCAGAAAATTGGGAATCAATCTACCTCAAGACCAACCTATACCACTCTTGGGCATATATCCAAAGGATGCTCCACCCTACCACAAGGACACTTGTTCAGTAATGTTCATTGCAGCTTTATTTATAATAGCCAGAAACTAGAAACAACCTAGGTGTCCCCCAACAGAAGAATGGATAAAGAAAATGAGATATATTTACACACTGGAGTATTACTCAGCTATTTAAAAAAAAAAAGTGACATCATGAAATTTTCAAGCAAATGGATGGAACTAGAAAAAAATCATCCTGAGTGAGGTAACCCAGACGCAAAAGACAAATTTGGTACATACTCACTTATAAGTTGATATTAGCCATTAGACAAATGATAATCAAGTTACAATCCTAGAACCAGAGAGGTTAGGTCAAGAGGATGGCTATAGGTGGAATGCATGAATCTCCCTGGGAAGGGGAAATAGAATAGATTTTATGGGTGGACTGGGGGTGGGTCGAGACAGGAGTCAGGGGGATCAGGTAGGGGGATGGGATAGAGGGAGAGAGTTCAAGGAGACAGCAGGAATTGGGAGGCATCTTGAGAGTAGCATGGAAACCTAGTGCCTCGGAAACTTCCTGGAATCTATGAGGGTTACCCTAGTGAGGACTCTTAGTAATGGAGGATAAGGATTCTGAACTGGCTATCTTTTGTAGCCATGCAAGGCTTCCAGTGGTGTGATTGGGTTGTATTTGGTTGAGTTGTTGGCCGAGGGGATCCCATGGAGACCCCCAAACAACCCAGGCTGATGCTAGGACAGAAAATCTTTCTCTGCAAGCTCACAACAGGGCCCCAGTACTGAGGATAACATCCACATAACTCACTGAATATAGAGAGGTGGAGCTGGTGCCTGCATGAAGCCTTCACCCCTACATTTAGTCTCTTTGGTGCAGGAAGGTACTCTGTAGGCTATCAAAAGAGAAACACAGACATCAACCCAACCACAAAACCTTTGACCTACAATCTGTCCTGGCTGCAAGATGTGTTGGGACAATGGTGGCTCAAACTTGTGGGAGTGGCCAACCAATGTATGGTTTAACTTGAGGTCCATGCTAGGAGAGAGAACCCATGCCTGACAGTGCTTGAGTAACCAAGAACCAGAGACCAGATAGCCCATAGACATAGGGTAGAACCAAACACAACTTGCCAAAACAAAACAAACAAACAAACACCAATGAAACGCTTCCTAATGATATTCTGCTGTACTCATAGATTAGCGCCTTGTCCAGTCATCATCAGAGAGGCTTCCTCTGGCAGCAGATAGGAGTGGGTGCAGAGACCCACAGCCAGACATTAGTAAGGAGAGAGAGTCTAAATTGGAGGTCTCCATTGGGAGCTCAGGGAATCCCACAGAAGAAGTAGTGGAAAGATTGCAGGAGTCAAAGGAGATGGAGGATACCAGGAGAACATGGCCCACTGAATCAATTGAGCAGGGCTCACATGGGCTCACAAAGACTGGAGCAGCAAGCAAGGATCTGCACCAGGTCCTCTGCATGTATGTTATGACTGTAAGCTTGGTGTTTTCTTTCTTTATTTATATTTATTAAATTTTTTCCCATTTTACATTCCAACCACAGTTCTCCCTCCTTCCTCTTCTCCCACTCCCCTCTCCCCCCTCCATCCATTCCTCATAGAGGGTAAGGCCTCCCTTGAGGAGTTAACATAGGCTGGTGTAAACAAGTTTGGACAGGACTAAGCCCCTCCCCCCTGCATCAAGGCTGAGCAAGGTATCCCACCATAGGGAATGGGCTCTAAGAAGCCAGTTCATGTGCCTGGGATAAGTCCTGGTCCCATTGCCAAGGGCCCCACAAACAGCTCATAGCTTGGTGTTTGTGTGGCACTCCTAACAGTGGGAGCCGGTGTGTCTCGGACTCTTTTGCCTGCTCTTGGGACCCTTTTCTTCCTGTTGGGTTTCCTTGTCCAACCTCTACAAGAGGGCTTTTGCCTTGTCTTATTGTATCTTGTTTTGTCATGTTTGGTTGCTGATTCTTGGAGGCCTGTTCTTTTCTGAAGAAAAAACAGGGAGAGTGGATCTGGGGGAGAGGGAAGGTAGGGCAGGTGGGAGGCCTGGAGGGAGGGGAAACTGTGGTGGGGGATGTCTTGTATAAGAGAGGAATCTATTTTTAATAAAAATCCAAACAAACAAATTTAAAAAGAACACTGGAATTTTCTCATAAAAATAATGTAATTCATAAGAAGTATGCAAATCTTCAAAATGTTTGTAAGGTGTAATTTTTCAACTATTTTTTATCTACATAATAAAATGTACACTGTTGTTACCTCATGAAAGATAAGATTTGGGAATAGAACACTATGATCTCCCTATCTTCTCCCTCTCTTTCATGTTGGATTAGAAATGTAAACTGATAGTAAAATAAATAAAAAAGTCTTACACCTTGCTTTTAAGAGACAGTTGTCTAGCTGAAAAACAGAACAGAACAAAACAAAACAAAACAATACCATGACCAAAAGCAGCTTGGGAAGGAAAGGGTTTATTTTAGCTTACAGTTCCACAGCACAGTTCATCACTGGGGGAAGTCAGGACAAGAACTCAAGCAGGGAGGAACCTGGAGGCAGGAGCTGAGGCAGAGACCGTGGAGGAGAGCTGCTTCCTGGTGCACTCCTCCTGGCTTGCTCAGTTTGCTTTCCTAGACTACCTGCCCAGGAGTGACACCACCCACGTCTGCCTGGGCTCTTCTACATCAATCACTAATCAAGAACTGCTTTACAGGTTTGCCTACAGGCCAATCTGTTGGGAACATTTTCTCAGTTGAGGTATCCTCTATCCAGATGACTCCAGATTGTGTCAAGACAACAACAACACAACACAACACAACATAACAACTCACTAGCATAGCATTATGCAGGTTGGAACATTTGGCACATACTGCTCTCTGCTAGTCTCTGGCTCAAGCCAATGTCACTTCCCATGAAGTTTTTGATAACCTCCCTCCTAGTCTCCCTGCTTCAATATTTGTCTCTTTCTGGATAGTCAATGGGGCCCTTTGAAATGAAGGTCAGATCACAGCAGCGCTCTGGCTGGCTCTGTTGTAGCCCTCCTGCGCTTCCCCATTTCACTCAGTGTGAAAGTCAAAGCCTTTTGCTAGCCTGGAGGTTTCCTCATTGACCTCTTCCCAATTCACACGGTGAATACAGCCCATCCTCACCGACTTGGTGCTTCTTGAAGACCCTGAGCAGCCTGTCTGCCTCATACAGGCCTTTCTCTTTCTCTGGGAGTACCCAGTGTCACCTCAGCGAGCATTTCCTGTCTACACTGTCCAAGCAAGAACCCCCCACCATGACTCTGAATTCCGAAGCTCTTTCCCAGAATTAATTTTCTCCAAAGCATGTATCATCTACACAGTTTCTTAAAAAACTTCTACCTGGAATCCCTTTTACCCAAGAAATTTTTAGATAGCTCTGGCTATATAGGTTCATAAAATTCCTATACAAAGCCAATATTTACTGATAATAAGTCAAAAAAGAAATTTATTTTAAAATAATGGAGAGAGGTAAGGTTGCAGCTGAAAGGTTGTGTTTTTGCCTAACACACATAAGGCCTTGGTACTGATCCCTAGAAACACAAAAACAGCCTTTAATATGTATAATTTTACTATTTATCACAGACAAAAGCAATGCATACCAATGAGAGGGGTGTGTTTGTTCATTTTTACATAAAGAATTAAATTGTGGCATATTTGATACTGTTGGACATAGAACATCGTCAATATTTTTTTCAGAGTAGGTCAGTATTTTGGTTTTAAGACTGTCACTGCAGGGAATGCTACTTTTCATAAGCACAGCACAAAAAGGCGGAAGTAGGCTGAAGGTTATTTCGGAAATCTGTCTAATACAAAACTCATTTAATAATTTTTTATGAAACTCAAATCAGCACCATCAACAACCATTTTTAAAAATTAAACATTCTAATGCAACCAAATCCAAAGATATACTAAGGTGGTACTTACATACTGAGTGAAGATTCTAAGAAAATAGTAAAAGTTGTTCTCTGGGCCTATGAGATGGCTCAGCAGGTCAAGGAGCCTGCTGCCAAATCTGATAGTCTGAGCTTGATCTCTGGGACTCACATGGTGGGAGGAGAGAACCAAACTCTACAAGTTGTCTTCTGACTTCCACCCATGTGGTGTGGCATGTATGCCCCTGTCCCCAAACACACACAAAACAAATATATAAATACAATAAAAAACATGTCTTTGTTTTCTGTAAATAGACCATTGTGTTTCTATGGGAGACTGAAACGTTGCATGTATAGTAAAAACACTGTAGTTCATAATGCTAAATAGTCTTTAGTCTAAGCTGAGGTACTTCAGCAGCTGGTGCTGTATGGTGTGGCCGCTTGTGCAGTGACCATGTCATCCGGTCAGAGTGATGGCTGTAGTGACATCCCACAGTGGAACTGGTGACCGTTCCCTGGAACAACTTAGACTCATTATGTGTTTGATTTCTGGATTAATTTTTGGTCATTGTGTATTTAGATAACTTTTCCTGTTGTAAATTTTTCTTAACTTCTACATCAGTTATGAGACCTCATATGGAGTTGTGACCCTTAGCTTAAGAAGCTATAACCTAATCAGTAGTTAATTACCGATGTAGTGGGTTTTGGTTTTTGGTTTTTTCCTGACTGGACATTTTTCAGCTTCACAAAAAATGACTTCATCATGCCAGCACTTTTGATATCAACTGACACACAGTAGGCAGTGGGTGAATATTGAATGATTGATTGGATGAATGAATCACTGTCTCCTTCTGAGGCTCTGAATTGGGTCACATATTCCTTACAGATTCCTACTTAACTCAGGGCAGTCCTGAGACCTTAGTATGAGGTATGCATGGCCCTGCATTGTGATCGCCTCCTTACTTCTCTGTCTCTTCGTCAAGGGAGTGTTTTACTTCTGTGACTAGTACAAGGCCTGGCTCCAAGCAGACACACAGAAGCATCTTGTTGAGACACACACACTCTCTGAGGAAAGGGGACACATTGCATTCATTGTTATGTCACTCATGTTGGGGATGAATAAGTGACCGATTGTTTGCTTGTTGAATTAATGCCACCCCATTTTCTTGTTGGCTGAATCACAGATGCCAATAGCAACAGTGGTGTAGACGTATTTGGATAACAACCAAATGATTAATACACACACACACTTTGGTTCTTGTTTGGGGTATTTACAGCCTGGATGGGCTGACACTGCTGAATTCACAAAGCAAAATCACGTGAATTTAAAACAAATCAAGGAAGGTGACCTTACAGAGGTGGTCGAGATGGTCAACGTAGTCTCACTTGTGAGAGCCCTCTGCTCGGACAGAAGAAAGGGTGTGGCAGCTCGATAAGGGTTAGAAGAGGGTTAGACCTTGGGGGTAGCCCGAGTGGAGAGAAAGAGGTGGGGGCACTTGGTTAACGTAGCTTGAAGTCTGATAGATGGTTTGTAGATTTAGAGGTGAGATGGAGGAGATGGGGTGATGCGGATAAGCAGATCTTCCAGGGAATTGCTCATAAGGGACAGCACAGTGTGATTAGGGACTGCAGGCCCCCAAGGACAGTGTGACTAGGGAAGGAGGGGCCCCCAAGGCTGTTGCTGCTTTTCTTGGGCCTTTGGGTGAAATGGGAAAAGATGCCCCTGGCTGGAACAAAGTGGTGCCAGTGGAAAGCATGTGAGGCAGACAGCACAGCAGCGTGTGGTTTGGGGAGTGAGGGCTACCTCCCCTATCCTTGGAGCTAGTGATTTTTTCTAGTGCACAAACCACCAAACTCACACAGCGGGTCTGTGCTCAGACTGGCATTTTACTGGAGGGCCATGAGAACACGACTCTTGTCTAGTCTGTGCATAGGTCCATCTCTAGGTGTAAGCCTACCCAGTTTGGTCAACTGGCTTGCCTCTCTCACCTGTCTACTGGTAGCTTCCTCTGTGCATCCCCTAGTCCCTAAACATGAGAATAATGTCCAACGAATACCGCTGCTCATGCTGTTCTTATGTAGGCTGCAGAAACCTTATGCCCCCGGCCCCGGAGGTCCATTTTATTATTTTTATTTGTTTGGATAGGTATATGTGGTGTGTATGAAGGTGAGTATGCATTGTCATGTGTGTGGGTGCATGTGTGGGTGTGTATATGTATACACTTATATGTGTAGGGCTGAAGTTGATATCAAGTGTATTCCTCAATTGCTCTTCACTTTATTTACTTATGTCCGGCTTGCCCAGACAGAGAATCCTGTCTCTCAAGTGTTGGGAGCCACTGTACCTGCCCAATTTTCTTTCTTTATTTTTTTATAACATTATTTTCTATATGTATGTGAGAGAGAGAGAGAGAGAGAGAGAGAGAGAGAGAGAGAGAGAGAGAGAACAACTTATTGGAGTTGGTTCTCCTTCCACCCCGTGCATTGTGGGGGATTGAACCCAGGTCCTTAGGTTTGGTAGCAAGTGCCTTTATCCACTGAGCCCTCTCCCCAGCCCCTACCCAGTCTTTCCATAGACTCTAGGATCTGAACTCTGGCTCTCACACTGGTAGGGCTTTATTCACTGAGCCATCGTTACAACCCCCTGAAGGTCCATGTTAAACATATTCTTTCCGAAGCCATTTCTGACTTCCTTGAGTGAATCTCATTTCTTGCTGAACTATAGACAGAAAAGTATATTTATGTGCATATGTTTATTTTCTTGAAAATTATCTGCCTCTCTTACCAGAATGCAAACACATAGTTCAGATGCTCCAGGTCTGGGACACAGTGGGTGACTGGTAAGTGTGGTAGATGAATCAATGGGTGAATCAAGGAAGAGAGAGCCCTTATCTTGCTCTGGATTGTAACAGTCCATTGCAGAGATGATTAGCACAGCATTAGAGACCAGTAGAGTACAGACACCCTTCAGATGTTGGGTGCAGTCTTGCAGCAGGGGCCAGGAGGTTAGGTCTGGGTCATGGGGAGGATGGGACAATTTGGAGTAGTGGCCAGGGCAGTTGAGGACACTGTCAGGATACAGAGTGGTGGTTCTTTACTATTAGACTGAGGCGTTTGGTATTTTACACTGCTATGGCCTTGTGAAGCTAGTGTGATGTTTCAGCCCAGCATAGCTGGCTTTGATTCTGCAGAGCAATCCTCAGGAAGAGCAGGGCTGAGACTGGGAGGAGATGGTCATGAGGATGAAAGGGAGAGCCAGCTGACTGGGAGGCGCTAGCAGGAGAGGAAGGCCTCTGGCCAAGCAAGGAGTTATCTGATGGTCAGATGTGAGGAGGGATAAACAGGTGTGAAGCTTTCATATCGTGGGAAGCAGGGGCGTATTTACAGCATCCTGTGCTCAGGATGGAGGCAGGTCCAGTGGCTTCCTGATGTTCCAGGCCTTTCTGACCCTGTGATTGTCCTGGGGGTAGGGTGGCCAAGGGATCCTGGAGAGCTGGGAACTTGGAATATTGGGTAAAGTGTTTGCTATGCAAACACAAGGACCTGAGCTTGGATCCTCAGCTCCCACACAAGAGTCAAGTGTGGCGGAGTCCATCTGTAATCCTAGGGTTTAGGGGGAGATTTTGGGTGTGTAGCAGAAACAGGAGGATCCAAGTCTAGCTGAAATGTGAGCTCCACATCAGTGAGAGACTCTACACAAAAAAATAAGTGGAGAGAGATAGGAAATACCCAACCTGTTGCCTCCACAAGATATAAGGGTGAGAGAGCACATCCACATATGCACATATAACACATTATAACACAGAGAGAGAGAGAGAGAGAGAGAGAGAGAGAGAGAGAGAGAGAGAGAGAGAGAGAGAGAGAGAGAGAGAGAGATATTCTGGAGTGGAGATTAGGCCCAGAGGGATGGGACAATGAGAAGAACATCCCAGGGCCTCATATTAGTAGCTATTTACCAATTGGTACAGAATATTTCCACATTTTTCCAAATGGAGAGGCCATACTGATGGTGACCACATTAGTATCACTGGAGGCAAAGACTAGAAGTGGAAATATCACTCTTAAATGGGCACCAGAGGGATTTTTGTCAAAGAGCAAACAATTTTTCATAGCAGTGAGAAGCAATGGCAAGAGCCTGAACCAACTTGATTGTATGAAAATGAGGGAACAGACCTCAGTAAGATTCTAATTAGATAAGAGAAGTTCTAAAAATGTCAGGATAAAAGAATAATTAAACTATGTATACACACACACAAACACATGTATGTGCACTTATATAGATATTTCCATGTCTGCAGTGGAAAAGCACAGGGTTACACCAGTGTAAAGCACTTAAATGTCCCAGTGTCTAACAGTGATAAAAATAGTGACAAATTAGTGCATTTTTAAAAAACCAATCACAGAACTCACAAGGCAGATACTGTTTTCATCTCCAATTTAGACACATGTGTGCTGGTATTGTGTTCCCCAAAATATTGTGTACCCTAATAAACTTATCTGGGGTCAGAGAACAGAAAAGCCATTAGATACTTAGGATAGGCAGTGGTAGCACACACCTTTAATCCTAGTATTCCAGAGGCAGAAATCCATGTGTTCAAGGATACAGCCAAGCATGGTGACTCACGCCTTTAATCCCAGAAAGTGAGCCTTTAATCCCAGGGAGTGGTGGTAGAAAGCAGAAAGGTATATAAGGCATGAGGACCAGAAACTAGAAGCATTTGGCTGGTTAAGCTTTCAGGCTTCTAGCAATAGTTCAGCTGAGATTCATTTGGATATGAGGCTTCCAGTCTGAGGAAACAAGATCAGCTGAGAAGTTGGCCAGGGGAGGTTAGATGTGGCTTGTTCTGTCTCTCTGATCTTCCAGTGTTCACTCCAATAACTGGCCTCAGGTTTGATTTTATTAATAAAAACTTTTAAGATTCCTGCTACACACATGGAAATGGAGATTTAAAAAGTTTGAATGACTAATTCAGTCCCATATGCACCCAAGAATCAAGTCTTGTTCTTCTGGTTCCTAATTCCAGTGTTATTGGTTTTTTTCATCAAGTGAGTTGATAAATGCTAGATTTTCATTTTCATCCAAAGATTTTTAGGTGAGAATTCCTGGGTGACATCTTCAATGTGGAGAAGTCCAGCCAGCACCAGGAGATTTTCAAGCATTTCTGTGTAACCCTCTTTTATATTTTCTTGGGCACAAATGGAGTTTTAAGTTCCCCTCCAGAGGTAAAAGCTGCCCCCGCCCCCTTGCCTAAAGGAAGTGTCTGAATCGGTGTACTTTGATGGTGATTCAGGAACTCAAATTGTGTGTAGAAAAACATATTTTTCCTCCAGACACCTTCTGAGAGTATTAAACTACTGAAGTTGAAAGGGCTGGCTTGTCCATACCTTTCGGTGGGATTGTTGCCTGGGATGATGATTTATGGGCACAGGAGGACGGCAGCTCTGACAGGCAAGACGATGACTGAAGAGGTTAAGTCATTTGTCTGACAAGTAGGGGCAGGGTGAGCCGCCGCCGCTCAGGGAAGGGATCCAGCACTCCCAAGCCCTCCTGTTACCTATTTTGTTGCTTCTCAGGAACTGTTTCTTTCTAAGACCCAGAACCTCCGTAGCAATATTTCCTTGCCAACACAAAAGAGAAAAAGGCCTCTAGATTAAATGGTCTGGCTGTCCCAAACACCAGGATAATAAAACACCAGTGCAGTTTAAAGAATTTCTGGAGACTAACAGCTCAGCTTCCCACTGCTGTTCCTGGCAAGGCCTTCAATGGATGTGGAAACCCTGATTAGGGGAGTGGGGAGTGAGCCAAACACAGCATTCTAAACAGAGGCACACGCTGAAAACTTGAGTTCAGCAGGTTTGAAGATGTCTCCACTAGGGTATCCCAACATATTGGTTAGAGAGAGAGAGAGAGAGAGAGAGAGAGAGAGAGAGAGAGAGAGAGAGAGAGAGAGAGAGAAATTTGTAAAAGTATAAAGGAAATACAGGCAGAATTGGGAAATCTTTCAAGGGATTCTATCCTTACATCGTAGTACAGCAAGATTTCCAGGGACAGGGGGCCCCGAAATTTCCTGCCAAGTCGTTCCTCTCCAAACGTGGAGCTTAGTACTGACAAGTTCAACTGTTCGGACGAGTGGGAGAGCAGGTTTGTGGTGACAGGATCTAGGTCGCCAGTGTGGTTTGAAATGGCTCCTTAGTCCTAACACAATGACTGAGGGACAAGAGAATTTTCTGCCACTTGCCAGCTTTCTCTCTGAAATAAAACAAACAGCCAAAGACCCAAACTCCGTGCCACTCTGAACCAACTCAAGTCAGATGTGTCATCCAGATTGATACTTCCCTCTTTTTAGGGCCCTTCAGCCTTCCCTAGGAGGGCTCTGGGGGAACAGCTATGACAAACACACACAGCATGAGAAACCCTAGACAGACGTCAGTAAGAATTCAGAATGCATGGCAGCTGACTACTCGGTGTCACGTCTGCCTGGAAGGTCCCCATCCCGAGCTCCTGGGCTAGCAGAGACCTGAAGTTTGTTTGAGATTCTTACCTCAAGATCCAGAAGTGTCCAAAGTTGGGGCGTACCTCCGATTCCCTTTGCCTTTGAAGCAGGAGTGTTCTCTACCTTGCGCCTTGAACGAAGCTGCTGAAACGTCATGATAATTAAGTCTGAGTCATCTCAGCCATGAACTTTTTTTTTCAGATGACTCTTTCAAAATGTGATACATAGTTGCTTCACTACAATTACCCAATGGCATGAATGAATACTAGTCTCTATCTAGATGAACAGACAAGGCCACCCATGCAATCATTACCTTCCTATAACACATGTGTGTTCTTATGAAAGTGTGGCTATTTAACCGAAATGATTACAAAAGGGATTCTGATCTATTTTTAAAAGGTGTTAATTCTTATTGAACTGACTCAGGATGTAGCTCAGAAATAGAGTGCTTACCCAGTATGTCCAAAGCCCTGGGTTCCACCCCCAGCATCATGGAGGAAAATGGAAATACTGAGTTGGAAAAGGAGGAAGAATCTCCTTTTCTGGGACAATAAGCCAGGTTGGGTGTCTGCTCTACTACTGCATAGGATATCTTTTGGACTTCAGGTGGATCAAGAGACTCAGTCTGAAAGCATGTGGCTTGATAACCAGCCTGGCCTAGTTAGCATCTTTATCATTCAAGGCAGGACCACAGATGGCATCTCTGAGCATTTGCTCCTTTTCAGAATGCTATAATGACTTCCTGTACCAGCATTTCTTTGACACAAGTTGTATGTGTTTATTAGCCGCTCTATCTCTCTGGTTTATATGATTTAGCTAATGTATTTGTTTTTTTCTTTCTTGCAACTGATCTCTCTGTGTAGCTCAGGCTGGCCTCAAATTTACAATACTTTCCCAAGTGTGAAGACTCCAGGCATGCACCATCACATTTAGCTAGTTAGTGAATTTTAAATGACTAGGGATTGGACTGCATGATATGTCATAATTTACCTACATTAAAAATGTTTAGGGTAAGAAAGGATTACTATCTCAGTTTTTCTAGGATGTGTATTTTCAGTACTAAAGTAAGGACAGCTTGGGCCAAATCAGGATGTCTAGTTTCTCCAGCGAGAACAGCAGGCACGTTCACTTAGCAATATCCCCGCTACTGATGAGGTTGCGAGTTTATCATAAAAATACCCTGGTTACCTCCTTAACTTTATTTTTTATCCCTGGTAAAATGGGGTTCTGCCTGAATGGGCTCTGTGCATCAATAGGAAACACTGATAACAAGGGAATATGCTGTTAAAGCTGTAAAATTTGAGTGGCCTTGTCAATGGCAAAATGAGCCTGGAGACAAGTCATCATAGACAAATCCACTTATTCAATCAACAAACATTTATCAAGGGCTTACTGTAGGCAAAGGTCTCCTTAGGAGAAAACACAAAGGGAAC
This sequence comes from Peromyscus californicus insignis, assembly GCF_007827085.1. NCBI lineage: Eukaryota > Metazoa > Chordata > Mammalia > Rodentia > Cricetidae > Peromyscus > Peromyscus californicus. The sequence goes on from NW_026294535.1 coordinate 2,992,434, forward strand.
ACTGGCTAAGACGGAGAAACCTTCTAGCAGACAGAAACAAAACCACACAAACTATAGCATGCACTATTCTGTGGTCTGGATGCCGAATGTCCCCTTGCAGTATTAAAAACTGCATTGTCAGTGTGGCATCATGGTGGTGCCATTTCTGAGTGGTGGGATCTCACGGGAAGTTCTTAGGTTATTGGAGATACACTGCTGGAGGGGACTGGGGACCTGGAATTCTCCCCTTTATGCTCTTGTTTTCTTGACACCAGGTGAGCAATTTTCCTCCACTACAAACTCCTGCCACGTCACAGGCCCAAGTCAATGGTGCCAAACTGTCACAGAGTGGCACCTTGAAAACCACGAGTCAAATAAACCTGTATTTTTTATGACTTAATTGTCTCAGGTAATTTTTTACAGTGATGGAAAGCTGACTAATGACACTATGAAGGAAATAAGGGAATGTAGCGGGTGAGGTAACCTTATAATTGGTAGAGTGATGTAGCTGCAGGAGGCCAGCTTGTCAGGATGGTCCAGGCTGGCTTCTATGAGAGGTAATATGTGACTTGAACTCTGACTATTAGAAGTCACTGAAGGGAAATAGTGGGGAGGGACCAAGAAAAGTGAGTCAGTGGAACGGTGTGAGGATGGGCATAGTGGTAGGCAGAGTGATGCTGATGAGAGCCATGGATGAGGATGGGCACAGTGGTAGGCAGAGTGATGCTGATGAGAGCCATGGATGAGGATGGGCACAGTGGTAGGCAGAGTGATGCTGATGAGAGCCATGCATGAGGATGGACATAGTGGTAGGCAGAGTGATGCTGATGAGAGCCATGGATGAGGATGGGCATAGTGGTAGGCAGAGTGATGCTGATGAGAGCCATGGATGAGGATGGGCATAGTGGTAGGCAGAGTGATGCTGATGAGAGCCATGGATGAGGATGGGCACAGTGGTAGGCAGAGTGATGCTGATGAGAGCCATGCATGAGGATGGACATAGTGGTAGGCAGAGTGATGCTGATGAGAGCCATGGATGAGGATGGGCATAGTGGTAGGCAGAGTGATGCTGATGAGAGCCATGCACGAGGATGGACATAGTGGTAGGCAGAGTGCTGCTGATGAGAGCCATGGATGAGGATGGGCATAGTGGTAGGCAGAGTGATGCTGATGAGAGCCATGGATGAGGATGGGCATAGTGGTAGGCAGAGTGATGCTGATGAGAGCCATGGATGAGGATGGACACAGTGGTAGGCAGAGTGATGCTGATGAGAGCCATGGATGAGGATGGACACAGTGGTAGGCAGAGTGATGCTGATGAGAGCCATGGATGAGGATGGACACAGTGGTAGGCATAGTGATGCTGATGAGAGCTATGCATGTAGCTTGAATTCAGGGGAGAGGTCTCTGGAAGCGTGAATTTTGAGTCGTCACCCAGAAGTGAAAGACCATCTTGGCATGGGGTCCTAGGATGCATGATGGGAGACAATGCCAATCGTCACACAGATAAGTGCATGAAATTGTACTGTGGTCCTTCTTAGCGCATTAGAAAAAAAATGCAGGAGCAGACACGGAGGATGAATGATGTCACCTATCATATGGAAAAATTTATAAAATACCTCTAAACATTTATGTTCTCTCTTCAGCATCTTCCTAGGGTGGCACCAATAGTTTCTTGGTCCACCTCTCCCTCTTGAAGAGGAATGCAAAATTAGATTCCATGGTTATAGCCATTCCTCAGTGTCTACAGGGTATTGGCTCCAAATGCCCCACAGGTCCTCACATCTTCAGAGAGAAGTACCTTCTATCCAGCAGGATAGCATTTCATATAATCCAACCACATCCTCCAGTATTTTTGTTGTTGTTGTTGTTTGAGACAGGGTTTCTCTGTGTAGCTTTGGAGCCTTTCCTGGAACTCACTCTGTACTCAGGCTGGCCTCAAACTCACAGAGATCTGCCTGCCTCTGCCTCCCGAGTGCCTGGCCCTCCAGTATTCTTTAAATCATCCCTGGATTACGTGGACTGCAGAAGAACATGTAAATAGTTGCTCTACTGTGTCATTGTGGGGACAACAATAGTAAAGGTCAGGACAGAGGCAATTTTTCCAAATACCTTTGAACTAAGCTGTTGCTTGAACTGATAGGTATGGAAACACAGATAAGAGGGCCACGTGCAGCTTTTATAGCTACCCTTTATTTGAAAATTCACAGATGCTTTCTTTCTACGTGACATTTCCCTTTTAAGGAAATTTGCAAACATCTTAAATGAATAATATATGGCTGATAAAGACATAACACCCTACAGCTCCCATGAAAGGTAGAATAATTTTTTTAAGTGGCTCAAACAATTGGAGTTTTGTTTTATTTATTTATTTATTTATTTGTTTGTTTGTTTATTTATTTATTTATTTATTTATTTATTTATTTATTTATTTATTTGTTTATTTATTTATTTATTCAAGACAGGGTTTTTCTGTGTAGCTTTGCACCTTTCCTGGAACTTGCTTTGGAGACCAGGATGGCCTGGAACTCACAGAGATCCGCCTGCCTCTGCCTCCCGAGTGCTGGGATTAAAGGCGTGTGCCACCACCGCCCGGCTGCCAATTGGAGTTTAAAAAACAAAAGTCAGGAGGGAAAGATGAGCAGTAGGCAGAGGTTCAAGTCTGGTGGCCTAAATTCAGTACCTGGAACCTACGCAAAGATAGGAGAGGACTGACTTCTCCAGGTGGTCCTTGATCAGCCACACATCCTGTGGCATGACCCCCACCCCCCCACCCCCGCCCACACAGGGTTTCACTAACAGTTCCGGCTGTCCTAGAACTCACTCTGTAGACCAGGTTGGCCTTGAACTCACAGACATCCACTTGCCTCTGCTTCTCCAGTGCTGGGATTAAAGGCATGCACCACTATCACCTGGCTATAAATAACAAGTTTTAAAAGGTCTAAGAAAGGGAGAAATTGGCTTCACTGCTTTTAGAAAGGACGTTTGAAATGGGCTCAACTAGTTTTCTACTCTGTTCAAGGAATCATTTTAAGGCAAAGCTTCCAAGTTCGTCAAGAAAACAACAAAAGCCAACAGTACTCTATCCAATTCCATCATTTTTTGGTTTCCACATTTAAGTGAAAAAAAGTTGCCGGTAATTCCTGTTTATTCAAACTACTCATGGTTGTAATCTAAAACACAAGATTGCTTATCTCATTTACTAATGCTGACAGGGCTTTGGTCTTTTCAGATCAAGGGATCCTTTGAATTAATGCTCCAGAAGGAAGATAATAATTAACTATGTAGAAATAATTATTTGTTAAAGAAAGATGCCAAGATCCAATGCAAAGGAATTAACCATTCTCTGTCCTTGGTTTCTAGAATATGTGGCATGTAGAACTTTGTGCTCTGAGCAAAGCAGTCAGCATTGTTATCAGATCAGCTGTGCATGCTTGAAAGAGTAAATCTGTTGACTGTTCCTCAGAGGAGGGAGTTGGGGAGGATCACTGGACCTTCAGTTGAGGTTCCAGCTGTCCATCAGTGCTGGAGGCCGTGGGAGTATACAGCCGGTGACAACTAGTATTCAACAGGTCGACCACCAAATGAATAACTCTCTGATGGGGAGCCCCACTTGGCAAGGACCATGGGGTCACTGATTGTAAATGACTGGTTGTTTCCGTCTGTAGTTTTTCTCATGTGCCACTACATTTCTTCCCTAAAAACAGCTATGGGTGTTTTCCCACTGCTTGTGTGTTTATCTTGTGAAAATATTCCATCTTCGGGCACACACATATCTATGGATGGTCAGGAAGATGATTTCTGCTTAAACTGTACAATTTTGATGAATAGAAATAATACTGGGATTTTTTTATGGCTCAGACTGACATAGGAATATAGCAGTGTTCTCAGCTACAAAGGCAGCCTTTTTCACATTTGGCTGATTTTAGACTTCAAAACAAATTCAAAACAGACCAGTTGCACCTGCAAATGAAATGCTAGAGGACACATTCCCAGGTGTCAATTTGTAGAACCAAGGTCAGGCACCTGGAAACCTTGGTGCCAGTTCCCTGCTTGTAAAGTCTGGCTGATAAAGACCTAACACCCTACACAAATTCCTCAAGCAATTAACTCTCTACATGAACTTCTAACCTCAGATTTTTAATAAAAGACTCAACGGTCAGCTAACTAACTGTTTATTGTTTAGGTCATGAATAACAATTAATCAATTAACTAAGTCCAGAGAAAAATAGTTTTATGTCCAGCTACTGTGGAAAAAGTTTCACAATTAACCAGGGCTACAGAGGATGGTCTGGCCTCATAGCCTTGAACAAAGAGTTACAAGCTTCCCTCTTCTCTGCTCTGAGATTGTAAGCAGGAATATATATATTAGGTTTGGGATGCTTTCAATGCCACTGCCCAGGAAAGTGCCAAATCCCATGTCTTTGCCTATACGTTGCTATGGTAAATGGCTCTTCATCGTTTGCTCAAGGAATACATTATGACCCTGAGAAGTAGCTTTGTAACCTTTTTTTTATTGCTTAAAGTTTGCTGTTGAATATGTTTATAAGCTGTATGAACAGATGAACTAAAGAGAATTAGAGCAAGAGAAATTAGAGCAGAGAACCAGAGCTGGAGACTCGGAGCTGGAGAGAATGAAGAACATGACCCTCAGATTGTGTCTGAGTCTTTTTCTCTCAGATGGATAAGAAATTTTCCTAGATCCCACTACTCTGAAAAGTATTCTTTTTGTAACCCTGGGTGCAGTCCTGAGAGCTGGTCTCTTGGGCTGTAGTACACCAGGTCATTTGTATGTAGCTAGCTCTGTTCTGCTTACCTGTGGCCTTACATTCTCAGGAGGTGTGGAATATATAAGCTGGGGAAGATTAATTGAAGAAACTCCATGCAGCTCTGGGGAAGCCATCATCCATGCTGCTGGAAACTTTCCAGTATGGCTGCTCTGGGCTCTCCTATGGTCCTACCAGCAACCCCTCACCCATGCTCTGTAAGGAAGTTTCATAAACTCATTGTTTGCCCAAGGTGAACTTTGGTTTGTCCTTGAGACCTTCTGAGGATCAGTAGACATGGTTTGTGTCTCCTTAAGAAAGAAATTGTATTTCCATGTAGAAGGAAACCCTGCAAGTTAAATGTTTATTAACATAACTTTTTATTGGGTCTTTCAGAATTTCATATCATGTACCCCAATCCCACTCATTTCCCAGTCTTCCCACATCTGCCCTCCACCATGTAGCCTGCTCCCTCCCAAAGAAAATAAAAAATAAAAATAAAAATTAGGAAAGGAGGAGAAGAGGAAGAAGGAGGAGGAGGAGAAGGAGAAGAAGAAGAGGGAGGAGGAGAGGAAGAAGAAGAAGAAGAAGGAGGAGGAGGAGGAGGAGGAGAAGGAGAAGAAGAAGAAGAAGAAGAAGAAGAAGAAGAAGAAGAAGAAGAAGAAGAAGAAGAAGAAGAAGAAGAAGATCGACCAACCAAAACCAAAAACCCCTGAAAACCATCTCACCAACCGCTCTGGACAATGACCTGCTTCTCTATCAACCACAGCTTTCTCTGTGTGTATCATTCTGTTCCTCATTCTTTCCTGCCTCTCCATCCATCACATATTCCATCGTTGTCGTTGTGGCATTGAAAGCTGCAGTGTGTCATGCAGTATACCCTTTTGCCCAAACAGCTTTACTTGGGAATGTTCTTTGCAATGAGCCATTAGTCTAGTTCAAGGCCTCTGGCTTCTGATATACCATTAATACTGGACCCTCATAGAAACTCTTGGATATCTTGCTGTCGCCCTGAGTCATGGAGATCCTGTGGCTATGGATCTGCAGGACTGACCCCTTCACGTGCTCCAGCAGCTCACAGATAGGGAAGATGTTGGGATGTGCCAACTCAAAGCTCTGGGGCCGGGCCTGGGTGGTAGTCAGCCTGCTAGCCCTCCCACCTGCACCACCAGGAGTGTGGCAGCTGGTGAGGGGTGGGCCCAGCTGTTCCTCGCCCTCACCACCAAGGCCAGCTCTCCCAGGCTGCCCAGGCAAGGGGCAGGGCCAGCTCTCCCAGGCCCATGTCACCACTGGTGCCACTATGCAGTGGCCTGAGAGGGGCAGAGTCAGCTCAGCAGGGGTCTTCAGACAATACCATGGCTTCAGGTTGCAGTACAGATCCACGGACATTCGCATATGGAAAGTGCCCAAAGCATAACAAATACACAATAAATACTCGGTCTCACTTCACATATCCCTTATGTCTCTTTTCGGGGTTCCCTTTTAAACAGACTTCATTAGCACAAGTGCTGGAGAGGCAGGAAACAAAGCCGGAGGTGCCTTTGGCCTCCCAACTGCCCCTTCTGCCTCACTTCTGCCAGTAGACATATGACCCTGTCCCCTCCACAAAACAGTATGATTTGTCTTCAAGTTAAAAAAACAAAATCTGGGAAGTGCTGAGACACCGGGCCTCACTCAGCCCTTGCTCAGTGGGTGCGTATGGGAAGGAAGCAAGTATGTGGTGGAGAGAACCCCCTAAACCTCTGCTAAGACTGTGCAAGGAACAAACACTGTCTCCATGCTATAGATGAAGACACCGAGGTCAAGGGCTGTGCTGAAGCTTGGCATCGGTACTTACATTCAAGACATGGGTGTTATGCTTCTAGGTGTCTCTTACGCTATGCTGGCACTTTAGGAAGGTCACTGCAGGGCAACACACAGTCCAGGGTATGTGGGAGGCGGGGGAGAGAGGAGGATGCTGTTACTTGGTAACTCATCTGATTTCCCCACCAGCTAATTGAAGTTGTGTGAGTAATACAGATTTGTGTTTTAAATTACTACCAGAGGAAGCTGCCTGGAATTTGTTTTGGCGCTTAAGAGAGATGAGTGACTCTACAGTCTGACAGAAGGATCTCGCCACCTGACATTATCTCCACCTCTCTTCCATGCTTTGTTTTATAGGTCACAAATGTTTGAAATAACATAACTGAAGAGCTTGAGGGGGAAAAGGTACAGACTTTAACTGTGGGAGTGCATGGAGTCTGTAAGCCTAAAGGCAATGAGAACTGTAGACCAGCGGGATAGTCTCGTTAACTCACAGGGTATGGACTAATAATTCTGAAGACACTATGCATGTACAGCAGAATGATTAAGCAATGGAGTCAATTGATGGCAGATAATTGTAGCCGGGTCTCTCATAGTTGGCCCAGGAAGTTGGAGATAAGCAGGGGAGGATGCTGCTATACAGAAGGCTGCCATAGCTTTCAAAGGGTAAATCTAAATTCAAGGGCAACCGTGATTCAGTTAATCCTCCCCTTGGTCTTCCATCTCTGTGGAAAACTGCAGGGCAATCTGATAGCCAGGAGGAAAATGCTTCAGATAGCTCTGAGCCCTTATGACCGCCAAAGCTCTAGTGAAGGCCTGATACTCCCAGTAACCCAGTAACCCAGTAACCCCACTCTGCTCTTTAAATACACCAAGCTGGGAAATAAAGCTGTTCTCTCTCCCAAGTAAAAGAAAGCAGAGACTGTGTCCTGTGCATGTGCTATTCTCTCCTCTTCCTGGAACTCCCAAGTTTCAGCTTGTGCTGCCCCGGCTATGGCAGGAGGAGGCTGTGATTCATATGTGAATGGGTCAGAGTTGGATCTATCAACGTATGTCTGGTTACATATAGAAATATATATTCTATTATGGAAATAAGCGATATCCTCGCTCAGTCAGCCAGGAAGGCTTAGAAGCAAAGACACTCCAGTAACAATGCGCACAATTATCACCCAGATCATGGTTTCAAATACCATTCTCCAAAAACCAGAAGTAGGTAGGGATTCTTAGAAAAACAAAATGCTGGTTTTGGTGCTGGGGCAGGAAATATACAAAATTATCCCATAGCATCTCAGAGTTAAAGAAAGTTAGAAAATGCTCAAGAATGGAATTGAATACAAACAAATGAAGGAAAAACAGAAACAAGAGCCAATGGAAGACTCGTCTAGTGGACAGAGCCGTGCAGCAGCAGCAGCAGCAGCAATGAAGAAGTAGTTTTAGACTATGATGCAAAATGTAAAGTATTTAATTCACACTAATATAATTGATTGGATGAAAAAATAGACAAAGCCGGGCGGTGGTGGCGCACGCCTTTAATCCCAGCACTCGGGAGGCAGAGGCAGGCGGATCTCTGTGAGTTCGAGGCCAGCCTGGGCTACAGAGTGAGTTCCAGGAAAGGCACAAAGCTACACAGCGAAACCCTGTCTCGAAAAAACAAAAACAAAACAAAACAAAAAATAGACAAATATGGTATGTAGGACAAGCCAGAACGAATTTATTTATTTTTGAGACAGGAGCTTTCTATGTAGCCTTCTCTGGTCTGGAATGTAGATCAGGCTGGCCTTGAACTCACAAAAATGACCTTGCCTCTGCTTCCTGAGTGCTAGGATTAAAGGCATACACCACTATGCCTGGCTATTATTTATGTCAGGATCATGCAACCAACTGATCTGGGATTGTTAAGTAGCCAGGGATGATCTTAAACTCCTGATTTCCTACCTGGGAGTATCAGGCCTTCCTAAGTGCCGGGACTACAGGCATACACCATTATACCTAGCTTATGCAGTGTTGTGGATCAAACACAGGGCTTTGTCAGTGTGTGGCAAGCACTTTACTGGAAGCAAGGGCACAGTAGAGAAACCACTGAAAAGGCTGCTCCATGATTAGGGGGAAGGTTTTTCATTGTGAATAAGAGAGAGAAAGCATCCAGAGACATTTGCAAGAGTTCAAAGAAGAGAGAAAAAAAAAGCAGATGGAACATGGCTAGGGCTAGGGAAATGGGGCATGGAAAAACCATGTGGGTTAAGAGGAGGATGAGTAGCTTGGAGGAGGGAAGCCTGTGAACTGCAGCAGCCTAGGAATTTAGGGTAGAGGAGGGGGTGAGAAGGGCCAGGATGCTAGTGTGGGCTTTTAAATGCATAACAAGTATGGGTGAATAGGGACTGAAGGAGACAGAAGGCCAGCGTGGGCTTCGATATGCAACCACAGGTATATGTCACTGGAGAGCCATTTGTCCCCTTGCCAGAGTCAAGGGACCATAATGGAAATGACTCATTTTGTGAACCTGGTTCACAAGCTCCAAATGAATGCTGAGAGTATCTGCCAGAAATCCTATAGTCCTATAGTCCAGCACGAGCTGAGCCAAGATGGTCATTTTGGACCAAGTCAGTAGCCTGCTCTTTTGAGACGCTTGGAGTTTTCCTTCAGACCTACCATTTACCAACTGAACTATACCCCCAGTCTACGTCTGAGCAATCTATACAGATACCCCACCTGCAATGAGTTGGAAGACAGTCCTGATTTTAAAGTGTTTAAAAATTTTAAGTGTATGAGTGTTTTGCCTGCATGTCTGTGGACTATGTGGCTGTCTGGTGTCCACAGAGGTCAGAAGAGGGCATTGGATCCTCTGGAACTGGAGTTACAGATGGCTGTGAGCTGCCATGTGGGCAGCTGAGAATTAAATCCAAGTCCGCCAGAAGAGCAGCCAGTCCTCTTAACCACTGAGACATCTCTACAGTCCTAGAGGGTGTCATCCTCCTCCACCCCGCCTTTTTATGGGAATCACACATTTCAGATCAGAGCACGACCCTAGTGGGCACCTGTCAAATTCATGGCCTCCTATTACTTTTTTTTTTTAAATTTATTTTTATTTTATGTGCATTGGTGTGAGGGTGTCAGATCTTGGCATTACAGACAGTTGTGAACTGCCATGTAGGTGCTAGGAATTGAACCCAAGTCCTCTGGAAGAGCAGCCAGTGCTCTTAACCACTAAGCCATCTCTCCAGCCCCTCCTATTAGTTTTTTTTTTTTTTTTTCCCCTTTTCAGTTTTCCAAAAGGGAAGTCCGGAGCAAGATCCTCCTATTAGTTTTTTAACAGCCTTCCTTAAACTTCTGGAAATTCTAATAAGTTTCCCCAAAGAGAGACAGTCAGATTCTGATTTTCAGTCTCTTGTAGTCAGGATTCAGGGATAGGGCCCAAACTTCCTCAGTCAGATTGCACGCCTGTAAGCCCTTGATTGGGAAGTGAGGTGAGAAAACAGAATCTTTTTGGGAAGTGTCATTTTTGTTGGTGTAGAAAATAGCAAACAAAACAAAACCCCACCAAGTGTCTGCTGGCAGCCACTCCCCAGTGCTCGTTGGCAGTAGTGACAGCAATTTCCTCCAGTAGTCCACACTTTGGTACACTCCTTATCAGGCCAGTCTTCTGTGTGGTTATGAGTTCTCTCCAATCTTCCCTAGAATCCCTGCACCATACATATACTATCCTTTGAATTCATCCCTTCCTGGGTAGTTGCCCAGAGTCAATTTCCACTGGCCAGAACTAAAGACCTTGATATTGAAGACTCCCTTACAACTCTCCAATGGCTTCTCACATATTCTAGAATGTGTCTCAAACCCTTTGCCTAGCCCAAATATATCTATCTCTTGCATAAAAATTGGTTTTCAGCCCGGTGATGGCAGAGGGAGGCAGAGGCATGCGGATCTCTTGCGAGTTCCAGGCCAGCCTGGTCTACAGAGCAAGTTCCAGAACAGGCTCCAAAGCTACACAGAGAAACCCTGTCTTGAAAAACCAGAAAAAAAATTGGTTTTCTATTACTATCAGTCTCAAACCAATGTGATCTGATCTATCAATATTCATGCTTTTGGCTTGATATTTTTTTTAAAATTTTTTAAATTTTATTTTGCAATACAATTCAGTTCTACATATCAGCCACGGATTCCCTTGTTCTCCCCCCTCCTGCCCCCCTCACCTTCCCCCAAGCCCACCCCCCATTCCCACCTCCTCCAGGGCAAAGCCTCCCCCGAAGACTGAGATCAACCTGGTAGACTCAGTCCAGGTAGGTCCAGTCCCCTTCTCCCAGGCCGAGCCAAGCGATCCTGCATAGGCCCCAGGTTTCAAACAGCCAACTCATGCAATGAGCACAGGACCTGGTCCCACTGCCTGGATGCCTCCCAAACAGATCAAGCCAATCAACTGTCTCACCCATTCAGAGGGCCTGATTCAGTTGGTGACCCCTCAGCCATTGGTTCATAGTTCATGTGTTTCCATTCGTTTGGCTATTTGTCCCTGTGCTTTATCCAACCTTGGTCTCAACAATTCTCGCTCATATAAACCCTCCTCATTCTCACTAATTGGACTCCCAGAGATCCACCCGGGGCCTAGCCATGGATCTCTGCATCCAGGTCCCTCAGTAGTTGGATGAGGTTTCTAGTAAGACAATTAGGGTGTTTGGCCATCCCATCACCAGAGTAGGTCAGTTCGGGCTGTATCTCGACCATTGCCAGCAGTCTGTTGTGGGGGTATCTTTGTGGATTTCTGTGGGCCTCTCTTGGCTTGATATTCTTATACTGAAATGTTGGCTTTTAGCCAAAAATATGGTAGAAGAAAATAAGTAACTTTTGAGGCTGGGTCATAAAAGACTTTGTAGCTCTGTCTCGGTTACCCTTGGGTCATTCACCCTGAGGGAATCCACCTATCATGTTAGCAGACCTCTGGGGAAAATCTGTGAAAAACTCAGGAAATGGGCTGAATGGTGTATGGAGCTGAGTCTTCAGGCAGCTTTGACAAGAGACCCTGAGACAGAACCACCTATCCACACTACCCCCAAGTTCCCTATCTACAGAACCTACGGGGAAACAAATGTTTTATTGAGGCAGGCTCGTAAGCTTTGGGGGACGACTGTTATGCGGCAAGAGATTACTAATGCACTGTGCAACAAAGATTAGCAACTATAAGCCGCTTTAAATTTCGCTGTAGCTTGAGAGAGGTAAAGGAGTTGGCTTCAACTTCAAGTTCCTAAGAGCAGTGCCAAGGAAGAAATAAGGCAGGGATTGTGAATTCCACAGAAAAAATCATCATGGCCAAATTAATTAAAGCATGCTTTATTTCATTTGTGTACATGGTGTGTCTCCCTAAAGGCGAGGTTCAGGAGATCAGCATCGGACATGGGTACGATAAAGTTTGTTAGGGAGTAAGGGGGTTTCCAAGTGGGGGATTTGGCAGGCAAATAGGTGGGGTTATAGGAGCAGAACACAAGCACAACAAGTTGGTCATAACAACCTTCTTTTTCTTTTTAAATATATGAATCATCTGTCCGCATGTACACCTGCATGCCAGAAGAGGACATCGATTCTATTATAGATGGTTGTGAGCCACTACGTGGTTGCTGGAAATTGAACTCACGACCTCTGGAAGGGCAGCCAGTGCTCTTAACCACTAAGCCATTTCACCAACCCCCATAACAACCTTCTTAAACAACAACAACAACAAAATGGTTGCAAGGTGGTCATAACAGCAAGTGGTTATAACAACTCTTTGAAACAAAGACATGATTGCTAGTCCTGGAACAGGCAGTACAGAACCTTTTGTAGTAAAGTTACAGGTGGGGCATAGCCCAATTCTTGAGAAACAGGGGGTTAATAATAAACAGAAATGAGCCTAATTTGTCTTTACTGTAGGATGGCTTTCAAGCAACAGACAGATGAAGGCTGGTTTATCAGGATTTGCCCTGGGAAGCGGAGAGCTACTGGGAGAAACCAAAGACATACCCTCAATTCAAATTTATATTAACTGAATGTGTTTTTAGTGCTGGCAGGATGGCCACCTTAGAGCCAAAAAGCATGCCGTGTGGACGGGGTAAAGGTGGGGTTTTAAAATGGACATCTGAAAGGTGTGGATTACAACTATTCATGGAATCCACGGCTGGGCAGGAAAATTGTTCTACTTCTCTCGGTTTTTTCTTTTCCACTATATAGTAATAAAAAGACCACAGCGATAAGCAAGTTTTACAGAAGCAAAGGCAGCTGTTAATACCTCATAGCCCATTACCCTTTTCTTGTCTCACCTGAAGGCCACTAGGATCTCCCAGGCACTCCAGGTCAACAGCCCTTAAGGGATGCCTGGTTCCATAGTAAGGTTCTTTAACCACCACGGGGGACCTGTGTTAGGTCTGGGCACTCCAACGACTGAGACAGCGCCGTTCATTTCTGGGCAGGCAAACACACAGTGTCGCCAGGTTAGGGCCGGCTGTCATGTCCCCACACAGTCCGCACCCGTCCTTCCAGAACTAAAGATGCTGCAAGTAGGGAGGCGCCGATGGAGACTCGGTGCGCCGAAGCAAGCTCAGCGCCTGCGCCGTGCGCATCTCGCCCCCAGGTGGCGCCGTCGTGCGCCGAGCCACCGATGGGAAGCGCAGGCGCTCGGCGCTCCGCTCGCGTCCTGGGCGGTAGGGGGCGTAGTCGAGAGAGAGGACGAGCGCTCGGCGGCCTCCGAGGCGCAGGACCGGAACTGCTGGCTTTCGGTTTCTCCTTCGCTCCGGTAGCCGCCGCCGCTGCCTCCCCGCCGCCCGAGGCTTGCGGTTCTGTCGCCATGAGGCTGCGTGTGCGGCTTCAGAAGCGGACCCAGCCGCTAGAGGTGCCGGAGCCGGAGCCGACGCTCGGGCAGCTGCGCGCGCACCTCAGCCGGGCTCTGCTGCCCACGTGGGGGTTCAGGTGAGCGGCGCCCCGATCGCGGGGCCCCGGGAGGGCGGGTGCGCCCGCCGGGCGGTCACGTGAGGCCAGGGCCTCCCGGGTGTAGCTGCGCTGAGCCCCTGGGACAGTGCTCGCCCGCCGGGTTCCAGCTCAGGGAGACCATGGCCCAGCCTCCCCGGGGGCCCGCTGTCTCCCCCGGTGAGTAGCCACTTCCGGGTTTGCGGTCACCGCCACCCCGAGCGCGGGAAACGCGGGACGCGCCTGCTGCTGTCCCGAGTGGGAAGCTTGCGTTAAACCTCCCAGTGTGAACCCACTGGGCTTGAGTGCGCCTCGGCCGTTGAGATATCTCGGTGGTTACATTGGAAAAGCATCGTGCCTGAAGTAACAAACTTCTTGCACCCTAGGCCGCTGTAATTTGTACCACTAATGCTTAAGGCAACAGTAACTAAAAACAGCTGAGCGTGCCTTTGCCAGACTCTGCACCCGACGCTGTAACTTTCTCACTGCAACCTTTTAGGAAGTACGCATGCTTCAGGCCGGTGGGCATTTTCTCTAAAATAGAGGCATGACCCCAGAGAGCTTCCATTTGGGTGGCAAGTTGAAAAGGGAGTAAGTTCTTATTAATTTATGGGGTTGCAGATGGAGCTTCTGTGTTTCAGCAGATGTTTTCAGGTCGTAGAGAGACAAGTTTATGGATGACCCACTTCAAAAGCTGAGCTCGTGAATAAAATATTTTAAAAAGATGGGCTCTAGGTCCATCTCGTTGACACTTTTAATAACCTTTCACTTTATTTGTGGGAAATTGAGCAAAATGAGGTCCTATACGGATTTCTCTTCCTTTCACCCCCCACCCCCAGATTAAGATATTGTTAGTTAAAAAGTGAGCCTGAGCTATGCCTTTATTCCTGTCACTCAGAAGGCAGAGGCAGGGGGATCTCTTTGAGTTCAAGGCCAGCCTGGTCTGCATAGCAAGTTCCAGACCAGCCAGGGTTACAGAGTGAGACCTTGTCTAACAAAATAATGTTAGCGAAAACATAAAAAAAAAAAAAAGCTGTTTTTTTTTCCACATGAAAAGAATTAACATATCGCCCTATTACCACATAATGGTGACTATACACTACTTCTTGGTGTCGGGCTGAGTGTTTTCTATGTTGACAGTTACCCCTCCTCACACTTTGGGAAGTCTGTTTTTAAGGTATTTATAAGTTGTATTCCTTTTCAGTTAAGAAGGGCAGTCTTGAAAAGATGTGAAACCCAAGAGCCCCAGCTAGTGTCTCTTTCAGGCTTGTTTTCACAGTTGCGGTTGATTAGTTGGATGGAATTTAAGCCTCAGCTTGTGAAAGTAAATTCATTCTTCTGAAATTTTGTTTATTTGGGGAGCAAAAGGGAAGCTTTAAAATGTGTCCGTATGACACAGTTGTTATTTCTAAAGAGTATTTTCTAGTTAAGCAGACCAAAGATTGGTATAAAATAGGTTTTTTAAAGTTTGGCGTTTCTAGAGTTGTAGGTGTGTGTGTGTGTGTGTGTGTGAAATGCACACTCTCACCCTTATAACTTCAGAAAACAGTACCTTGGAAACACTTCAGAAGGGTGGGAGGGAAAACTGGCATTTCTGTAAGCAGACCGTTCCTTATGTTTTCCTCAAAATGAATTATTTGAGGGAGTTTCCCCTTTTTCTGCCAAAGCTGAGATGATGTTTTCATGGACAGCTGGCAGGTTTTCAACTTTTTGTTTATCAGAACATTTTGCAAGCAGTGACAAAGCAACTTATTTTCTAAGGAGAGGGAATAGCTTTGACTCCAGTAATGCCTGTTTAATTGGTAAGACGAAAATGGATGTGTATAAGCAAAATGAATGGGGCTGGGGAGATTCTAAAGCACTTGCCGCACAAGCCTGACACCCTGAGTGTGATGTCCCAGCCCCCATGTAAAGCTGGCGGTAAAGCTGCGGATTAAACTGATGTGTGAAATTAGGAAGCATCTCCACTTCAAAGATGTCGAAATAGTGAAAACTGCATGCTCTAGAACTGATGAAATAGGTGCCATAACGCCCTGGCTAAGGTGCTGAAGTTTTGACTGTTAGGAATCTATGGCCATTTGATGAGAAGAACAAGTAATTTAGTCCCCTGCATTTTTCTGCTTAGTGCTTCTGGGTATATAGCGTGTACTTTAATGTATTCCAAATGTATTATTTGGAATAGTGGAGTAGGGAGCTCTTACGGTGCTCATCCATCTTTCTTGGCAGTTCTGATACCCGATTTGCAATTACATTGAACAACAAGGATGCCCTCACTGGAGATGAAGAGACCTTGGCTTCATATGGGATTGTTTCTGGGGACTTGATATGTTTGGTTCTTGAAGATGACATGCCGGCACCTAACTTACCTTCATCTACAGATTCAGAGCATTCCTCACTCCAGAATAATGACCAAGCTTCTTTGGCTGCCAGCTCACGTCAGGCCAGCATCCCTGATGAACAGTGCAGTGGTTCTTCCCAAGGACAGGCCACCCAGTCCGATGCCTGGAATGATGACAGTATGGTGGGTATTAAAGATGAAGAGACAAAATAGAGTATTGATAGAATATATTGACAGTTCAGAGGAATTCTGCACCAGTCAGGATGGTTAGCATCAGTAAATTGTAGACTGTGCCCTTTCTGAACATTTTCTTTTTAGCTGCTAAATGTCTGGACTGATATTTTGCTAGCATTCTAACATGCATGGTTTTGTGGTTTTGTTCAGATGTTCCTTTAGCTCATGCATCCCATGGTGTCTGATGTTTGTGAGTTTATAATTCCTAACTTACCATGTCTGGGCACTCACTTACTTCCAAATGATTTCCTGGATCTTTAAATGGTTATCACAGACTCTGTCTAACATCAGTTTGGAAATAATGTACACCATTAGTCTGTCCTCCACATGGGAACTCCTTGCCCTGCCCCTCAGTGGGACCTCTGACGTCCTGTGCCTTTTGACTTGTTGTTCTTGATGGTGGTGGTTTTTCGAGACAAGGTTTCTCTGTGTAACAGCCTTGGCTGTCCTAGAACTCGATTTATAAACCAGGCTGGACTTGAACTCACAGAGATCTGCCTGCCTGTGCCTCCGGAGTGCTGGGATTAAAGGCATGCGCCACCACTGCCTGGCTATAGGCCACCTTTTGACTTCTTTCTATCACAGGCTGCCAGGCCGTGTTCTTTACTGCGTTAGGTTTTCTTGTCCTGTGTCTTCAGTATGTCATTCACTTGCTCTTTAGTACCTCTGTGTCTGGAGATACAAACGTCTCTAGTCCAGTCATGTTATTTCACAGAAGACAAGTTCCTTATTGTCCTGTGTACCCAGGCTTTCCCCTGCCTCTCCAGGGCCAGTTTCTGTTCTTTCCTGTTAGTGGTGGTCTCTCGTGAGGACAGATTCCTGCTGTCATTCTTCGATTTGCATACTCACACGTAAGTGTACAACCTGCTGACCTTGTTGTGACCAGTGGTGTGGTGCTCTTGCTGATCCTCCTTTTCCTGTTTGTCTTTCTGTATTCCAAGGTCCTTGCTAATTATAGACAAATGATTTAAAACATTTATTGATCTTTATAACTTTGTAAGTTCCTCATTATTTATTTTCCCTTTTAATACTTTGTATGAAACAATTCTTTTTTAAATTACATTTTTTTAAGTTTTTTTTTGTTGTTGTTATTTTTGTTTTTTTGTTAGGTTTTTTTTGAGACAGGGTTTCTCTGCACAACAGCCCTGGCTGTCCTGATACTTGCTTGTAGGCCTTGAATGAAACACTTCTTTAATACTAACACTGTTTTTATGTATATATTCTTATCACTGCAAATTTCTTTTGCAAGCCTTAAGCACTGAATCATGACATTAAGAATAAGCACATATTTCCCGATACAAGAAATTTAATTTGTCTTCTGAATCATTCTTGTATCTCTTGTTTGTTTCTGCTTCATAGGGCAATGCGTGGGATGAATAAGGCTATCTGACTGCGTACTTAAAAAAAAGACTCTTTTAGAGATAAACCTAGAGAAAAGAAGCCATTCCCTTTACTTTGGTGTGCTCTAAAAATCCTCCAGTAAGATGGAGTTTTACAGTGTGTGTAATACTTAGTTAATTTTTCTTTGCAAAATTTTGAGATGTTACTGATGCCTCAAGGTAGTGATTCTAGTTCTAAGAGCATACTGCCTGTCTTGTAAGTTTGTTTGTTTTTCTGGATTTTCGAGACAGATCTTGCTCTGTAGACCAGGCTGGCCTCGAACTCACAGAGATCTGCCTGGCTGTGCCTCCCGAGTGCTGGGATTAAAGGCGTGCGCCACCACCGCTCAGCTGTCTTGTAAGGTTTTTATGGGGTGACTATGAAACCTTAGCAGGGACATTGAAGTCATAAATAATGCTCGGAGTCCTTGAATCTATATGATGTGCTGGTTCAGTGTAGAAGGAGGCCGTGGAAAAGGAAAGTAAATGGATGGACAAGACTCAAAACCAAAGGGAGGAATTTTATTTTGTGACTAAATGTAAGTGAGTTTGATTTCATTGCACTTGAGAACTGCCTTAGTGACAGCAAGGGATGACCTGTGCAGACCTGAGAGGAGCTCTAGTACACGTTCGCTGATTGTTTGTTGTGTCAGTGGCCTGTGACAAGACTGTGTAGAGGTGATGCTTAGCTATTGTCTGTTCTCACACGTGGAAGATGATAGACACTCATATCAGAACAGCTCAGCAGATGCCAGTGTTTCTTGGACTTAGGAATAAAGTTAGATAAGCCCACAGTGGGTGTGTAGTTAGCAGCTTAGGGTAATGCTTCTTAAAAATTTCCACATCTGTTTTGTACCATGATACTGCCCAAGTAATAAGTGGCCGAAGAAGGAATAATGGGGAAAAAATGAAGAGATTATTTTCATAATTTAGCTTGATATATCCTTTTTAATATGGTGATTTTTTCTGTTCAAAGAAAACCATGGAAATGTTTTGTGCAGTAGCATCTTTTATGTAGTGTGAGTTACTGTAGTCTTTTAAATTTAATTAAAAATTTTTTTTGGAGACAGGATCTTGTCATATAGCTCAGGCTGACCTTAAACTCTGAATTCTTCTGCCTCAGCCTCCCAAGTGCAGGGATTACAGGTGTGTGTCACCATGCCTGCTTGCGGTCTGTAGCCATTAGGCTTTAGCTCTGCTGATTTCCAAAGAGTGAGTCAGCTCTGTCTCATTGCAGTCCTTCAGCCTTGGTTTATGCTATAGAACTTTAAATTCCCCTGCCCCTTCTTTTTCTGGAAATACAACCTGAAAAGAAGAAAGTCGCTTTGTATTAAGAGTTGAGCACAAACTAGGAAACAAACTTTCTGAATAAAATCAATGCAGTAACTTCGCTTTGCTGAGGCTGATTTATATCTAAAAGCCCTAATGGTGACTCTGAGGATATGGGTTCATTTCAGAGTTGTATAAACTGGTGATCTCGACTAGTTACTGATTTTTCTGAGTTACAGTTGTTGTATCTAGAAGCAGGCATTGTCCTCTCCCTTGCCCAAGTTGTGTGATCATTGTCAGGCACAAATGAGAGAACACCTGGCAAACAAAAGCATGAAGCTGTAGTACGTCATCTTTGAGCAGTTGTTCACAGACCTTTACTGGATGTGTACCACGTGGCGGGCCTGTACTTGGGTAGTCTCGTACTTTACACAAACTTGCAGTCACGGAGAGATGCAGATGTGTGAACTGAAAAATAGCAATACAGTGTGGTGAGGTGCAGTAATAAAGGGAGTGCATCTCCTGGGTCTGTTGAAGAAGTGGGAATACTGCAGTGGGTGGGAAAGGGTGATAGAAAGTAAACAAATGACCAGCCAGGGAACAGGTAGTGGTGGGCCTTATGTGCCCAGGCATTTGGACTTAATTTTCTAGGCCTGCACTCCTCAGTCTGTTTCTGGAAATCCAGTTTTATGAATCTGTAGTAAGTGTAACGGAGATGCTAAGTGTGAGTAAAGAAGGAGGATGCATTTTGGTTAATTGCACACATTACTGTTTCTAGAATTTTCAGAGCTTTTATAGGTTAATGCTGGATGCTGTGACTGTAGGTCAGATCAGGCAGACATAGCATGTGGTGTTTCTACACCAGGCTCGGTACCAACTTTTCCCCAAGAACATTAGGCACACAGTCTTAAGGTACAGTTGTGGGAAATGCTGTCGCCTGTCTTGGGGAAGTCCTGGTACATTTTAAACTGGGCCATAAGACATGATTGGATTCTTAATTTCCAGGGAAACTGGCAGGAGTGCATGGTGTGTGTGAGACCGGAAGGGGAGGCAGGCACTTTTGGGGGTGCTGTTGCTGGAAGTCAGCAGACACATAATGGGGGTCTGAAGCACCTGTGGCGTAGGAAGCACAGCTTTAGAGGTATTCAGGCATGGTAGTAGTTGGAACTGTGAAGATACCACATTTAGAGTACTGTTTAGTATGTGTGGAGACTTACAGATGGGTTCCAGGTTTTCAGCCTGTCAGTATAAAGGGAGTTAAGGATCTCATTTATTTATGAGAGCTTCCTTAAGATGGCTCCTATTTCTGAACCTCATGGTATGCTTTGGTTTTGAGCACTAATCTCTGCTCAGTTTAGGGTATAGAATGTCCTATGTAAAATTAATGAATTTATTATTCATTATGATGAATTTATTATTGTCATCCTTTTTAGGAAGGGCCTAGTCAAAATGTTGAAGCTGAGTCAATTCAGGATGCCGTGGGTATGGAAGAGGATTCTGGTTTCCGTCCACTGGAACCAATGCTGTGCAATGAAACAGAGGATGGGCAGGTGCCACATTCACTGGAGACTCTGTATCAGTCAGCTGGTTGCTCCAGCGTCAGTGATGCCTTGGTAGTGCTGGTGCATCTCCTCATGCTCGAGTCGGGCTACATACCTCAGGTGAGTTCATCCCAAAGCCCTTGTGAGGTCTCCCTGGGTACCTTAGTCACAGGGATTGTGGAGGTCCTCCTTTATTAAATGTGGTTGTTGTTGGACACAAAATGCCAGACACAGGGAGGGGTTGTCATAGGTACTCAGGCGGTGTGCTCTTTCCTTCTTCATCCTTCACTTCCTTTGTTAGCATTTAGTAGGCAGAGGTGATGGTAACTGGTTTAAAAAGACGGAAGGTTTATTTATGGTAATATGCAGATAGAATGCCAGGGTGTGGACTGAATGTGACTAAGTGCCAGCCAACTAGACTGTTCATGTCAATGGCTTTGTGCTGTGGTTGCTTGTCTGCATTGGGCTCGTGTTCATTAAGCATCTGCTAATGTCAGTGGTTTTGTTTCCTTTGTCCCTGTTTCAGGTCTTTGTTCTCAAGTTACCTTAGTCTGAGAATAGACAAGAATATAGACCATTATAGCATATTGTGTAAGTTCTAGGAGAGACACTTCCACATCTAGAGCCCCAGAGACTCTGAGGGAGCAGTTAGAGCTGAGGACTACTTGAGATCTTACTATAGTGCAGATTCTGAACTGGTAAACTTAGGATGGAGTGGAGCTTCTTGCACACTCCTGTGCAGCCCCTGCACTGCTGGCCTGTACACATTCCATGTGGGCCACGTGATGGGATACAAAGATAAAAATAACTCAAGATCATTGTATGCCTCTGCATACCATGCACTGAATCAGAAATGAACACATCAAATACTGTCCTTGCCCTCAGAATTCACAAATGGGCCAGAAAGACAAATATGACATATTAAATAATAGTGTAAATTGATAAAAAGCTTCACAATTATGCAGTGACAGAAATGTGAACAGAATGTAAGAAAATAAGTGTTTTCTGAAAAGGGCTGTATGAAAGAAGTGATATTCAACCTGGGGTCTTGAATAATGGCATGGCTTTGCTAGATAGAAATGGGAGTCTTAGAAGAGAAAGATTAATCCTTATTTCTATGATGTTATTTTATCTATTAAAACATTTTTGATAGAAAAATATTACATTATCCTCCTTTAGTAGCAGTACTAATGGTGTGCACATTCTGTTAAAGAGGCCGTGCATCTTTTTAAAAATGTGTGTGATGTGTGCATGTGGGGCATGTGTGTGTACCATACTGCATGTGAGTAATGTGTGCATGTGGGGCGTGTGTGTATCATACTGCATGTGTGGTGCGAGCATGTGGGGCATGTGTGTGCTGTACTACATGTGTGTAGCATGTGCATGTGGGGCGTATGCGTACCGTACTGCATGTGGAGCAGTCAGCACAGTTCCGTGGAGCTGGTTCTCTGCTTTCACCTTTGTGTGGGTCCCGTGGCTCAAACTTGGGTCTCGGGCTTCTGTGCAAGCACTTTGCCTGCTGAGCTGTATCAGTGGCCCACGGGGCTGCACAGCTTGCTGAGTTAGGGGTGTTTCAGATTTTCAGGTTTTTTAGTACAGCACCTTTTAAAATCATTTTTCCTTTCCTTTCATTCCTCAGGGGACTGAAGCCAAGGCAGCGGTCATGCCTGAGAAGTGGAAATCAAGTGGTGTGTACAAGCTGCAGTACACACATCCTCTCTGCGAGGGCGGCACGGCTGTGCTGGCCTGTGTGCCTTTGGAAAGCCAGATTATTATAAACGGTAATGGACGGTGAGGTCATGGCTGCTGCTTATGAATAGTAACTTGTTTCTTTTTAAACATTTTATAGCCACTTCAGGGGCTGGCTGTCAAGAAATAGTTCTGAGTCATTCACAGCTTAACTACTCTACCACTGATAATGTGCCTGAAGGATTAAAATGTGAGTGTGATGTTGGTTTAGGACCACCCTTCACTCTTGGGGTAGCCCCCTTTTTTTCTTTGTTTTAAAACATTTATTTTTATCTTGTGTGTGTGAGTGTTTTACCCGTGTGTATGTGTGTGCATCACGTGCATGTAGTGCCTTCGGAAGCCAGGAGAGGGCATCAGATCCCCTGGAACTGGAGTTACAGATGGTTGTTAGCTGCTGTGTGGGTGCTGGGAATTGAACCAGGCTCTTCTAGACGAACAGCCAATGCCTATAACTAACTGCTGAGTCACCTCTCCAGCCTCAGCCCCTTTCTCTTGATGTCTCAGTCTTTGAATACTTCATTCTGTGAGAGCTTTGATCACAGGAATGAAATGAGTTACTGTGTATAAGCTATTTGAAGGGGGCATTTTGTGCATGTCTGTGAAGCTCTCTTTTTACTCACTTTTTTAAAAGTCTTGACCTGTTTATGAGGTGGACTGAGGTTCCTGTTTATCTAGTTTGGCATCTCTGTGACTGTCCATACACAGAAATGCTGCTGAGATTTTGAGGCCTTAGTATGTGCATAATTTAGCTACCTTCCTCATAGAAATGCCCTGAATAAAGAACCTCTTGGCTTCCCCTCTCCTATTAGGAAGCTTCACTGAGGTGCCATCACATCCTATCTCTGGATTGCATTTTAGTTGAGATGTCACACAGGTCCTTCCTCACCACCACTGGTCTCTGGAATGTTCTCATGATCTCACATATTGGAGATCCATTTGGGTGACCGGGATCTTACATTACATTCTGATTTTTTATTTTATTTTTATATTTTTGAAACTGGGTCTTATGTAGCCCAGACTGGCCTCCAGTTCTTTATGTAGCTGACGCTGGCCTTGAACTTCTGTTCCTTCAGGAGTGTGAGCACCACCCCACTGGGCTAACACTGGTTTGCTTTTGAGGTTATCTTTCCAGATACTTAGAATGTAGTGTTTGTATAACAGATGGCCTTGCTTTCCTGCCTCAGGTCAGGGGTCTTCACTATTCCTGCAGCTGCTTGTTTTCGCTGAGATGATGTAAGGTGGAGTCCCCGTCTCCACAACATACTTACCTCTTTTGTTTATTGAGGGTCTGGGTTGGGAAAAAAAGCTTTGTACTAAAATTTATTTTGAAAGCTAACTTATGCATTTTTTTTTATTTTAGAAGTAGAAAAAAATTAGTCTTCTCATGTAATTTTCCCCCCAATTCCTTTTAATTACCCACATCTCCTCAGTGTCTCTGCATTTGAGCTTTAGCTGCTAGTGGTCCTGCACACTTGTCAGGATGTGAGTGTGATGGCATGAAGGCTGAGTAACGTCTCTGTTAGTTCTTCACAATTAGTTTGTGTAGCTTGTAGTGTGGCATTTTGTGGCTAGAGAGGCAATAGTTTCTGGTTTATCACGTCACAACTTGGAAGATGGAAGTTACCAAACATAAAAAGCAAATGTTATAAAGGTACCCAATGACATGCATATAATACCCTCTCTTCACTAAATATTTCGACGATTTCTTAAATTCCAGATGTTTTACTCTCTAATTCTTTACAGATCAGTGATTGGCAGGCTCTCGCAGTAGCCCGTCATTCCAGGCTCAAGTCTTTGAAAAGGAGCAGTGTCTTTAAACCTTTCACTCAGGGCATGGCTTGCTGCACACGTGCATAAGCCCATCACTAGCTCTTTCATAAGCTGAGATGAAGTGTGCCTTTGTACACAAAACTAAATTTGAACCCTCTGGTGATGTCAAGAATATTGGTCCTTTGGGTCTACAAAGCGATGGTGCTGTGAAAACTAGCAGGATCCTGTTAATGAACAAGGCTTGACCGTTGGCAAGGGTTAAGAAAAAGTGGATAGCGCTTTAGTGACCTCATTGGGAATAATGGTCTTCTGTACTTGCCTGCCTCCTATTGACCTTGTTACAGATCTGTCATTTACTAGTAAGCTGCTGTTGGTGATGCTTAGTGGACTGTGTATGAAGACACTCACTGTCGTCTTTAAAGGTGGTGTTCGAGGCTGATTACTTCATGGCAGGTTTAACTGTTTGACCTTGCTTTGAGAGGAAAACTGGGCTCAGAACAGTTTGTTTAGAATAATGTGTTCTTAGTATAGGGAGGCAAGGAAATGCAGGCCTGCACTAAAATGGGAAGCGACTCAGGAAGGGACAGATTGCTTATCATCTTTTCTTTCGTTTATTTACAGCTACAATAAAAATTGATGGTGGTATTAAAAATGTGAAATCAGTGCAGCTGAAGCCAAGATCCTACGTTTGCGGAGTGGAACCAGGTGATGTAACCCCTTAACTTTGGATGAAGCTTTAGGAGGCTCACTGCAGAAACAAAGTGAGGAAGATTATGTGGAAGAGGCTGAGGTTCCTAGTGAGATTAAAGCACATTCGGAAACAATGTTGCTTCTGGAAATTGAGAAGTTTAGGGCTTAAGAGTGTAGCTCAGTGGTAGAGCATTTGCCTAGCATGTACAAGGCCTGGGCGCCACTTCAGCACCACAAATACAGAGGGAAAGAAAGCGGAAGATTTGATTACAAGCTTCTTGTAATTCTTAAGGTCTTTGAGTACGAAATTGTATTTATAGTGTTAGATGTTCCCTCCTGGTTTCTCATGTTAACTCTTGGAGATCTTTCTACGATTGTATTTAACTGATAGAGAGAAGATCTGTGTTTCCTGGAAGTAATTCAGTGTGGCTTCTTTATTGAATATTAATGGAAGAAAAACTACTTGAATATTTTTACTATAAATTTGATGTATATGCTATTATTTAATGAGATTAGACTTTCCCTAAAATTGGGGTTCTAAGTATGGCTTTGCCTATATCCCATAAAATTATTAATAGATGCAGAAAAGTCCAGTTTCTCTTTTTACTGTTTCTGGTTAAACCTAAACTGAGAGACCAGGTGGTCAACAGGAGTGGTGGGGTGGGTGGAGAAGAATGGGTGGATCTTCCTTTCTGTTTTGTGCTGAGTATGTACCTCCCCTGTAGTCCTTGGGGGTAAACTACAGTAAATATTAAGAGGGGAATGGGAGTGTTGAGTGGAGGGGACATGGCATTTACAGCAGCATCTCTTAGACAAGGCTGATCAGGCTGTTCCTGTGAAGATTGGTTCTTGTGAACTGGGATGGGGATCAGGCCTGGGAGACTGATGGAAGGAAGAGGACCACAGTGTGTTCTTGTAGCTCTCACTGGACGCACATCCAGGTGGTGGCTCTAGGCCAGGCTTCAGTCAGCCCGTTATTGAGGACTCCTAGCCGCCCAGCCCTCTACCATACAGTCACTCTTCCCTGTGAAGTTTTAGTACCACAAATACACTATGTACTTAAATAGTGTAGCCCTCTTGAGTCTACAATTGGCTTCAAATTGGTGCTCTCCAAGAACCAGTTTTTGTGTGATCTTGTCGCTATTGGGAATGTGTGCTAGAGTCATGAATCTGTAAATATGCTTTCTGTCATGATCAGAGAACCTAAAAGTTCCTCAGCACTATGTTTATTCCACCCTAGGGAGGACCTTGCCATGAGTATTTCATACTCCAGAGCAGGCTTTATGCTTATATTACAGATAAGAAAATAGTTCTAGAGAAGGCGAAATCATTTCAGGGTCTCAGACTGAGGTAGTAGAGGGAGTCAGGATTGGAGTATATCATCTGACTCCTAGAAGTGTTTTAAAAACAGCTCAGATCCCTGTTCATTATCTGTTAAATAGGAACCAAGCAAAAGGGAAGGAGAAAGTTTGTTTCTTTGGAAAAGTTTATATATTTTAGTGAAGTGCTTTTGTATTAGGTAAGCATACGCTGTTCATTTGGCACGGCATTTTTATTTTATTATAGCTCATAGTTTAGACATCTGTAACAGGCTTTTTCTTTTGAGCCACCAACCAGCTCCCAAATCATGACATGGATGGAGACTTACTATTAGCTATGAATGCTCGGCCTTATCTTAGCTCTTATTTAATCTGTTTCTCTTTATGTTTTGCCTTGGGCCTTTTTACCTTTCTTCTCTCTCTCTCTCTCTCTCTCTCTCTCTCTCTCTCTCTCTCTCTCTCTCTCTCTCTCTCTCTCTCTCTTCTTTCCTGCTTCTCCCATCTGCCTGGCTGGCAGCTGCCTGGCTTCAGGCCCAGGCATGCCCCTCTCTTTCTCCCTCATTCTCCTCCTTTGTTCTTCTCTTCTAGATTTCTCCTCCTGCTTACTCTCTCTGCCCACAAGCCCCACCTATCACTCTGCTGCCTAGCTGTTGGCCCTTCAGCTTTTTGTTAGACCAATCAGGTGCCTTAGGCAGGCAAGATGAAACAGCAACACATCCTTACATAATTAAACAAATGTAGCACAAACAAGTGTAACACATCCTTGCATAGTAAACAAGTTCAGCATAACAAATGTAACATACCTTTACAAAGTTAAAGTAATATTCCATAGTATAAACAAATCTAGCACATCTTTACATGGTTAAAATACTATTCCACAACAGACCCCAGTAGCTCAAATTGCTCTTCAGAGTTCCTAGTTAGATACTTTTAAGTCAGTTTTTGTTTTGTTTTGAAAAAGAAAAAAATTACTGAAGATCTGAAAACAACTCTACTGACTTTTTCTACACACTACATTGTATCTGTCATGCTAAGATATGCATCAAGACATATACACATGAAACAAGCCACCATTCTTCAACACGGTAAGCAAAGGCAAAGTGCTGAAGGAAGAACATGATTGTTGATAGAAACAATCTAAAGAAAATTGATTGTTATATTTGAAAAAAGGCCTTGAACCAAATTGATTTTTTTATTCAAAATAACATAAAATCTTTTCTCATATGATATATCCTGATTATAGTTTCCCCTCCCTCTACTCCTCCCAGTTCCTCTACACTTCACTCCCTTCCAGATCCGCTCCATTACTGTCTCTTAACTAGTAAAGAACAGACTTCTAAGAGATAACAAAACTTGACAAAATAAAATATAATAATAATAATCAGGGATGGTGAGACCCAACATTTCTTTAATTGTTCAGGATTATTTTAGCTGTTTTGGGGTTTTTTGTTTTTCCATATGGAATTGAGAATTTTCCTTTCAAGGTCTGTAAAGAATTGTGTTGGGATTTTAATGAGGATTGCATAGAATCTAGATTGCTTTTGGTAGGATGGCCATTTTTACTATGTTAATCCTACTGATCCATGAACATGGGAGATCTTTCCATCTTCTGATATTTTCTTCAATTTCTTTCTTCAAAGACTTGAAATTTTTGTCATACAGGTCTTTCACTTGCTTGGTTAGGGTTACTCTGAGATACTTTATATATTTGAGGCTATTGTGAAAGATGTTGTTTCCCTGATTTCTTCCTCAGTTCGTTTGTAATTTATATATAGGAGGGCTACTGATTATTTTTAGTTAACCTTGTATCCAGCTACTTTACTGAAAGTGTTTATCAGTTGAGGGAGTTCCTTGGTGGAGTTTTTGGGGTCACTTATGTATGCTATCATATCATCTGCAAATAATGATAGTTTGACTTCTTCCTTTCCAATTTGTATCCCCTTGATCTCCCTCAGTTGTCTTATTGCTCTAGCTAAGACTTCAAGTACTATGTTGATCAGGTATGGGAGAGTGGACAACCTTGTCTTATTTCTGATTTTAGTGGAATTGGTTTGAGTTTCTCTCCATTTAAGGTGATGTTGGCCACATGCTTGCTGTAAATTGTTTGTATTATGTTTAGGTATGTCCTTTGTATCCTTAATCTCTCCAGGACTTTTATCATGAAAGGTTGTTGGATTTTGTCAAAGGCCTTTTCTGCATCTAATGAGATGATTATGTAGTTTTTTTTAATTTCAGTTTATGTGGTGGATTATATTTATTGATTTTCATATGTTGAACCATCCCTGCAGCTGTAGGATGAAGCCTACTTGATCACGGCTGGTGATCTTTTTGATACGTTCTTAGATTGGGTTTGCAAGTATTTTATTGAGTATTTTTTGCATCTATGTTCATAAGGAAAATTGGTTTGTAATTCTCTTTTTTTGTTGATTCTTTATATAGTTTGGGTATACTCACAGTTATCAGGGTAACTGTGGCCTGATAAAATGAATTGGGCAGTGTTACTTCAGTTTCTATTTTGTGGACTAATTTGAGGAGCATAGGCATTAACTCTTTGAAAGTTTAATAGGATTCTGCGCTAAAACTGTCTGGCCCTGGACTTTTTTGGTTAGGAGACTTTTAATGACTGCTTCTATATCACTAGGGGTTATAAGTCTGTTTATATTGTTTAATCTGACCTTGATTTAACTTTGGTAAGTGGTACCTGTTGAGAAAATTATCCAATTCTTTAGATTTTCCAAGTTGGTGGAGTACAGATTTTTAAAGTATGTCCTTAGAATTCTTTGGATTTCCTCAGTATCTGTTGTTATGTCCCCCTTTTTGTTTCTGATTTTAATAATTTGGATATTCTCCTTCTTTTAGTTATTTTGAATAAAGGTTTGTCTATCTTGTTGATTTTTCTCAAAGAACCAATTCTTTGTTTCATTGATTCATTGTATTCTCTTTGTTTCTATTTTATTAATTTCAGCCCTCAGTTTGATTATTTTTTGCCATCTACTCTTGGGTGAGCTTCCTTTTTTTAAAAAAAAAATATTCTAGAGCTTTCAGGTGTGTTGTTAAGTTGCTAGTAGGAAAAAAAAATCTCTCTTTTTTTTTTTTTTTAAAATGTAGACACTTACACTATAAACTTGCTTCTTAGAACTGCTTTCATTGTGTCCTATAAGTTTGGGTATCTTGTGTATTCATTTTCATTGAGTTCTTGAAAGTCTTTAATTTCTTTAATTCTGTCTTGACTCATTTTTCATTCAGTAGAGAGTTGTTCTGTCCATGAGTTTGTAAGTTTTCTGTTGTTGATATCCAGCTTTAATCCATGTGGTTTCATAGGATGTAGGGAGTTACTTCAGTTTTCTTGTAACTGTTGAGACTTGCTTTGTGTCTGAGCATGTAATCAATTTTGGAGAAAGTTCCATGAGGTGCTTGAGAAGAAGGTATATTCTTTTGTGTTTATATAAAATGTTTTGTAGATATCTCTTAGGTCCATTTGGTTTATAACATATATTAGCTCTAGTATTTCTCTGCTTAGTTTTTGTCTTGATGACCTGTCCATTGGTGAGAGTGGGATATTGAAGTCTCCTGCTATCAGTGTGTGTGTGAGAGTGATGTGTGATTTAAGCTGTAGTAGTGGTTTTTTTTTGTTTTTGTTTTTTGTTTTTTTTTTTTTTTTACAAACTTTGGATACCCTCGTGTTTGCGCATAGAATTAAGAATTGAAATGTCATCTTGGTAGACTTTCATTTCATGAGTATAGTGTCCTGCCCCATCTCTTTTGATTAGTTTTGGTTTGAATTCTATTGTTAGACATTAAAATGGCTAAACAAGTTTACTTCTTAGGTCCATTTGCTTGGTATATCTTTTTACAACCTTTACCCTGAAGTGATGTCTCTTCTTGATGTTGAGGTATGTTTCTTGGGTGCAGCAGAAGGAGGGATCTTGTTTTCACATCCATTCTGTTAGTCTGTTTTTTTGGGGGGGGGGCGGGGATTGATAGTGAGAGATAGCAGTGACCAATAAAGTTCATTCCTGTTACGTTGTTGCTTTTGGTGGTGATGGTGGTGTGGTGTGTGTGGGAATGTGTGGCTTCTTTTCTTTTGATTTTCCTGTTCTGAGATTATGTGTTCCCTGTGTTCTCGTGGTTGTAGTTAACCTTCTTAGGTTGGTGTTTTCCCTCTAGTGTATTCTGTAGGGATTGATTTGTACATAAATATTGCTTAAACTTGGCTTGTCATGGAATGTCTTATTTTTTCCATCGGTGTTAATTGAACTGCTTTGTGGGTATAGTAGCCTGGGTTGGCATCTGTGGCCTCTTAGAGTCCGGCAGCATTCCTATTCAAGCCCTTCTGGCCTTTAGAGTCTCCATTGAGAAGTCAGGTGTTATTCTAATTAGTCTACCTTTAGATGTTGCTTGGTCTTTTCCCCTTGAATTCTTTCTTTTTATTCTTTTAGCCCCTTTTATTCTCTCTTCGTTGTGTACGTTTAGTGTTTTAATTATTATGTGGTGAGGGGCCTTTCTTTTCTGGTAAAGCCTATCAGGTGTTTTGTATGCTTCTTGTACCTTTTATAGGCTTCTCCTTCTTTAGGTTAAGAAAATTTTCTTCTATGATTTTGTTTTTTGGGCCTTTGAGCTGGAATTCTTCTCCTTCTTCTATTGCTGTTATTTTAGCTTTGGTCTTTTCATAGTGTCCCAGATTTCCTGGATATTTTTTATCCGGAATTTTTTAGATTCCATTTCTTCTATTGTATCTTCAATGCCAATCTTTCTTTCATCTCTTGTATTCTGTTGTGAAGCTTGCCTCTGTATTTCTTGTTTGCATTCCTAAATTTTCATTTCCAGAATTTTTCTTGTGCTTCAGCTATGTTGGAATATTCAGGGTCTGCTGTGGTAGGACAGCTGGACTCTAATGGCGACATATTTTTCCAGCTATTATTGGTTGTATTTTTATGGGTTTGGGATGATTGTAGGTCTAGGTGCTGATTTCTGGATTTGCCTTTTTTGGGTGGGTGTTTTGTTCCTTGGTTTCTGTTTCCTGTCTGGATTTTCAGAGTGTGTTGGCTGTGTGTTGCCTGTTTAACTGGTCTGCTAGGCTGGTGCATTCACAGGGAGTACTTGCTGGTGTTGGAGGCTGGTGGAAGAGGAGGACAGGGGGTGATGGTCTTTGGGATCCACAGGAGGTGTGGACGGGGGTGGGGGGTGGGTGCGGGGGTGCGGGGGAGGGGGGCTGCAGCTGGTGTGCTGTTGCAGTGCTAGGGGTGAGACTGAGGGATTGGGTCTGGGGAGACAGAGAGAGGAGAGCCCACATTGATTTTTACAGTAGTATTATCTTGAGAGATTTCAAACTCAACAGATTTAAGCACTAAAGGAGTTGAGGTATATATCTCTTCCTCTGTTCTTATGGGTCAAATTAAAATAAGTGTGCTGCTGCCACAGTGAAACATGCGAATGCAGATCTACGTAGAACATGTAGGCACAGGCTACTGACATACTGCTGGACTGTGTGTGGAGCTTCAGGTCTCTGTAGCTCTTCTCTTGATGGTGAGCCAACAATGAGGATTAGAGAGGTAATTGTCTGGGACTGTACACTTGGTCAATAGTAATGGGGCCCTCAGGTTCATGGTCGTGTTTCCATTAATGTACCTGTAAATTGCCTGAGCGCTACTTGAAATGTGGGTCTTGACCAGGAGGGCTATGGTTGGGTCCTAGAGTCTGTCCTTTCCCCCAGATTTACTTTCTCTTTATTTCTATGTTTCTTTCTGTCTTATAAAAATACATACTTTTGCT
The DNA here is from genome assembly GCF_007827085.1 of Peromyscus californicus insignis. Classification (NCBI taxonomy): domain Eukaryota; kingdom Metazoa; phylum Chordata; class Mammalia; order Rodentia; family Cricetidae; genus Peromyscus; species Peromyscus californicus. The sequence continues at coordinate 3,023,967 of NW_026294535.1, forward strand.
GGGAGGTGCTAGCTTTAATCCCAGCACTTGGGAGGTTGAAGCAGGTGGATCTCTGTGAATTCCAGGACAGGCAGGGCTACACAGAGGAACCCTGTCTTGAAAAAACGTGTGTGTGTGTGTGTGTGTGTGTGTGTGTGTGTGTGTGTGTGTATTTATATTTATATACGACTTTTTATTATTTGAAATTAAATACAATTACATTGTTTTTCTCCTCACTTCTCCTCTCCTCGCCTTGCTTCCCCTTCCCTCTCCTCCCCTCCCCAACCCTTCCCACACTTGTTCTCTCAAATTCATGGCCTCGGTTTATTCATGCACTAGTGGTGGTGACTTAGTTTTTATTGCTGTGATAAAACACCATAACCAAGAGACTCAGAAGAGCATGGGTCTATTTCATTTTACTTCTTGTAGTCCATCATCCAGGGAAGTCAGGGTAGGAACTCAAGGCCGGAACCTGGAGGCAGGAACTGATGCAGAAGCCCTGAAGGGATGTTGCTTACTTGCTTGTTCCGTAGCTTGTTCATTCAGCCTGCTTTCTTATAGTACCAGGACCACCAGCCCAGGGGCGACACCACCCGTAGTGAGCCGGGCCCCACATCAATTAAGAAAATGCACCACGGCCAGTCAGTTTCTCAATTGAGGTCCCCTTTTCTAAAATTACTGTAGCTTGTGTTAAGTGGACCAAACCTAGCCAGCACTGATGGCTGCACTGTGATTGTGGACACTTGGAAAAATAAGTACTTTGGAATTAGACACAGTTAGGTCTGTACTTCCTGCCCTGTCACCCCTGGGCTGAGGACAGACTCTACCATGGCTTTAGGAAGGGTGAAACAGTACCTTTCTCTTGCAGTTTCTCTTGGCGGAAACTGCTGATGTAAGGGAAAGCTGGAGAACTGCTCAGCACTGTATTGGTACATGTTTGTTGTGTGAAGTTCAGTCCTTTTCTTGGGCTCTGTGCCTCATGAGAGCAGTCCACACTGCACAGTGCCCAACAGACTAGTGTGTGCAGATCCCGCAGGCTGTTCCCTGCAGCCTCACATCACTGTTAGTGTTGAAGCTGGATTGACTCTGTCAGTCCTGCGCTGTGCAGCTCTTCTATTCTGACCCCTTTATCCGAGGGGGAGTCACCCATGAATATTTAACACTTGGATCTTGTTTGACATACTTGAGGTTTTTCTGTTTGGTTTTGTGTTTTGACTTCTCCTTTGTAAAAAATACTCCAGGGGAAAGTGCAGCCAAAGTGTACAAAGATCTTAAGAAGCTCTCTCGCCTCTTCAAAGACCAGCTGGTGTACCCTCTTCTGGCTTTCACACGACAAGGTGAGAGGTGGGAAACAGTCACAGGTTGAACATCCTCAGTACCTCTGGGACCTGACTTCTTTTTCTCCATCCTACTGAAATTTCCCTTTAAAAACGACTGCAGTGTTTATTCCTTAAGTGTTACCCACTTTCTCTTTGTACATTTTATCCAGAGCCTTTTTTCATTCTCTTTCCCCTGAGACAGGTTCGTCTCGCTGTGGAGCCCAGGGAGGCATCTGACTTGTTAAGCAGCACAAGCTTTGCCTTGAATTTGTGATCCTCCTGGCTCAGCCTGCCTGCCACGCCTGATTTTTATGGCAATATTTGCACTGTATCTTAATGGTTGACATACTTCCTTTTCAGTGTCAGGTTGTGACTTGAAGGTAAGGAGTATGTCTTCATCAGTTTTGCATTCTCACTGTCTATAGCATTGGGCTGTAATAGGTGACCAATAAACATGAGTATGCATAGCATGTAAAATGGGTGTCTCTCCTTGAATTTTTAAATTCTATTTTCTTTCTTTTATTTATTTTTTTATTTATTCGTGTGTGTGTGTGTGTGTGTGTGTGTGTGTGTGTGTGTGTGTGTACATGAATGTGCGTGCATGTGCACACATATGCACTTGGGCCACTATATAGGACGCACGTGAGAAGAGGACAGCTTGCAGGAATTGGTTCTTTCCTTGCATTATATGATCCCAGGGAGTTGAGTTCAGGTCGTCAGCCTTAGTGGCAGGTGCCTTTATCTGCCAAGCCATCACTGGCTCCCATTTTTATTTTAAAAACACATCTTAAAAAATTAAGAAAACCAACACTTTTATATCTGTGTTAGTATTTTGCTTGCATGTCTGTGTTCCCTGTGTGCTTGCAATGCAGCAGAGATCAGAGGAGGGCGCTGGAACCTGAGAATGGAGTTAAAGAAGGCGGTGAGCCACCGTGTGGTCCTGGGAAACAAACCTGGTCTGCAAGAGCACTAAGTGCTCTTCACTGCTGAGCGCCTCTTGGCCCTACTGTTGTTGTTTGGAGGCAACATTTATTGGTGAATGGTGAATATTGGTACTTTGAAGTAGATTTTACTATGAATATTTTTAAATGATGAACTAGGCATTCAGCAAGCTTTATATTTTTCAGAAGACCTTTTATAAGTCAGCTTCCTCTCCTTTGTGTCACAGAGAAGCACTCACTTCTCTGTGTGAGTCTGCTGTGGTTGTGTGAGTCTGCTGTGGTGTGTGAGTCTGCTGTGGTTGTGTGAGTCTGCTGTGGTTGTGTGAGTCTGCTGTGGTTGTGTGAGTCTGCTGTGGTTGTGTGAGTCTGCTGTGGTTGAAGGATGACCTGCATCAGGAGGTCTTGTGTCAGAGCCCAGCCAGTGTCGGTCTCAGAAGATTCGGTGCTGAAGTCAGCGAGTCAGTGAAGCTTGATGATAGTGGTTGAAAATACAGTTTCAGAGAAAGCTGAGGATCAAGACTGTCGCCTTCTCAGAGAGAGACGGTGACAGCTTTTGATGAGCACGTGGGGAAACCTAGGCGCTCTTTACTCAGTGACTCCTGTTGCTGCTTTTTCCCGATCTAGTACTGAACCTTCCAGATGTATTTGGGCTGATCGTCCTTCCGTTGGAGCTGAAACTTCGCATCTTCCGACTTCTGGATGTTCATTCTGTCCTGGCTTTGTCTGCAGTCTGTCATGACCTCTTCATCGCATCAAATGACCCCCTGCTGTGGCGCTGTTTGTATCTGCGGGATTTTCGAGGTGATTTACATGGTAACATGTGGATGGGAGGAAGACTCTTGGCACTGTGGTTGCCATGGTGTTACTCAGCCGGCTAAGGTTTTTAAGTGGAGGTTCCCCCTGCTGTTCTGTTTATCTGCAGCTTGTTAAGAGTAAAGAAGCTCCAGCTTCCTGATGGTGACCTCTCCCCCATTCCTTTTTTCCTATTTTCTGCAGTATAACCCTTTAGCCCTAGTAAACTTACGTTAGGATATAAAGTAGAAGACAGGTTCGTTCCATCCGAAAGAGCATTTTCAGTCTCTGACTTAGAAAAACTGTCCCTCTGCCACTGCCTTGTGGGACCAGTGTCAGCTAACAGCTGCTTGTCTTCTGTGTGCCGCTCTGGTGCTTTGCAGTGCTCTGGATGGTCACTGCAGCAGTGATGAGACGTTAGACCTTGTACACCAGGATTTCCAGGTCAAAGCCAGAAAGAGCCTGACTGTGAGCTTCTCCAGAAGAGCCTGACTGTGAGCCTCCTCAGAAGAGCCTGACTGTGAGCTTCCCCAGAAGAGCCTGACTGTGAGCCTCCCCAGAAGAGCCTGACTGTGAGCCTCCCCAGAAGAGCCTGACTGTGAGCCTCCCCAGAAGAGCCTGACTGTGAGCCTCCTCAGAAGAGCCTGACTGTGAGCTTCCCCAGAAGAGCCTGACTGTGAGCCTACCCAGAAGAGCCTGACTGTGAGCCTCCCCAGAAGAGCCTGACTGTGAGCCTCCCCAGAAGAGCCTGACTGTGAGCTTCTCTTCTGCCAGTGCTGACATGTCAGTGTTTTTGAAACTGTTGTTTTGAACGTATGGTGAGCTATGAAATTGACTTAATGGGTCAGTTTCCAAAACAACAGTTTACAAGAACAACAAAACCAGAGTAGGAAACGGAGTGAGCTACATCAGGCAGGCATTCACCGCGCTGCACGAACTCGCAATGTGGTTCCTGTCAAAAACATTGTAATGGAAATGTGACTATGCAGTTAACCTACTACCTCAGCTGTGGAAATCTGGTGGATAGATACCCACCCCCCTTAATAGAATATCAGTCATTTAGATTCTTAAACTTGGGGAGTTGTTCTTTAAGAAGTGAGTGAACCAGATCCTTCCTTTTCCTCTTTGGTTCCTAAGGTCCTCATTTTACTTTGGTTAAAGTGTTACTTTGTGACAGTAGCAGCACGTGTGGTGCCAGAAGAAAATCACAGTTACAAAGGAAGGACAGGGTTGGGGATGTGGCTCAGTTGGTAGAATGCTTGCCTAGCATGTGGGGGGCCCTGGGGTCCATCCCCAGCATTGCATCGACCAAGCATGTCTGTAATCCCAGCATGTGGGAGGCTGAGGCAAGAAGGTTTCTGTAATTCAAAGTTAGTCTGTGTTACAGAGTAAAACCTTGTCTTTAAAAAGAAAAACCAGACAAGTAGTTTAAAAAAAAAAAGACAGTGATCTTTACATTGGCTATTCTCAATAATCAATCACTTATTTCTCCTGACAAATTTAATCTATCTTAATCCCATAAGGCCTCAAAAAAAAAAAAGGTAAGAAAAAAATTTAGGAGACCCCTAAAAGCGGCCAACTTTATGAAATTGATTTACTGTCAGACTGTGATAAGCGGCAGAGATGCTAACCCGTCCCTTTTAGGGAGAAACCTGCCGTTACTTCATTCCGGGTCTTACAAGGAGGTAACACAATATTATCACACTACAAGACCTCCTGAGAGCGTAAACTAGAGCGATGAAGTTCACTATGTTCTCCATACTAACAGCAGCGTCCTGCTACAAACAGCCTTTCTTGCTAAAATTAATTGAAATCCAAAGGCTAACTTGAGCTGTAAACTTCTAATTGCTAACTAGAAGCTCGATCCAGCAGCCTTCATTTAAATAACTATATAAGCCTCACAGCCAGAGCCGGTTTAAAAACTAATGGCAACTTCTAACTCTCCTAAAAAAGTGTCCTTTTCTCTCTTTCCTCTTTCAGGGTTGACTTTTAAGTTCTTGGTAATTTACAAAAATCTTGGCCAAGTACAAGAACTTCAGTTAACCCATTAAAAACAAACAAGCAAACAAAAAACAAACAAACAAACAAAAAAACAGGTCCTGGTTAGGGGACGCCCTACTACGACCTGTATGGATTCCTACTACGACCTGTATGGATTCATCAGACCCCTGAAGACGTTTGGGGGTTGGAATCCTAAACATCTGCCTTCTTCTCTCTGAACCTAACTATCTGCTATCTGCATCTCAGCTTACTTCGGCCTGTGAATTATCTCCACCCTTCTCCTCACCTTGCCATTCCTGGTGGCTATCTGGCTTGAAAAAAAAAAACCTCCTCCTCTGTTTTAGTTTGGGCCTTTTACTGTTCTTATCTCATTTCATGATACACCTTAAAGGATTTATATATTAAAATAACTTCAGTACAAACTTAATATTTTTTTTTTTTTTTTTTTTTTTTGGTTTTTCGAGACAGGGTTTCTCTGTGTAGCTTTGCGCCTTTCCTGGGACTCACTTGGTAGTTCAGGCTGGCCTCGAACTCACAGAGATCCGCCTGGCTCTGCCTCCCGAGTGCTGGGATTAAAGGCGTGCGCCACCACCGCCCGGCCAAACTTAATATTTTTAAGGCTAAACTGACAGGCATAAAACCTAAGTTCTAAGCTTATAAGAGCAACTAACTTATAAATTATTAAGAATAAGTTTACTTTAATTAAAGATAATTAAGAAATAAAACTTATTGATTGATTGGCCAACTTAAACTGTTAACTGTTAAGGATAAGTTATACTTAAACTATAGCTATTAGAGATAATTATTAGGATACAAATTAAAGCTTGATCATTCTATGATCAGATTCTCTAATGTATACAAAATCATATTTATATACCTGCTAAGTATGCTAAATTTCATATAATCAATTCATTACTTAGCCCCCTAACATTTAAAAGGTTTAAGCTTTGGACAAAACTGCCATATCCCTTATTGCCAGGGTTTTGTCCAAACTATGCTTTGAGATAATTTAGATTATATTTCCATTTACCAGGTTTAAAGATAATTTGCCTTACTATCCAATTTCAAGTAAAAGATAGCTCACCTAACAGATTTCAAAATGACCTTTTACTGTTCCTTTATTAAAAGAAATTCACTTTACATTGGCTATTCTCAATAATCAATCACTTATTTCTCCTGACAAATTTAATACATAGATGCTTTTGGATGTAAAGTTTTTATAGGGATATAAAGGTTTAGATATAGAGAATGTTTAGGAAAGTTAAAAAATAACTTATGATATATGAATTGCCAGTTATTAGGATAGATCAATGTAACACATAAACATCTAGATATGTTATTAATGATACATGAATCTCAGTAATAACCTAGAGATACTGAGGATGTATGCCTAAGTTAGATCTGTGGATAAAGTTTTTATTGAGGTCTGAGATATATAAGCTTTAGGAATGGACTTATATACCTTAATACAAGAGTCTGTGGACCTCCGCAGAAGGGACACTGGGACTAAATATAGGTTGTAGCTCCTCTGCTGTACAAGGTATGAAAATTGTCCCAGTAAAGGTTGATCCTGACTTTACTAAAGAAATTAAGATTATTGTACAACCCTCTACAAAAACAATTCAGATTCATACAGGGCAGCGCCTAAGGGAGCTGCTGGTGTGGATTCCAGTTATATGACCTTCTGGGTTCAGGAAATTAAATATTCCAAACCAACTAGACACTTAAAATACAGGGGAAAAAATAATTGGCTTGCTAGACATAAGCACGGATGTTTCTTATATTTCAGGAAAAGATTGGCCAAGTACTTAAGAGCTATTATTCCTTCATCTCTTATAGGCCTAGGTCAACCTAATAAACTTAAAGGAACTTGAGCAAACAAGCTCAAGGTGTACTTGGGCCCATTATTCCAGAAATCATAAATGACAGACATGGCCTTAGGCTATCAAAATTTATCCTAGGGGCCACTGTCCACTGTTGACCCCATTAGTCTCCGATAACATACATAGAAGAAGTGACAAGAAAAAGCTGGCTGTGGTGTGAAGTCCTGAGAGGAGCAGATGCCCTTCCCCGGCACGGTTAACTGCCATCCGTCTGGGATTCCTTTCTGAGTGTGGGTCACAGCTCCTTGGTGAGCTGAGTGTGTGTAAAGATCGTATGGAGCTAGAGCAGCGGTTCTCACCCTTCCTAACGCTGCGACCCTTTAACACAGTGCCTCATGCTGTGTGACCCCCAGCCATGAAGTTATTTTCATTGCTACTTCATCACTGTAAATTTGCTACTGTTACAGATCATCCTGTCAATATCTGTGCTGTCCAGTGGTCTTAGGCAACCCCTGTGAAAGGATCATTCAGCCCCTAAAGGGGTCATGGCCCACAGGTTGAGAACTCCTGGGCTAGGGCTTTCATAAACTTTCAAGCTAATTAGTAACTTATAGAGAAGACACGGCTAGCTTTTTCCTGAACTCCTCATTAGACTTGGAGTTGATTGAATTTTTCCCTCATTTCATGTATTTTAAATACTTTTTTAAAAAGATTTATTTATGTATTTTATGTATAGGAACACTTTGTCTGCATGTATATCTGCATACCAGAAGAGGATATCAGACAGTTGTGAGCTGCCATGTGGGTTCTGGGAATTGAACTCAGGACCTCTGGAAGAGCAGTGAGTGCTCTTAACCACTGAGCCATCTCTCCAGCCCCTTAAGTACATTTCAAATAGTTCTGTGTGTTACTGTCACACTCTGGGTAGTGAAGCCATTTCGGGGAAGGAGGTAGGTGACCACTACAGAAAGGTGCCGGTTAGTCTGATCGCAGTAATGAGTGTGGGTTGTAACCCACACTTCAGAGGAGCTGTCAGGCTAGACCACTGAGCGCAGACATGACGTAGAGGCATCTGGCACACCTGCAGGAGCCTGCCCCAGAGGACACATCCTGGGACGGATGAGTAGCTGTCCTGCAGTGTCCTGAGGCATCGCTGCTTGAGTCATGAGGGAGGGCCGCTGACTGACTCAAGAAGGTAGTGATGTGCAGCGCATGTGCGCGTGTGCCTCACGTGCTGCTTCATCGATGGCGAGGTCCAGGCTCACCGTCAGCCTGGAGCATGAAGTGGATTCTAATTCTGTATGCTTTGTTTTACCTTGCAGATGGTACTGCCAGAGGTCCAGACACAGATTGGAAAGAAGTAGGTATTTTTAAATATGAAGACTAATGTTTATGACTCAAATAACTGTGAGTTAATAGTGAAAGGTATCTTTTCACTGTTAGTGTGATGGGATAAAATCAATTTAAATTTATTGTTAAATATTGCTAATGAAAATGTCTTCAATTTTAGTTCTTGTTTTCTTCTAACTACAAAAAAAAGTCTTAATAGTTTTTCATTGAAATATGAAACAGGCTTATTATTTTTTTTTTCACAAAAGTAATTCTGGCTGGGTGGTGGTAGCATATGCCTTTAATCCCAGCACTCAGGAGGCAGAGGCAGGCAGATCTTTAGTGAGTTCGAGGCCAGCCTGGTCTTCAGAGTGAGATCCAGGTCAGGTACCAAAACTACATAGAGAAATTCTGTCTTGAAAAACAAAAACAAAACAAATTCTGTCATTGTGTTTGGGTAATCTAAAGTTGTTAGATAGCATAGCACATTGTGAAAAGAATAAGATACATGACTTTATTGGCAGATTTTGACTGTAAAAACCACTGATAGGCCTGAGAAAAACTATTTGGGATGAAGGAGTAAAGAAAAATAATTGACTGTAAGTCCTAGGATGCTTGCAGAGTCCACAGTCTTGAGTGTGTGCCTGTCCTTTAAACTAGCCACTTGTTTGTGTTTGAAATGGAGATCTATGAGGGATGAAAACATGAAATTGCCTGTAGTACCTGAATGTTATTTATAGCTTGACCTTTTCAACAAATACTTTAATTGTGTGCAGGAAAGGCTCACCTAAACTTGCATGTCAGCTGAGGAGTGCTAGATTGCATTCTTAAAAATATCTGCCACTGGGTTATCCCTCCTTTGGACTTGCTCACTCTGTGGCAGTGTGCTTAAAGTGCTTGGAGAGCAGAGCTCACTTGGCACTGCCTTTGGAGCCGAGGCTCTTCATGGGGTAGACTGTGTTTGCTTTGTCTGCAGATACTATGGGAAAGAAAAGTGCAGATGAACTTACGCCGTAAGTAAGGCAGCTTAGAACTTGGGAGTCACCTCTAAACCACTCACCATATCTTGTCCCCCCTTTTTTTCTACAGCTGTATAGAAAGAGGCATATACAGAGAAAAGAGGCTCAGAGAATGCGGCATCTGATGTTCCTGCCATCATCAACCCACTCTATCCCATTTTGTCCCATTCCTGTCTACCCCTACCCCATGCCCTTTCCTTCCGCCTCGCTGCTTCCTCCAGGAATCATTGGTGGTGAATATGATACGAGGCCGATACTGCCCAGTGTTGGGGACCCAGCCAACTCACTCATCCCAAGGCCAGGGGAGATACCTAGCCCGTTTCCGCCACTCAGACCACGGTTTGATCCTATTGGTCCACTTCCAGGACCTAACCCCCTTTTGCCAGGAAGAGGTGGCCCCAACAACAGATTTCCCTTCAGACCCAGCAGGGGTCAGCCAACTGACAGCCGGCTACCATTCCTGTGACCAATTTGGAGACTTTATTGAAACCACAGATGCTCTTTCCTTGGACGCTGATCTCTGCTGTCAGTTTCTGGTTGTGGCAGTGAAAACCTTAAACTTAATTGGCAACTAGGACAAGGTTACTCAAAGCTGAGTTGGCTTTGGGAATACTTGACTGCTGGTCTCTGCTCTGGATTCACCTCTGGGATGGAGCTGCGGTACTGATAATGTTCTGTACTAGATTAATAAAAGCAAAAATTATATGGTGGTCTTGACTTTTGTTAAAGATACATTTAGTAGCCAAACCTTATTCATACCGTTAATTTGTATGTTTGAAAATTGCCAGGGTGCTGCTGAGTGTGAGGAGGTGACTGATACGGCGGTGTCTGCTTTTGTTCTGCAGTGGTGTCAGTGAGGTGAAAGCTGAGCTTGCAAATCTTGATAAAAGCTGAGCTAGTTTGCTTGAACCTGGAGGGATCCATCTCTTCCTTTATGAGCAGCTTTTCTGGATTCTGTGAGGAACTTCTAGGACCCTGAAGACCATTGGGGTGGTGCAGACTTGTTACCGCTGGGATTCCCCCTTGTGTTTTGGTGTCTGAGACATTGGGTCTGACAGCAGAGTTCTTCAGCCGCTGTCAGGTACTTGTTCAAGGATAGCCCCCTTTTACTGGAAGAATGTTATGCTTCTAAGACGTAAAATACTCAAAATTCAACATTTATTTATTCTACAGAAAAGGCCCAAACACAAATGACTCACACAGATAACTAGGAACATGCTCCAGTGACAAACTGAAATTGGAACTGCCACACAGGGGTCAGACGCTGTTAGCATTGCAGGAAATGGGAACAGTGCCCAAACGCTGTTTTTAAAAACCTGTTTTGCATATTAGGAAATGGCCTGGAATGTATGCTGCAGGAATATTTGGAGTCCTGTATTCAAGTGCGACTTGGCTACATGTGTGTTTTGAGTCTTTGCATCACAGTGAAGAAAATTCAGTCTGGTATTTCTATAAGCCATGTGATCTTTAACGAAGAAGAGGATTTGGGCTGCTTATGTTTCTATCATCTATAGGACAGTCTTCTTAATGTCCACTGAATTGTGGCTGAAAGCGTCATCCTGAAGTTTTGATTGATCTAGATTCCATTTCAAAACATGTCTTTGTGGCTGGATGTTAAGTTGCCCCATGTAGAGTGTGTGTGTGTGTGTATGTGTGCACATGCACTCGTGCCCTCAGATTCATGGGAAACTGAAGACCAGAGCACCAAATACAAGTTTTCAGAACACAGTCACTTCCAAATGGGCCCTGGGAGGCCCCTGATGGTGCTGGTCCAGCCTCACTCGACTTAACTGGCAGATGTTGCGAGTTTGAGTTTAAGGTAATGAAAGAGTGCTCTCAACCTAAACTTAGGCACCTCTCAAAAATGTGTATTAGAGTCCTCAAAGCATTTCCTCTTGATTAGCAGCTAATTTTACATTTAGAAGCTTAGAATCTTGCATCCTTGTCATTAGGCTTTTGAGCTTTGTGTATTGCTGATAACGTGAATGGAATCATGGCTTGGTAGCAGCTTGTTCCCTGCATGGCTCGTGATGTCATTTCCATGCATTGTAACGGGAGCAGGATGGCCTAGAAGCCTATTGCACATGCTTGAGAACGGTGCCGCTCCAGCGCATTGGCTTGTAGTAGCCTTCCATCTCTCTTGGCCCCTAAGTTCTCCTATAGCCACGTTTTAGTAATGGGAGCTTACTTCTCCCCATACCACTATAAACAGAAAATGCCCATTTGGCATGGCTGGTAATTCAGTCTTGGGAAGAACCCTTACCAACGTGTGTAAACCCCTGAATTCTCTCGCTCTTTGCTCAGTTCTTAGTTGCTGAGGTCACTGCTTCACTGGATAGCTCCATAATTCTTAACCGGTGGAGCCAGATATTCTTCCCTTTTTCCTTTGCTTCTTCTGTTCAGAATTGGTTCCCAGGCCTGTTTTTCTCCTACCCTGCCGATTTGAACCTTGGAGAAGAGCTGGACAGGTGCTCTGCTGTGCCCTAGTGCGGGCAATGCTTTTAAGTACTTGGCATGGATAAGGTTAGGGCAGTATGCTTGGCAAGTCATGTGAAGATGTGTGTACACATCTGTCTCACTTGGCCTGGAGGAACTCGGATGAGCCTAGACCGACTGCTCATTGAGCCCTTAGGCTCTACCTTTCTCTGCTTCCCTAGTTTTGAGATTACAAGTGCTCACCACCATGCCCAGCTTTTGAATGCAGGTCCTTGGGTTGCATTGCAAACTTTTAACTGACTGCACTGTATTTCTCCAGCCCCTAAAGATTTAATTTGAGCTGACTTCATGCTTTCCCTACTGGGAATCCCAAATGAGTTGTAACACTTGTTTTTGATATTCTAAAGTAAAATGTTGGTTGTAAGAAGTGTTAACTTGAGCCTTCTTGAGTCTTAGTGAAAAGCTATGGGTGGGCGTTTTTGTTTTTCCCTCTAGGTCTACCAGTTAGATCTGAATGTGAAGCCTGGGTATGTGTTTCATCAATCTGGGCTCGTGTTTTGTGGGAGCACAAGAGAGCTCTGTGCTTGATAAATGGATCAATCAGCCTTGCTTGCCGCCTAACCTTCCCATTTGTCTTCACTCAAGCCCAAAGTGCTGCCTCCTAGTAAAGTCTAAATATTAAACAGTTTAATCAGCTGCTCAGGTCTAGGACAGCATCTGACACCAGCTTAGTTGTATCAGCCAGTTTGGCTCTGGGATAGGAAACTAGAGATACAGTGAAAGGGCTCTTGCAGTGAATGGGCTGGTCCCTGTGACAGTTAGGTTACCACTTGTACGTGCAAGGCTGGCTTAACCAGCGCCTGTGACTAATGTGCAGCTACTCACCACTTCTGTGTACACAAAATGAGCCACCAAGCTGTAACAAAGGACAAGGGAGCTGGTGCACACTGTCCAGGGACTTGTTTACAAAGCTGAGCTATGTTTGGTTGGTACAGCTGCAAGGCTCTCATGTAGACCGACACTTCCTTTCCTGGGTCTTGGCCTTGGCTATATGTATGCCAGCAGCATGGTCCTGGGAGTGCGCATTGCTACCACCTCTAACCCATGCTGACCTGGGCTACTCCCTGGCTTCCAGGAAATTGTGTACCCCAGGAGTATGCTCCCCAGGGGCTAGAGTCTTCATCTCATTCTGTCTGCTCCCCTTCCTTTCCAGATCCAGTGCAGAGGAGGTCTTTGGGGATTAAATAAGAGAGAGGGAGGGAGGGAGGGAGGGAGGGAGGGAGATCTCCAATCCTTTTTTTTTTTTTTTTGGTTTTTCGAGACAGGGTTTCTCTGTGTAGCTTTGCGCCTTTCCTGGAACTCACTCTGTAGCCCAGGCTGGCCTCGAACTCACAGAGATCCGCCTGGCTCTGCCTCCCGAGTGCTAGGATTAAAGGCGTGCGCCACCACCGCCCGGCTCCAATCCTTTTTTTTTAAAGATTTATTATGTATACAGTGTTCTGCCTGCTTGTATCCCTGCAGGCAAGAAGAGGACACCAGATCTCATTATAGGTGGTTGTGATCCGCCATGTGGTTGCTGGAAATTGAACTCAGGACCTCTGAAAGAGCAGTCAGTGCTCTTAACCATTGAGCCATCTCTCCAGCTCCATGAGGATCTCCAATCTTAATCTGTCACATACATGTCACTAATTTCCTAAGTTTCTAGGAGAGTCACCTAAGGAGAGTCCTGAACACCCACCTGCCTCTGAGCAGCTGTTCCTAGCTCCTGTGCCAGATCCCATGTGCCCAGCCAGCTTGCTTCTCTGGTACCTCTTTCCTGGATATTCACAAGAGAACTTGTGGAGCAGTGGCTATTCAGTGACATGGAGTTTTCAACTGATTTTTTTTTTTAATGAGAGTGAAGAACTGTCACTCCTGATAGTCCAGGAGTAGAGCCAGCTGCATTCTGGGAGTGACTGCCGCAGCCCAGAGGCCTTGGGAGGTGAAGGAAAGGGAAGTGGTGTGCATGTTCTGTGCCATCTGGTGTGGAGGAAGCTTGCTGTGGCTGTTTTGGGGGCTGTGTTTGGAAGGCCCTGGTTATTGTACACAAATTGAATGGGTCTTTGTTGTGTCTCAGCTTCATGAAGTCATTGCTATTGTTTGGGTCAAAGTTGTGAAAGATAGCAAAACCCAGTAAATAGAACCCTTCAGAATCTATTTACTGTGACGCCTCCCCTTTCCTTTTGCCCTTTTCTACCTCTAAATGTCACAATTATTGAAGGTTGAAGTTTTGGGAGCAACATGGACTAGCTTATGGGTGAAAACAATCCACTGGAGAGAGATGTGGACTCCACGGACCTGTATATACCCTTGGCCTCTGTTTTCATTCCCAGCCCAGTTGGAAGTTATTCAGAGTGCTGGCTATAGTCTAGTGTTACATCATGGATCGAGACATAGTTGGCAGGATTATAAAATCAGGATGCCTGGCCTGATTCAGATTTTGAGAGACATTTGTGCTACTATAGTTGGGATCCTGGACAGATGCCATTGAATGCTGAGATGTTTTTAGGGACAGAATATAAGTGAGAATATTTTGGCCACATGGTCATTTACGGAGCTCTTGGTTCTGTCTATCAAAGGGGCAGGTCCCTAGCAGGGGTGGCGATGGCATGGAAACATATCCATCCCTGCCCTGCTTCAGAATGGCAGCCCAACCTCAGCAGGCCTCCAGAACACCCAGAGGCTGATCCAGCTGCAGGTCTGAGCCCTCTCACTACAAGCTCATATTCCTGTTATCTGAAGCAAAGTTTCCTCTGCCTTTAAAACTAAAATCTGTCCAGAGCCATGGTCTACACTAGAAGGAATTTCCTGCTGCCTGTTACTCCACGATGTGTCTGGAGCTGTGGTTTATTACTGAGACATGGGTGATGGCTGCCACAGGTGTCCACCATGTTCTTAACCGCCTAAAGTGTGGCTTCTGTGATGTTATATCAGCAATACTATCTTACGCTTTTCCAGAATGCCAGGTCATCCCCCACCCCCACCCCCCTGTGTGAGACTGCTTGAATCTTACCGACTGGGGCAGAGCTTTCTACGGGAGCAACTTCAACTGTCATTGTCAGGAGCAAAGGGCCCCTCAATCAGGTGAGGCTGGTGTGCTGATTCCCTCCACGTGTGCCTCATGAGTGAGCCCTGGCTTCTCAAGGTCTGGTAGGGAAGCAGTCTGTTACTGAAACAAGTCATCAGGGACCCCCTGGAAAGAGGACTATGGTCTGAAATGAGGTAATGGGGTTTTAACCTCTTACCGCTCCTTTCTTCCTTTCCTTTGTTTTTGTTTTTCAAGACAGAGTTTCTCTGTGTAGTCCTGGCTGTCTTGGAACTCAAAGTGTAGACCAGGCTGGCCTCAAACTCAGAGATCTGCCTGCCTCTGCCTCCCGAGTGCTGGGATTAAAGGGTGCACACCCATGCCCGGCAAGATGTTACATTTTAATGTGTTCATTCTGGTCATTAGCCAGGTGTGTGTGTGTGTGTGTGTAAAATAGAGAGGGAGTGAGGAGAAGGGAGGAAGGTGCTGGGGGACCTGAAAAGGGGACTCACATCTGGTAGATAATCAGAAACAACACCCACATCTTCTTCTGTAGAACTCACTTTAACAGACTATCTTTGACATTTCAAATCTTATCCTCCCCACCGAATCCTTCCTTCTGCTCCACCTAATTTTCTTCAGAGGTTCTAGAGAAAGGTACAAGAGCTAAGTCAGTAGGAGGAGCAGGAGGAAGAAGCAACATTCTGTGAACTCAGACTGACCTTTTTTCTTCCTTTGGATAACCTATCTAAAGCATGGCTTGGGGATGCTGGCCTCAAGACCTCCTCTCCCTCACCGGGCAGTGGGTGGGGGGCAGGAGAATGTATTGACCCTTGTGCCATGTGTCTTACCACATTCTAGGTCATCCCCATTGTCCTCAAGGAGCATTCTGGAAGTATTTGCCAGCCTCATTCTATGATAGAAGAGCAGTTGGGCAAAATGAGGAAGATGTGCCTCAGGGACTGTCCTGTATACACTGAACTCATTGGAACTTAGGAATAAAAGAGGTTGGGCTTTGTTGGTGCTGGGAGGGGTCTGGGCCTTCAGAAGATCACTCCTCACTTCACACCACAGCATATTTGCTATTGAGTAGTCAGTTCCAACTATGCCAGAAGCCCTGTGGTCTACAGCTCCAAATTATGGCCTCAGTGGTCACTGGACCTACACAACGTAGACTTACAGCTGCTGTTTATTCCTCCAAGCCAAGAATATGGAAAGAGAGGCCAAGGAGGGCTTCTGAAATAATTCTGGTGCGCTTGTTCTCCATATTGACTTGATCATGAGGGAGGGAGAAGGCAAGAAGGAAGAGGGTGACCCCAAGGGCCAAAAGGATCTCTGCAGCCATGGCCAAAGCTGCCACTTTGGGTGCTGAGCTGATCCCTGCTGGAAACCAGCTTGAAGGTGCATTCTGCAGAAATGCAGGATTCTAAGTGAGCCAAGGCAGGAGAGGGTCTCTACCCTTGTCTCTGCCACTCCAGTCTGGGCTGGGAGGATGATGAACCGCTGGGTGTGGCAGTTCATTCGTGCAGTCTCAGCTCTTGGGAGGCTGATAAAGAGGGAGAATCAGCATGAGTTTGAGAGTTGCATGAGCTATATAAGTTTTAGGCCAGCCTGAGTTGCTGAATGAGTCTGTTTCAAGAAAACAAGCAGAAAACTCCCCAGAAACTACAATGACTGCTTCTACTCCTGGAGACTTGGAAAAGCCTCGGATGATCACCAAGCAATCTGCAGAAGCAGAAGCAGAAGCAGAAGCTGTGTAGTTAGTAACTTCCCTCCCTCAACACCATGCAAGGAAGGCATACCACAGGTGGCCAGCAGGGCTGTACAGATACGCATGGCTGTGTTCTGATGTCCTGGGTCGTCTTGGGACCAGGACACTGTTCTGGCACCTACAGTGTTTCTAGCACCAGGTGCTTGGTGATGTGATCCGGGAGGCGGTCTGGTGTCAGGGAAGGAGCAAAGGAGCACTGGAGGGGGAGTCAGGACCACTTTGCCTAGCTCTGCGGCAAACTATCCTCGTCATAATGACTAAAACAAGGTTGGAGTGGAACTTTTTCTGGAAGAAATTCCAAAAGGCTTCAATGTGTGTTCTGTATTCTGTGTCTCCTAAAGAGAAACACACGCACTGTTTCTGAGGGCTGTCTCACCAGGAGACCTTTTGGAAATTGAGTGGCCTATTGACACCTTGTTCAGAGCAGGTAAAATGCCGAACCATATAGACTCCATCACCATGTCTTCTGATCCTGCGACAGGGAGCTATCCACTCTCTCTGGTTTCCCATCTAGCCTTAAGGAGGAAAAAGAACAGATTCTGTGTGAGGTCAGAGAGGCACAATCCTGTAATGCTCTCCACAGGGGGCACAGGCTCTCTCCTCTGGATTCTTGCTGTTGGCTCTAAGCATGGGTAGCATTATGTGTGGTTCCCTCTGTTCTGTTCTGAAAGGCCCCACTTGTTGCAGAGGGTCTAGCTTCTTTCTGTTGGCATCAAGGTCCCTGTGAGGGCCAGCTGAGATGGGGCCTTTGTCAGCCTGCTCCCGGCAAGGATGGCACTAGCTTGCTTTAGGTATGTGGTAGGCTCCTGGGCTGGGCTTCCCTATTTCTGTTTGCAAAAACACCATTAAAAAGTATTGCCTCTTATGTTGCTGAGGTCCGACTACAATGTCTGCATTTGATGAAAGAGAGTCAAGGCCTCAAAGAGGGCCTCTGCCCAAAGGCAAGCAAAACACTAATAAGAACGCAAAAAATGAGCCACATAGACATCTCACTCGGTACCAGTGGCAGGGGAGCAAGCATATGGTGGGTGTAATGACGCCTTGTCTGTCTGGAAGGCCCGTGTTGAGGAACCCAGGGGCTCTCAAGGCTACAGCTCAGTCAGACGGCATTGGAATGTCATGGTCAAGGAGGTGGGAATGCATATAGATCATCAGTTCCTGGGTCAGAGGCATCTAGGAAGCGTGTTTCCACCAGGAACCAAGGCTGAGAAGGAGGGAACCAGAGAAAGGCTCCAGTCACTGAGTCTTCCTGCCCTCCAGCTTAGGTGGGGCTAGTCAGAGAAGAGGCTGGCAAAGGACTTCCTCAGGTTGCGGATGGTCTCGGCCTTGGCCTCATCTTCACTTGGGGTCCCTCGATGGGAGGCATCTGATGTGCTGAGGCTGTTCGTCAGGGACTGAGATTTGCTGAAACAGAAAGCAAGGTTTTGAGGATGGTTATGGCTGGGACTTCCAAGGGAATGAGTCTGGGACTGGCTCTAAGGTTGGCTGAGCCCAGTCATCAAAAGATGGTGAGACCAGAAACCAGGCATCACAGTGTGTATGATGTTAGCCTAGAATTTGCAAGGTGGGAGGTATTGCCTTCATTTTCTTAGGTATTGAAATCGGTATTCCCAGAGGCAAGTATTTGGCTTGGATAGACCTTCCAGGAAGAAGTCGGGAACATGTACAGCTTCCATTCTCCCCCCCTCCCCCCCACAACCCCAGGCTGCCCTGTAATTTGTGGGACCGTTTCAGCCTTAGTGGGCTAAGTCAGGCTCCAGTTCTTCTCACAGAGTTCCCAGCATTAGCTGAGACACCAGGCAGTCCCTGTTCTAGATCCTCAGCTGAGGGAGGCCCGTGGGCATGTCTGTGAGGACTGCCCTGCTTGTTAATCGATGTAGGAGGGCCTGGCCACTGTGGGCGGCACCATTCCCTGGACAGGTGGCTTTGGGCTATGAGAGAGAGCTGGCTAAGTAGGGGTGAGTGAGCAAGTGAGCCAACAACATTTCTCCATAGTTTCTGCTTCAAGTTCCTGTTGGAGTTCACTTCCTGATTCCTCTCAATGATAAACTGTGACCTGGGAGCTGAAACAAATCCTCTCCTCCCCTAAGTTGTTTAGAAAACAATTTTTCAAGATTTTTATTTGTATTTTATGTGCATGGGTGCTTTGCCTGCATGTATCTCTGTGCATTACATGCATGTAGAGCCCATAGAGGCCAGAAGAGGGTGTCAGATCTTCTGGAAATTCAGTTACAGACGGTTGTTAGCCACCATGGGGGTGCTGGGAACCGAACCCTGGTCCTCTAGGAGAATGCTCTTAACCACTGAGCTATCTTCTAGCTTTTCTAAAACTGCTTTTTGTCGGAGCGTTTTATCACAGCAACAGGAAACTAGAACAATCAGGAAACTGATTTGCTTCAGTCACATAAATTTGGGTTTGTTTGTTACATCGCAAGTGGTGACTGATACAGGGATCATGAGGACATGTGGAGCCTAATCTGTTCTCCCCAATTGCTGGTCCCTGCTACACAAATGCCACTCTACAGGTCCACGTGCCCCTCTCCGAATTCTCGGTGAGGTTTTGTTTGGTCCTTTGTCTCTTCGTTCCTGACCCTGAATCAGTAGAATTAGGACACTAATTCTACTCTCGGCCCATTCAGACTTCAGACACTTACTTGAGGTGGGGGTGAGGCGGTGCTGACTTTTGGGGCTCTTCACCCTGCTGGGAGGTGCTGCGGCCCTGCACAGGCGGCCGGGGATGTGAGCCGAGGCTGGCGCTTGGCTTGGAGGCCTGGTTTGGAGAGCTGCCACCAGATGCCCGGGATAGCTGTGGAGAACCTGGGGACCTTTGCTGCTGTGGAGAGCCTGACTGAGGGCTCACAGGCTGTTGGCCCTGTGGGGAAAGCCTCTGTTGGGATGGACTTCTAGATCTGGGAGGCTGAGGAGACTGAGCTTGACGAGAGCCGCCTACAAACAGAAGAAAGGGTTAAGTTTTAATTTGTTTGGGGAATAAATGTGGCTGTGCACTTAACACACATGTTTATATAAACACGTTGTTTATAATGGAAAACAACATAGATGCCAGATCTCAGGGATGTAGTTAGGAACATCAGGAAACAACTGGATGGCAGGGGACATAGCTCCGTTGGTAGCCCGCTTGTCTAGCATGCACGAAACCCTCTAATTGATTTCCAGCATGGCTAAGCATGGCGGTACATGCCTGTAATTCCAGTGTTCAGGAGGCAGATGCAAGAAGATCAGAATTTCAAAGTCATCCTTGATATAGAGAATTCAAGGCCAGCCTGGACTATGTAAGACGTTGTGTTAAAACAAAAACAGTCACAAGAAAGAATCCAGATAATGGGGTGTGGGCCGATTGTCATATGTTATGTCAGGGTAACATTAACTCACCTGTTGACAGTATGTGCTAAGTAGATACCACTAAACAGAAAGAGAAAAAGCAGTTTCTAACATAGCATGTATTTTTTTGTTTTGTTTTTTGTTTTTTGAGACAGAGTTTCTCCATGTAGTTTTGGTGCCTGTCCTGGATCTTGCTCTGTAGACCAGGCTGGCCTCGAACTCACAGAGATCCGCCCGGCTCTGCCTCCCGAGTGCCACTGCCCGACGTATTTGTTTTTCATTTGAGCATTGATGTGTGGAGCCATATAATAAGGAAACACTGGAAGGCTGCACAGAGTGCAGGTGGGCCTCACACTCCAATGCAGGGATGGGTTCGTGGGGCAGTTGCATCAAGATAGGGATTGGACATGCTGTTATAGACAGAACATGTTTTCTTAAACACTCAATGTGACTGCATTTGGAGCAGGGTCTTCAAGGAGGTAATTAAGGTTAAAGGTGAGGTTTTGATGCAATAGGCATGGAGTCCTTATATGAAAAGGAAGAGGTAATTAGGAAGGAAGATATATAGAGTCAAGTGTAGTGACTCGTTTAGGCAGTTGAGGCAGGAGGATTGTGTCAAATTTGAGGCTAGTCTTGGCTATATGGTGAGTGTCAGTCCAGTCTGTGTTCAGAGTGAGACACTATCTCAGATACCAAGACTTAATTCCCACTTGGTGTAAGACTTTCTAAAGACAGTGAACACAAGGAAATGGATTCTTGTCTCTGTGGAAATGAAGAAGGGAAGAGAAGGCCCTGAGGCAAATGGCAAGTCCCTCTGTGACCAAGGTGACAGCCCTTACTAACCACCAGGGAATGTTGGGTATTTCTAGAACATCTGTGCTTCCGGAGAGGCTAGAGAGTGAGCAGTAGAAGGGGTGGGAGACTTGAGAGAAAACCTGGGTGTTTAAGAAGTTTCACAAGTTTTGTATGTTGACCACTTTTGTGTTTTCTCAACCCAGCGCAGGTCAAACAAAACATCTGTTTTCTCCTTTTGTCTTAAGCCCTCCCCCCGCAACCCTGGGTTGATACTATCTTGGAAAACCTGTGTCCTTGTTCAATAACTCATCGACTATTCCATGTATTTCTCCTCTACCACTGGGATCCATCAGGAGATAAGTTGGTTGTTTCTTACAGCTCTTTGGCAAAGCAAACAACTTCATATTTTTCATTTGGGCATATACAGAAAATATTTTGTATATATAATGTTTTCCTAAGCACAGAATTGACCCTAAAAAGATAAAGTTTATTAAAAGAAAACTTCATGTTCACTGAGCTTGAAAATGGGTTCAAAACAAGTTAATAATGTGATTCTGTTATTTATAGAAACTGGTGAAAAACTTTTTAAGTTGGCCTAGTTATTTTCAGTCTGAAAGGTAATTCACTGAACATTTCCTTTAATTGCCTCAATTGGTTTTAAATTAATTATTTTTCAACTCACCCACATGGGAGTTTAGCTACATGTTCCTAAAATAATCTCTCTTTATCAAGCTGCTTCTCCTTGATAAGTAATGAGGAGTAATGAGGACTTGCCCATAGGATAGCGCTGACTCCGTTAGAGGGCTCAGTCCTCACTGCTAATAACGTACAGCTAATGGCAATGATGCGGCTCTTCCTAGTAATACCTGCTATCTTACCAGCAATTCTAATTGAGACTGCTTTTCTGACACATGAAGCCCTTCTCCCCTCTGCCTGACAATAATAATAGTTACAAATGGTCCCAGGCTCTATATTTGCTGCCCTACTAACCCCTGGCTCTGCCGCCTCCTTTCCCTCACGTTCCAAGACTAACTCTTTAAACCTTTGAATGGCACCTCCTTAAAAAGAAGAGTGTAGCTGGGCAGTGGTGGCACATGCCTTTAATCCCAGAACTTGGAAGGAAGAGGCAGACAGATCCCTGTGAGTTTAAGGCCAGCCTAGTCTACAGAGTGAGTTCCAGGACAGCCAGAGCTATACACAGAGAAACCCTGCCTAAATAAATAAATAAATAAATAAATAAATAAATAAATATCGGAGAGCTAGTGTATGCTAATCTCCTCTCTGGCCATTGTCACTGGGGAAATTGAGGTTCAAAGGGGTGTCATGTGGTGGTATTGTGTTCCCCAAAATATTGTGTATCCTAATAAACTTATCTGGGGTCAGAGAACAGAAAAGCCACTAGATAATTTGGATAGGCAGTGTAGCACACGCCTTTAATCCTAGCATTCCAGAGGCAGAAATCCATCTGTTCAAGGCCACATTGGAAATAGCCAGGCATGGTGACACACGCCTTTAATCCCAAGAAGCGAGCCTTTAATCCCAGGGAGTGATGGTAGAAGGCAGAAAGATATATAAGGCATGAAGACCAGAAACTAGAAGCATTTGGCTGGTTAAGCATTTGGCTGGTTAAGCTTTTAGGTTTTAGCAGCACAGTTCAGCTGAGAGCCATTCAGATGTGAGGACACAGAGGCTTCCAGTCTGAGGAAACAAGACCAGCTGAGAAGTTGGCCAGGTGAGGTAGCTGTGGCTTGTTCTGTCTCTCTGATCTTCCAGTGTTCACCCCAATACCTGGCTCAGGTTTGACTTTATTAATAAGAACATTTAAGATCCCTTCTACAGTGTCACCACTCACCTGAACCCGAAAGGTGCTGCCAAGGAACTGGACTGAGCGCATATATACTATACTGCCGGGAGAGCACTACTGTTCATTATACAGGGTTTGCTTCAGTGTTGTCTTAACGGCCCCCAGAGCTCTATGTGTTAGAGGCGTCACCCATGTTTGTGTCACTCTGGGGGTGAAGTGGACGGAAGTTAGGTCACTGGGGACCTAATTCCTCCCTCTCTGCGTCTCTGCTGCCACGAGCAAACTGTCTTCCTCCGTGATGTTCCCTCTGCTGTGAATACTGTGTCGTCACAGGTCCCAAACCCAGGGCCACGTGACTGGACCTCTGAAACAGGAGCCGATAAAGCCTTTCTCCTTTTAGAGCTGAGTTCAGGTGTTTCATCATGGGAACGCAGGGGTGAACGTCTGCCATCTCCTTTTGTTGAACTCTCCCCAATTTCCCCAGAAAAAAGAAGTAAAACCAGCGCAGGTAAGAAGGGCGGGTGGACAAGCACTGTGCGTGGCTAGCAGGTTATCGTCCACAAAATGTTGCTGTTCTTAATGAAAAGGGTTCTGAGTTATTCGAGCTGTGGAGACTTGTCACTACAGAGAATAAAACAAACCTTTGGGAGAAAGACTCAGAAAGAAATGGGGAGGCTAACTTTGGCCTCTAGAATGAACACAGTTTGGGATATGTTATTATATGTCCCCTGCCCCATGAGTGTGTGTGTGTGTGTGTGTGTGTGTGTGTGTGTGTGTATGTGTGTGTACATGCATATATGTATGCACAGGTACAGACCTGCATGAGTGTGTGTGTGTGTGCATGTGCACATCTGTATGCACAGGTAGAAACCTGCATGAGTGTGTGTGTGCACATGCACATCTGTATGCACAGGTACAAACCTGCATGAGTGTGTGTGTGTGCATGTGCACATCTGTATGCACAGGTACAGACCTGCATGAGTGTGTGTACATGTGCACATCTGTATGCACAGGTAGAAACCTGCATGAGTGTGTGTGTGCTCGTGCATAGCTGTATGCACAGGTACCAACCTGCATGTGAAGGTTAGAGGTCAACCTCTGTCCTTTTTTTGACACTAAAACTCTCCCTCTTCTGAGACAGGATCTCATACTGTAACCCAGGCTGGCCTGGCATTGAATTCACCTGGTAGTCCAGACTAGCTTCAAACTCACAATAATCCTCCTGTCTCGGTTTCTTTTGTGCTGGGACTCATCATGCCTTATTTGTTATATTCTGAGAAGACTATGGGACCACAGATACTGAGAATTAAAATGCTACCTAACTGGATTTTGACAAATAATGGTAACTTTCAGTCCACGGTTAAATATAATTTTGACTATTGTGCATACATTTGGAGAATATTAGGGGCAGTCAATTTCAAAGGCATTTATATGAGAAAGTAAGCTAATCTGGATGATTATGTTAAGTAAATGGGGTAATGGGGAAAGGAAAGAAGGAGAGAAGGCTGAAAGGGATGGAGGGAAAGAGGGAAGGAGGAGGGGCTCTTTCACAAAGAGCTGTGGAAGAGGAAGCCATCTGGTGCCCAAGGCCCATTCCTCCCAAGAAGCAATGAATCTGTCGCTTTAATAGATGTGACTAGAAAGTTCAGGACAGGATGGAAATGCCTTCTGTCGAGATTGTAAGGAGGGCATCTCCATGCCAAGCTGCTCTGAAGCCCAATCTGGCCCAGAGCAGCCAGGCTGAGCACACTGATCTGCTACAAGGAACATGCTTGGCAGGTGCTCCCCTGGAGCCCATGCGTGGGAAACCCTCCACACGTGACCTTCCTCCAGCAGGTCTTTAGCTAGTCTCATGATTCTCCCCGCTCTTGTCGTCCATCCCGAATCCACCCTCTAACAAGCCGTGGCTCTTTTGGAGTAGATCAGGGATGGTTCTGTGAAAGAACGTCAGCAGTTGCGCGTATAATGTTCTGGGCTTCTTCTTTTTCTCTTTCTCACTCTGGCTGGTTGGCTCACAAATGTATACTCAGGCACCACTAGTGGCTGGAAATAACATTTCCCAGAAGGTTTGAGCGTCCAGGCTTGAAAACCTGCCATCTTTCATTGAGCCTTCTGGGCAAAACTTCAGTTTCCTACTTGGGGAAAGGGATACACTGATGCTCCCTCTGCAAAGTGTCTGTGAGGATGGACATGGGGACAGAAGGGAATGGCCCCAGCAAGGGGCCTGGCGGCCCCACTGCACTCTCTTCCTAACTCCTTCCCGACCTTAAGGGGACAGCAGCCCTCCTGACCTCCTCATCCTGCAGATGGAGGGAGTGTGCACAGCCCAAAGATAAAGGATCAGGATGGATTGTCTAGACCAGCAGTTCTCAACCTGTGGGCCACAACGCCTTGGAGGTTGTCAAGTGACCCCTTCACCAAGTTCACCTAAGACCATCAGAAAACACGGATATTTACATTATGATTCATAACAGGGGCAAAATTACAGTTATGAAGTAGTAATGAAAATAATTTTATGGTTGGGGTCAGCACAACATGAGGCACTGTATTAAAGGGCTATAGCATTAGGAAGGTTGAGAATCACTGCTCTAGGCTGTCTTCAGCAACACATTTTTATTGATTTAGTTATTATTTAATCGCTCTGTGTCTATGCACACACCCTTGGGTCCTACCTTACTCCCTGTAGACCAGTGGTTCTCAACCTTCCTTATGGCGTGGCCCTTTAATACAGTTCTCCATGTTGTGGTGACTCTCAAACATAAAATTATTTCATTGCTACTTCATAACTGTAATTTGCTACAGTTATGAACTGTAATGAAATTGGCTGATATGCCGGTTATCCAATCTGTGACCCCCAGGGGGGCCATGACCCACAGGTCGAGAACCCAAAGTCTGCCATTCCAGCTAGACTGCGCTGGTCAACAAGTTCCCGAGAGCTGCCTGTTCCTCCCTTCCTCCAGGGCTGGAGCTACAGGCATGCTTGGCCACGGCCAGCTTAATTACATGAGTGCTGGGGATTTGAACTCACGTTTGCACAGCAAGCGCTCTTCCCTGCTGAGCCCCCTCCCCGGTCCTCCTCTGCACAGCATTTCAATGTCCTCACTGATGCAGTGTTTCTCAGTGGCTGTCCTGAGTCTTACCTTGTGGAGGTGGCCTTGGCTGCGGCTGTCCTAGCTGAGGACCCAGCTGGCCTTGCCCAGGAGATTTTGCAAGTTTAGTTTGTGGACCCTAGAGCGAGAGAAGAGAAAGGAAGCCTGTGGTGGACAGAGTTTCTGGGTGGGAGTCAAGGCCTTATACAGTTTTATTTTATTTTTTTAAAATATCACTGATGTAAGACCCACGATGCATGACTCGTCGGTGTACCTCATGATAGATTTTCAGCGTAGCCATGAAGGATGCTGCATATGCCCCCTCCCTCCTGCTAGCTCCTTGAGTTTAACTCCTATCCCCATGGCTATGAAGGAATGAGTCTCTGTGGGAAAAGCAGGGACTGGGGTTGGAGGAGGATTTGAAACTTGCTTTTCCAGAGGGCCGACCAGCTGGTACATTCTTTGAAGAGGGTCTGGTAGTCCCTGGTGGGGCCTCTGCAGAGGACGGGTGGGAGCTTGCCGGCTTGGGGAGTGGGGAAGCAGGAGACATAATAGTCTGCATTGACTTGTGCTTGGGGAACATAGGACACATGTGTACATGTATTCTTGCACACACAGGTGCACACACCCAAGCTCAGGCCCAAGATGGGGACACAGAAATCAACACTGTCAACAATCTGTGCAAAGGCTGATGTGACAGGAGTTTTCTTCTTGGGGGATAGGGAAAGGGGGGAAGGGCTCCGGCACTCCCCTGTCCCCACCCCGTTGTCCTACACGACGCCTGCCTGGGGTTATCTCCATTGGATCCTGGCAGTTTTCATTCTGGAGGCACTAATCCCCTTTGTTTTCAAGGGAGCCTTACCCAAGGTCTCAGGGGTGAGGGCACCATGCTGCCCGGCACCAGGAGTTGGCTCATCTTGGAGACAACAAGGTCGGCCATTAACTGCTTGTCCTCTTCTACATGCTCTCCGATCAGGGGCATTGAACTATCCATGACCTGGGGGAGGAAAAGGAAGTTGAAGGGCTTCCTGTTCTGGGAGTGTTGACGCTGAGCTCAGAACAGAATGACCACTAGATGGCAATGTCCTCCATGCAAACAGCTCAGCTGTGCTCTTCCTGCTGCCTGGGTCCCCAGTAGACATCCGTTCTGTTTCCTTCTCAACAGACTTCTGGATTCAGTTCAACTCAGCCTCCACACGCCGGAGTCCAGCAACGTGACCAGGGCCGGGGGAGCACGTGCTGACCTTTTCTGTACTTTTCTTTGGGGCGTCGGTCTCCACCCCCTCATTTCCCACCCCAGCTTCCTCCCAGGGTTGGGACTGGCCCCTTCTCTTCTGGCCCAAGGTTGACGATGTCCTCAGAGCTGGGAACAGTAATGGGGCTCAATCACAACAACAACCAAAAATTGGACGCAGGCTGGAAGTGACCCAGGGTTTATGGAGAAGACAGAAGAGGACAGGGGCCCCGGCAGGATGCAGTCCCGACATGAATCTCATTCCCTGGGAACCAGGCTGTTCTTAGGGAAGAGGGGTGACAGTCCTGGAGGGTCATGTTGGCCTAGTCTACTTTTATAATAGATGGGGAAACTGAGGCTCAGAGACGAGAGCCAGTGGGCCAGGTGATCGCTAGGCACAGGCAGCTGACAGTCTTATGGGAACACAAAGTCTTGGTAGGCCTGTGACAGAGCTGTGCTGGCTACCTCTCTCCTCTCCTGCAGGAATCCAGTCTTCCTCTGTCGCCTGCCTCACCCTGTCAAACCGTCTTTGCCCTTTGCCCAGCTCTGGGGTAATCAGACAGTCTCATTTCCAGATCCTGTACCCAACTCTCTGTGCCCACCCCTCACCTAGCCAACTCCTTATCCATCATGAAATACCTAGTCAGCCAGAAGCCCCTTCAGGACCCCACAAGTTCCTAGGAGCCCCTCTGTACCTGTGTCTTTGCTGAGCTCACATGACTGTCCCTTTGGAGAGCTTAGTCCCAGAACTGTCGTTTGCCATCTGTAAGCCTAGGGAGTCAGGGGTGTCCTGTGTTCACCCTGGGAAGGCCCTGACAGTACAGTTTCACTGGGCACTGGTGAGATACAGGGCACTATTCTAAGAGCCGGGTATAGGTGACGTCAGCTCTATCTTAGAGCAGCACTTTGCTGGCCAGGGATGTGGTAGAGTGCTCTCACTTAGCATGTTTGGGGCCTTCACTTCCATCCCCAGCACTATAATCCCAGCATTCCGGAGGTGGAGGCAGGGACAGGAGACGTTCAAGGTCTTCCTACATATCGAATTTGAGGGCAGCCTGGGCTACATGGGACCCTATCTCACAACAACAACAATCTTTGAGGCTTATGGTTATTCTGATTATCCTCACCAGAGTGATGAAACCGAGGGTCAGACTGGGAGGTTCTAGGGCAGCAGGGATCTTCTCACCAAGCACTGGGTGGCTCTGTGGTAAGGCTTTGGATGAGGCAGCCTGGGTTCCAAGCCTGTGTTCTGCTATGGACGTACTGGGGGAAGTCTCTTGTCTTCTCTGGGTATACTTTTCGTCAACTAAGGGTTCAGGCAGCTGCTAAGACCCTCCTGGCTGTAATTTTCAGGGAATTGTGGGTACAAGCACCCAGTGTGCCTCGGGGACTGAAACACAAAGCAGGGCATGGATATGGATCCCAGAAAGTCCTGTAAACTGTCCCTAAATGGAACTCCTGCCTGGGTCACAGGCAGTCTCCATCAGCAGTTATGACTGTCCTAGGGCCTGTCCCCAAGGGTCCTGGGCTCCCGGCACCTGGCCTGTGGTTCTTCCTCCCACCATGCCTGCTGCTTTGCCCTGGACTGTCCCCCACATTCTCTGCAGTGGAAAACAGACACGACACGGAGCCTGAGGTCAGGACCTGGAGTCCCCGTAGTGGACACAGCCAAAGGAAGTGGACGGTCACTCCCCTCAGGGAAACATTTTTTCCCAGTGAGCAAGGTCATCCCCTGGGCCAGGTCAGAGAGGACAAGGTTCAGCGTGTTTCCCCCGAGCACCCTCACTGAATGTGCCGCACAAGCGCTGTGCTCTCACACAGAGGTGGCTGAGAGACAGTGTTTTTGGATCTCTGCTGCCTCTTTCCCCCTTACTGGGAAAAAATACATTTTTTTTATTCCTAGGAACAGGCTCCCTCTCTTCCTGATCCCATCCCAAACCCCAAAGGAAAACAATTCCCTAATGTTTCTGAGGAAAAAAAAAAACCCAAATCTGAAAGCCATCTTTTTAATTTGTTTGAGATTTTTCTGGAACATTTTTGAAAAGTTGTTTTCTTGTGTTTAGAAGACCCAAAGTGGCTTTTTTGTTTGTTTGTTTTTAAATGTGAAGTGTCTTTCATTCCTGACATCCTCCCAGCCCCCAAGTGTCTGGAACTGGGGCCTCTGGGTATAGACAGCTTTTTGTGAAAGTGGAGGGATTTCAGAGACAAGCTCACTTGCGTGTGTGTGTGTGTGTGTGTGTGTGTGTGTGGTGCTGAACCAAGAGAGGAGGGAAGCAGTTCATGTTGCTCTTTTCACGTTTTAAAGATTTATTTGTTTGGTTTGTATGAGTGTTTTGCTTGCATGTATGTATGTATGTGCATATGCTGGACAGCTGTGAGCCACCATGTGGATGCTGAGAACCAAACCTAGGTCCTCTGCGAGAGCAATGAGAGCTCTTGACTATAAGCCATCTCTCTTGACCCCTGGGGTCACTCCTCTCCTACTCTGTTGACACATCTGAGCCCCATTTATCTGGCTTAGAGCCTGGTGCCCAGAGTGAAGAAATGAGTGTGTGTGAGTCCCAACCAGTCATATCTAGTGTCTTAGTGAGGAAAGGCAGGGTTGGGTGGTTTACCAGGAGCTGTTGATGTCCCAAGTGAAGAGGCCCTCGACTCACATCTGTTCTGGGAATGGTCAGAGGAAAAGTGGTCTCTGACTTGAGGTGAGGACGCAGTCCTGCACAGAGATGCCCATTCACCTGGCGGTAGCATCCAGCCTTTCTGGGCGGGGGGGGGGGGGGGGGGGGGGGGCAGCTAGTGAGACTGTCTCTGGTCCTGGGCTCCCACTGCCAAGGCAGCCTTTTCCTGACCTGGTGGTACACCTTCCTGCATTACCATACTCCTGCCCATTCAGTTACCTGGTGCTGTTTGCCTGTTGGTCCTTGGGCAGTGGGGCAGACATGCAGGACTGGAGGACTGGCTGGCTACTGAGGTCATCCCAGCCCACACCCGTGGAGAGGCAGCTACAGGGGAGGGTGGCTGCAGGGCTCCCCTCATGTGTCTGGGCCTGGTGTCAGCCCATTCCTCCCTGATAGGTTGAGAAGTGAGGCCCATGGAAGGAGTGAGCTGAAAGGACCATGTACAACCATGGAGCTGGGAGCTGGGATTGGAGGGGAGCCCTGAGGCCGCAGGGATGTTTTAGGTTAAAGCTGCAGAACTGTTGGAGGCTGGGAGGGGAGAGGAGAAGAAGCCCCTGAGGAGGTTAGGAAGGGGTTATAGAGGGAAGAGGATACTGTGGGATAGAGAGATGCATGGCTGCAGAAGGGTCTTTGGAGTGGTTCTGGGTCCCAGTGCCCATCTGTGAACATCTCTTACAACTCTATTTCTGGTAGTTCATCTGTCCCTCCAGCCATACCCTGTACAGTGGTGTCCCTTTGCTTTCTCTTGCAAATTCTGTATCTACTGTTCCAGGCTGCCTCAGAATTTCATTTGTTAAGTTGAAAGAACTTAAGAATGGAACCCTTACACCGTGGGAAAGGAAGTGCATTCACGTCATATCCTTGAACACCGAGGACACTGGACACTGGCACAGAAGCTTGTGGACTCTTAGCTTGACATGTTAGGAAAAATTGTACCCTGAGTCTGAACTCTGAGGTCAGAGTGCTGAGCAGGAAGGCTCCCTCTGTTGCTGCAGCTGAGGTGGGTGCATGAAGCACCCTGGGAGGGGCTCCCTATGCCCTGAGCTACATGTGGCAGGCCAGGAGCCAGGACATGGCTGCCATGCTGGGGGTCATCTTGGAGTTTTTCCTGCTGGGATGGTCCAGGCTGGACCCCCCTGCTCCATTCCTCACCTCGATGATATAATCTCTGCCATCCTTGCTGTGGACAGCCTTGACAGCACATATGTCTAGGCCACCGAACATTTCTGAGCAGCTGTCCACCCATAGCCTGTACCTGCAAAGACAGACAGACTGACAGTGAGCATGGGGTAAGAAGCAAGGCAAGAGGTCAAAAGGAGACAGGAGTGAAGGAAGACCAAGGATAGGGGCACTCAGGAAGCAGGGAGGGAGGATGGAGGAGGAAAGGGATAAGAACCAAGAGGTCTCAGAGACCCACGGCCACCCTTTTGCTGCTCCAGGACCTCGGCTCTGCAGCAGTATGAAGCTTGCCTTGCCCCAATCCAGAGCCATCCGGACACCCAGCCACCCCTGCAGCCCTTTTCCCTTGGGAAAGCTATTTGAAGGACTCTAAAAATCCCTCCAGGCTACTCTCCCTGCTCAGAGCCCCAGCCAGACAAGAGCCTGTGGGGGACAAAGGGCCTCATTCTCCCCGAGCAGGGGAGAGTGGGGGGCAGGGGCGCTCCTTCAGACAGCTCCTGACTTGCCTGGGGGCCTGGCCCTCTGGACCAATTGCTTTTGTTCCTATTCCAGTGACTGACAGCTGCAGGGCCAGTTTGCTTTGCTGGGGACAGATCTGGGCTGGGAACTTTGACCCTACAACAAGGGGTTGGTTGTATCTGGGGAGATCTTCTGGGCATGCACTTGGCTTTCCTTGTGGACTGGATTTGGGAGTCACAGGGGACTTTGTGTCAATGTCCCTGCTTCTCTCCCCACTCTCTAGGGTCACACGGGACACTCCAGCTCTCAGATCTATTTGTGTGTTTGAGCCATGTGGCCTGGAATGAGGAGCAGCGAGCATGGCTGACGATTTCTAAGAACTCACTAACTGATACTATCACCCCCGGCCCACTGAGGCCCAAGAGGAGGGCTCTCTCCGAGGTTACGCAGCAGTGCAGTAACACGGTCATGCTCCTCTAGATCTCCAACCTCATTCTCTCATCCAGCTGCAGCCAGGAGCATGCTGGGAGCAGACGGTGGGATGAAGACCCATTCTGTGCCCGGCAGGCTAGCTCCTCATTGCTTCTCATCCCAGCACAAACTGATCAAGGAGGGAGGGTTGAGTTCAGTTTTTCAGATGAAGAAGCCGAGGCTGAGAGAGTAACAACTAACAGTCTGGCTTCCAATCTGCGTCCAGGCTGTAAGCAAACATGTTGGGTAGGAGCACATGTACACCCTCACGAGTGGCAGGTCCAAAGTGAACCTTGGGTGTTGTTTCTCAGGAGCCTTCTACCTTGATTTTTGAGACAAGGTTTCCACTGAACGTAGAATGTGCTGAACAGTGTAGTCTGGCTGGCGAGCAAGCGAGCCCTAGGATCCTCCCGTCTCTTTCTCCCCAGGGCTGGGATCACAGCTGCATGCTTTCATACCTGCCTGGCTTTTTCATGTGTGATCTGGGTATCGAACCTATGCCCTCATACTTGTGTGGTAAGTACTTTATGGACCAATCTGTCTCCCCGGCCTGTGATCTGGATGTTTGTTATTTTCTTAGTGATTTTGGATGAGCCTCTCCTTCCTGGTGCCTCAGTTCCCTTTATTTGATGCTTCTTGTTCTTGGGACTCACAAGGATAGCGAAGCCCATGTTCCTATGAACGGCCAGCTTCTGGGCTCTACCCTGTGTCATTGGGAGGCCTCTATCTATTCTCAATGCTTCACGTGACCGATGTGCAGCCACATTTGGTGACAACGTTGATCCTTGGGGCTTTGAGAGGCTTCTGGGGGCCAGGTGTTAGAGCTACTGTATTTGACACTGGTGGCTGACTCATGGGACACAACGTGCTCAAGGAGCATAATGCCTGAGACACACTCATGAGTCAGGTTCTTCTCATGAGAGATAGAAGTCTAGACTTAGGACTGGAGGCAACTTGTTTCCAGAGATTATTTTCAAATGATGAACATGTAGGTCATGTGTGTGCATTATCCCAGGGGCCGGGGCCCCAGGGGCCAGGAAATATGGGAAAGGTCCCCCTTCAACCATGTAGACTAGCACTAATCAAACTGAATGAAAATTGCTCAGGACTCAGGCTACCCCACAAGAGGTGAGCCACATAGGGCCTGGGCCTGCTTAAGGGACTCCAGGGGCTTTGGGACTATAGGAATGGGACCAGGGGGTTCTGTCCAGGCCATGAGCACGGCTCATGGCTGTCTGAGGGACAGAACATGCTAGGTTGAGCAGACCCTGTCCTGTGAATGTTCCTGTGGAGTCACCCCTGTGGATGGTGGTGTGCTGTAGATCTCCACCATAAACTTCTGAGGAGAGGTAAGACTTCCTGGGAAAGTCATGAAGAAGAGGGCACCGCTGCCCATGAATGCCCCCTGTGGGAGGGGTGTTCCTGGTACTTGGTACACCCCACAAGAACAGCCAGTACAAGGGAGTTCCCAGATGGAAGCTGTAGCAGCAGCTGGGCTAGGGCTGAGAAGGGCAGGTACCCACCTTGGCAGGGCCTGTGCTGGGGTTGGCCTTCCACCCTGGCAGGCCTGTGCTGGGGTTAGCCTTCCATCCTGGCAGGCCTGTGCTGGGGTTAGCCTTCCACCCTGGCAGGGCCTGTGCTGGGGTTAGCCTTCCACCCTGGCGGGGACCTGTGCTGGGGTTAGCCTTCCACCCTGGCGGGGACCTGTGCTGGGGTTAGCCTTCCACCCTGGCGGGGACCTGTGCTGGGGTTAGCCTTCCACCCTGGTGGGGGCCTGTGCTGGGTTTAGCCTTCCACCCTGGCGGGGGCCTGTGCTGGGGTTAGCCTTCCACCCTGGCGGGGGCCTGTGCTGGGGTTAGCCTTCCACCCTGGCGGGGGCCTGTGTTGGGGTTAGCCTTCCACCCTGGCGGCCCTCTGCTGGGGTTAGCCTTCCACCCTGGCGGGGGCCTGTGCTAGGGTTAGCCTTCCACCCTGGCGGGGGCCTGTGCTGGGATTAGCCTTCCACCCTGGCGGGGGCCTGTGCTGGGGTTAGCCTTTCTGATGGCATGCAAACTTGCTTTCATCTTCTAGTTGAAGAAGTTCAGAACTGTCTCTTAGCTTATCTAGAAGGGGCACGGGCATTCACCTCGGTTCATCTGGCTTTCTGAGCTTATAGACCCTGAAGTTCACAGGGCCGGGGCTGATGTCTCTTTTCCCCACCACTTTCTCCAAGGCGCAGCTCTAAGACTAGCCTGCAGTGAGTGCCTGTGACGTAGTGGTAGAGATGAAAGGAGAGCTAGCTCCTTCAGGTTCTCGCTCGTTCTTTAGGATGGAATGCTGGCACCCATTCCCTCAGGAACCACTCCCAGCCTCTCCTTCCCTAAATTTCACTGGGTGCCCCTTCTCCTTCCTGCCTCAAGGGTTGAGGGCATGCTGTCCTAGCATTACTGCATTCGGCTGCAACTGTGTCATCCGTTAGACAAGTGGGGAAAGATGGTTGTCGTTAGCCCAGGTGGGGCCGTTACTTTCCCTCCTACTAAAGACTGCTCAGTATGCAGGTTACCTCCCTTCCCGGGTCTCAGCCATGGTTGCTGCAGAGGTTGGCCCCACTCCAACCTCTAGAGTAGAAACCGGCCGTAGGTTTTGTCAAACACGGACCTGCAGCCTTCTCAGCCAGTGATTGGCTTAGGGGTGATCATATGACCCAAAGCCTGGCTAAGCAGCCAATAAGGTTCTATTCCAGGCTTTTGGATAAAATGACTGGAAAAGATGCTTTCTTTCTGTCAGACTTGACACTGAGGCTTTAAGCCTGGTGATGCTGTGAACCGTTTTTGGAGAAAGTGTGATCCAACACAGCCATGAAAGAAATGATTTCAATGGAGCGGGTGGAGGTGGGGTCTTAGGTCTCTCCTGAAAACATGCCTCTCAAGTTTTCATCAACAAAGGCTAATTCCCAAAGCGCAAACCAATATGCTCTGTTCTGGGGCTTGCTGCTGACCCACGGTTCTTAGAGGAGGGAATCAGTGCCCTTTGCCTTGGCCTCTTTACTGCTCAGCACACTGTGGCATGCAGCAGGCTCTCAGTGTTTACAGGCCCTAGAGCACATGCACCCGCCCCTTCTATTGCATGCTTGCAGGCAGTGTTCAGTGGACTCCTAGGGAAGGGTGTGTGTGTGTGTGTGTGTGTGTGTGTGTGTGTGTGTGTGTGTGTGTGTGACTTGTACAGAGAGCAGGTGCTCAGCCCTCCCTCAACTGAGGAGGCCATACAGCAGTGCTTAAAGGGACAGAGACCTGTAGGTCCCTCAGCCACAGTGCACCCCAAAGCACTCACAATTTAAGTGGCTTTTCTCTCTTCATATGGTCTGAGGAAGGCCCATCTCCATTTTTATGATGTTTTAATAAACATGCTTTCTCCCAGTTATCTGCAAATGACTGGGGACTGGTGAAGGCTTCAGTCTCTCTTACTGAGGCAGCAGGGCAGGACCCAGAAGATCCCTGGACTTGAAGCCAATACCTCAGTGTTCCACTGTTACCTCCAGAGCGCAGGGCAAACCAGTTCCCTCCTCTGAACTCGTACCATCTACAAATGTTATTTTGACAGGTGCCCTCTGTTGCTGCTGACCATAAAGAAGAGCAAACCGGGAAGTGGCTGGAGTGCCGTTCCATGGATGCTGGTGCCTCTCTCCACACACCCTTTGTCTCTTACCTCTCTGTCATGGCCACCTGCTCCAGCATGGCAGAGCCTGTGTTGGCCTTCCAGTTTCCAGAGATGGAGGTTCTCCTGGGTTAGAATAAACCATACATTGAGGTCACTGGGGATGTCCGTCACTCATCTGCTGTCCTTCTTCACTTTGGTGGTTAGGAGATGTTTCAAACATCTGGCCCATATACACATGTGTGTGATGCCCACAGAGTCCAGAAGAGGGCATCAGATACATGTAAACTGGAGTGACAGAAGCCCATTAACTGCCATCTGGATGCTGGGAACCAAACCCTGGTTCTTTACAAGAGCAATAAAATGCTCTTACTGCTGAGACATGTTTCCGACCCCTAGATTAAAATCAAAATTTTAAAAGGCTGTCACTTCAGATAAAATGGCACAAGCTTTGGTCCGACAGTGTCCCCACTCCAGATCCCACATGCTAAGGCTTGACCTTTAGCATCTGATGGTGCTATTGGGAGTGTGGGGACCTTTAGCAAGTGATGCATGGGGAGAGTGGGGGGAGAGGAAGTTAGGTCTTGGGGGTCATACCCTTGAAGGGACCCAAGTCCTTCTTGCCTCTTTCTTGGCTTCCTGGCCACCATGAGGTGAGTAGCCTCCATGTCTGTGTTACCACAGGCTCAAAGGAACAGAGACAAGTAACCATGAGCTAAAACCTGTGGAACTGTGAGTCTGAACAAACTTTTCTTCTTTTTACGTTGATTGTCTCAAGTGTTTTGTTACAGTAATGGAAAAATGTATTTGCATGACCTCTTGCTTTTTTTTTTTTTTGAGGAGAACTAGGGCAGTGTACCACTTGGTGATTCTGGAATTTTTTTTACAGGTTTTAAAATATAGGGAAAAAATGATCTTAGGGAGGAAGTGATTACTTTCCCATAGTGAAGAGTGGGGAAGGTTTTGTGATCTCTGCCTGCCTTGCAGCCACGGCTGCCCTCCTTCTTGGTGCTCGCCCACACATGGCTCCTGTCCCACACACTCACTTTCCCCTTTGCCCCTGGCAGCCTATGTTACCACCTTTCCTTCCCAGGTCCTTGCTCATCTTTCAGGCTTCATTTGAATGTGGCTCCCGTGCAGCACACCTTCCTAGACTTACACGGACTGCCCTGCCCTGCTCTCTCTTTCCCCCTTTCTTCGGCACTGTGCTCATCTAACCTGTCCTGATGGAGGAGAAGCCCTAAAAACAGGGAGCATGCTTCGCTCCATCCCCTGGGCACACAATTCCAATGGGACTCAACATGCAGTAGGTGCCCAGTAGCTACTGACTGGGTGAGGGGTGATGTATGCTGGGGAGAACCCGGGACACATTTGGACCCCTGGAATCCAGTCCCCAATTAAACGCTCTATTTTATAAGTGCCTTCATCATGGCGTCTCTTCACAGCAACAGAACTGTCACCAAGACACAGCCCATCTCTGAGGAAAGCCAAGGCAGGAGCTTAAGCAGGAAGCTGGGTGCAGGAACTGAGACAGAGCTCACAGGATGCTGCTCTTCAGTTCAGTTACCTTTCTTCTACAGCCCAGGCCCATCTGCCCAGAGATGGCACCACCTACAGTAGGTTGGGTCCTCCTCCACCAATTAGTAATCAAGAAAATGCCCCACAGACACAGCAACATGGCCGATCTGATGGAGGCGATTCCTCCACAGAGTCTCTCTTCTCAGCTATGCTGAGGTTTGTGTCACGTTGACAGAAACTATGACAACAATGATCGCAGGGTCAGCCTGCATCTGGCTACGGATTAGTCCAAGAGTGGACAGCTGTACCCTCCTTCGGCTGTTCACTTCCTGCCTTCACTACCTTTGAGCCAGAAGACTGACATGGTAAATTAGCAGTGGATATGGACTCCAGGGAAGCCAAAGGATTCCCAGAGTCACTGGATGTGGCCCCGGAGCATATGCACTGAGATGCACCCTGGCAGGTGAACAGCTTTTGGCATGGTGAGTTGGTGGTGGGAGAAGGGAAAGACTGATGGACACAGGTTCTAGCATTGTCTAGTAATAGACCATGGGCGGCATCTCCGAGTCTTTAACTTCTTCCTTGGCAAAATGGGGATAATTGTAGACCTTAGTGGGGTCCTGTGTGAATGAGAGGAAATATTCCCATCAACCCCTCAGTACAAATGGGCTGCACTGTTATTTTCAGTAGGAGAAGATAAAAAATAAAAGAAGGCATTCCAAGGGCTGAAGCAGCAGGAACTCAAGCCAGGTTGCTCTCATTCCAAGAGGACGATTACTGGGCGGGCTGGAACTGGAGGACAGCTTTGGGCATCTGAGACGTGTGTCCAAGAGCTTCACAAGCATCAGCTTGTGTCAGCCCCACAGAACTGAAGGAGATGGCACCAGTGTTATCCTTCCCTCTGAATGGCAGATGCCCCCAAACTGTACTCCACAAACCCTTGACTCTCTATACAGAGCTCATGGAGCCCATCACACATGTATGGAAGGGCCTGTGCCCTTGACTTGAATGAGATGCTACCAGACGGATATAGGATGGAATGGATATTGTCGTCAAAGCATCTGTCTGTACTATAATCACTTTTATTTATCTGGGCTGATGTAAGAGAGGACCATTAACAGTGTGATTCATAAACAATAACTCATTCTGATGGTTCTGGAGACTTGGAAGTCCAAGCTCAAGTTGCCTAGAGATTCATGTTTAGTGAGGACCCATTTCTTAGTCTATGCCTTCTTACTGTGTCTTCATGCAGTGGATGAAGCAAGGGATCCTTTTGAGTTCTTTTTTTTTTTTTTAACTCCCTTAACTGTTAACTTGATACAGCCTAGAATCAAATCATCTGAGAAAGGCATTTCAGTTGAGAGACTGACCAAATCAGAGTGGCCTGTGAGCATGTCTGCGGGGATTGTCTTATTGTTAATTGATGTAGGAGGGCCCAGCCCACTGGGGGTGGCACCATTCCCTAGAGAGGTGGTCCTTGGCTGTATTAGAAAGCTAACTAAGCATGGGTCTATAGGTCAGCCAGCAAGTAGCGTTTTTCCATGGTCTCTGCTTCAAATTCCTACTTGAGTTCCTGCCCTGACTTCCCTCAGTGATGGAACGGAAGTCAAAATAAATTCTTTTCCCCTTAAGTTGCTTTTGTTCAGAGTGTTTTAACACAGTAACAGGATGGAACTAGAACAAGCCCTGATTGCTTTCTGGAAGGTTCTACCCTCTTACTAAGATTATCACTTGAGAAGTGGTGGACTTTCACTATGAATTTGGGGTTGGGGTATATAAGACCAAATGCACAACCTTGGAGGTGGAGGGAACATTTCTGGCCTGAGAAACTTGGGACAAGAGTGAAGACCGAATGTAATGATACTTTCTATAAGCATGTGCTGTGCTTGGTAGAGTTGCTTCCCACTGTGTCAGGCACAGGCTGAACTGTTCTCATGGATGGGGGTCAAGTGAACAGCTCAATGAGTGGTGGATGGTGGAAGCCAGCTTTCTCTTGACTGGTGTAGGAGGTACAGAAAGCAGTCAGGGAAGGCAAAATTGAACCACATGGTATTGGATGAAGGTCCAGACAGCAGTGTGACTCCATTTAGAGTAATACACATGCAGATGGATATATAGAGAAATCATTATGGATGCATGTGGACGAGTGGGCAAGTATGCACATATATGCCCTGGCTGTGCATGTTAAGAGAATCTAAAAGCAGTGACACCTCAGTGGCAGCAAGCAGAAAGGCCTAAGTGCAGAACGGAATGTGGGCCAGAGGAGGGCGAATGGTTATGGGCACGGAGGACATTCTCAGCTCAAGTGTGGTATGAGCCCCAGCCCTTGGATGCGGACCAACCCAGGGCCCAGGAATCTCTGTAACCAATGACAAATTGGAGCTGTCAGGCCAGAAGGACCCAGCCTGAAGAATGCAGCAATGAGGTAATCCTCGGAAAAGAAACTGGGCCAAGGTGACAGCAAGGTCAAATGCCAATTCTAACAATGAGGGAGGAAGGAAATGATACCATGGTGCCGCAAGAATGCACCGGACCACCTCACTGGGATGAGCCCAGATGATTCAGGGTGGCGGGGTGAGGGGGAGATCTGATCCCTGAGACACTGTGAGAGGACATCTGAAAGCAGAAATAGCTCTGGCCTGCCCTGGGGGAAGAAGGGGGTAGTTGACTGACAGGATGGACTTGGAAACGGCTTTATCTCTTTTCTGGGACTAAGTCCTTATCCGTCAACTGCCTGCATCTCTTCCAGTGTCCCAGGCAATTGTACAGTTGCAACCAACTGCATGGGTCTCAAAGCCTAAAATCACCCTAACCCTTTATTGTGTGTGTGTGTGTGTGAACCTGTTGAGGCTGGAGGAAAAGCTGGGTATCATCCTCAGAATGTCATCTACCTCCTTTGCCACAAGGTCTGTCATTGGCCTGGAAGTCACCAATTAGAATAGACTGACCAGTCAGGGAGCCCCAGAGAGCCTCTTGTCTGCTTACCTAGTGCTTGGATTACAAGAGCATATGACTCTACCTGTTAGTTCTGTTTTTGTTTTGTTTTTTGATACAGGGCCTCACTAACTCTGGACATCTTGGAACTCACTATGTAGACCAGGCTGGCCTTCAACTCACAGAGATTCACCTCCCTCCCAAGTACTGGAGTTAATGGTGTTCACCATCATGCCCAACCTCATACCTGGTACTTTCATGTGGGATCTGGGGATGGAACTCAGGTTTTTGTGCTTGCAAATCAAATGCTTTACTCATTGAACCTCCCCTAGATCTATTTAAAATCACACACACACACACACACACACACACACACACACACACACACACACACACACACACACATACACACACACACTATGTGAGTGAGTGAGAAACCAGAGGTCAATCTTGGGTGTTGTTCATCAGGAACCATTGGCCTCTCACTGTGACCTGGGGCTTGCTAATTATGTTAGGCTGGCTGGGCACTGAGCCCCAGGAATTTTCCCTGGGGCTGGGATTATAAACATGCACCATCACATCTTTCTAGATGGATGCTGGGAATCGAACTCAGGTCCTTATGATTGCACCTTACCAACTGAGCTATCTCCCTGGTCTCTACCTGGCCCTTTACACAAAGATGTGTTTTCCTGATGGTCTAGGCAATCCAGGTGGTAAAAAGTCATGGCAGACAATACATTCAAAACTAGGCACAGATTTGATAGGCTTGACATCTTCACAGAAGCAGGTGACAGCTTGGCTTGCCCACAGGATTCTCAGGCAAAAACTATGAAGCACAGAAGCACATGGACAGACAGACTGTCCAACTGTCCGTGGCTAATCACAGCAGCTTCTTGATAGGGAGCTGTGCCCACAGTTAGTGTTGCATGAATGCCACAAGAAAGCCACACTTGGCTCTTGGGTCTCACCACTTGAAGTGGAACCAGTAACAACATTCCAAAGTGAGGGTCACAGAGACCCAGACGCAGGTAAGAGCTCTTCAAGGGAGAGCCTTTCCACCTACTCCAAAGTCCCACTGAAACTGGTGGCCTCAGTCCCAGGTGAGCCCGTCCTTTGCTGCCCTTCACCTGGCATTCACAGCTCTTCCTTTAGAGGCAGTACCTCCACTTCTACCAGGCCACGACCTTGCTCAAATCGCCTGTCCTCCTGCTTGGACTTCCGTAGTGATTTTCTGCCTCTCTCTAACCAAAATGCTAGCGACAGAGCACACCCTGAGATGAGGGCTGCACAAGATCCCAGTGGATTCTTCACCCGCTGGCACCACGAACGTCAGCTGTTACTTCTGGCTACGTACACTGGGGCTGCCCCGAATCCCATTGCTTCTGAAATCAGTAATTTAGTGGGATTTTGGTTTGTTTTTAAAATTTCCGATTACCCATGATTTTCTAACGAATTTCCTTAAAAATAAAACATGTAATATCCAGAAGTAGTTTCTGTTGCTTGCAACCAGAGAATTTGATGTGACTACTTAGTGAGTCTTGTTGGTTCCAGAGAACAACAGATTGCTGCTCCACACACACTGGGCCAGCTTTCTCCTTCATACCAAAGAAAATTCCAACCCCTCAGCAAGGTACTCAAATGACTCCTTGATTTGCACAAATCTCTTCATACATAGACACACACACATGCACACACACACACATGCACACACACACACACACACACACATGCACACACACACACACACACATGCACACACACACACACACACACACACACACACACACACACCTTTGTAGAGAAGTCTATCCTGGGCTAAGCTGGAACAGAACCAGAGGTGAGGACAAACATAGCATCACAGTAGAAGGAAGCAGGCTCCTCCCACCTTCCTCCCAGCCCCTGCCCACTGACTCACATGTATGCCTTGTAGTTGGATCCAATCTTCTGGATGCGAATGTCATACTTGGAGTCGATAAAGGCTTCAGTGGTGGCATAGGTTTTGGCCATGGCCACCACACTGGTGATGTCCTGGTAGTCATGCTGGTTTTCTACTTTGATCTGTGGGGTAAGGAAGACGTGTGAGTGTGGTTGTGAGTGTGGCCGTTCACCCAGTCTCCACTGCACACCTGCCCAGACCAGGACAGGGTACTCTACCAAAGAGAAGGTCACCTGTCTTGCAGGGACACAGACACAGGAGGTGAACAGTCCTACCACCTACCTTTCCAAGGAACAGAAGAGGAAGGGACTGGTTCCACTTGGGAAGGCCCTTTAGAGAACAGGTGAGCTCCTAAGGGGTTCAGAATGATAAATACTTTTGTTTGGAGACAGGGTGTCTCTTATAGTCCTAGAGCTCCCTACGTTGATCAGGTTGGCCTCCAATTCTAGAGATCCTCCAGTCTCTACCTCCTGAGTGCTGGGTTAGAGGTGTGCACCACCATGCCCGGCCTGTGAATATACATTCTGGATGTGTGACTGGCTGGTGATGTGGGGGTGGGAACAGCCATAAGGAACCTCAGAGCCTCTTGGCAGACTGGTTGGTCACCTGGCTGCTGGGAGTAGGTAAGTGGGGACAATGGCTGGATGGCATTGTAGGGGACAGCCCATGAAGGGTCCTGCTAGCTCTGATCAGATGCTCAGGGTTCAGCCAGAAGGTCCAGAAGCCACAGGAAGAGACTGGCATTTAAACGAGCAAGTGCTTTAATTTGTGTTTTCAGAACAATTGCTCAGTTATGTAAGGAGTTGAATGGGACAGTGCGATGGGCAGTTGAGAAACCAGTTTGAAAAAAAGTGGTGTGTATGTGTGTGCGCACGTGAGCTTGAGCATGTATTGTTGTGTTTGTATGTATTTAGTGGATGCCACATGTATGGTGTGTTTTTGTACATTCATTGGTATTTGCTGTGTATATATTGTGTTTATACCTGATGTGCATATAGTAGTGTGTATGAGTGCGTGTTTAGATGTATGTATGCAATCGGCAGGCTGGCTTTGTAGTCTAGAAGCTTGGGGGAGAAACTTGCCCTGTTTACTAGGTTGAGGCCAGGACCACAGGGTAGTGTCTTGAGGTAAGGAAGAAGTCTCAAGAGAGTTGCCAAGAAAGACCAAGGGCAGGGTACAAGATCAAGGCTCTGTGGCAGTAACCTCAAGACACTGCAGAAGCTGAATCTCAGTGTGCGTGGACAACAGTGTGGAGTGCCCCTTCCAGCTAGCCACAGGGTGCTGCTTGTCTGGAGTGGCCCTCTCCCCTGCTTCTCTCACATTGACAGTGGCACACTCTAATGCTGGACCAGAGGCAGGTAGAACCCCAAAAGTGCTGAGTGCATCGGCAGCCTGGGTGGGTCCATGACAAGAACAGGGCTGAACCTCAGGGGTACCTTCTTCTTTCCCATGTCCCCTGCCCTTTGCATCTCAGCTCTGAAAACACCATCCCTTCTATGGTGTAGGCCATTCACATTTGTACCAAGTGTATTAAATGCACCCTCAGGGACAAGGCATCCAAGCTACACATATGGTCTCTACAGATGTGGAAACCGAGTTGTCTTTATCCGAAGTCCGCGCATCTGAGCGCAGTGCCTACACTAAAGCCCTGACCCAAAGGCCCAGCTCAGTTGCTAACCAGCTCAGGTCTCTGTGGGTGCAGACTTTCTTCTCACATGAGGGTTGTAAGTAAGCAAGCCTTGGCAAGTCTTCTTTCCTCTTCACCCTTGAAGAGCACAACCTCCCAGTAATGAAGCTCAGACCCATGTTGCAGAGAAAACAAGATCGACCAGGAAGATGTCCCTATATTCCACACATTTTCCAGCTTACTGGACTCCTCTCTCCCCCCAGCTGTAGCAGAGGCCGAAGTGTGTCTTATTCCTTTGTCTTAGGTCTCCTGAGGCTCTGACTGCTGGTGTCCCCACTCCTTCTAGCAACAGGACCCTTTAGTTGAAGCTGAGCACCCGATCTCCAAGATACAGATGCTTTTTGTCTAGTGTCCTTTCCAAGTGGATGTGATGAACTCTAAGTTCTAGCCAATGAAAATCAAGCAGATGTGGTGTGAGTCATCTTGGTGGTTCCTGAAGGTGAAGAGACCTTCCTTTCCCCTTTCCTTCTTCCTTATGGCTGTGATGTGGACGTGGTAACTTGAGCAGCAGCAGTTGTCTTGGGCATGTGATAGAAGCCATACACTGAGGATGGCTGAGGGGTAACATGGAGGGAACCCGGGTCCCCAGTGTTGTAACCCCCTCCTCAGTATTTTGTACCTTTAGATTTTTGCAGGAGAGAGCGATGAACTTCAGCTTGGTTAAATTGCTGTTGCTTTTGGTCTCTGTTAAAGAAGCGGAACTATACTTTTGTCATTTAGTTTCAGTCTCATTTTTTGTACATTTTCATCATGGGGTGAGTCAAACAAGGATCTGCCATGTGCTATTTGGCACCACCCTCTGCTTCTGCTGGCTGACTGTATCTTTATGGTCTTCTCTCAAGCCACTGTCTTCAGGTCTCAGTCTCTTCCTGCACACTGAAGTTGACTTGGCCTCTGTATTAGCTACTTCCGCGCATTGCTATGTAAAGCTCCCCAACAAAAGTAACTTGAAGAAGGAAGGGAGGGTTTATTTAGACTCATAGTCTGAGAGAAGAGTCCATTGTGGAGGGAAGCCATTGTGGCAGGAGCCGGAGTCGGCCAAATCACATTCTGTTCACAGTCAGGAAGCAGAGTTCTCAATGCCCTTATTCACCTTGGTTTCTCCTTTTTATTCAGCCTGGCAGTTGGGATAGGTCTTTGCACCTCAGTTAACCTAATCTAGATAATCCCTCACAGACATGTTCAGAGGTTTATCTTCAAGGTGATTCTAGATCCTGCCAAGTTGACAATCCACATAAACCACCCCACCCTCCTCAATGGCTAATCCTGTAGAGTTCCTTGGGTTGCATCCTGTTGTGGCTCTGGGTAACATATGAAATTGGAAAACTTTTGAAATTTGGTTTACACACCACTGTTCTTTCCTTTTTGGTACCTCCCTTTCAGTTTGCACTGCCTTGTCTTGGTGTCTCCAGTGCTCTTTGGATGGCAGCTAGGGTTTCATCCTTAGTCAACACATGGGTTCAGGTGCAGGGATCCAAAGTCATCAGAATGAAAGACTCCAGGAGAGTGCTTACAGGGACCTCACAG
Organism: Peromyscus californicus insignis; assembly: GCF_007827085.1. NCBI lineage: Eukaryota > Metazoa > Chordata > Mammalia > Rodentia > Cricetidae > Peromyscus > Peromyscus californicus. The sequence continues at coordinate 3,068,724 of NW_026294535.1, forward strand.
CACAGCCATGCTTCAGTCACTAGTGGCTTCTGCCCTGTGGTTCCTATACCACACAGTACACATGAAAGGCTGCCTTAGAGATGTCTAATGGCCACACACCCTTTCTCCATCTGCATTCCCTTCTGACCTAGGGACACATGGCCACCAGAATAAATACCACAGTTGCCCTTTCCCCTAACACCTCAGTGGGGCCATGGAACAACATCTTGGTGCTTGGGTGTGATCAAAGAAGGGGTGTGGAGTGTAGGAAGGGGCGGGGCTTTCCCCTTGTTCTTGTCCTTTTCCTGTGGCTGGAATGTGGCCCACCAATGGCTTCATGGATGACAAGTGGATGTGTCACATGATGGAAGGAAACTGGCCCCCGGAAACCAGGGAGGCTCCACGCCAGCCTGTGCTGCTTTTCACCCAGTTCCATTAGAGGAAACAGAAACTTCTAGTTTGTTTTGACAATCAGACTTTATCTCAATTACAATCTAAGCCTTAGAAGGCATCTGGGATTTTTTCTTTTTTTTTTTTTTCACAGTGTGGACAAAAGGGAACCAAAAGAGAAAGTATAGATAATAATGGTTTAATCAGTGAGCCAGTGCATCAGCCCACCTTCCTGTCTGAATAGTTGGGGGAGGGGAGTGCCACTCATCCTGCCCCCTCCAGAGCTGGCATAGCTCTTCCATGGGCTCTTTCAAAAGAACCAAATGTCCCTAGCAACAGTATGCTTTTCTTTTCTTTTTTTTACAGAGGGTTCCCCAGATTGTACAATGCTGGGGCTCCTCAAAATCCTGGCTTTCCCCTGAGTCCACTCTGTCGGTCTCCCTTTAGATGCTGAGCTTCTTGGGGATGGACAATGGATTTTGTTCTAAGTCATAACATCCATGCCTGGCACAGGGGTTAAAAGGTGTTTTCTGGAATGAATGCAAGAGGCTGGATGGAGACTAGAACTTGTAGTTGAGAAAGTGTCATGGAAGACATAAGTGAGTCAGAGAATGGCAAAGAAAGTGTGCTTTGGGGGTGTGCATTCTTTCCAAGTTCCACGTGAGTGGCAGGTGTGTGTGCCCCCGGTTGGGGTCACGAACCGTCCTCACTCATTCTTTCACATTATTCACTGAAGCAGGGTCTCTCAACCAAAGCCAGAGCTCACCCACACAGCTAGTCTTCCTAGCCAGCTTTCTCGTGGCTCTCCTGTATCTGTCTTTAAGGGAGAGTTCCTTGGTGGAATTATGGGCAGGCTGCCATGCTAACCCACTACTTATGGGTGGGTGTTCTGGGGATCTGAACTCTAGTCTTCATACCTGCTTGGTGAGGGCTGAACCACAGAACCATCTCCCCAGCTCCTGGACAAGTGTGTCTTTTCATAGAGTGAAGTTTTTCAGCAGTCTAGGCTGGATCTACCCCGTTAGAGGGTTATAGCTTCTGTCAGATGTTCCTGGGGACATAATGGAGAGGACTCTGGGATGGTCCTTAGGCCAGGGATGCAGAGTGTTGAGAGCCATGAGAAGCACAGCTGTGGGATGCAGAACTGGGCCCTGGACAGGGAAACCTGGTACTCTGCCTGACTTGCTGGCTGGAAAAGCCTCCAAGGGTTCACAAAGAGGAGACGAAAACAGGAAGACCCAAATGAGCTGTGATTCAAGGGGACCCATGTGCTACCCAGAGTGTGGGGCCAGAGAACTCCAACTGCAAAGACTCAGCCTCAGCACCCCATCTTGTCTGCACCTCTGACTTTGTCTCCCCTTCTCACGTCCTCCTTCCTCACCCCATCTTTCCTCTCTGTTAACAGCTTTCTCCCTCTCTTTGTCATGTTCCATTTTCCTGCCTAATTTGTTCCTTGCTTTCTCTAATTCTCCCTTTCACCCTGGTCCCCTCTCATCCTCAGCTTGCCTGTCCCTTCTCTCATGGCTACCTGCTCTCCTCCTGCTCTCTGTCTCTATGACCACTTCTCTCTCTGCCCACGCTCGCCGCCATACTCACGCTCGGGGGTCACATGCCTCTCCCTTACTGCCTTTAGAAGTTCTTTTCTTCCCTCATACATGTGTGTGTGTGTGTGTGTGTGTGTGTGTGTGTGTGTGTGTGTGTGTGTATGTGTGTGTGTGTGTGTGTATGTATGTGTATATATATATCACATATACATATGCATATGCACACATGTGTACAAGTGAGTGTGTGTGTACACACTGTCCTGAGGAGAAACTAGGAGGGAAAGTAGCCAAAGAGAACAAGAGGAGCTGCAGAAGGGCCAGGATTCCAGTCAGACTCTTCTGGTGAGAATTCTCCTGTGAAGACCTGGAATTCCAGGCTGGGACAGGAGGATGATCTACATCCTCAAAGGAATGTTCATCATGTGCTCAGATATCTCCAACAAGGGACGGGGCTTGTGATGGTCCTGGCAGCTCCTTCTTCAGGGAGCCTCTACCTAGTCTCACTATGTGTTGGCCCAAGAATGAATGAATGGTCCCAGTGGGTGGTCTTGCCCTCTGCCTGTGTCTGTTCTTCATCTTTGTGAGGATGATGAAGGAGAGGATTGTGGTGCTGAGGTTTACAGGCTAGAGAAAAAGTTAATCCATCCAAAAAACTTAGAAAAGAAACCACAGTGATTCCTAAGGTTACTTGAAATAATTCTGTGTCGAAGGCACCATTGTGATACATTGTTGAGTCATTTCATTTGTCAATTTTTAAAGATGCTTCCTCCAATTGACTCACTTTGCTTTTTTTTAAAACTTAATCCAATTCCTTTATTTTCATATGGCTTTCATTACATCTCTTTAGTTTAGTTTCACTTTGCTTTTAAATTATGCGGTCACACGAGTGAGTAAGTCTAATCACCACCCAATTCGCAGGAATTCCCATTTGGCCATGTGTTTAGTACACTGCTATGGTTTGAATATGAAGTGTCCCCCGACAAGCTCATGTGTTTGAACCCTTGGTCTGCAGCTTGTTTAGGGAGGTTGTGAGTCTTCTAGACATGTGACTTAGCTGGCTGACATGAGGCTGCAGCGGTCCAAGAACACAGTAGATGTTAATTAAATATGTATATGTATTTGCTGTACGGGCGGGACTAGAGAGTTTATAGCCAGTCCCCATCTGACCTGAGATCCCTACTCCATAGTCCACTACTGAGAAGCTACATTGACAAGAAAAAACCAACAAATACATACACATTTTAAAATAATATCTACTGTGTTCTTGGACCTCTGCAATGAGCCTCAGCTTTACACGATCCTACACACCACAGAGCTGAAATGGGATTTGGATGAGTAGGGGGGAGGTAGGTTTGCAACTGGAGGAAACAAAGTGTTTGGCAATGGTTCTATGCCAGCAAAAACCCTCAACAACTATCCAACTAAAGGAAACCAACTTCTATTGAGCACCTAGAATGTGGTAGACATTAAGCGAGGGAAGGCCTTGGACAATTACTATAATTTAATTGAAAATCAAAATCACCTTGCAAAGTAGTTATTATCTCATGTAAGAGTTAAGGAAAGCAGAGTTCCAAGAAGTATCTCAGGTAACAGCTGGAAGTTGGTCTGAGAAAGGTCCACCAAGGTCAAGACTGATGTAGAGCTGAGAGGGACCATTAACAGAATGGGTTGTAAAGATGGACGAGAACACAAGAGCAAAACACTGGTTGGGAAAATGCAAAACTGTCCTCTGGAAACTGGAATATCCAGTCACCCAAGTCCAAGGAGAGAAGTGGATTTTCAGGATTTCATGTATGACAATGACCTGCAAGTATTATCTAAGGCAGTTCCATGAGGATCTTAGCAGGGCAAATACTGAGTTAAGCTGCATTAGTAGAAGCAAGACAGTTAAGAGATATCAAGTGCCATGGGTAAGACTAGCCAGGTTCCTGTCCCTCTTGTACTCCCATACTCCAGCCTAGTATCTGATGCCCCACATCTGTAAGCACTTTATCCCCTCTTAGCTAGGGGTATTATGTTCCTGGTTTTGCCCAGGTGTAGACTTAAAATACTTGGCCAAAAACTCTGTTCACACTAAACATATAGAAATTTTTTGTCATTATTCTTTAAACAAAAATAACAATTTAGAAAGTATATAGATGGTCTTAGATATGATAAGTAGGGGTGATTAAAAGTGTTCAGGAGTGTATAAATGTGTGTGCTATGTGCCAACATGAAATTTGTTATTAATGTCTTAGTCTTTTTTTCTTACTGATAAAATACCCTGGCAGAGGCAACTTAAGGGAGAAAGGATTTATTCTCACAGTTTGAGGTACATAGTTCTGAAAAAGCAGCTGTTCACATCACATCCATAGTCAAAACCAGATAGCCATGCTCAGCTTGCTTTCTCTTTCCAGTTCAGGATTCCCTGCAGAGGGAATAACCCCACCCACCAGTAAGATAGGACTTCCCACACTAATTAACTTAATCCGAATAGCGCACCCAGCCATGCCCAATGTCCATCTCCCCACAATCCTAGAATCTGTCAAGTTGACAACATGAACATCGTAATGAAGAATGTGAGGATCTGTGAATTTGGTGTCTGTGGTGACACAGAACCAGTGCCTCATGGGTTCTTGGAGATACACTCTTAGTTATGTTCATTTAGTCATTCAACAATTAATTAACTCCCTATTGTGCTCTGTGAACTGTTACAGATGATTGCCATAGATTGGATCTGAAATTTCACCAAAGGTCCCTGTGTTAAAGGCTTGCTCCTCAGCCTAGGGTGCTATTGGGAGGTGGTGGGACCTTTATGATGTGACCCAGTGACACATCCAGTGTAGTGTGTCCTTGAAATGATATCGGGATCCCAGCTCCTTCTTTTCCCTGTTTGCTTCCCAATCACCACCTGGTGAGTAACTTTCTCTAGCACTCTCCTACTACAATGTACAGCTTCACCACAAACCCAAACAGTCAAAGACTGAAACATACACAATTGTGACCCCGAATGAACCTTTGCTCTTTTTAAGTTGATTATCTTAGGAGTTTTTTGACGTGACAGAAACTTGACACATAGCATTTAAGCCAACAAACTGTTAATGGTGTGATAGAAGGGGGGGGGGGTGATGCTGTGGAGTAAGATAAAGCAGGGTGAGGTGGGTGAGGGATACTGGGTGGGAAGAGAAACCACCCAGATGATGGGTGAGGCCAAGCTTGAACAGAACAGAGGCCTGAGTGAAGTGTGTGTGTGTGTGTGTGTGTGTGTGTGTGTGTGTGTGTGTGTGTGTGTGTGTTGAGCCCAAGATGTATTCCTGACAGAGGGAGGAGCCTAGAGCCACGTCTAGCGTATGCTGAGTGATTCTGGGCTCCATGTAGTTTGAGACATTTGAAGACACTAAAAGGATCTAGAGGCAGCTTATATTTGGAGGATGTTAAAGAAGAAAATGCCACATGCCTTTCTGCCTCATCAATAATTGGCACATGGACATGGCTCATAAATATTTGTTTAACCTGAACAACAGCAAGTTAATGCAACAGTAACTATGTATCCTTGGTGGAAAGTATATAACAAATTCTTTAAAATGAGTAAGAAATCTACGTATGTATAGAGATTGATGGTCAATGACCACATTGTGGGAATAATAATGGAAATGCTGTTTGAAAAGCTCCATGATAGCAATTAAGTCAGCCTTATTAGAAGCCAAGATCCTCCCTTGCCCTCCCTCCCTCCCTCCCTCTCCCCCTCCTTCCTCTCTCCTGCTCCCTGTTTGCCAAGTGCTACCCCACCCAGTTACATCCCTAGTCCTAAGTGAAAAGGAAACACAATTTGAAAATCAAAGAAAAGAAGTGAAATCTCTCTTATCTAAAATTTGAATTGAAAATGTCAGTGTGGATTTATGTTCTAATTTTTCCTGTGCCCTCCAAAGGACCCAGAAGAAGTGGCCAGCAAAATAGTGACAGACATGCTTAGTACTTTGATTATGGTCATTAGAAAATGCTGTTATCCTGAAGGGAGCCATGGCTGACTCCAGGGTTTAGGTAGAAAATGTGTGGTGACCTGGGAGCATCTATCTCATCACGGCAAGAGGAGAGACGCAGTCACGTCAAGACCATTCAAGTGCCAGAAAGAATAACAAATTCAACAGATTTAAAGACATCGGATTGCTAATAATCCATGACTTAAAAATAAGTGATCGTCACCTTTGGACTTAACTAAGACACATCATTATTCTGGGCTGGTACAAGGATGAAGAAGTGTTGTTTTCTGATAATACATGGAGGGGTGAGGACCAAGGAGGGCATCCTTTGGCAATGGTGCATCCAGGCAACAGTGGTAGATGCCCAGACTGTTCAGCAAGGATTGCTGGGAACTTCCTAAGGTGGAGGTCATAAAGACAAAACCTGAACTCACAGGTCAGCTTAACATGAAAAGAGAACTCCTGAGACAGAGCTGCATCTCAGGTATGATGTGAGATAATGTCCTTACTCTCTCAAGGAGTGTACTCTCCTCATCTCAGGACCAGACTTTCTGGGCTGTGCCTCAGGTATGATGCGGGATAATGTCCTTATTCTCTCAAGGAGTGCACTCTCCTCATCTCAGGACCGGACTTGCAGGGCATCTCGGGTTCTACCTTCCTAGCTCCCAGGAAAGACAGCATCATGGGTTGCCAGCTAAACTCAGAATGTAGGAAATTCTATAGAAAAATTATTTGTTCTCCCCTCAATAACTAAATGACATAGGAAAAAACCCCAGCAAGAGCAAAGGAAGAAGGGCTGTTATAGTCACACTAGCTGTGAGAATTCAGGCTTTGTTTGGCTACAGACAGAACAAGGGGTTTACTAACATGGTGGTGCATGCCTGTAAACCCAGCACGTGGAAGGCTGAGGCAGAATTAAGGCCAACCTGGGCTGCACAGTGAGTACCAGGTCAGTCATGGTTACATAGCAAGACTCTTATTTAAAAACAACAACAATAACAAAACCAACCAAACAAAATAAGATCCAAATAAAAAGGGGAGCTATTGAACACTGACTATATGTTAGATTGTGGATTATTAAGTTTTAGGTGTAATAGTGGCATTTGGCTCTGCTACAGCAAAAAGAAGCCTTTATGTGTTAAAAATACATTCCAAGCTATTCCTGGATAAAATGACATGCTATCTGGGATTTGCTTTGAAACAGCCCGGCGAGCCATAGAGACAGCCGGAAGAGGAGTGACTGCCAGGCCCGAGGGGAAGGGGGTTGGCAGTGACTTCTAATGGGGAAGGAACATGGAGACAGGACTCCAGGGCGCTCATGGCTCCCATTTTGGCAAATACCAAGAAAGAAGACACCCACTGGATCACACACTTCAGAAGGAGAAACTGTATGAGAAGCAGAGCTCAGTTTTTAAAAATGAAACAGTGTCTAGCGTTTGAGAGGAAATGAGGGTGTGATGTGAAGCAAAGCTAACCACAAAAGCAATGCTGGTGGCAGCCCAGGACTGACCGTTTTCTCCTCCTCTGTGTATACCTGAGAATTTTTATACTAAAGATTAAAAAACAAGTAGGACAGAAAGAAAAAGACGAAAGGGGTGAGGATATGAAATTATGGTCAGACGGATGTCCAAAGTGCAAATGGCAATGTCTGGCAGTGGGTATGGGCCCTTCTGTGTGTGGTAAACAACAGCAGAGAGCATGACCCAGCTCCTCTAAGAGGAACTGCAGCCATTCCTGCAACACATGCAAAATGGCATCCTCCCACGCTTCCCCCAGGGACTGCTGTGCCCGAAACCAGCCCATCTCCAGTGACTGAGGTCTTTCTCTCCACCCCCCTGTCTTCCTCTGTTCCAGTCACCATATCAGAACCTTGCACATTGAGGTTCAGAAACAGCAGATGGTTGTTCTCCCAGCTCTGGGGCCCAGGAAGTCTGACATAGTGGTGCTGGCGCGGCTGGTGCTGGTTCTGGCTGCAGGTCCTTGCCGTCTTGCTGGGTCCTCACATGAAGAGAGTGGGAACAGACTCTCAGTGTCTCCTCTTAGAGGAACACTAAACTCAGCAGGAGGGCCCCACCCTTCGTACCCCAAGTGAGCCTCTCAAAGACGTCATCTTGCAAATACCATTGTGTGGGGGCTAGAGCTTCAGTGTGAGTCTGTCTCTGTCTGTATGTCTGTCTGCCTCTCTGTCTGTCTGTCTCTGTGTTCATGTATTTGGAGGTGAACATCCAGAGGCCAGAAGACAGCCTCAGGTGTCCTTCTCAACCTTGTTATTTGAGACAGAGTCGCTCAGTGGCCTGGAACTCACCAAGTGAGTTGAGCTGGCTGGCCAGAGTTCCAGGGATCTGCCTGTCTCCAGGTCTTTCCAGGGCTGAGGTCACAAACAGGCACTACTACACTTGACTTACTTATTATTTTTTAAAGTGGGTCCTGGGGATTGAACTCAGATCCTTGTGCTCGCAAAGCAAGCCTTTGCTGACAGCGTTATCTCGCAGCTCAACATGAGCCTTCCTGTCACACAATTGGTTCCAAAGCATCTCATATCCTCATGTCTTTTCCATAAAGCATCATTCAGGGCAAGCAGCTTTCAAGTGATCAAGGGAATGCAACTTTGGAACCACTTTTGATCCACCTTTCATAAAGTGCACTTTGTAGTTGAAAAAATATTACACACATACGGTCTAACAAGGGCTACAATATAAAAGAATACCTGGAAAAAGGTAAAGGTCTCCATCCTATAAACCCTAAGCTGGTAAGACTTCTTTGCATTTCACTGGAAATAGTCTTTGAATATGCTCACTCAAGGAGATGTAAAGTGGGTCAGTCCCTCCAGTCTCAGTGGGAGCTGAGCAGAGGAGACAAAGATGTCACCTCCCAATGTGTGCTGGGACAGAGAGAGCTGTGAGCCAAACAGGTACATGGGCATCATGGCTCTGAAAGTGGGAGAGGAGAGACTATGCACAGAACGAGGTACGCTGCTTGTCCACCGCCATGGCTGCTGAGAACTCCGGCAGAACTGATGTGCTCTGTGCTGGGAGATGGGGTTTGGTGAACTGGTGTGGATCCCTCCCAGGCCATCTGCAGGGGAGCATCAGAGCTACTGGAAGTGACCAGCATGCACCATGTATCTAGGCTCAGAAGGCAAAACTCACTTTGATCGTGTCCTCCAAAGGCTCACAGGTGGGCAGGCTGGTCCTCAATGTGCTATTAGGAAGTCACATTTGATCTTAAAGAGGTGTGGCTTAGGAAGGGTCACTGGGGGAGATACCTTGGGAGGGTTACCGTGGTTCTCACGTGACTGCGGACCAAAGGTCAGCATCTGGAGATGGGACACTGCAGTGGTGTTCCTTCACGTTCTGTAGGCAGGGGTGAATGCCCTTCTTTTGTGACTCTGGCTGGTTCTGGAAAGAAGGTGACTATAAAGAACAGCAGGGCCTGTCTGGGCTCTCCAGCCATGGATTCCTGCCATCAGGAGTCATCTGTCAGTGTATGGTTTTGAAACCTTAAACTCACGGCGGCTTTCTTTTTAAACAATTTACCTAGCTTCAGATATCATGTACTGCAGTTGGAGATGGATATGAATGAACACACTGCCTTTTTCTTCCACTAACATATAAGTGTGCAAGACTCCATGGTCTTGCTAGAGAGGCATTAAGGTAGAAAGTTGGAGAATACAGACTCAAATGTCAGCCCCAGCACTTACTTACTTGAACGACCTTGGGAAAGTTAATCAGCCTCTCTGGGCCTTGCTTTCTTTGTATTTAAAGATAAGTAACTTGTTGTTGACTGGTATTGAACATTGTAGTTGAACATCAAGCAAGACTCTACACGTAAATGGTCCAAAGACTCGATGGCTCATCACAAGTATTCAACAGAACCAGATATGCCATTATTCTTATTCCATCCTAAACCTTACCATGCAGCGTGGGGCCTGGCACATTGAACATTTGCGGAAGCACCAGTGAAGGGGTTACTAAAGCAAACTGTGGGGTAAGGGGATGCACAAGTGCCGAGACCCACAAACCTTCACATCTGGTGGACACGGAGCGACTTGTGCTGGAAGAAGACAGAATCCATCTTCCCTTTGAGAGGAACGCAGAAACGAGGTCCAGACCCTCCCCAGAAGCATGGCGCATGAGCACATTTGAAGCTCACTGCATTGTTTCAGACTCTTCAACAATCTTTACAGCAAGTGCTGACCAGCTGCTCACTCCAGCCCAGGACCTCATCCCCAGCATGTCCTCACTCCAGCCCAGGACCTCATCCCCAGCATGTCCTCACTCCAGCCCAGGACCTCATCCCCAGCATGTCTCCCTGGAAGATCAGGCTTAGAGCAGTACACTTTTTCTTTTCTTTTTTTTTTTTTTTTAAATAAAGATAAACACATGAGGTAGTTTACTGACCCAGGTTATTGACCAATCAGGCTAAAAGCTGAAGGGCGTCTACTAATAACAATACCCGGTTCTGGTCAGTTGCTCTGTGGTCTTTCTTTTTGGCAAGAGGAGATGGCAGGCCATTTGGCTACTCAGGCTACTCCTTGTTTGAGATAATAGAAGCATAATCCTAGCACACAAATGGAGACTTGTTTTTCTGTTTCTGTACCAGGAAGGCAGGCTGGCATCCAACTCATTTTAAAGCCATATCAGCTTACTAAGAAACTAGCTAGATGGGGTAAAGGGGGCCAGGCTTCTCTTACCTCTTAGGAAGGTTTTAACTACACTTACAAGACAGGAGTAGGAATAGGTTCTAGGGGCCGGGGAGACGGTTTGCTGTGCAAGGCCGAGGACCTGAGTTCAATCCTCAGCACCGATGCAAAGACCAGGTATAGTGACACACAATTGTAATCCCGGAGCTGGGCATGCGGGGCCTCCAGGCTTGCTGGCCAGTCTCACTGCTTAATCAGCAAGCCCCAATTCCCAGTGAGAGACTCTGTCCCTATAAACAGGGTGGACGGCTCCTGAGACATGGCTCCAGAGGTTGATCTCTGCCCTCACATGCATGTGCACCTGCACATACATGAATATCACAGGCTTTCCCTCCTCCCCACCAAGAGGAACAGGTTCTGGGCAACATAACTGTCAGGCCATACTCATACTTAGCTCAGAGTCAGTCCTTGGCCTTAGAAGACCCAAACGCTTAGAAGCTGAGAAGACCCCAAAGACCCAAAGCCAGAAGAGATATATAGACATCACAAAAGCCCTAAGTCAGTGGTTCCCAAGCTTTCTGGGTGTGTCTTAATCCATTTAGGCATTTTAAAAAAGCATTCTTAGGCCAAAAGATACCAGTTTCATTTATGAAGGGATTAGAGTTAACTAGCTTAACAATTCTTCGTGTCTTGACAATGTGGTGGCTATTCCAAGAAATCCCAATGAATGTAATGCTTTGCTACTAGAGATCTTAGAATTACTAACAAGGTTTGTGAACTTGTTGGATACTGAACAAACTCCCAAACCACTGGACACCATTGCTCCCATTTCCTATCCCTCACTGATTTCACATGGCACTGTTATTTAAAACCCAATCTCCACAAATTCTCACCAATCCAAGATACATGCGTTGGAAGGAATATGGGATCTAATCTTGATGCTCTGAGCTACATGGCTAGTCATTTGCTCGGTGTCCATTTGATGCTGAGAACTGCTGTGTTTCTCTTGAAAGTGCAGAATGTATTTCGTGGCCCCCAGGAGTGTGGGTGCTCCAGGCTGCCTTGATGCAGTATGGGAAGTATGACTTCATTCATGTGATTGCTTTCCAAGTTTTTCCCTAGCATCGAGTAGCAGGAAGAGTGTCCCTGGAGGAAGAGCCTACTGGTGGAACTAGCCAATGGGCCAGATGACACTTCCAACTATATCACACTTAAGGGAATTGAAAGAATGACCATCCCCCTTATATTTTGAGAGTCTTGTTATGTAGCCCAGGCTGGCCTCAAACTCTTGAATCTCATACCTAACTTCCTGAGGGCTGTGAATACAGGGATGTGTCACTGTACCACCTCATGTTACTCTTTAGAATATAGTGATGTGACTCTTTAGAACATAGTGATGTGACTCTTTAGAACATAGTGATGTGACTCTTTAGAACATAGTGGTGTGACTCTTTAGAATTTCTTTTCAAGATGAAGACCCCAGGGCCATAGTATTGGTGTTTTTTTGTGTGTGTGTAAAAAAAAGTGGTTAGTGAGAGTAACCAACTATTTAGACTAATCTTTAAGCATATCAGAAACACACCACACCATACCCCCCTCCCCACACACACACACAAGCCTAAGTACTGCATCAGAAATATTTGAGAGAGTTGGGCATGGTGTTAGAACGCTTGGGAGGCAGAGGCAGGAAGACCAGGAACACAAGATCATGCTGGTCCCTGTATTGAGTTCAAGGTCAGTCTGGGCTACAAGAAACCCTGTTTCTGATAAAAGGGAGTTGAGGCATAGTCCCTGTGCCTGAGAAATTCACAGTCCATGCAAGGGTAGGGACATAGGGGGACAGATAACTCAGTAGATGGTTACCAGTACCATTGAGGCACAAAAGCAGTATACTGTGGCATGTAGCATATAGACCCTGAACCTTTCAGAAGGTTTCCTAGGTACTATGATAGATTGTACCTGGGTTCTCCCTGTAGCGATTACAGGGACTAAATTGCTCCAGAATGAGTCTCCTGCAGGCCACTTCCCCTGGTCTCTAAGTGGCAAAGGGGTCACAGAATTCTGCCTGCGCTATACAGTCCCTTTCTACAGTGCTGAAGAGAAGCCGGGCCTGAGTCTGCACTGGCCCCTCCCTACAACTTCTTAGAACCCTGCATGGGGACCAAGGACACTAGCTACACAGGTCTTCTCGGTCACTTTGTCTGGATGTAATCGCTTATACTGTGTTGACTGCTAATCCCTTGTTCTGTAGAAGAGATGGCTGGGGTAACGCAGTAACGGAATAGGTGCTTGGCATGTGTGAGGTTCCCAGTGCTAGCTCTACCAATGCCGGGGGAATAAGGGCAAATTGACACGGGGTTTACAGATATCAATCTTTCTGCAGTCATTATTTGAAAAGATTTTACTTTTTTTTTATTTTATTGTGTGCTGACTACGTGCCAGGGATTGTACTGCCAAGAAGAGTCTCACCCAATTTACGTGTATCATCTCAATCTTCAGAAACAGTCTTGGGGGCTTCCGGCCATTATGTACCCAGACAAGCCCAGTCTCTGTAAACAACTATAAAACTGAGAACAGTCTCTGAGGCAACTGTTTGTAGGCGGTGGAAACAGGCCATGCAAGGCCGCAGTGCCTGAGAGGAGGGGGCCTCTGGACAGGAGCCCCGAGTTGTCCAGCCCCTTCCAGTCTGCCCCTTCCTACTCTGCCCTTCTGCAGGACTCTTGCGCAGTGTCCGCCTGCCATTCTTTAAACAGCCAAGCTGTTCTCTGCCTGGGAAGTCCTTCCCTCTTGTTTAGGGCATTTTCATTCTGCATTCTTTGCTTGAATGCCATGACCTTAAATACTTTTTCTGATAGTGGCACTGTATTTCTCTCTCATTTAACAACCTATTTCTCCCTTCCTAGCACTGAGTAGGCTTTCTAAAGATTTGTTTACTTACTTATTTATATATTGTCTGCTTTTCCTACTAGGCCATGGTTTGCATATCCACGACACAGCACAGTATGCCCAATAAATAGCTACTGTTGAAGTGAAGGAAGGTAGGAAGGACTAAATTGATGCCCCTTCTCTCTGGGGCAGGGAGAGTTAGGAGGAACATGAGAGAGCAGAAATTGTCCCGCTTTACAAAAGTTACTGATGTTAGGGACTTTGTAGGGCAGATCTGAGAAGGCTTCATAAAGGATTAGGGACTTGAAGACAGACAGCATATGTTCTCATGGTGTGAGTGTGAACGTCTCCCACAAGCTCATGTGTTTGTTTGAATACTTACTCCTCAGCTGGTGGCACTGTTTTGGCGAGTCTCAGCAGCTTGAGGAGATGGAGCCTAGATGGGGGATGTGGAACGCCTGATTTCTCCACTGAGCTCTCTCTGTTTCTCGATCCACTGAGATATAACTACCTGTGCTGTGAGCTCCCACTGCTAGGACTGAACCTCAGCTGCCAAGCCTTTCCCACTGGGTGGTTTGAAGGAGCCACGCAGGCTCATATATTTGAATGTTTGGTCACCAGGGAGAAGAACTGTCTGAAGGGTTTAGAAGGGTTAGGAGGTGTGGCCTTGCTGGAGCTGGTGTGGCCTTATTGCAGGAGGTGTGTCCCTGGTGGTGGGCTTTGAGGATTCTAAAGGATATAAGCTCTCAGCCCCATGCTTGGATTCCCACCACCATGCTCCCCACCATGATGATCATGGACTAACCTGAAACTGTCAGCAAGCTCCTGATGAAATGCTTTCTTTTACAAGAGCTGCCTTGGTCATGGTGTCTCTTCACAGCAATAGAATAGTAACTAAGACATCCACCAGGACGGGGGCGGTGGGGGGGTGGTAGGGGGGTGGTGGCGGCGGTAATTAACGGTGAGCTAAGACAAACCCATCCTCCCACCATGAAGGGGGATAGTCAAACTGAGTTAAAACAAACCCTCTTCCTGTAGGCCACTTCTGTCAAACATTTTGTCACAGTAAGGGAAAAAGTATGTAAGGCCAATTTCCACTCAGCAAATCCCGATGGAGCTCTGAAAGGGCCTGCTGTCCTTCACACTTCACAGATGAGGCCCGGACAAACAAAGGACTCATTTGAGGTCATCCAGCTTGAAACCATGACCTGTCCCCCATGACCTGTCCTCCATGCTACTCTACCTTGAACCAGGTGATCAAGGTATCCCATGCCTTGATCTTTTTCTCCTTCCCATCCCTCCCCCATTTACTCATCTGGCTCTTTTGCATGCTGCACTCGTAGACAGGTTTAATGCTGGCATGGTGTAACATTTGAGAGCTCATGGGGCAGGTGCCCAGTCTCTTCCTGGAAGGACCTAGGAGGTCAGACTCTGCCAGCCAAACTCCACTGCCAAAGCATCCTCCAGCTGGAACCATGGTCCTGGTGACTCAACTCAAGGGCCCCTTGGCCAAGGCAGCCTGTGCCAGAGGACCCCAGCATGGCTGAGGCTCACCGCTGACTCATAGGGCAGGCTGCCACCACTCAAATCACCCACTCCACCTCTGGCTGGAGAAGAAGGTTGGGGAAACTGGGGTGGGACCCTGGGCTGGGGCATGTGACTCAGCCTCTGTATAAATAATAATAAATGACAATGGTCATAATAACATCAGTGATGGATGATGACAGCTGTACCTAATGAGTGCTTTTCATTGGCCAGGCATTAGTCTACAAGCCCTATAGTAATTCATTTAGTCTTCATAAGAAGCCTATGAGGTTATTCCAATTTTGTACATTAAAAACTGTGTCCCAGCAAGGATATGTTACCAGCTGTGGGATTCAGAGCTGGCACACAGAAGCACTGACATTTCAACCAAAGTCTGTCTGACTCTAAGGCCTAGTTATTCATTGAACAAATATTTATGGAGCCCCAATTACAAGCCAGGTATTATTGTGGGAACTGGGGGTGCAGTAGTGGGGCTGGGTGGGAAGATCGTCCACAAATAAATACATGGTAGTTAGGTGGAGATGAGCATGGAGGGGCAAATAAATTGGGCTGATGTGAGTCAGAATGGGGCTATTTCATATGGAGCAATTTCATTGTTGGAGCCCTCTCTAATAAGGAGACATTGAGTCTCTACTGGGAACTGAATACACTGATACTAAGAGATATTAATGACCAATAATTCCTGTTATTTTGTTGTTGTTGGTGGTGTGTGTGCTTCCCTTCTTTTGGTTTTGCTGGTGGGAGATTATTTCCTATGTTTTCATGACTTCTGTAACCAGGCAAAGCTTCCAGTGGTGGGATGGAAACATCAACCCAGCCACAAAACCTTCATTCGACCTACAATCTGTCCTGCCTGCAAGATGTGCTGGGGAAATGGTGGCACAGAACCTGTGGGAGTGGCCAACCAATGACTGGTCCAACTAGTGGCCCATGCCACAAGAGGGAACCCAGGCCTGACACTGCCTGGAGGGCCAGGAACCAGAGACCGAGGACAGAACCAAACACAACTGGCAAAACAAAACAAAACAAACAGCAAAAAACCCAACAGCTCAATGAAACGATTCCTCATGATATTCTGCTGTACTCATAGACGTCAGCCTAGCCCAATCATCATCAGAGAGGCTTCATCCAGTAACTGATGGGAGCAGATGCGGAGACCACAGCCAAACATTAGGCAGAGCTCAGGGAACCCTGCAGACGAGAGGAGGGAAGGCTTGTAGGAGCCAGAGGTGTTGAGGACACCACAAGAACCACAACTAAGCAGGGCTCACAGAAACTGAACTGACAGTGAGGGAGCCTGCATGGGTCTGAGCTAGGTCCTCTGTATATATGTTATGGTTGTGTAGTTTGGTGCTCTTGTGGGACTCCTAACGGTGGGAGTGGGGGTGTCTCAGACTCTTCTGCCTGCTCTTGGGATCTTTTCCTCCTGCTCGGTTGCCTTGTCCAGTCTTGACAGGAGGGTTTGTGCCTAGTCTTATTGTAACTTGTTATGCCATGTTCAGTGGATATCCCTGGAGGCCTGCTCTTTTCTGAAGGGAAACAGAGGAGGAGTGGATCTGGGGGGAGAAAAGAGAGGGGAAGGACTGGGAGGAGTGGGGAGGGGAAACTGAAGCCAGGATGTACAAATATATGAGAGAAGAATAAATACAAAAATAAGGAGACATTGAGAAGGCACCAAAAGAAAGTGGGAGGGTGAGTGCCATGGCTCTCTGGTGGATCTCAGCCTGAAGCTGGAGGTGTTGGGAGGTGTTGGGTAGGCTTGCCAGGCAGCATGGACACTGGTGTGGAGGCAGAGAAGGGGATCCAGGGAGGGATGGCAGGAGGGCATCAGATAGGTGGGGCAGGTCAGAGGAGGGGATCCAGGGAGGAATGCCATCAGATAGGTGGGGGCAGGTCCGAGGAGGGGATCCAGGGAGGAATGGCAAGAGGACATCAGATAGGTGGGGGCAGGTCCGAGGAGGGGATCCAGGGAGGGATGGCAGGGGGCCATCAGATAGAGAGGTGGGGGCAGGTCATAGTGGGCCTCAGAGCCCTCACATGGATTTAAGGTTTTCTTTGAAATGACAGGGCCAACCATAGCCATGGAGGTTTTGGGTCAGGGAACGGACAAGATCTTCATTATGGAGAAAAGGATGACTTTGGTGTGAGAAGGCTAAGTCAAGTGCTGAAGAGTAGGGAGATGGGCTAGAAAGCCAGCTTAATAACACAGTGAGGGAAGACAGGGGTTTGAGCAAGGAAGGTAGGTTCTAGGGCTATTGTGAAGGGGATCCAGAAGGTACTGCTGATGGGCAGAAGATGAGGCATGATAAAAAGCAGGTGTGAAGGATAATGCTAGATTTGGAGTGGAGGCAACAGGAAGGACAGATCTCCTCTCCCTCCTTTGGCCCTGCTCCAGTGAGACAGTCTGTAGGAAGCGCAGGTTTGGGGGAGTGTTCAGGTTTTCACTGTTGAGGTCTGTATGGCCCAGTTCTGTGGGAGAGCCCATCTTCTTCCAGGTCTTTCTTGATCCTGGGAGATATGGCTGAGTGGAACCCATGTAGCTCACCATGTTGACATCAGCCAGCACAGCATGGAGGAAGTGTTCAAGAATGCAGGTGTTCCTAAAGTCGGTGAGCTGAGATCAAATGAGAATAAGGCCTTGGTGACATCCCTAGTCACATGAGCCCCAAGCTAGTTTCAAATGGAGTTCCCTTTCCCTTTTCTTTTCTTGCCTCTGCCTCATCCATAGTGGCCTAGAACTCACTATATAAGTGCAGACCGGCTTCTAACTAATGGGAATCCTCCTGCCTCAGACTCTCCAGGGCTAGAATTCATGACATTAAGTCACCACACACCCAGTTTGAGATGATATTTCTTAGAGCCCAAGTAATCTTGTTTCTTGCAGGAAAGGTAATCTTGATCTAGGATGAGTGCATCCACTGGTTACTGGCTGTCAGCCCAGCTTTGCAGGCTTCAGAGTGTGGCTGAAGTTCCTGTCTGCAGCAGAATTTTTCACTCTGGAGAACTTGAGTACCTCAAGTCTTTTTCTTTGGCAGCACAGTGCCTCTGGACAGGGGAAGAGATAACCAAGATAATACCTTATTTCCGAATTCTTGCAGCTTCATTCATTGTGAGAGAACACTCACCTGCCTGCTACTTAATCCCACACTCCCCCAGAGGGGGAGCATTATTATACTGATTAGAGGAACTGAAGGAGAAACAGCAAAGCATGGGTCAGTCTAGTTTTCTACGCTTTCCTTTGGGTATCAGTCTTTCCCATGGAGACCATGCAATCTGCTTTTCTTCCTCAGATCAGGCTTGGAAAGCTGAAGGCTAACATTGGCCAGGTAGAACACCTTAATTATGGTGAAATGGAAAGTTTCAGGTAAAGAGATAACACTCTCTTGGGATATTTAGCTACTCTATAAAAGTAGCTATTTACTTTTGGCCTTTGTATCTACCCTAACATTCTCACAACTACATTCCTGTTGGAATGTGTTGCTAAGCTTAGCTGACCTCAAACGCACTTACTCTAGTCTTTCCTGTGGATATTGGATGGGATCTGATCTTCCTGACACCCAGAGGAAATTATTACTTGCTGTAGCCTACCTACTTAACACTCTACCAACATATTTGTTGAATGTATTGATTTATGATCTTTATTCTGCATAACTCCTTCCAGAGTGGAACACATCACTCAGGGTTACTGAATCCACTTCCTGAGTCATTCTCATTCATATTCACTTTGAATAACGTGTTTTCCTTCAAGTCGGACAATGTTGGCACCTAACGCGGGACCCAAAGAACGTTTACGCATATAAAGGAGTTTCTGTGATCGATGCCGGGTAATAGTAGAAGCTCATTTTGTCTCCTGAACAGGATGCCCTCTCAGTGGACGCTGGTGGATGTTTTCTGTCTCCTATCTTCCCTTCATTTGGTTGCAGGTCCTTTGGTTGTGGGGGTAGCTGTTGTTATGTGCATATCCCTTTGTTTCAAAACAGCTTTCAGAATCCTTGTTTGCCAACATTACCTACATGCTGTGGGATGTTCTGTATGGCAAATGTGTTGCTAATTAGTCAATAAATAAAACACTGATTGGCTGTTGGCTAGGCAGGAAGTGTAGGCGGGGCAAGGAGAAGAATAAAGCTGGGAAGTGGAAGGCTGAGTCAGAGAGACACTGCCAGCTGCCACGATGAGAAACAGCATGTGAAGGTACCGGTAAGCCACGAGCCACGTGGCAAGGTATAGATTAATAGAAATGGGTTAATTTAAGCTGTAAGAACAGTTAGCAAGAAGCCTGCCACGGCCATACAGTTTGTAAGCAAAATAAGCCTCTGTGTTTACTTGGTTGGGTTTGAAAGGCTGTGGGACTGGCAGGTGAGAGAGATTTGTCTTGACTGTGGGCCAGGCAGGAAAACTCCAGCTACAAATGGTGCCCAACGTGGTGGCAAGAGTTTCCACCTAAAAACTGAGAAAAAAAGATTCTAAAACGGAGCTAAAAATAGCTTCCTAATTGTCTCTCTCAAATGAGCGGCAGCTGCCGGTTTGAGCTACTGGTGGGTTCCTAGCATACACCCGGTGGCGGGAATGAGGCCTCTGCAAGTGGCACATTAAGCTACATGGTGGATTTAACCTTTGCTAGTGCAAAACAAAAAAGGGTTTCTGGGCTACTTGCTGCTTGGATAAAAGCATAGACCCACGATAGCTCCCAGAGCTGGCGGTAAACCACTGCCATGTTGGGAAGCTGAGGTGGGCGGAGCCAGCAGCCACAGCTGCTGCAGTTTAAAGCAAGAGATTCACAATAAGACAGATTCAGATGTAATAGTTTGCAATGTGTGTAAAAGATACGTAGGCTTGAAAGAGACAAAAAAGATGATATATAGAGTTATAGAAACAAATACATAGTTTTAAAAAATAAAGTCTTTAAAGAGACAGTAAAGGTAGTATAAAAAATAAGCCACGTAAAAATGGATATTACACAGAGAATCTGCATTGTCTTGTCTTTGGGACTTTTAACTGCAGAAAAACATTTCATTGTAAAAGCTGTTGAGTTACGCCAAAATGTATATTTTAAAGGTATCGACTTCAAAATTTGAATATAAGGATATGTTACTTTGGAAAGGAGACTCTGCTTTTGTTTCCACAGAAAGCCAGAGGCTATGGATTTGTTGCAGATTAAGACACATCAGGTTTGACCAGCCAAGACCCCCTGAAAGGTCTCCGATGACACCATGGCCCAGATGATCCAACATCCAGAACGGTTTGAAGGCATCTGGCTCAGACGATACAGCCTCATGGACTATTCCATAATCCTAAAATTTTCTTTGTTTCCCCTTAAGATACAGCGCCCCCCTCCAGCAGGAAGTAGTAAGAGAAGCTACGCCCAAATTCCCAAATTATATGTAATTTTACTTTGTTAAGGTTAAAACCTTCCTTTTTGAAAAAAAAAAAGGGGAAGTGCTGTGGGATGTTCTGTATGGCAAATGTGTTGCTAATTAGTCAATAAATAAAACACTGATTGGCTGTTGGCTAGGCAGGAAGTGTAGGCGGGGCAAGGAGAAGAATAAGGCTGGGAAGTGGAAGGCTGAGTCAGAGAGACACTGCCAGCTGCCACGATGAGAAACAGCATGTGAAGGTACCGGTAAGCCACGAGCCACGTGGCAAGGTATAGATTAATAGAAATGGGTTAATTTAAGCTGTAAGAACAGTTAGCAAGAAGCCTGCCACGGCCATACAGTTTGTAAGCAAAATAAGCCTCTGTGTTTACTTGGTTGGGTTTGAAAGGCTGTGGGACTGGCAGGTGAGAGAGATTTGTCCTGACTGTGGGCCAGGCAGGAAAACTCCAGCTACACCTACAATTTCCTTTTTTTGTTTCCTTCTCTTGTCTATTACAACATTGTCCATTTTATCACAGAAATTCCACGAGTGCTTGTTCATAAAGACGTAAAGGTAAGAGGTTTTTGTTTCCTCCAAACCAAGAGAGCATGAAAAGGCATGATTAGATGACCAATTATTTCTTTTTATTTTGTGGACCAGTTGGGGCCGTGTTTATATTTAGGTCTTCCCTAAAAATTTGGTAGAATTCAGCCGTGACTTTTGGAGTGTGAACTTGGTATAGTCATCATGAAAATCAGATTGTATGCACATACAAACACAAACAAATAAATGAATGTCATAATTAAAAATATTATGTTCTTTTTCATCTTTCCTGGCCCCAGTATTTGTTAGAGTCAGGATGAAAATGTCATGGAAACAGCACAGTCAGAATTTAATTCAAACTCAACAGGGTGAAGACAACTTGAAGGAATCCTTCCTTCCACTGTGTAAGTTCTAGGGATTGAACTTGGGGCTTTAGGCTTGGTGGCAGGGGCCTATACTAGCTGAGTTATTTTGCTAGTCTAAGTAATTGCCTTTATTTTTATTTATTTATTTGTTTGTTTGTTTGTTTTTTTGAGACAGGATTTCCCTTATACTTACTTACTTACTTACTTAGGATAAGTAATTGCCTTTAAATACTTTTCCCAATTGAGATCTAGTGGCCTTATTATCTAGCAAATAGAAATGGCCCGTTTCTGTTGATAAGACATTTCCCTCTAGCTATTAATTCAGTGTTTCCTCCTAAAAGACTATGCACTAGTAACATCCTGGACTTGGCACAGCTTCTCTGACCCTAACTGGAATCTGCTTCCCATCCTTTCCCACTGCTCCTCTGTGACCTTGTCAGGCCAGGGGGACAGCAGGTTTCATGAGTGACTCCTCGGGCAAGGCTATTCCTCGCTCAAAGCTGTCCTTGTTCAATCTCCCTGTAGTCTGAGAGTTCGACCTTCAGCAAGGAATCATCCTGTGAAGATGGGAGAGGCATTGTTCACCCATGAAATTACCTCTCTAGGATGGACCAGGTTCTCTGCTAGCACTTGTCTGTTGGTCTTTCATGGGAGTGCCTGGCACTGGAACAGCTCTGCTCCCTTCCAAGCCTTATTAAATATGTTTCATACTCCTTCCTGTCTTGTCTGATGGATGGGAGAATAAAGGTGACTCAGTGCCTCTTAGGCTGAATTCTGCTTGTTTGTAATAAAAACACCAATAAGCAGAGGGTGGCAGAGGCCGGTGTGTGTTTCATTTAGAACTTTTCATCGCCTCAGGCTACATCTCTAGGGGGCTTCCCAGGGCCTTCCGCCTGGGGCACCTGTTTGGAATTTCCTGGGAAGGCTACAGAACCCCAACAAAATGAACAAATAAATACAGCCAGAGGGCCCCCGGAAGGGACCTCACGGGTCTCTCATACTCTGGACTCTTAAAGTTAATGCTAACGGTTTAGGAGAGAAAAGTAAATCAAGAAGGGGAGGCAGCTCAGTGGACTGTCAGATACCTACATCTGCAAGGACCTGGTTTGATTCCAAACACTAAAAAGAACTGAGTCAAGTGTGGCCTCTAAGAGCAGCTCTCTTGTCTTTGAACTATGACTCATGACATGAAGGAGTGGCTTCCTCCCCCATTGGTGGAGTGGTTACCAGTGTCCACCTGAGAGGTGCTGTAGGTCATAGGGTCAGCTAAGCAAACATGTGCAGTCCTCAGGCAGGATGTATACATAGCATGCAGCCAATAAACCCAGGGAAGAAAGGAGAGTCATGCCAGCAGGAAGTATACTAGAGGGCAGTGGATGGGGCCCCAAGCTGGAATAAGCCATTTATCCCACTTTTGAGAGGCCTGGTATAAAGATAACCACCAACTCTTCCAAATGGGCCAATTTCAATTGGCATAAATCCTTGCAGAAAAAAGTAACCTGAATTAACCAGATGTCAAACACCAGCAACTGTCCTATTGTTCTGTCTCTGTGTCCCTCTCCTACAAGAAATTTAAAACAAATGTATGCCCATGTGTGCATGTGTATGTGTGTATGTGTGCATGCTCATTGTGTGTGCATGTCCGTACATGTGCATATTTGTGTTGTACATGTGTGTGTGAAGGTGTCATCCTCAGTGACGCCATCCATCTCCTTTGAAACAAGTTCCCCCATTTACCCGGTGCTCATCAAGTAGACCCGACCTGAAGACCTTGGGCCTATTTTATAAGGATGTTATGCAAGTAATTTTTTGTTGTGACAGAATACCTGACGGAAGTGACTGGGAAGGGAAGATGTGTGTTGGCGCATGGTTTTAATGTCACAGTTCAACATGGTGGGGGAGGTATGGAGGTGGGAGCAGTTGGTCTATGGCGAAGGCTTCTTTTTGGTCACATGGCATGTGCCAGGAAGCAATGGCTGTCACTCAGGGCTCCACAACTTTAACAGAGCCCCATAAGCTGACGTCTGAGAATTCCAAATATGAGCCTGTGGGGGACCTTCCAGATTCAAACCGAAGCAGCACTCATCCCCTTCAGGATCCCTCATCACCCAGTCACCTTGCAAATGCTCTCACTTCCCAATACTACCGCCATGGAGGTGACACTGGGGGTCACAAAATAAGCGTCCAGACCATAGACAGATGGCAAGGTAGGCAGGTACCAGGCAGACAGTCTGCTAAAGGACAGGGCAGGAGAGAGGTGTTCTGCTGCGCGCCACCTGCATGCCTAGGGAACTGCATTTATTGCATACCTGGGCTTTACTGAATCACACCTTCTTCCCATGCCAGTCGTGAGAAAGAAATCAGGTGAAATTTGCAGGCAGCACAATGAAAGCTCTGGGTGAAGCTGATCTAGATCCAGGTCTTAGCTTTCCTATTTAAATACTGAAATCTGGAATAAGGTTCTCTCTCTTTCTCTCTCTCTCTCTCTCTCTCTCTCTCTCTCTCTCTCTCTCTCTCTCTCTCTCTCTCTCTCTGTCTCTCTGTCTCTCTCTGTCTCTCTGTCTCATTCTCTCTGTCTCTCTCTCTCTCTGTCTCTCTCTCTCTCTGTGTGTGTGTGTGTGTGTGCGCGCGTCTGTCTCCCTCATCACCTCTCTATCCAAATTGGTGGTTATTATATGTATGAAAGTTTTAGAAAATATGGATTCTCCATGACTAGAGGCACCGACGGCAACAATGGTTGGGGCATCAGGTAACTGTGCTGTACAGTGTGGGACCCTGGGAACTTCCTCATTTACCTGTACCTCACTTTCTTCATCTGTAAATGGAGTTTATCATTATAAGCATGCCTCCTAGGGTGACTAAAGATACAGTAAAATCAAATGTGTCCACAAAACAATGAATGCCAGCTGTCTGTCACAGCTCCATGATAAAGGCTCTCTAGAGTTAGTTATTTATTTATTGTAAAGTCCAATACGCACTAATATCATCTGAGCCGTTTTCTGTGTTGTCTTTATTGGCATGGGTTTCTCTCTTGTGGTCTTTGAATGTGGTATGTGCTGAGGACGAGCTAGGTATGGCCACAGCCAGAGCTATCTCATGGTGAAGCTTCTACTGTCCACTGAATATGGTAGTTTAGCCCTCCCTACATGTTTCCCTGCCTTTTAGGGACTTACTGAAAATATACTGACTTGCCTAAAAAAAGAAAAAAGGAGTGTTTGTCTATAGCCAAAGACAGACAGTGACGTGGGGGTCCCTCCTTGCCTGGCTGACTCTCTGCTGAACTGTTGAGATATTAAAAGCCATGTAAACATTTTTGAACAACAATGCAAGGTGTGTGTGACTCATTGTTCAAAGTTAAAGTAGTGAGAATGTTGTATTGATGTTTGGAAACTGGAAGTCTATGGTTAACTAAACATGGTAGTTACACCCTCCCTACATGTTTCCCTGCCTTTTAAGGAGTTAGTGAAAATAGACTGACCTGCCTAAAACACTTTTCCCTTCCCTTTCTGATTAAAGAACTTAATTTGAGTTTGGAGCTGAAGCCATACAGGTTTCTCTTCCAGGTGGGGAGGCAAGGGGCTGTGGCGGGTGCTGGGAGGAGGCCCGTGAGGGAGAGGAGCGGGCAAGGGCCGCATCTCTAGTTGTGGGTGTGCTGTCTGTGAGGGCAACTTAGAGAGGAGCCTGGTGTGTGAGGAACCTTTGGAGACATCAGGACAGCTCTCACTTTTGGCAGATGGGCGATGGACACACAGGTCAGACTAGGTGCTTATCGTGTTACTATGAGCCAAGAATAAGGTAGACATCAGCTGTGCTCGGACCTGGGTACCAGCTTTCTTCTGCCAGTGGCCCTCAGTGCGTGATGTTGATGACCATGGGGTGATGGACACAAACCCGTGTGTGACAGTCTAATAGCCTGTCATGCATTTCCATGTGTATTAGGAAACTAGATCTGGCTTGGGAAACACAACCTATCTGTTCACAGTGACGCATACCTACAGATCCAGCTGTGTGGGAGGCTGAGACAGTAGGATGGCTTGAGTCCATGCATCTGAGATCTGTCTAGATAGCATTGTGAGATCATGTCTCAAAAAATAAAACACAGCAAAACCTCCTCCAGTACCTATGATAGTGATATTAGATACTGTTGCACCATTATGTTTTAGTGGTGCTGAGGTTGGAACCCAGGGGCTCACCCATGATTGACAGGAGCTCTGTCACAAGTGTTGGGTGTGGAAGCACATGCCTTTAATTACAGCTGTCAGGAGGCAGAAGCAGGTGGTTCTCTGTGAGTTCAAGGCCAGCCTGGTCTACAGAGCAAGGTCCAGGCCAGCCAGGGCTACACAGTGAAACTCTGTTCTGACACTGAACTACATCTCCAGCCCTAAGATATCAATGAGATGTATCTTGGTAGTAGAGTCCCTCCATAGTGAGCAGGTAGCCTGTGGGACATGCACATTCACAGCTACATCAATTGCTAGGGTGCATGATGCTGTGGGGCAGACCAGGGAGGGCCTTCTGGTTCCTTCTACACTCTGGAATATTTTAGATATGAAAAAGGGGCAAACTTACCCAGAGTCTCCAGGAAATGTCTAGAATACTACACCTGTTCTTACTAGAGCTGTCTAAACTATGACACAACCAGCCTGAGGTATGAATGGGTTACAGTAGATATGTGAATCATCAGTGGCTGCCACCTCAACCTGGGCCAGTGAGAACGGTGCCCAGATAGGTCTTCAAGGCTGACCTCAAATCACAACTAAAAACTAAATCAGGATGGGGAGATGGTTCAGTGATTCAAAGTTTATCTCAAAAGTGTGAGGATCTGAGTCTGGATCCCCAGAAGTCATGTAAAGCTGGGTGTGGTGGTGTGCTCATGTAATCTCAGTGTTTCTGTGGAGAGATGGGAGGTAGAGGCAGGAGAAGCCTTGGATGCCCCCAGGCCTGCGATCTTGGCAAACACAGCAGTGAACAGTGAGACCCTGCCTCAAACAAGGTGGCAGTGAGGACTGGTGCCTGAGGTTGTCTTCTGATTTCCATACGTGTGCCTCGAATGCACGCACCTACACACACACACATACACACACACACACACACACACACACACACACACACACACACACACACACACAAAGATTAAGCACAGTAGGCCAGAAGACTATGATGAGTTCTATGCTAGGACTACAATAAAGTGAATGGAAACTCCGGGTTCACTGAGAACACCAATGTAAGGGATCAGTGATAACCTCGTCCAACCTAATGAGCTTCTTCTAGAGTCAGAACCTTCAGGAAGGCAGCAAGTCTGTGTGCTCACCACTGTGTTTCACTGCCTAGGACTCCACCTCACGCTAATAGATGCTTAACCAGTGCTGTGGCTTGGCTCCGAGGCGAATGCCTGCCCCACATTTTGTGGGTTGGACTCCCCAGAGTTGCAGGTTGGGGGTGTGACCTTTGGGCTCTGTCCTCACAGGTGGATGAACCCATTCATGTGTGATTGGCTTACCAAGCTTGGTCACAAAAGCAAGCTTTCCTTGGTGCCATGTCCATGAGCTGCCTGGGTGGCTCAGAGTGAGTTTCTTCCATCTTGGCTTGTTAGGACAGTCACGTGGGGCAGCAGGACAAACTGGGAAGGCCCTAACGGCTTTTTCCACAGCTTGCTATAGAGAACACAAGATAGGAAGGAAATGGACTCCGTGGCTGAAAGAAGGCCAGAGCGCCCAAGCATTTTCTCTCCCCACCCCCACAGTCCTTTAGACTCAGTCTTCCTATCTCAGCCTGCTGAGCACTGAGATTTCTGCTATATGCCCCTATTTTCAGCCTCCAGTTTTCTCTTCATGGATTTATGTGTCTATCATAGACTAAAGATGGAATCAAATCACAGCGAATAGGACACTGCGCTTATCTATGTTACGACCGTAAGTTCCATGGAGGGTTCCATGTGAAAGGAGAGTGACACGACCCAGTCCACGCAGCCCACTTAGCCTGAAGAAGGAGAAAGTAAAGCCTGGGGGCAGGGTGCGACTGGGAGGGGGAAAGGAGGGAGAAAAAGGTGGGAGGGAAGTATTGCTTAATGGTTAGGGTCCCTTTCCCTGCTGAGGAAGGAGTGTGCTAAAGGTCATTGTTCAGCAGGGCACCGAAGTCCCCATCTGCTCAGCACCCGAGTGAAACCCACGCAGGTCTGTGGTGCTGCACAACCCCACCTTCCAGGCCGAGCAGGACGTGCTGCTCCTGCTACATCTCTGACCCCTCCCTCATTTGCATCCCTTCACTGTGGTCCAGGTTCTAGAACTCATAAGGCTCAACGCTGCCTCGGGCTACTGCCCTCGCTAGGCCCTCTGCCTGCAAAGCTGTTCCTGTATGCAGCCACACAGTCAGCTCTGTCCCACTGCCACCTCCTCAGAGAAGTCCCCAGGAATCATCCAACAAGGGTCAGCCCTGCTGCTTCCCTCCAGCTCCCAGCCCTTCTTGCACTTACAACTGTTTCAGACTGTCTCAGTCTCTGTCCCCCCAATGTCTGTGCAAACAGGGTCTTGGCTTGCTCTCTGCACACAGAAGGCGTTTTGCACCCATTTACTCAATCAACGGCAAAATTCCAGCTACCGACCATGGTATGGGAGTGGGCAGCCCTCCTGAACTAAGCACGGTTTTCAAACGGGACTCCAGGTAGTTGAGCATGGCAGTGTGCACATTAAATCCCACACTGCTGGCGGTGGGGGAGGCAGGAAGGACAGAAATTCAAGGTCAGCATTGGCTGCATAGTGAGTTTGAGACCCTGTCCCAAAAAATCAAAAGCATACAATTAAACTGGAATCCAAGGCTGGGATGGAGCCAGGCAAGAAGGCCAGTTGGGCAGGTCTGGACCTCTGCCTTTCTCCAGAACAGAGCCTCCTCTGGGATCTGCTATTAAGAGTGGACAAAAGGCTAAGGGACCGAAGAATGTGTGTGTGTGTGGGGGGGATAGGCCACTGTTGGGAACACTGGCGGGGTTTCACACCTTTAGAAGTCCCCTTGGGCCCTGAGACTTGTAGGTCCAGGAAGGAGACAGGCAGATGAAGCCTTGGATTGAGGGATGGTACAAGAACTATAGGACCTTAGCAAGCATGTCATCTGTGGAGCCCTCATTGCAGGATGGGGCCTCTGTGAGAGAGCTGGACCAATACTGAGTTCCTCTGCAGCTGCCTTGGCCACTCTGAGTTATGAAGCAGCAATGCTTGCCTGGTGGCTGCTGCTGAGGTGTTCTCTGGTGGAGAATTGCACTTCACACTTGCTCCTGAGCTCACTGAGAAGGCAGCTGTCTCGCTGTCTGTGGACTCCTTCAAAGAACTCAGCTTCCCCAGCGCTCACCACCAGAGCATTATTAGTTTCTGCCCGAGCTCTCCTGAGGACATCTCAAGAGACTCAGCTGATAAAGTGATGTGGCTGGCATGGCTGTGGTGAGGCCTGGAGTGAACAGCAGCTTTGTCTATTTGGCATTGGGCCAGGCAAGGGGAGCTATATCTACAAAATAAATAAGTTTCTCTTCTCTGCACAAAGGGGAAAAAGCTATATTGGCTGTAGAATGAGCTATACAGTTATCCTCCACAAGGCAGAGCATGTGTGAGCTGAGTGAGATGAACTTCATGAGGATGAATTTTAAAATTATGTAAACACGGGTGGGTACAGCTGGTAAAGGGCAAGTTCATATCATCTTTAAGATGTTTCCTTAGAGAGCTGTAGAGAAAAGGCAGGAACAGGCCTGGCATGGTGACACATGCCTTTAATCCCAGCACTCAGGCAGAGGCAGAGGCAGAGGCAGAGGCAGAGGCAGAGGCAGAGGCAGAGGCAGAGGCAGAGGCAGAGGCAGAGGCAGAGGCAGAGGCAGAGGCAGAGGCAAACCTCTATGTTTAAGGCTAATGTGGTCTACATAGGGAGTTCCAGGCCAGCCAAGGATACATAGTGAGACTGTCTCAAAATTTAAAGAGAGAGAGAGAGAGAGAGAGAGAGAGAGAGAGAGAGAGAGAGAGAGAGAGAGAGAGAGAGAAAGAGAGAGAGCATAACAGAGGGAGTGTGAGCCTGTGGGTGTAATATGTACAGCCAGACATCTACGTACTCCAGGACTCCTAAATATCACTGGCAATTGGACTTTTGACAATGGTACCCACTTAGGTCCTCATCCCCAAATCATAAGGAAAAGTTAAACCACTGCCCACCATGGGGGAGAAGATGCAGCATTCCATAGACAGTGTTGTCCTTTGCTAAGTTACACTTACACGTGTGCGTTCACACATAAGAACATATTTATACTCAATATATACACTTACACAACTGAAATGTGTACACTCACATATAGAAACATGTTTATGCACAGCACACATGCAAACACATGAGTGCATATTACATGTATACATATGATAAAACACTGTATAAAATCACATTCAAACCAGAATATAACATGTAGATGAAACAAACGAATCATGTCTTTGGACTTAGCTCCCTTCCACAAATATCTCATTGCCATGTGCTAAGCTAAGTGCTGTGACAGCTGAGTGACGCATGCACCGAGAGCCTGCAGCATGGGGCCAGCACCTAGTGCTGTTCAATAGATGGCTGGCACATGACCGTTTTATGCAGGTTACTTCAAATTTAAAATACTTGCATTTCTACTACAAGCCTACTTGATTTGTGCATTTGGCCCCCCCCCCCCTCTGTGTGAGTGTGTGTGTGTGTGTGTGTGTGTGTGTGTGTGTGTGTGTGTGTGTAGTGTGTATATGTGGATGCGTGCACTTGGATGTATGTAGAGGCCAGACATTAACCTCAGCTGCCGCCCTTAGCACCTGACACTTTGGTTTCAGACAAGGTCTCTCACTGGCCTGTGGCTCACCCACTAGGCTGAGCTGGCTGGCTAGTGAGCCCTAGGGGTCCTCTCGATTACATGCCCATGCTTCCATGCCTGGCTTTTCCACATGGGTTCTGGGAATTGAACTCGGGACCTCATGCTTGCACAGGAATCACTTTACTGACTGACCCATCTCCTGTCGCGAAGCCTATTGCCTGTTCCTCATTTTAGGAATGGGATCTCAGAGCTGTGATTTCCTTCACTGGACCAGCATCCTACTGTTTCCTGAGTTTGCACATGACTGTATCCCTTGGTGGCATCTTTTTTCCTCGTTGCTCTTGCTTTGGGTCCTGCCTGAGATCAACCTTTGTCATCTCTTCTCAGAACTGCTGTTCTTTCTCATGGGCCCTGGGATTCTTGTCTTTGTCCCCCAGCTCTGTTCCCCGGCTCCCTCTACACACTGCTACTAGAGACTTTTCTCTCTGTGAACTCTACCATGGCCATTCCTTGCTTAGTACCCACCACCATTGGGCCTTATCTTAAATAATCCAAAAATGTGAAATTTTCTAAGCATTTTAGCATGATACCCAAGTGGGAAATTCCATACCATTAAACATTTTTCATGCGCAAAATTATCACCAATATTGCTAAAACACTACCTTTGGGTTATATGTCTGTCCTATATATTACACAAAAATGAATTTTGTGTTCCACCTCAAGTATTTCATTATGAATATAGACTATTTCAGATTAGGTTGAGCATCCCTAATCTGAAATTGAAAACCCAAAATGCTCCAAAATCTGGAACTTTTAAGTATTGACATGATGCTATGTTGGCAAATTCTGACCTCATGTAACAGGTCACACTCTAAGCTCAGGCACACTAAAAATACAGCACAGGGCAGGGGAGATGGTTCTGTGGGTAAATGCTGCCGTATAAGTGTGAGGACTTGAGGTTGATCCTAGGAACCATGTAGAAGCCTGGTGAGAGTGGTGGCCTGCTTGTAAGCCCAGCACAAGAGAGGTAGAGACAGGGAGTTCCCAAAACAAGCTGGCTTGCCAGGGTATCCAAAATGGTGAGCTCCATGGGGGAATACAATACCACACTCCAGGTACAGCCAGAGGACCTGCCTCAGTATATAAGGTGAAGACCATCAAAATATCCAATGTCAACCTCAGGCTTCCACACTTGAACACACATGCATCTGCGCACATGTATGCACTCACACACAGAGGCATGTTTATACATAGTACACATACAAATATGCAAACACATGCATGTGTATTACAGGTATGCATATGATAAAAATACTGCATAAAATCACATTCAAGCCAGAACATAACATATAAAGGAAACAATAGAGTTGTGTGTTTAGACTTGGGTCCCTTCCCCCAAATATCTTATTACTTGTATACAAATAGCTCCAAGTCCAAAAAAAAACCTACATCCAAAACACTAACAGCGTTTAAGGTCAGCGTTTAACCTGTACTTACTTATGTGGTAGCTGTCCCCACTCTAAAGGGAGTTCCTCAGGAGTCTGAAGGCCAAGATCACCTCACATTCACACATTTGGGAAAAATGAATAAGTCAGTGGAGACTCGTCCCCCATCAGGGATATTTTACATCAATGTAATACTTGTGCTGTGGGGTTCATTTCATTCTGCTTTCTTTATGTTATTGGCATCATTCTCCCCCAGCACCTGCCCCTTTTCCCTTCCAGTGCTTAACTCACTCAGGCACAGGCTCCTGCCTCCGGAAGAACATGCTTGCCCATGCTTCAGAGTCCTTCGTCCCATGTGACTCATCACAGGCTGACCTCCGTTAGAATGGCAGCACTCCAGCACACTGGAGTCCATGCTGCAACTCTAAGTGGCTAGAATAGTGCCTAGCGTGTAGAAGGCAATGGATACATATTCCTTGAATAAATTAATACAACATGTTTTCTAGTATTTTCATTCTACCGGTTTAAAACGGGGCATCCGATCAACTGAATGGGCCATGAACAACATTTTAAAAATGAAACCCCCTAGAATAGATGAGGACACCTTGCACACAGTGAGGGCAGATGTGGGTCTGGGACACTTATCTCAGTGTAACGATAGTATTGTGGAATTGGGTAGCAGGGAAAGTTGTGTTACTTATTGGGGTTTGTGCTACTAAAATTTTGAAATACCAAAGTATTGTATTAAGCCAGGGATTAGTAAACTTTTTCTGTAGGGTCCAATGGTAAATTTTCGAGAATTTTCAGGCTATACAAACTACTCAAGTATGATACCCCAGTGCAAAACCAAGCTCTCCACCAGTATGCCTATTTACCAATAGGCAGGGCCATGTTACAATAAAGCTTTATCAACAAAACCCAGTGTATGTGAGAGCAGGATTTGGATTCAGTAGCAGTTTGCAGAGCTTTGCAGTAGACTTGCATTTGTGTCTTATTAGTATTTGGATCCAAAACACCTCCCACAGGCTCACATTTTGAATGCTCAGTCCCCATCTTATGGTGATATTTTGAAGGCTGTGGATCCCAAAGGAGGTGGGGTCTGGTTGTTAGAAAAAAAAATGGTCACTAGGAGTGGGCCTTTGAAGATTATAGTTGCTTCTATACACACACATACAGCATATGCATGCACACCCTCATCCTCAGCTGTCCTGTGAGGAGCATCTGTCACAGGCTCCCACAGCCAATGTCTTGATGGACAGGGATCCTCTGACATCATGGACTTCCCCTTGCAAACCTTTCTTTTCTTAAGCTGCTCCTGTCAGGTTCTTGTTGCAGCTTCAAGGAAAGTAACAAATATATTTATTAAAATAGTCACTTAACATTCACTGACTCTGAAGCTTAAAATAGTTAGGCATCACATCTGTCAATATGGATTGGATAAGTGCAAGAGCCACACCTTAGCCTTTTGGATTGCTATAACAAAATAACTTCGACTGCAATTGATGAACAACGGAAGTCCATGACTCACAGTTCTGGGACTGGAACATCCAAGATCAAGATGAGGAGACTCAGTGTCCAATAAGGGCTTTATAGACGAGGCTTTTTCTGTGTCCACACACTGCGGGACACACTGTCCCTGCCTCTTTCATAACTGTTCATGAGGGTGGTGCCTTCATGATCTAATCGCTTCCTAGAGGCCTCTCCAACATCACTTTGAGGTACGCATAAAGGTCCAACTAACAACGTTTGGAAGGATGCCGGCATTCAGGCCATCACAAGCCATTGGTCTCAAATCCTTAAAAGCCTTCTGAAGTCCAGAGGCCAGAGTCCAAAGTACGTTCACACCCTGCTGCTGTTTACACGCCTCCAGGCATGGGAAGAGGTGGGGGATAACCATGATGGGAACTTAATGGACTATGTGGGAGCCAATTTTCCTGCTTATCAGGTTGGACTCCTTTTCTCTTTTCTCCTTAATAAATCCAATGTCCGTGGGCTGGTGATGAGAGCTCAGGCCACTGATTCTTTGGGTCACACTTTTACTGCATATAGCTGACTGTAAGACTGAATGGAAGGGAAGGGAGGCACCAGACAAGTGTCAGCCCTGAGTGCAACTCCTCCTCCTCCTCCCAGCTCCTGCCCATTATGCAGGGTGAAGGACTGGTTTTCCTGCCCAAGGCACTGGCCTAGGCAGGGAGAGCTCTGAAGACGGGTGTGAGGTGTGTGTGTGTGTGTGTGTGTGTGTGTGTGTGTGTGTGTGTGTGTGTGTGTGTGTGCAGCTTATATACCCTTAGCTTGCTATCTGGCAGGTGAGAAAGAGGACCAGACGGTCTTGGACAGAGTTCTGCTAACTTACACCTGAGTGCTAAGACTGGCCTGTGGCCTATTGTGATGCAGTTCATGAGTTAGAGATGGTGCTTCTTAGCCAAGAGCAATGGTGTAAGACTCTACAGACCGGAGCAGATGAATCACAAGTTTGATGCCAGCCTGGGAAGAACATATGTGTATACACACACACACACAATAACTGCCACAAATCAAAACCGAGATGGTGTTTACATCTTTAAATACCTGAAATAAATACAAAGATGAAAAATATTCCATGATTTATGAAACTGACATGAAATAAAAGTTCTCTAGTGTGTGTGTATGGGGTTGGGTGGGTGTGCACGCATGTGCTGTATGTGTGTGTATGTTGGTTGTCCTTGGCTGTCTTTCCTCAGACATAGTCCACTCTTTTTTTTTTTTTTTTTGCAGAGTCTCTCACTAGGCCCTGGAGCTTGTTAATCTGGCTAGTCTAGCCAGCAAGCTACACAGATCTGCCTGTCTCCCTTTCCCCAGCACTGGGATTACAGGTCTGTGTGCTATCCTACATGGTTCTGGGAATCACATTCAGGGGCTTGCTTATGCAGCAAATATTTTATGGCCTGTGCTATCTCCTGGCCCCAAAACTGAAATTTCAGTGTCCACACATAAAGTTCTATGGGGAGACAGCCATACACATCCACCTATGTATTATCCATGCTGCTTAGTTCTACAGGGGCAAGGTCAGTAGCTGCAGCAGAGAACATATGGTCACTGAAGAGTAAAATGCAAGTTGCTGAACTTTGACCTAGATCATGGACCAGAAGCATTGACATCACCTGTGGGCTTCTTAGAAGCCCAGGCAGCACCTCCCAACCCCCACGCAGGCTGCTGATCCCCTGGTGATCTCTGCCTACACAGGACAGTTTTGGAAGCAGCTCAGATCTAGAGGAGGCAAGCCAACATCTTCCTAAGAGTGCTTGTGGGATAGTCCCTCATCCAGTTAGGGGGTTATTAGGGTCATTCACAAGTGAGAAACAAAAGACCCCAGAGTTCAGTATTGGCCCAAGGTTATAGACTTCAGATGTATCTGAGCTGGGACTTCACCTTGGTCTCTGCAGCCCTCAGCAAAGTGAAACCCAAACTCCATGTCTATAATGTGAAACTTGGAGGCACCAAGCTGGTGGCCCAAGATTAATGACAAGGGGGAGCAGACATAATAAGAGAAAGAGAAGACCAGGTGTCCCCAGGCTTCCCGGTCTCCGAGTCCTAAGTGCCTGGAGCTGAGCTGTAGCTGTCCTACCTACTGGCATGGCCTTGGCCTCTAGGTTGCCATGTCCCTGATTCACTGTGGAATTCCTGGTCCATGGGCCATCTGAGATTGCATCCTCTGGTCTCAAGCCATGGCCATGCACATGAGCGACCTGGACATCTTGTTAGGCTACGATGCTGGTGGAGCAGGGCTGGGGGCCGACCTGCATTCTGCATTTCTGAGAGGCTCCAGTGTTGCTGTGCTGGTGGTCCTTTAAGAGGCACTCTTAATTGACAGGGCTGTGGAGGAGCTTGGGCCTGTCTGACTCCAGAGTCACACCCACTTGAGCTATCACCTAACACATCCCAACAGATGCCAACACTGCTGACTCTTGTCTCCTAGGTGTCTGGGCACCCCAGACCCAACCCTTTGACTTCCGGTGGCATCTTTGTATATACACCGCCACGTTCAAGTACCATGGTGTGGGAAAAAAAGGCTGGTTAGCATTTATCATCTCAGCACGGACCTTCCTAGCATTTCAGGCCTCACCCTGGGAGTGTGGGTGCGTCGGTGGGATAATTCTTGGGGCCCAGGCCGGAAGTCAGGGCAGCAGACACGGGCTCTGCCATTGCTGCCTCAATTGTCTGGAGGCTTAGTGGAGTCTGAGAATGAGAACATGCTTCTCACTCCCCAACATGCATGTGCACACTCCCAAACAACAAGCCCACACTCTATCCTCCTGGCCTTCCTGGACAAACCAAACTGCCGGCTTCCCCAAACTCCAGCTCTTTCCAAGAAGCCAGAGATGTGATGGGTTTTCCCCAGGAAGCTTGCTGGGCAGCTGTGTGTGCTGAGACGCCAGGAAGGCGGATTGGCTGTCTGAGGACACTGCTTCTCCTGTGGGCTGACAATAAGACTGGACTCTTCCTGATAGACACCAGGCTGTGTTCTGTATGGGCTGGTAGAACTTTCTGGAAGCTTGCCTCCTTGAGCATGGGCACTAGAACACAAGGAAACAGTGTGGGCATGTCATGTGCAGCCTTGTGAGAGTAACTTCTTGGTCTTAGTTTATCTAACCTGTAAAATAGGTTTTGATAGCAAAAACCCATAAAAAGGTTTACTCATTGTATTCTCTCTCTCTCTCTCTCTCTCTCTCTCTCTCTCTCTCTCTCTCTCTCTCTCTCTCTCTCTCTCTCGTATTCACATGTATTTATGTGTGTGCAGGCCAGAGGTCAGCCTTGGTATTGTACCTCAGGAGTCTTCTTCCTTGTCTTCTGAGATAGGGTCATCAGCCTGGAAACAACAGATTCGGCTAGACTGGCAGGTCAGTGAGTCTCAGGGATCTACGTGTCTCTGCCTCTCTGGACTGGGATGACAAGTGCATGCCACCATACCTGGCTTTACGAACCAAAACACAGATTCTTGGCCCTCATGCTGCTAAGGCCAGCGCTTGGCCAATCAAGCTGCCTCTCTAGTCCTGCATTCTACTCTCTCTAGTGTCTACGACTGTCTAACGGTGGGGAGAGAGTGGGAGCCAGTGATCATGTGGAACTCCTCTTGCTGAGGACCCCCGAGAGAAAGGCTTTATATACACAGAGTCAGGATATGCTGGCGGACACTGCCAGGGAAACAGGAAGGAAATCTTATCTGCTCCAAGATGGTTTTGTCT
Source organism: Peromyscus californicus insignis (assembly GCF_007827085.1). Taxonomy (NCBI): domain Eukaryota; kingdom Metazoa; phylum Chordata; class Mammalia; order Rodentia; family Cricetidae; genus Peromyscus; species Peromyscus californicus. The sequence goes on from NW_026294535.1 coordinate 3,105,408, forward strand.
TTCTTTAGATACAATGCGCTCCTATGGAGGCTGTTGACATCCACAAGAACAGGTGACTTATACTTAGTCCTTCCATAGGAGGCTGTGGGCAGACTTCTGTCCCTGTGACAGATAGGGCCTGCAGGTGGCAGGGTACACACTTTTTGGAACGTAGGTTTGATATTCATCAGCCTTTTCTTCATTCTCTGAGATGAATCTTACTGATCTTGGTCTTAGGCCTGGTATGAGGTCAGTAGACCAGAAAACAAGGGTCATTCTTCCGTGAAAGGTCAGTGCTTGTCTCAAAGGTACTGCATGCTCCTCAGTGGGCCTCTGTGGAGTCCTTTAGACATCTACTCTCCCCCGAAGCCTGCTTTTTGTCTTTTATTAGGAAGAAATGATTCCACCAGGGTGTTCCTTATGCCTCTGACCTCACAAATGAATTAATCCATCTATGGAATTGTTATGACCATGTTGTACCCTACTCAAAGTGTTTCCATATTGTATAAAACAGAGGTCTTTCAGCTCTCTCCTGCTTGAGAGATTTCACTATGGCAAAAGACTCCATGTCCTAGGTGGGATTGAGTTCTTTCCTTTACATTCCACAGTCTTTGCATAGTCTTCCATCATGCCCCATGTATAATATTGTATAAATATTATTTACTGTTGAGATAGGGTCTCATTGGGCAGTTCAGGCTAGCCTTGAACTCATGACCCTACTGCCTTAGCCTTCTGGGTACTGGGTTGTCATTACACCTGGCTTTATCCTTCCTTATAGATGAGATGGTCTCCACAATTTTTTGAGGACAGGGACCAGGTCCTATTGGTGGTCTGACTCCCAGTGTAGAACAGGCACAGGTCTGTGGGTGTACCACAGGAGTACATGTGCTTGAGGGTGGGTCAGTGACTGCACCCATTGGGTCCTGAGGGGGCTTTGCAAAACACCAAGGTCACTGATATCTCTTTACTAGGCAGCAAGAAGAGGGAGCTATGGGACCTGCTGGACTTGATCCTGACCTTCGTGTGTGTGTGTGTGTGTGTGTGTGTGTGTGTGTGTGTGTGTGTGTGTGTGTGTACACCTATGTGTGTTCACGTGCAGAGCCCAGATACCAATGTCAAATGTCTCTCTCTACCATTTTCCTCCTTACTTTTTAGACACGGTCTCTCTGAACCTGGAGCTCATTGTTTCAGCTAGATTGGCCTGGCCAAAGAGGTCCTGGGATCCACCTGCCTCTGTTCCCACAGCATCACAGTTAAAAACAGGTGCTACCACATCTGGCTTTTCCATGGGTGCTACAGATCTGAACTCAGATCTTCATGCTACACGGGACACTTTACCCAATGTCCCCACTCTTCTCTGCTGCTAACCTTTGGTCTTGATAAGATGGCCCCTGGGGACCCGTGCAAACCATGGGGCTTAGATCTAATTTCCAGGGATGCTTGGAGGCTCAGAGGGTGCATCTGGCACACAGATAGGTGGAAACTGTTAATGCGCTCTCCTCCTTTGCCCAACACCAAAATCTGCTCTGAGCTATCTCAGTGAGATAGAAGTCCTGGGAAGGTAAGATGTTTTCTCAAGTTCCTGTAGACGGCAAATGGCTGAGCAAGCTCACAACCAGGGAATACTGGAGTCTGAAGCCATGTCCCTCCCCAGCCTTCCTCCCCACTCACAGTCACATGCCATTTCCTGCATTTCAGCTCTTCAAGTGATGGGTAAGTAAAATCAAGGCTCCTGCACATATGTAGAAACCACATTTATGTTAATAGCTGGCCCACAGGAGCAGTGCTGGTCCCAGGGATGTAGGGACCGGCAGGACAGTCCAGGTTTCTTGAATCTAGGCCGAAGCTCTTTCCAAGGATGATGCAAAGATGTAGGAAGTGGAAGATAAAATCCACAGGGGAAGATCAAAGCCTTGAATCCTTGCTAGAAAAATGAGCTCCCTCCTGATCTCCATGACTCTATCTTCAGTATGACACATACTAGGCTGACAGAGCCATAGAATACCTGTCCCCGGCCTCTGAGAGTTTAGAAGGGTAGTATTTTAGTGTTCAAAGGCAGAAATAAAAATAAGGGTGTATAGGCTGTTCCTGTGGTCATGTGTGAAATACGTATGTGTATAAATACACAATGGATTACCCTTCTTCATGGAAGCAGGGCCCTGACCATTCTTCTCCTGCACGTGGCGTCACTCACATTCTACAGGCTTCTGCTGACCACAGGACACCGATGATTCTCCTTTCTGGCAGACTCCCAGTGGCAGAAGAATCTTTGACTTGTTAACTGCTCCCCTGGGCCCTAGTCCTCCACTTGATTATTTTCTTCTCCTCCCTCTCCAGCATGGAGTTGGAGGACCACCTCCTCCCGCTGACAGAGCACAGTACTGGGAAAGCTTGCTACCTGAGTCAGCCTGAGGGAAGGGAGCTGAGGCCAGGCTGCTTGGAGCTGATGACGGCAGTGAACTGGGGCAAGTGGCAGTGTGGGGGATGATATGGCTGCTGCAAGCACTGCACACGGGACCGGCACCTGGTCCTCCAGAACACGTAGAGCTGCTGCAGGGTGCCTCCGCCCTGTCACTTCCTTTCAGAAGGGCAATGCCGTGCATGCAGCGGGAAGGGTTAGGACCTCTAGTCTTCCTTAACCTGCTACCCTCTCAGTGGCCACACCCTTCACTCCTCTAAGCTCAGCCAGACTGCCTCAGGACTCCAACTCCACCATTTACTGCCCATACCTCAATTTCCCCATCTGTAAATACAAAATCTATCTATCTATCTATCTATATCTTATATCTACCTTATATCATCTATCATATTGGTTCCTTTAATCACTATTGTGATTACGATAGTCTCCTCTTACCCATGGTTTTGCTTTCCACAGCTATTTGAAATTTGAAAATATCAAATGGAAATTTTCAGGAATAAATAATTCCTAGGTTTCTGTCCCATGCCACTCTGAGTAGAATGATGACAGTGTGTCCCAGTCTCCTCCCAGCTAGCTGCTCCTGGTATGAACCATCCTTCTGCAGCATTTCTGTGCAGTATATGCTACCCTCCGGTGAGTCACTATTCTGAGAACTACTATTTAGACCAGCATTTCTCAACCTGTGGGTCCTGACCCCCTTTGGGAGTTGAATGATCCTTTCATAGGGGTTACCTAAGACCGTTGGAAAACATGGATCTTTACATTATGACTCGTCACAGTATCAAAATTACAGTTATGAAGTAGCAATGAACGTAATTTTATGGTTGGGGGTCACCCACCATGAGGAACTGTATTAAAGGGTTGCAGCATTAGGAAGGATGAAAACCACTAGTCTAGGTATTGCCGTGCTTGGGGGTCAGGTGACCCTTGTTTTACCTTGTGGTGGTCCTGAAATTTGCAAGAGCTAACAATTTGCATATGCCAAAAGGAAGTTGTAAAAACTGTAGACATAGGGTTGGCACGTTTTGTGGTTTCAGGCCTTCACTTGGGGGTGGTAGAACTTATCATCCCTGGATAAAGGAGACTTCTGCATTGTTATAGTTAGCATTACTATCACAATTACTACATTCCTGTCTCAAAAGTATGAATGGGGCCAAATATCTCAACTCTCATTTCTTCTCTGTTTGGGGGATATTCTAGTGCTGTGTGGCCTGGGCAAGGTCCTGCTCCTCTCTGAGCCTCAGGTTTTATCTTCTGAGTAGGGTGCTGGAATTCAAGCTCTGACAGGGAGAATCTGGGGAAGTAAGCCCAGGGCAACTCCCAGGTGGGGTTAGCTGCTTGTGCTGGAAGCTGTTGCCCTTATTTTAGGAGTTTACCCAGAACTGAATTAAATTCCTTCCCTCTTTGTTTGTTATGAGCAGCTGCTTGCTTCCGCTCAGTAAGTGGTGAATCAAAATAATAGTTCACATTTGCTACTGGACTTTGAAGCTTTCTTGCAGTGAATGTATGCCAGCTTTACCTGCCACCCTCCTAAGCACAGATTGATGTATTTATTCTGTTGTCATTACAGCCCTAGGTGGGACTTTATTGTGTCTGTGTTAGAGATGTGGAAATTGAAGTGCATCTAACTGGTGCATGGGAAGTCAGGTCAGAACCTGGTGAAATGTGCTACGTGTTCTCCACCACACTACGTTTGGGACTTACACTTGACTCTTTGTTTGAAACATGGTCTCACTATGCTCCCTAGGTTAGCCTCTAACTCCTGGGCTCAAGCCATCCATTTGCCTGAGCCTCCCTAGCGGACGCCTTGAACTTGTTTTCTAAAGCTGATGGTGTCATAGTTGATGCTCTCATGGCTGTGGCTAAAGGACTGACAGAATCGACACCAGCAAGAAAGGGCTTACTCTGACTCACATCAAAACTGCCATAAACAAGCCGGGCGGTGGTGGCGCACGCCTTTAATCCCAGCACTCGGGAGGCAGAGCCAGGCGGATCTCTGTGAGTTCGAGGCCAGCCTGGACTACCAAGTGAGTTCCAGGAAAGGCGCAAAGCTACACAGAGAAACCCTGTCTCGAAAAACCAAAAAAAAAAAAAAAAAAAAAAACTGCCATAAACAATGGCTTTGGTCTGTGCATGAAGCATTTAGAACCAGACATGTCCAAAGAAGTCCTTTGTCTTCACCTTAGTAGACAATGGGTTCTGTGTCCTTGCCAACACTTAGTGTTATCAGTCCTTTCATTTTTTAGCTACATTTTAGCCATATTTTGGACAATAGGTTCCTGTCCTTGCCAACACTTAGTGTTATCAATTCTTTCATTTTTAGCTACATTTAGCTACATTTTAGACAATAGGTGACCCGTGTCCTCGCCAACACTTAGTGTTATCAATCCTTTTCATTTTTATCTACATTTTAGACAATAGGTTCTGTGTCCTTGCCAACAGTTAGTGTCATCAGTCCTGTCATTTTTCGTTATATTTCATTTCTCTCAATGAGTGATGCAGAGGAGCCCATTTTCACCCATGCATATTTGGCATTTGCTGATGTTTTTGGCAACTTGACATTCATTTGACTCATACTGAACTTGTAGCCAAATGACAAGAACTCAGTCTCTGACAGCTGACACTGCTTAGTCATCTCTCTCCTGCTGACTTCAGCTGGATTTGGGGTCCTCAGAGCAGGTCCAGGCATCCTTCATTTTAATATCCACCAAGTGCCCACTTGTTCTAGGCACTGAGCTACAACTTGTAAGTTTCTCTTAATTCGTACACCCAACATGTGAGATTGATATGTTCATTATCTTCGTCTTACAAAAGAAGGAACTTACAGCATCACAACATACAAGTGGTGGAATCTAGACTCAAATGAAGATCCTTAGTTGCTGTGATGTGCTGTTTCCAAGGAGGAAAACATTGAAAACTTAACAGTGAAAGACTGTAAAAGCCTCATGTCTGTGAATACTCATGTCCTTATATAAAATGGCATAGTATCTGAACCTGCTCTATACCTATAACATGTAACACATATACACACTTGTCACACAGTTAGGGAATGATGGCAAGAAAAATAGACATTTTAAGTATAGAGACAATTTTTTCTTTTTTCTTTTTGGTTTTTCAGGACATGGTTTCTCTGTGTAGCCCTGGCTGTCCTCAAACTTGCTCTGTAGACCAGGCTGGCATCTAGGCAATTTTTCTTATTCAGTTCAGGTCTGTTCTTGGTTGACTCCACAGTCATGGATCTACTGATATGGAATCCCCTCTGGACTTTGAAAGATGTCAAACTCTACAATCCCCACAGCATCATCTTGTTTCCAGTCTTGTAAAATATTCAACAGAGGAAATAAAATCAATTTTATCCAAATGCATTGATTTTTCCTTCCATCTGATGCTGCTTATGTTTGGGGCTGTATGGTTCTTTGTTGTGGGAGGCTATCTTGTGCATGGTGGAGTGTTTAGCAGCACCCTGGCTTCCTCCTGGCAGGATCCAGAGGGACCCCATATTCCCCCAACTTTAACAACTAACATTGTTTCCAGACATAGACTAGTGTCCTTTGGGAAGCAGACTCCCTACTACTTCTTCCCCCAACTTCTGGAAAGCTCCATAGCATACCCGCCCCCTAATTTTCTTTCTATTGCTGTAATAGATACCACAACCAATAGGAACTTGGGGAGGAGATGGGTTTTTGGCCTACATGTCCAAATCACAGTCCATCACAGAGGGGAGTCAGGGCAAGGACCTGGAGGCAGAGACCACAAAGGAATGCTTCTTCCTGGCTTTCTCCCCAGGACTTGCTCAGTTTACTTTCTTTTACCAGCCAGGATCACCAACCTAGGGGTGGTACTGTCCACATGGATCTTAATCAAGAAAATGCCCCATGGACTTGTTTACAGGCTGATGGAGGCAATTACTCAATTAAGGTTCCCTCTTCCCATATGACTTCAGTTTGTGTCAAACTGAAAATAATAATAATAATAATAATAATAATAACAACAACAACAACAACAATAAAGCTCCAAACCCCCCAAACAAAAAACTAACCAGCAGACCCATGATTTTACCCTGCTTGACTAAGCACCTCCCAAATGTAGTGTGTCCCTAGATTTTGATTCCTGTGCCTCATGGTACCCACTGTTCTTCGTTTTAATGCAAAGGAGTTAGCCCATCTCTGTCTTGCCTTTTTCCTGGTTTATTGTGTTCCTTAAGCCTCCAGGCCCACCCAGCCTTGTGCAGCTTTCCCATGCCATCTTGGCAGCTCGATTTTGCTCTTCTCAGTGGCATACTCTTACTTGTCACGCCATTGACCACTACCCACTTGACTTTGAAATCAAGTGTCAACTCATTCAGAGGTCTTTCCCAGGTGGTTTGGGAGGTGAATGGCTTGTGAGGGCTCTGATGTCATGAATGGATTAATCCATCTATTGAATTGTTGTGATCTGCTCAAAATATTTCCATAGTGTGTAAAACAGAGGTCTTTCAGCTCTCCCCTGCTTGAGAGATTCCACTGTGGTAAGAGACTCCATGTCCTAGGTGGGATTGAGTTCTTTCCTTTAAGTTCCACAGTCTTCGCATAGTCTTCCATCATGCCCCACGTATAAATATCGTATAAATACTATTTACTGTTGAGATAGGGTCTCACTGGGCAGCTCAGGCTGGCCTTGAACTTGTGACCCTACTACCTTAACCTCCTGAGTACTGGGATTATGGTTGTCATCACACCTGGCTTTATCCTTCCTTATAGATGAGATGGTCTCCACAATTTTTTGACGGCAGGGACTGGGTCCTACTGGTTGTCTGACCTCCCAGGTAGACAGGCACAGGTCTGTGGGTGTACCACAAGAGTACATGTGCTTGAGGGTGGGTCAGTGACTGCACCCATTGGGTCCTGAGTGGGCTTTGCAAAACACCAAGTCATTGACACCTCCTCACCAGGTATCTTTGGGACATGCTTTCCCTGCTGGACTCCAGCCGCCCATGTCCCTTCTTGGACTGTAGGAGGTACATGTTGTGTTCTTTACCTCTCAGCATGAACATGATGACATCTGCTCAGTCAGCTTTCCCGGAGTGTTCCTCGTAAGCTTTCTCATTTCAAATCTAAGGAGAAAAACCCCCTTTCCTCCATGTCAGCATTCTTGAAAACCCGTGTTTATTTGTCTATATCACCTTCTTGCTTTGGGGATTGACTTCTTGACCTCTGGGACATCCCTCTAGCCTATGTATTACATCCATCTCTGTAGGCACTTCCTTATTTCTTCTTCGGGAATATTTTAAGCTTTAGGGATATAATTATGTCCTTGGGAGTCCTCTAACTTCACCAGAGTTGTCCAAGATGGTGCCAGTGGACAGATGGAACGGGGCAACTAGAGAAACAAGGGTCAAGTGACAAGACCTTGGTGACCATTTGGTCATGGAGACGGTAGAGATGACTCATACATCTCTGAGTTGTTTGTGCTGGAGATGGAAGATAACCCAGGGCCTGGGATGTGCTAGCCAAGCACTCTACCCCTGAGCTACCCTCGCCCTTTGATTTCGGTTTTGAAATAACTGGATGACGGGTTTCTGCTGTGGAGATGGAAGTCACAGGAGAGGAAGAAGATGAAGGGGAGGTGAAGAGATAATGGACATTGTTTGGGATGTTTCCATGGAGACATGGTGACAAAACACAGGAGGTAATTGGAGATACAGGAAATACGACTCAGGGGGCTGTTGACATGAGGATGGCACCTGAAGCTGAGGGAGTTAGTGAGAGATAACAGTGTGCTTACGGCATGGCCATGGTCAGGGGTGCACAGGAGAATTTGTCCTTGACAAAGACTGAAGGTATAATCAGTGAACTGAGGAAGAAAGCCAGGAGAAAAACTTGAATCAGAGGCCACTAGGGATGCTAGTTTGAGGATGAGAAGGGACGCTCAGAAAGCTTAAGCGATGTAGAGACATCAGTTCAGGACAGAAGAATATCCACTGAATTAGCATGAAGACCACTGGGAACCATGGGGAGGGCGCTTTTAGCCCAAAGGAGGAGGAGGAGGAGGAGGAGGAGGAGGAGGAGGAGGAGGAGGAGGAGGCTGCTAGAGACAGATTGTAGAGGTGGAGGAGGGGGTGGGCAAAGAAGGAATAGGCTTCTAGAGGGGGATCCCTCATCTGTTCACCAGACCCATCCCGGGTCCTGGGATACAGTAATGGGAAAAGAGGCAAACATTCCTTTCTTTATCTTGTGGATGTTCTAAGGAGTCTGCACAGAGATATTATGGTTTGGATATTAAATATCCTCCCCAAACTCAAGTGCTGAATGTTTGACCCCCATTGTAGCAATTTAGAAGAAGAGGCTTGTGGGGGTAGAAGTGATTGGCTCAGGAGGGCTCAGATCTCATCAATGGATTCATCGCTCAATGGGCTTCCAGGGGAGTGGCTTTGTCACCCATTCTATCAGTCTTTCTCTTCAGCTGCCATAACATGAACAGCATTGACTCACCACACTCTCTGCTGTGGTGAACTGTGCCAGCAGAGGCCCCCAAACAGGGCCAAGTGACCGTGAATCAAAAATTCTGAAACAGGCAAAACCAGACAGACAGGCAAACTTCCTAGAAGCTGATTTTCTTGCACATTTTGTCACAGAGGCAGGAGGCTGATTCACATAAAAAGATTCATTTTAAAGGCTGATTCGAATCACTGTCTAACGGGCGAGCAAGCCTAAAGAGGCTGGTTTCGAACTTGCCCCACCCTGCCCTGCTTCCCCCTGAACTTTTGACTTGCTCCTTATGCCTCCTCAATGGGAAGATCATGGGGCAGGTGGAGAAGAATATAGGCATGAAGTGCACAGTTGTACAGCTGTCTGAGCTGGTGAAGGCTCCCCCCCCCCCCCCCCCCCCCGCCCCATCATTTAGCTCTTGCTGAGGCCCAGAGGTATACTGCTCTAGCTCCCCACTGCCCACAACTCTAGGATTGGATTTTCCCCTCGACTGGGGCCGACCCATCCCTCTCTCCTCTCATTGGAGGTAGGTAGATGAACCTAAGCAATCAATCTCCCATGAGACATGATGCTGGAAAGAGTGACGTCAGTCAGAGGTCCAAATGGATTGGTTGTTTTCTCCAAAGCTAGTTGCTCTTTGACACTTGTAACTGAGAGGCTGACCAGCACAGCTGCCCTGGATGTGGTGTGTGTAAGATACATTGTTTAGTTCAGCAGGTTCTGCCGACTCCAGGGGCTCCTGCTGTGCGGCCCTGTTTGCACTTTGGTGGGGCTAGCCCAGCAGGGGATGGAGGGACAAATAAGACAGGAGCTTACAATGCTGAGGAGAAGGTAATAGCTACTTGGTACAAAAGAATCACTGTCAACAAAGGTTTTTCCTTTATGTCTCTTAAGCTATAATTGTGGAGAACTGGAAGCTATCAATTCAAGGGGATGTTCAGAGCTCGGTCTGAGTGAGAGAGACAGTCTATGTAACTGCAAGCTTAGAGGAGTGAGTTGGGAGCAGAGGGAGGTGGATTGTGGATTCCTTCTGACACTTTCTTCTGGAGACTGTGCCAGTGGGGAGGGGCAGCAGATAGTCTGGGGAGCTGTGGTTGTACTGAGTGTGTTAGTTCAAGCTCTTCACGTACCTTTCCCATGCCAGCATGGGCATGTCCCAGCTTGATCACCACAGGAAAATGCGGGGCTGTGAGCTGAAAGACACAAGAGGAAATCACTCATTAGTAATCTCAGAGCATTGCCACAGGGCTGTCTGCTCTGTAGAAAGATTCGCTCACAGAATGCTGTCAGGGATCCCCACTGAAAGCTCAGCAGGTGTTAGCCCTGTGCTATGGCTCCAATACACCCGTGCACATCTGAGCTCTCAGAACAGCTTGCCTGGGAGCACCCAACAGTCTGTAGAGACAGAGGTGCTCCAGACAACTGATTCAGAATTCTGGCTTTACCACAGCGCAGCTGCAGGCAAGGCATTACATGGATCCCTGCCCATTTCCTTATCTGCAAAAACGGGGAAGATAATACCAGTGATCATACAATGGGAGGGGCATGAAAATGGCAGGAATTCTTTTTAAAGTGACTTTACTAGTTTATGTTCATGGGTGCTTTCCCCACATGTACGTGTGTGCCCCACATGTGTGCCTGCTGTCCACAGAAGCCAGAAGAGGACACTGGATGTTGGGAATTGAATCCAGGTCCTCTGGAAGAGCAGCCAATGCTCTTAACCACTGAGCCATCTCTTCAGTCCCATGTCAGGAATTCTAAAACTGTGAGTTCAGAGAATGGCAGCTTCATTGTTCCCAGCACACTTCTGCCTCCAAGAATGAGTCTCCTCACCACTCCGGGCCTTCTTTAGACCACTGCAGGAGCTCATGTCCTCTCTGCTGCTAGCATTGATCGCTTATACCCTACGGGCAAGGCGTGTCTCCTGGCGGTGGCCTCTTGGGAGCATCCCACTGTTTTCCAGGCAACTGCCCTTGCCTGCCTGGTGCCCTGTTCCATTGCCGGGCTCTCAGACACTTCTATTCCCAACACGAGGCTGAGTATAAAATCTGGGCTTTGATCTGTTCCACCAGCAACATTTCTCCAGGCGTGTGTGCATCTCGCCCTTTGATACAAATGAGGAGATCTGAGAGGAAAGCCTGAGAGGAAGCAGGGTTCACATGACACTTGGACTTGTTTCTTTCACGTCACTCTCTTAGTCGTCTGAAGGGTGTTTGCTTGGTTTGTAGGAGTCTATTCTCTTGAGGTCAAAGTTTATCTCTCCTTGTTACACAGTAATGACGTCAGTCTCTTCCTTTCGGATCAGTCTGTCCCTCAACAGGGGTCATCACATTCCCTTCTCTAGGCTGTGCAGATAGTCTGTCACCCTGTCCTGCGTTGTTCCCACAATGCACTTGTCCTCATGTATCAGGGGCCCCCAGAGAGCTCAGCTTTTCCCTCTGGGTGTCTACTACAGTCTTGCCCAAAGGCCATCTGTGGATCACAAAACCACCGAATGAACTCAATTGTAGACTTGGTTGTATTAAGGGACACCTAGGAGATTGACGAAGCACACTTCTGAGTGTGTTTGTGAGTGTATTTCCACAGGCGACCACATCATGAGACTGTGACCTAATGGATGGACCAATCCCTCGGTGGACTCGAAACAGGGCGGCACAGCTGGGAGGTGGGTCCTTGTTGGGGGAAGTGCTGCCCTGGCCCCTCCATATCAGAGTGCCATTCTGTTTCCTCTCTATGATGACGTGAGCTGTTGCTGCACCCCACGATGGACTGACCCAGATGAAGCTGTGAAGCACGGCAGACCCTCCTTCCATTGGGCTGTGTCTGTCAAGTACTGTCTCACAAAGATGAGAGAGGAGAAAAAGCAAGGTATACTCATCTCCTCACACTCCCACAATGCCCCTGGAGGCAATCTGGAAAGGTACTCATTTATTATTATTATTATTATTATTATTATTATTATTATTATTATTACTTAAGCATTTTACAGATAAGAAAATTTTGCCAGCTGAGAGCTGAAGACTTAAACTGGATTCTGTAATCCCCAAACTCAGTTTGAATAATTTCCTCCTTATTTCAGGCTAAATATTACCATACTCCTGTACTCAAGGTGAACCAATTTATCTTTTTAAATAAAGAAGTAACATTTGATTTTGATACCAAAAGCAATATGCACTCAATGCAAAAGTTTGGAAACTGCAGTAAGTTGTTCAGGGTAAAAAGGGCAATAACAGGTGTCCCAGACTTCTGTCTGCTAGTCGGGAAAAAGGCCCTATAGTTGTGTTTTTATTTGTTCTGTTTTTTTATGAAATTGAGAACCTAGTGCATACCCAATTTTGTTTCCCACTCTTTGCACCTAATAATAAGCGGCAAGAGCGTTTCTGGTGGTTATTGTTTGTTGGTTTAACGGTTATAAGGTATTTCCCATCTGAAAGAGACTTCAAGAGCAGCGCTGGGACATCACGTTGGTGAAAGAAAACGCTGCCCACGCAGCTGAAGGCCATGATGTAATTCTTCCCTTGATGTAACCTGTTTTCTCCCACCCTAGAGGGAACTGGTGTATGGATCCTGTGTTTATTCTTCCCCTGCATTTATTCATAATCTTACTATCATATAATTCCTAATTGTGCTTTAAAACACATTCTTTCACAATTTCATATACATATGCACACACATGCACACACATGCACACACATGTACACACACACAGACTTGCACACTTAGACTATATCCCCCCTATTTTTTTCCACCCCTTCTTCCTCTCAAGTCCTTCACCTACTTGCAAGTCTTTCTATTTGTTTGGGACACACTGCGTGTAATTAGGGTTGCCAGAGCATAGGTGGGGGAGCCATTTATTTGAACAAGGCTCTCCAGGGCCCGCACCACTGAGGACTATGATTCTCTCACCCCTAACCTTGAATTGCCTACAGCTCCTCAGGGAGGGGTGGGGCCTCTGAGCCTCCCCCCATGTGCAGATCCAGGACACCTCCTTTCATTTCTGGAGGTCAAATGACTTTCTACAGAAACCTGTCACCACGTCTCCAAATTCTGCCTGTCGCTCTTTGAAAAGCTCCAAGTCTAGCCCCTTGGAGATAAAATACTAGTTCAAAGGACAGGTGCACAGAAGTGTTTAGTGGAATTTTGGTTGCGGTAGCAGGGAAGCAGGGGGAGAAGGAGGTGGAGAGAGAGAACCATACACATGTCCGTTCATTAGCAGGAAGTGGTTAAAGTGTCGCGGGACAGGTGTGCATGGAATACGGTGCAGCTGTTGCAATGACTGGGTTAGACTGTGTCTGTCACAGTGGAGGGAGTGTGCATGATATAATATGTAGAGTTAGAGTGTGCAGAGACGTGGCTCAGTGGTAAATCAGGCCCTGGATTCCATCTCCAGCACTGCAAAAGTAAGTGATAAGAGCTGTTTTTGAAAAAAAGAAACATCAGCAACTATCTATGTGCAACAAGTGTGTAAAGAGACATGTGCTGAGCGAGGGGCAGAGTACACTAGGCAGGTGAGATTGGTCACCAGGGCATGAAGAGGTAAGGCAAGAGACGCCGGGAAAATGTACGACGAAAGCAGGAAGATGGTGACGTGCTTGCTGCAGTGATGGCTGAGTGTGATGCCTATGCCAGGTAACAAAAGATCCCTGATGGGGATGCACTCAATGAGTGCCTCACACTGGTCAGATTGATAAACTGCCAGTCTCCCGAGGTTGGGGAAGCCACAGGCCCTAGGGAAGATCTAACACAATTATTTTGCTATATGAACATGACGTCAAACTGCCTGTTTATACCCGTAGATCAGTGCTGCCCCAGCCTTGCTCAGAGAAGCCTTTGTCTACGGTGGGTGACAGTTAAAGCAGGAACTGATCGAATGCTAAGAATAAGAGTGGAGCTCAGCCCTAAGTGTGACATCCATGTCACCCTCTGAGGCTCAGGGAACATCATGGAAAGGATTCAAGAGCTAGAGGATGGGGAGAAGTGAAAAGCTGTCTCCTGGACATATGACTGTTGCACCCCCACGAACTCACAGGAGCAGCGGCTACTGCACAAAGCTCATGACAACCTCTCCCTGACTGAGACAGATGATTTTCCAGCCAGGAACAGAACCTGGGACCTCTTGTGCAATGTGCCTTAGCATTCTTTCCTTCCCCGGCATTACAGACCGGGAACAAGTCACTCGGCACAGACCCACGGCCACCCATCTCTTCCGCCATGTTTCCTTCCCCAGCATTGCAGACAGGGAACGAGTCACTTGGCACAGATCCATGATACCCATCTCTCCTGCCGTGCTCCTTCCCGTCCGCACTGTTGCTATGGATCCCAAAGGCCATTCCTATTTCCATCCCTCTGCCACATGCCGGCCCCTCCCCAAACACAGACAGGTCACGGAGGACAGAAAACATCTTGTTGGCTAGGCTATTTTTTTCTCTTCCCTTCACAACAATAGCTTTATTTAGTTTCCTTGGGGATGGCTTCTCAGGGACCCTTTTCCCGGTCCCATGGCCCCAGACACTCCAGAGTTCAGCGCTGCCCCATGGCAAGAGGCCTGACATCCTGTTAGAAAGGGGACAGATCCATCTTTGAAAAGAGATTCTCCACCCTGATAAGGCCTTATTCAAAAGTACCCAAATAAGCTAAAATAAGTGGGGCGGCCCTGTGTTCTTGCAGGGTGTTCCCTTGGGAAGATCAGAGTCCAACAGGCTGAGCCAAGGCCAGCATTCTATCAACTGCATCCTCAAGCTGAAGCTGGAACTGAAACAATACAGCGGGCACTTGGGATGGCCCTATGCAGCTTCCCACCCAAGGCATTCCCTCTATGCTCTGGATAGTGGAGATTTAAGTATGTGAAGAACTGGATCCTTGCTGAGCCATTGCTGTGACTCGAGTGTGTCTCCAAGGGTTCATGGAGGAGGCCTAGTCTCCAGCTTTGTGTTGAGGTGGCAGGACCTTTAAGATGTGGAGCCTCGTTGGCTAGGTCTTTGGAGAGGGTTCTAACCAGTTTTGTGGGGCATGCTCTGCAAGACTGGGTTGGTGTAAGAGCTCAAACCGGGGCCTCCTCTGCTGCTTCGGCTCCCCACCTCACCAAATGATTACACGCTGTTCTGACTGATTTTTTTGTCAGTTTGACACAAACTAGAGTCATCTGGGAAAGGGAGCTACAGCTGAGGAATTGCCTCCCTCAGACCGGCCTGTAAGTGCGCCTGTGGGGATATTTTCTTCTTTTAAAGATAATTTATTTTTATTATTTTAAATTATATGTAGGTGTGTGTGTGTGTACATGTGGGTGTGAGCACATGAGTTCAGGTGCCTGTGGAAGCCAGAGGTGTCCAACCCCCTGCATCTAGAATTACACACAGTTGGGATCTACCTGACACGAGATGGTTTCGTGGCCAAGAGCACTTCCTGAGGACTCAGGGAATTGGAGCTGAGCCCTCTCGACCACTGAACCATCTCTCTACCTCTGTGGAGGGCATTTCCTTTTCCTTTCCCCTTTGGATGCAGAATCTCTCCATGTTGCTTTGGCTGTCCTGGAGCTAAGTAAGTCTGGAGGCCAAACTGGCCTCTGACTCACAGAGATTCTCCTGCCTCTGCCTCCCAAGTACTCAGATTAGAGGCAGCCTTCTGTGGGCAAGTGTCAGTCCTCGGCACTTGGGTTGCACAGGAGAGCAAAACTAGCTAGCTGCAGGAAGCAAGCCAATAAGTGCATTCCTCCATGGCCTCCGCTTCAGTTCCTGCCTCCAGGTTCCTACCGTGGCTTTCCCCAGTGATGGAATGTAACGGGTAAGTCAAATAAACCCTTACCTCCCGAAGTTGGTTCTGGTCAGTGTTTTCAAGCCACAAGAAGCGAACGAGGAGAGCCTCTCGCCCTTTGTGTTTGCCTGTGCGTTTCTTTCTTGCCCATTTCCCTACTTGCCTGTAGGTGTTCTGAGGACGGGCACCTTCGTTTTGCTTGCCACTGTAACTGTAGCATCCAAGGCCTGGTATGTAATGGGTGTAGCATCCCCTGAATCTAGAGTAACACGTGGTTATGAACTGCTGGGTATGGACGCTGGGAACCGAACCCTGGGCGTCCGGAAGGGCAGCAGGTGTTCTTATCACTGAACCATTTCTCCAGGTCTACCTTGTACTTTTTGTTTTCATTTTATATACAAGGAAATGAGGTAAAGAGAGATGGAAGATTTTTCTAAAGATCGCCCAGGGAGAACATGAAGTAGCTGGGATCTACCAGAGTCCCCCGCTTGGTGGCACCCCTGGACTCTCATGCTGTCTGTCACCAAGCACTTTCAGCAGTGGGGAGATGGAAGCCAGCAGACGCGTGAGGATAAGCCTAGTGGCCATAAAACCTGAGGTGGGTGGAAACAGCAACACCAGAGCCAGGAGGCTCCAAGCTGATGTCCAGTTCCTACCTTTAGGACTATGGGCTGTTGGCTGGGTCACAACCAGATCTGTGACTCAGTTTCCTCACTCACCAGTAGGAAACTCGCTACAATCCCACCAGACTGGTGGGAGGAATGGATGTTACATTAACTGTTGGCTCCAGAGAGCCTGCTCACTCAGCGTTCATGGCTAGTTAAGATGTCCTGGGTATGGGTCATCGGTCCCCATGAACCATTCCCATCCTCTCTTCATCTCTGCTCTCAGGTGACAGGGTGGAATCTAAGCCTGATCGGCAGGCATGGGTCTTGGATGGAGGAAGAAGTGGGAGGAAGAGGAAGTCTGAGGAGCCGGCTGTGAGCAGGGGGCAGGAGGACTTTGAGAGAAGCAGGGAGGCCTAGAAGTGGGTTTCATAACATGCATTTCTGGAGGGGCCATTCACAAGAGAGAGGGGAAGCATTTCAACAGTTGCTGGGTAAACCTTGGCCTTGGAATGTCACATCTGACAGGCTTGCCTTGGAAACTCCTGCTACCAGGGAGGAGACCATCTCTGAAGGTCTTTCTGTTCCTTTAATATTATGACAAGCCTACAAGATACCACCAAGAGGGGTGAACGTCACAAATGAAACACTAGAGAAAACTCCCGGTCACGCTGTCTGGGCTGTCCGCTGTCTGGCACTCTTCCCTTCCCAGACTCTATCTCAGATCCCATCTCTCTCATGCTCCCTAGCAGACTGTTTCTTTCCCGTGCTAGTCTCACTCCGTTCCCTCTAGCCACAGGGCCTTTGTACGTGCTGCCCATAGAGCAGCCACTTCATATCTACTTCAGATGGCATCTCCAAAGTCACCTCTCCAAGAAGCTGGGCCCCACCTCCCTGCTTGGGTCACTGCCCGCTCACCTTTCTTTTTCTGTTTATTTCTTAGCCTGTTTGCAGCTGTCCCAGTCCATCAAGCTCCCTGGGAAGCCATGGGTCTGTCTATGTCTGTTGTTGATTGTGGTTGAGACCCGAGGACTGTCCTAAGGTACAGATCTGGCCCAAGAAGCCCTGTGGACACCTCCAACTCAACCTTACAGCCAGTGTGGTGACATCCCATCACAAACAGCATTCCCACCTCAGTCACTTGTCCTGCAATGCACCTGGGTGCCTAAGATAGACATGGCACCTCCTCTGCCTTCCTCAATGCTTACACTAACCAGGCCCAGGGCTGGCACTCGGCAAGGCCTAGAAGGTGTTTGCTGAGAGCCTGTGGTCTCTCTGCCCTGATAATTCTACCTCTGTCTCATCTCCCCCTTTCTACTACTCCACTGCTTTTAATGTGTCTTGGAAAAATACTGGTAGCAAATTTGGAATAATTAAACTGACCATGCCTACCGACAAGCAAACATTCCTTTCTCTTACATTTCCTGTTTCCTTGAGAAATGCAGCTGTCAGAAATAACCCCACAGGCTGGCAGCATCTGCCTGTGGACAAGCTTTCCTTGTTCTTGCCTGGGTGAGCTTAGGGTTCACAGCAGGCTCAGGATGCCAGCCTACACCCTTACCCCCTCCACTCTCCAGGTAATACATGCAGAAGACATCCTCAGGGGACAGGCTGGTCTGGGGGAGGGGCCAAATAATCCGGAAAGGTAGGGTACAGGAGCCCACCTTCAGGCTCCTGAAGATAGGCTGCCCTGGGCTTCCCAAATTCCTGCCCACAGTTCTTTCCTCTCCCCTTATCCCTCTTCTCTCCTCTCCTCACGTTCCCTCACCGTCTTCCTGTCCTTTCCTTTTATTTACTTTTTTTTTAAAAGATTTTTTTTTCTTCAGCCAGGGTCTAACTACACTACACATGTGCCATATCTTCCCACAGGCATCTCCTTGGGCAAGTTTCTTAGCCTCCATGGTGGTGTGAATGAAAATGGCCCCTATAGGTTCATAGGGAGTGGCACTATTAGGAGGTGTGGCCTTGTTGGAGTAGGCGTGGCTTTGTTGGAGGTAGTGTGTCACTGGGGGTGGGCTTTGAGGTTTCAAATGCTCAAGCCAGGTCAGTGTCTTTCTCTCTCTTCCTGCTGCTTGTGCATTCAGACGTAGAACTCTCAGCTGCTTCTCCAGCACCATGTCTGCCTGCATGCCGCCATGCTTCCCACCATGATGATAAGGGACTAACCCTCTGAATGTAAGCCAGCCCCAGTTAATTTTTTTTCTTTTATAAGGGTTGCCATGGTCATGGATGCGTCATCACAGTACTAGTAACCCTAACTGAGCCTTGCCTCCCAGGTGCTTGTCTGTAAAGGGGATAAAGTACACACCAGCGCTCCATTGCTGTGGGATCCAAGTCTGCATGTGAAGCAAACACTTCCTAGATTTGGGGCCCATATAGTTCTCTGTGGGCAACAGAAATGGCAGTCCCTGAAGATCCACCCAAACACCCCAACCTTACCATCCACTACAGCTATGGACATGGTTTTAAACTTTTATTAATTTTTTTAGACAAGGTCTCTTGGGTCCCACAGAAGCCAAGTTGGTCTTGGGCTTGGCACATAGCCAAGGATGACCTCCTGCCTCCATTTTCCCCGCGATATGATAGCAGTCATGCACCCTCATGCCCGGCTCAATTTTTGGCGATATTGAGGCTCAACCCCAGGATTTCATGCATGCTAGGCAAGAATCTGCCAGCTGAGTTACAGCCCTAGTCCCAGGCATGCTGTTACGTTTCTTCTCCTTTTTTCCTTTTCTTTCTTTTTTGTTTCTCAATATTGGGGACTGAAGCAGGAGCCTTAAGCATTTTAGGCAAAAGCTCTACCACTGAGCCACAACTTCAGTCAAATTCATCACCTTTTTCTTTTTAGGACTCCTCTTCCTCTTCTTGTAAAAACCTTGCTTTGAAAATATTTGAAAGTCACCATTGTTTAGCTGGGAACTCCACTTCGGCCCCACTTCTCTTTCTGCAGACCCCGCCCTCAGAAAGCCAAGCTGTGGCTCCTCCCAGGGAGCTACTCAAGGCCACACCTACAGGGTATTTAAACTGCCTCCTGGAGAACAGCCATGTGGATTTTTCCATTCTCCTCTCCTGGTCTCATCTCTGGGGCCTGGAAAAATCACCAGGGGAACGTTCTGCTCAATAAACTTGGTCTTTTATTTTAATTCGGCTTGATTTGGCTTACTGCATTGGCAGAGAGACTTAATACTGGGTATGGAAACCTTTCAACCATTAAATTGATGGAACTGGATTATCTACTCTTTCTTCTATGCAGAATGATTCCAGGCATTCTTTCAGCCATGCGTACAGGTGCTCACCTGACAGCGACACCACCCATCTGTATTCCTCTAAATTTCCCACAACACTTTATTTCAATATGTTATTAACAGTAAGAGTTTTAGGGGCATATGGTTCACACATGACAAAATTCACCCTTTCAAGTCCTTGATCTGGAGCTTGTGTATACACACAGCTGTGTGCATACTATTACCACTATCTAATGTCACATAGAATCACACATGATGACCTTCATGATTGGTGCCTACTGTGCCTATGTGCACAAAATTCATCCACATTGTAATATGTGTCCTTCACATTGCCACATAATATTCCATTGTATAGGTGGTGTCTAACTTGTATATTTATGCTTTTTTAAAATTTTATTTATTTATTTATTTATTTAATGCATATGATGCTCTACCTGCATGTACACCTTTATGCAAAAAGAGGGCATCAGATCCTACTATAGATGGTTATGAGCCACCATATGGTTCCTGGGGATTGAACTCAAGACCTCTGGAAGAGCAGCCAGTGCTCTTAACTGCTGACCCATCTCTCCAGCCACCTAACTTTTCTATTTATATACATGCGTACATATACATTTACAGTACTGTGTATTTCTGCTCACTGCTTGCTCAGTTTCTGCTCACAGATCAAGACATAGAGCTACATAGGCCCTTGGCCCAAGTGAGAGGGGTGCTGGGAGCATCTTTTGTTCACAGCAGGTGATTCCTGGCTTCAGGAATGGGTTGGTCACCTATGTAGAAGGTTAGATTGTCAGTTGCACCCTGTATCCTTGGAGAGAGAATTGATGACTTTTCAAGACAACCAGGAAAGTAAAAACAGACTGCCGCTGGGGTGGGGGGATGAGGGAGCAATAGAGAGAATAATAGTGGGGTACAAGTGATCTGATGGGGAAAACGGAAAAATGGGGGGTTTTAGTTAGGGAGGAGAATATAAAGAAAGGTAAAATTATATTTGTTTTATTTATGCATGTGTGTGGGCAGGTGTACGCCACAGTGTGAGAATAGAGGTTAGAGGACAGCTTGGAGGAAGTAGTTTTCTCCTTCCACAGTGGCTCCTGGGATCAAACTCAGGTCCTCAGGCTCAGTAGCATGTGCCTTTATCTGTTGAGCAATCTTGCTGTCCACAGTGCCTCTCTTTACCCTTTTCTTCCTCCAATATGGACTCCAGAGTAAAATATACAAACTTTGAAGCTAGTCTGTCTGAGCTGTGTGTCCTTAGGCCAGGGACTTCACTTCTCTGAGCCACCAGTTCTGTGGGAAGCAGTAGACTCCACATCAGTTGGAATGAATCTCCATGAAACCCTTGGCTGGACACACAGGGAGAGCAGTATTTCTGGATCTTGGAGGTGTTTTGGTCAACTCAACATGATCCCTGGAGCTGCAGCTGCCTCCCCTGGCCATTTTACTTAGCTTCCTGAGGTGTCACCTGCCAGGAAGACCCTGGACTTCCATGTCAGAGATTATTAGGAGTTCTGTGGGACCATGGGACCATAAGCCTTCAGGAAATGGATGGACCTTGGTAAAGAGAAGGGCATCCAGACAGTACAGCTCAGCCCCAGGGGAAAGCTGGACCAGGATATCTGCAGCCATGCCTGAACACAACAGAGATATCTGACAACCTTTGAGAGACCCTTACGCTTCATCACACTACTCCAGTGTCTCCTGCCTGGCCCGACAGAGATGGCCTGTCCTATGTGAGGCCAGCAGGCATGGTAAGGGACACATGTCCATCAATACAACTTGTTCTTTTACTGAGTGGGAGAAGGTGAGGTGGGAGAAGCAGTGACCATAGCTGGGGCCCCATCCCACCTCAGTCTTCACAGCTATTAATGAGATACAAGAGGCAGATGGCAGTCCCCACTTCATAAATAGCAGAGGGACAAAGCTGCTTTGTGAAGCTGAGAAGTGAGCCCGAACCTTCAAACCCAGACATCCCAGTTCTGTAAAACTGTACCCTGTGCTTAGTCCTTAACCTCCAAACAGCTCCAGACTTCGAGGAGACTTCTATTCTGCACACTCCAGACAAGCGCTGAAGTGGACAGCCAATGGGGAAGAGTGGCCAGAGACATCTAAGAAAGAACCTGTGGTATGGAGGAGGTGAGCATGCAGTCCTGCCGAGTACTGAGGATAGGCCTCTCCTGCCCTCTTCACTTCTCTGGGAGAAGGACTGGTGTTGGTGGAGAAATGTGGTTTGGAGTGGGAGGACAGAGACACAGAATACCAGAGCAGCAGGTCCCTGGAAGAACCACGGCTCCCTATCAGCCCTGCCACATTTGGAGATGGTGGGACTTAACTCTGAGGGAACACTGCTCTCTATTTTCACCCCTTCGCAGGAAGCAGGAAATGCATGGGAGAAAGACCAGCCTTGGCTAGGTGGGCTGGGCTTGCTATCTCTATGAATTCTGAGGCAGAAGTGTGGGGATGGGTGGGCTCAGAGCGGAGACAAGCCCCATCCTGGGCCAGGGCTGGCCTGACAGATGAGATTGTAGGAGCGTGTCTTGATGGGGACTCTAGGCAGGCTAGTTGGAAGGGGATGCTTCTTGGAGACATTCTGGAGTTACAGAGGCATGGGCATGGCTGGTTTCCATGCAAGAAATCCTGGGGGGCAGGGGAGGGTGGAGAATCAGGGTCCCCAGGGCTTGATCTACAGCACATGGAGGCTGAGGGTGAGAGGGCACAGGAACCACAGGACAGCATGGAAGCAAGCTGTCTTCTAAGCCTCCACAGCAGGGTCCTGGCTCAGGCCAGAGGCCATCTTTAGGTGTCTTTCATAGGTAGGAGACTACCAAGACCCAGAGAGGGCCTGTGGGGAAGGGTGAGACAGGTCTCTGGCTAATGGGCTTTTAAAGAGAAGAGTCCACGAAGATGCCTGGTTCCAGAAGCCAGGTCTGCTCTGTGTGTCCTGGTGACCAGCTGTGCTCTACCGTGCCTTACAGTAGACACATCCCACTTAATTCCCACGAGCCCCATCACAGCTGTTACTTCTGACTCATGAACCAGAACCCCAACACCCAATTAAACTACTGTTCAGCTCATGCTGAAGCCAAATCCATGCTTGAGGACGGCACTGTCTCTCACACTGGCCTAGAGTCACAGGGATGAACTCTACAGAGGCTCCTGGGATAAAGCAGGCAATGGATCCATACAAGAATGATTTCAACTCAGCCATGTCATCTGGCTGGCTGCCTTGAGAGGAAAGGGGTGTCAAAGAGGGGTGCCATAGACAATGAGCAAAGTGACATTGGTACTAGGTTTTGCAGATAAAGTCAGCTTGCCAAACAAAGAAAGGGGCATTCCAGGCAGATGCATCCATGAGGAAAGGACACAGAAGTGTGAAAATTCCAGAGGGTTCAGGAACCATCAGAGCCAACCATGGGGAAGGAGGGAAATCCTGTGAGGGAGAGGCTAGTCAGTATCCACACTCAGGGAAGATCTCACTTTGTTCCTGCTCTCTCTAAACGAAGGTAGACACAGAGTTATTGCACTCTCTGCATGTTCAGGAGGGCTATGCTAAAAATATCAGTTTATCAAATGGACACATTCAAACCAAACCGCAAATTTGGTTACTTTGTTTTGACTGCCCGCCTCTCTTCCTCCCCAGCCCTGGAGCTTCTAAAAATGAAGTCTTCTCCTCTTCTTTGAGAAACACATGTTGAAGTGTTTTCAGATGAAAGCAAAGAACATCTTGAATTTTCTTTAAAACAATCATGCGTGGCCTGGATGTGGAAGCGAGCCTGGTGTGGTCACGGGTGGGGTCTGACCTGGAGCTGAGCAGGGGCACAGGCATGTTGCTCATGCAACTTTGTGCTCATGTGTGTTTGATCATTTCCATCACAATCCATATATGTGTGTCTCTGTGTGTTCACGTTTGAGTATGTGAACACTCATGTACACGTGGAAGGTTGTCTTCTGTAATCTTCTCTCCACTCTATTTTTTGAGACAGGGTCTCTCCCTGAACCTGGAACTCACCAATTTGGCTAGACTGGTTGGCCAGTGACCTTAAAGGATCCTCCTGTCTCTGTCGCCTCAACTCAAGCATGGTGTGTGCTATCATGTCTGGCTTCTTTACAGTGGTGCTTGGAATCAAGTCCTCATGCACGCGTGGCAAGCAATGTACTGACTGAGCTATCTCCCCAGCCTCACAGACCATTCCTGTCAGAGAGTCTCTCTCTCTCTCTCTCTCTCTCTCTCTCTCTCTCTCTCTCTCTCTCTCTCTCTCTCTCTGTGTGTGTGTGTGTGTGTGTGTACCTGCAGAGTCCCAGAAGGTACATCATAGTGAGATAGGAGTGTAAATGATGGAGAGGGGGACCACAGGGCTTGGAGCCAAATCATAAAAAATGACTCGGTGGCTCAGACTGCATCCTGCAGAGGTAGGCACCAAAGACAGGACCGATACTATTCAATCTTCACTCAGGACAGAGCACCCAGAATGCAGATTAGAAGGGAGGTAGTGGGCCTGGGTAGGGGTATGGAAGGACCGGGGACAGATAAAAGGATCCAGCCTGAGGTCTGTAGAATCCTGGGAGTGTTGGTAGCTTGTCTTCTACTTCACATTGTCTCCAGGTTGTGCTAAGGTGATGTCCGTGGGTAAGGAAGGAGGCATGAAACCCCTAGAGTATCTTTACAGCATCATGTCACCAGTATAAACAGTTTTCAGAAAGAGTAGTTACCAACTGGTCTTGAGACTACAGTCCTGTTATCCTAGCTACCGCTGAGGTAGGACAATTACAGACTCAAGGCCTGGACTACAGAGAACAGGCAATGTCTTGTGATGATAGGTTCATGAGGATCACCTACTGGCCAGACCAGGTGTGTAGTCATACCCTGCTTCTGAGGCCCTCCTTGTCTGAGCCTGATGGCAGCTGGCTCTTTATGAATAGGAACACAGGGAAGCAGAGGCTTCCTCAATACCAACGGATCTTAGCCGGATGAATGAGCTAGCACAGGTCTGACCCAGCCCAGAGCAGCCTCTCCATAACTGTCTGCAGGCTGGAGGGAAGGGAAGTGAGATCACACTGGTGTCCAAGGAGGAGAGGTGGGGGGCTCAGTTCTCCCTAGGATAAAGCCATTTCCTCTGAGCTCCAAAGCTTCAGAGAGGCATGGCTTTCCAAGCAGAACAGGGCCGGGCAGAAACAAACCAGGCACAAGGTTTCTCCATTAATATGTCAGCCCTTTAAACTTATGTCTCCATTTTTTTCTTGGCTCCTTAGTGTGGGGTTTCCTCATTTTAGATGGATGGTGTGATTCCCTCCATTAGGGAAAAAAAAGCTTCTAGATGCTTTTATATCAGGCAAATGAGTAAGGGCTCCCCTGTTTCATTTTGAAGATGTGGGGGCATGCCAGAAAGCCTCTGGACTGAATATTCAATGACTGCATAATGGACCAAGGGAAGCTGCCAAGCCTCTGAATCACTCACCAGACACGACAGTGTCAGCCACTGGGAATTGGAGACCCCTGGTAGCACTGTGAGTTGAGTCCTCAACACACGGAAAGATGGCTGGGAGTGGGAGGTCTCAGCAAGAAAGGAGGCTTGCACTTGAGGAACTGGTGGCTCCAAGTGGACCATAATTCTTTGAGCTCACCTATCTGAGTTACCTAGGGATAGAGAAAATTGAGCCCCCTTCTGTAAAGCCTCGCAGATTCAATGTTAATACTTCCTTTCTGAAGCTCAGCTTGCCCACTGGTAACATAGGTCTGAGTTGGAGGGCTGCAAAAGCATAGTGTGGAGGACGGCCTGGGGACAGCCTGGGAGTCCGTAGGTGGTCTGTGTCCCCACTCACACTTTGTTTATCAGTTCAGATATTCCTATTTTTGATAGCCTCTCTCTGCAGGCCCATTCTCAGGAATCCCTGAGGTCTAGAGCTCTCTCTCTCTCTCTCTCTCTCTCTCTCTCTCTCTCTCTCTCTCTCTCTCTGCATTTGCATGTGTACATGTAAGAATGTGTGTATATGTGTTGGTGCATGAGCTTGCAGAGGTCAGAGGTCAACCTCAAATGTCATTTCTCAGGAGCTGTCTACCTTGTTTTTGGAGACAGTCTCTCTTTGACCTGGAGCTCCCCAGTTAGGCTAGGCTGGCTGGTCAGCAAGCCCCAGATATCTAGTGCCAGGATTATAAACTCTTGAAGTGTGAGTTCTGGGGTTTGAACTCAGTTCCTCCTGTTGCATGGCGAACATTTTCATGGCCGAGCTATCTCTAGCCCCAGAGCTTTGCTTTTCAAAGTGTGGTTGTAGAGTCTGCAGATCAACATCTCCTGGGCTCTTGTTAGAGATGCAATGTTTCATCTGCACTCCAGCTTGAGTGCTCAGGTCCTACATTTTCACAGGATGCTCAGCTGCTGCAGGTGCAGGTTTGGGACTACTGGTCTACCTAACTATATGATTGCAGCTAAATCTTAATACTTCTGAAATTAACTCATTTATAAAAGAAAAGGGATTAATCTACTGACTTGGAGAATTGAATTCCTATAAAGGTCAAAGCCTGTTAACCCCCAGTGAAGGCTTATTTCCAAGCTTTGTTTTTTAACTTTGTACTTCCATTTTCTTATGTACAAAGTGCTCTCTGCCCTTTTAAAAAAATCTTATTAACAAGATCCATGACGGCACCGTGAGTGGAGATAGAGGATTTGAACTGGAGTTAGTGTCATGATCACAGTCTTGGGCCTCAGCTATCTTCTCTGTGCCCCCTAAGGAGCTCATTGTGCTGACTGAAGTGGGACATGCCTGACCTTCTCACGCTTGACCTTGGGTAGCAAAGGGTCACTTGCCATCAGGCCAGGCAGGGGACAGCTCTCAGCAGCTCTGACTAACTGGAGGCCCAACAGTTTTGGAGTAACACTTGTCTTTCTTCTCCAGAAGGCTAAGAGTCAGTGTCTCGGGACACCTCTCTCTGTTTCCAGCTCACACTCACTCTGTGCACACTTTACATTCTGCTCACTTATCACACCCGGAGACTCACCAAGATCACTACTGTGGTAGCCAATTTCAGATGGCAAATCCAAGGCCCAGAAAAATCGAGAAACTCAAGTTTGGCCTAGCTAAGAGGTGGCAGAGCAAAGATCCTCGCCAAAGGCCCCATGAAGGTCCCGGGCACCAGGACCTTGCACGTGGAGCTGAGGGTGGTGATGTCAGCTCCCACTGCACCTGCTTGCTCCAGGCACTTCGCTGACATCCCTACAGAAAGGCTGGATCAAACTCTAAGCGCAGGGCTGGGGTGGGGGTGAACCCCATGAAAGGTCCTGTTTGCTTACAGTCTGCACAGCTGTGCTGGATTAGTCTAGCTTTGTCAATAGCTTTGGAAAATCAGCAGGCTGGAAAAGCCCACTTTGTCCTGAAGAGTGCTTCCACTCAGACTTATCTAGGTCCCCTGCCCTGTCTCTCCAGCCCCAATTTCTCTATTTTGTGCCCTCAATAGGAAAAATAATCACTTAGCAGAAATCCTCCTCAGTTCTCTATCTGTACCAAAGTCTTAAAGGCCCAACTGGGAGGGATGGGGCCTGGGTTTCCTCTTTCCCATCTCATTCTCATTTCTGGAAGGCCCATCTTTCCTAGCTGAGGTCTGGAGCCTGTGTGTGGACCTTTGGGCTCTTTCTTTCCCTGGGGTATGGAAAGGACAGCCCCACAGCAGTCGCAGAGCTAGAATGTGCTTTCTCACAGCCATACTTCGGCTAACATTCTAAAATGTCAGAGCTGGGAGAAACAGATGAGCAGGTCAGAAGGCACTGGCCACTGGCTCCTTGCTCTGGGCTGCTGGGGGCTGCATTCAAAATGTCTCCTGTATGAAAGGAGGTCTAGCTCAGGCAGGGTGGCTCCTTGGCTCCTGCTTCAGTTCCTATGCCCTTCTTCCTCTCTTTCTTTTTCTTGGAACTGAACCCAGGGCTTCGTGGTTGCCAAGCAAATACACTGCCACTATCCGAGGTCTTACTAAGCTGCTCAGGCCAACACTGAACTCACTTAGTAGCCCAGACTGGCCTTGAACTTTCAATCCTGCCTCTACTCCAAAGTAGCTGGGATGAAAGGCCTTCGCCACTCTGCCCAGGCTCTTTTTCTTAAAGTGAGCTGCGGTGTTCTTGTAGAAGGTTTAGAGAATCAAAAATTTCTAGTTTATGCTGTGTCTTATGTAATGGGACTGAGAATGGGTCATGGCCGGGGTCACAGTTGTGACAGAGTTCAGCTTACAGCAGAGCAGAAAGCCCCTGCATATCTGTTTGGGAATGGGTGTATGGGTGTGTGTGTGTGTGTGTGTGTGTGTGTGTGTGTGTGTGTGTGTGTGTGTGAAGGAGATTGTCTTTCATGAGTGCCCTTCCCCAGAGAGGGGCCTCTCTTCCACCCTTCACTTTGGCCATGGAACCGGCTGTAAAGGTAGGGTTGGCTACTTGGTGGGGAAAGGGGGAGTATGAGCCTGGAACCACAAGCAGAAGCCTGTCAAAGAGCAGATCTTTGGAAATGCAGAACGTGCCCCCTCCAGCACACAGTGGCAGTCCTAGGACGTGAGAAATGTCCTCCATAGTCTGGCATTTGAACACTTAGTAATCAGTTGGTGGCACTGTTTGGGGAGGTTTAGGTGGTGCAGCCTTTCTGGAGGAAGTGTGTCACCGTGTGTCACCAGGCCGTCACTTCTCATCACTCATGTGCACTCTCTGTTTCAGGCTCATGGTTGGTATGTGACTCCCACTTCCTGCTCCCTCTCCGGCAGCCATCATGCCTCCCACTTGATGCCATGTCCCCTCTAGGGTGGACTCTTATCTCTCTGGAACCGGAAGCCAAACAAACTCTTCCATAAGCCACCTTGGTGGTGGTGTTGTATCTCAGCCACAGAACAGTAACCAACACAAGGACCTCTCGTTACCCACTGCTCTAGTTGGATTTCTGCTCATGCGATAAAACACTGACCAAAAACAACTTGGGGAGGAAGGGTTTATTTAGTTATACGTCCCAATTACCGATCACCACTGAGGGATGTCAGGGCAGGAACTCAAGGAGGAGCCGTGGAGGAATGTGCTTACTGGCTTGCTTACCATGGCTTGCTCAGCTCCCCCTCCTCTCTCCCTCCCTTTCTACCCCTCTCTCTTTCTTTCTATTTAAAACAATTTTAAAATGTAAATATGTTTTGATCAAATTCTTCCCTTCCTACAAGTCATTCTAGATCCTGTCCCCCTCCCTACCCACCCAACTTCAAGTTCTTTCTCAAAAAAAAAGACCCAATAAAACAACAAACTCCCCAAAACCAAGGAAACAAAACAACACTCAAACAGAA
The DNA here is from genome assembly GCF_007827085.1 of Peromyscus californicus insignis. Classification (NCBI taxonomy): domain Eukaryota; kingdom Metazoa; phylum Chordata; class Mammalia; order Rodentia; family Cricetidae; genus Peromyscus; species Peromyscus californicus. The sequence goes on from NW_026294535.1 coordinate 3,134,165, forward strand.
AAAAAAAAACCTCGAAAACTAAAAAACCACCAAATTGTAACCAAATAAAAGCACACAAAAACATGGAGTCCCATTATATGTTGTTCAACTACTGAACATGAGGCTGCCCTCAGTGGCCAATGTACCCAGTGTCACCACTGGAGAAAACTGATTTTCCCTCTCCCAGCAGGTATATATGACAGTTCAGTTGTTAACCTTTGCCCTAGTGGCTAGGTATTCATTCATTCATTCATTCATTCATTCATTCATCTTTCAAAAATACAACAAAATAAGATAAAACGAAAACTATTACATAGCAATTGGAAGGGACAAACCAACAGAAGGAAAAGAGCCCAAGAGAAGGCACAAGAATCAGAGACCCACTCATCTGCATAACTCAGGAAACACTAAACTGAAAGCCATGATATATACACCGAGGACTGGTACAGACCCGTGCGTGCCCTATGAATGCTGCTCCAGTCATATGAGCTTTGCTCATGTTGATTTAGAGGGCCTTGCTTCCTTGTTTTCCATCTCTTTTAGTTCTTACACTCTTTCTGCCTCTTCTTCCATGGGGTTCCCCGAGCTCCAAGGAGAGGGATTTGATGGAAACATCCCATTTAGACTTGTGTGTTCCAAGGTCTCTCACTCTGCAATGTCTGGCTGTGGGCCTCTGTATTTGTTCCCACCTGCTGCAGGAGAAAGCTTCTTTGACGATTCAGCCTGTTTTCTTATACAACCCATGACCACCTGCCAAGAGGTTGCACTGCCCACAGTGGTCTGGGCCTGCCACATCAGCCATTAGTCAAGAAAATGACCCCACAGACTTGCCCACAGTATAATCTGATGGAGACAGCTCCTCAGTTGAGGGTCCCTCTTTTCAAGTGACTCTAGTTTATATCAAGCTGACGAACACTACTCAGCACACCCACCCAGCCTGGCTACCAGGCAGATGCAGGTGAGAAACCAGGGTTCATCTCTAGATCCCTGGAACCTATACATGCTATGGCCCCATCCGTTATTCTCTGTCCCTGGCCACCCGTTCAGTTCACATTGATTGATCCCTCAGCTTGGTGCCAGCGATACATCAGTGAACTGGCCCTGCCTTCAGGGAACTTAGTCAAATCGAGAAACCCTGTGACATCCTTATAGTAGCAGGCCAGAGGTACAGGGAGGGTGGCCCATCTGTCATAAAGGGTTCCCCTCGACTCCCTGAGAGGATTCTGCTCACAGTAATTGTTTTTATGTCTTAGCATGAGTCTTGTGATCCCTGACTCCAAGGACACTGCAGCCTTCTAGATCCTTATGACTACTATTCATGTGAATGAAAGCCCTCCACCACCACCTCCCTTCTCTGAGGTTGTCCTTGCCATAATCAAGGCAAACCTCTTCCAAGACTGATGACTTCGTTTCTCAAGTTCAGGAACAATGACATCATTGCTTCCTCCCTGGCTTGGGGATTTGATGATCAATATGAAGTCAAGGTTTGGAAAAGTGCCTGCTCTTTGCCAAGGCCTAGGAAGGCTTGGGGTGGGTGTCCTGGAGTGGAGCAAGCTGCTGCTGTGTGTGCGTGCAGTGTGTGTGTGTGTGTGTGTGTGTGTGTGTGTGTGTGTGTGTGTGTGTGTGTGCGTGTGTCCAGAGGCTGGGAAGGAGGTTTGCTTTCTGGCACACCTGGCAGTACACAGAAAGGGCCTCATGTTGTGGAAGATTGAGCTGAGCTGATGGCTGATGGAGAGACACCTGCCTATATCCCTAAAACGGTTAGGGTATTGAAATGCCTGCACTCATTGGCTTACTTGCTGGAGTACCCTCTTCGTACCTCTGGGCTGACTCTAAACAGTTGCTACCATCTGGTACCTCCAGGTAGCAACCGCCTGCTTCTTGGTGCCTGGACTGTCTCATGGGTGGTGTGACTGTGACTCCAGAATGAGGGACAGGGACACGAGCTGGGCTGGCTGTTTGACGTGAGAAGGACAAGGCACATGTCTCAGGTTCCCATGGGCAGGCCCTGTCAATGGGAAGTTTCTCTTGCCTCTGTGGGCCAGAGGCTCCATGCAGCCAGGCTTGTTCTCCGTGCCACAGGCTGCAAAGCACCTCAGGGATGCTCCGGTCCAGCCTGCACATTGCACAGGAGCTCTGGGAGAGGAGAAACCACTTGCTCATGCCATGTAGCAATTTGGTGGCTGACTCAAGCCTCTGACTGTCCCCTCGGTCACAATTTGAGGTCTGCACTTCAGAGAGCATGAAGATAATCCAGATGCCCTCTGGATCCTTGTCCGCCATGTCTGTGCCTGTGTCCTGTTCACTGCGACACTTGACATTTTATTAGTCTGAGTGGACATCAGCCTCAGCCTCAGCAGGGAACCAGTCACAGACTTGTCACTCAGTAATCTGGCATCCATCAGGGCAGAGGTCCCTCTCTGGCAGCCCATAGGCTGAATATGGCCCACAGATCTGTCCACCACCCAGAGTGGTGTTTATTTTTTAAGTGAATAGCTTGCCATCTTTAAATTAGAGAGATTTTGTATAAGACAATTAACTTATTTTTAAAAAATTTAGTGTGTTTGGTGTGTGTGTGTGTGTGTGTGTGTGTGTGTGTGTGTGTGTGTGTGTGAGAGAGAGAGAGAGAGAGAGAGAGAGAGAGAGAGAGAGAGGCACATGCATGGAGGCCAGAAAATTATGGGGGGGGTAGTTATTTCCTTCTACAATATGAGTCCCAGGGACTAAACTCAGGTTGCCAAGCTTGGTCAGGCTTGGCAGCAGGCACCTTTATCTGCTAAGCCATCTCGAGGGCTCTCAAACTCTTCTTTACTTTTCTCTTCCTCCTCCTCCTCCTCCTCCTTCTTTTTTTTTTTTTTTTTTTTTTTTTGATTTTTGAGACAGGGTTTCTTAGTGTAGCCCTGGCTGTTCTGGAACTCACTGTTGTAGACTAGGCTGGCCTCAAACTCACAGCCTGCCTCTGTCTCCAGAGTGCTGGGAATAAAGGCACGTGCCACCACCTCCCTGTTCAAACTTTTCTTAAGTGGGGCATTTGTTAGACAATGGTTAGGTCCAGCCACCCTTGTGCCCTGTTTCTGCAGGTATGGCCAGGGACACATGCTCCAGTGCCTGGCTTAGGGTGTCCCAGGCACACAGTGCCTCCTTGATTTCCTGTCTTGGAATAGCTGGGCTCTGGAGGTAACAAAAGTCCCACATTAGCACCTGTTGTTTGCTTCAGCATTCGGGCCCTTGAGTCTCAGGCCCGTCACAGGGATAGTCACTGCCTGACTGGCCATGACTTCTGATGTTCCCCCTTTTCTTTCTGTCTATCTGCTACCCTGTGGTGGCTTTCTCTCCTTCCAGGCCACCTGATACCTCACATCCTCTGGCCGTGCTGTGCCCAGAATATCGCACTGGGTAGCAATTGCTGGGCACCTGTGATGGGGACTTTCTCCAGTGGAGAAAGACTTTAGGTTTTAAGGATGACATGCTTACTGTGGGGGATAGACAGAGACACAGATTAACAGTCAAGGCCAACTATACTTCATGGGAAACATTTTAAAAAGACAGAACAGGAATTGGGACATGGCAAGTGTGTGTGTGTGTGTGTGTGTGTGTGTGTGTGTGTGTGTGCAGTGAGGTAGATTTTGAGGGGTTGTGATCTCAAGGGATAAAAACTGGCTGGTACTCTCTCCTCCACCCCTGCCCCCCATACCTGATCCCTCCTGTTCCTATCCCCACTGAAGGGCTGTGGAGCCAGGGGTAGAGGACACCACAAGAACATGGTCCACAGAATCCATTAAGCAGGGCTCACAGGGGCTCACAGAGACTGAAGTGACAGACACAAGACCCTGTATGGATCTGTGCTAGGTCCTCTGCATATACCTTATGGTTGTTAGTTTGATGTTCTTATGGGACCCCCAACAGTGGGGGTGGCAGTGTCTCTCTGCCTGCACTTGGGACCCTAACTTCTACTGGGTTGCCACATCTGGCTGTTATGAGTCTTGTGTCCAGTCTTACTGTATCTGGTTAGGCCATGTTGAGTTGATATCCCTGGGAGGCTTGATCTTTTTGTTTTTAAATGGAAATGGAGAAGTGGATCTGGAAGAGAAGGGGGGTGGGAGGAACTGGGAGGAGTGGAGGGAGGGGAAACTGTGGATGTAATGTATGAGAGAAGAATAGAAGGAAAAAAGAGAACTAGTTGGTGTGTGGGAGGGAAGGGTATTCTGGGCAGTCAAAGAAGGCTGGGCATTGAGAGGGTGCATCAGCAGCAGAGGCAGGTGGGCTATAAACATGGGTCAGGGCTATTTAAGAGATGGCTTTGGTTGCCCTGGTAGAAACTGGTGAGATGAAGGGTGGACACCTATTCAAAGCAGACAAGGTAGAGGAAGTGAATACCCAGGCAGAGGCATTAAAGCTCAGCAGAAGAAGGGCTGTGGTGGCATGGGCCCATGAACTTGCCACAGGAAAAGCATAGTTCTTCAGGTGTGGGTCAAGTATGGGGATAGCCGAGAGTCTCCCATTATGGAGGTGCACACTGAGTGCTATGCAGAGAAGAAGTCCCAGGGTGGCAGGGTGGAGTTGTTTTGTCTTTTACAACACTGAACACAGACTAGATATTCAGGAAACATGTGGAAATGATTGAGATGCTGTTGTCTGCCTCTACCTGACCTGGGGAAATGATAAGTGAGGTACCGGGACACCTGGTTGGTTGGTAATAACTTCCAGGCAAGGGTGCCGCTGCGGTTTGAATACAGTTTGTCCTACCCAATGCCATGTTTGCCACTGTGGTTGTGCGGGAGCTTCTGAGGGGGGATTAAGTTCTTAAGGGATTAATGTGCTTCTCTTGGGTCTAGGTTAGTAACTGAGAGACTGAGTTATACAGTGAGCCACCCTTACTTAGCTCTGCCTCTTCAGCACACGCCCCCTGGCCCATGTGCTTTCCGTAAAAGGGGGATTGAGCACCAGACTCTTGCCTGGACTTCTCAGTTGCTATTGTTTGATGTAAAATGTCCCCCACAGGCTCATGTGTTTGCACTTGGTCCACAGCCAGCGGTGCAGTTTTTTAGGGTGGCGGAACCTTTAGAAGGTGGGGCCTCACTAGAAGAAGTGGGTCGCTGAGGTGGGGGCAGGCCTTGTGCTTTATACCCGGTCCTTGATTCCAGCTGAGGTCTGTCAGTGCTGTGGCCTGGTGTTACCAACTTCTTCTGTCATGGAAGGAGCTATCAAGTCTTCCCCACCAGGATGGATCAGATCCCCTGGACTGTGAGCTAAAATAAATTCTTCTTCCATAAAATTGCTTCTATCAGATATTTTGTAACAACAGTGAGAAAAGTACCTAATATACCAGCCTCCAGATTAACCTCTTTCCTTTACAAATCCCCCAGTCTCAGCCATCCTATTAGAGTAACAGGAAAAGAGAGTGCATTTTCCCATTCGCCGAATTGGAGGAAGCCCTCCCAGGACACGCGTGTGCCTCACACAGGCTTCCCATTGCCACGGAAGGTGCGTCCCCAGCTCCTGGTTGGGGGTGCAGAGAGCTCTGCAGCTGCCCCTTGTGTCCCGTCCTCCGGGGCATATTACATAAGTGGGTGGTGGCAGCCAGTGGGCTGGTGGCTTCCTGTCCCAGCGGCAGGGCTGGGTATCCAAGCTGCCAGCGTTCAAGTTCACCGCAGCATTCTGAACATTTGGGAACACAGGAAGGGCTGCAATTTTTAAAGTCTCTTTGTTTGCAAGAAGGGTCTGGAGCCCATTGGGAGGATGAAAAACAAAACCAGGAAAGCAGATGACCTGCTTTGCAGAGGCAGCGTGTACCTTTGCTTACGGCTTCTGTGAGCCCCACTGCACCCCTCCCTGCTCCCCCACTGCACCCCTCCCTGCTCCTGTACATGTCTGCAGAGCCACACGCCACACACGTCACAGGCAGGACCCATCATCTCCTTATACCGTCCTTCAGTGCCCAGTGATACAGAACGACAGAGGCATCACACAGACCTGATGACAGAGGCAGCCAGACACAGAAGCAGGCAAAGGCAAACACATACAGACACGTGGAGCTAGCCGTGTGCCGACAGCCAGACATGCACCTCCACACAAAGACATCCAGACAAGTGGACACAGAGACATGCTCAGAGACTGACACTCGTTCTTGTGGAGTTACACACACCCACACACCCACATCCACACCCACACACACTCACACACACACACATTTCCCAAGGAGTCAGGCAGCCCGCACACCCCTCAGTCGGCCTTGTCCTCACTTCAGCCCTCAGGGGAGAGGGAGCAGGCAAAGATAAAGTTTCCTCCGCGCTCCAAGGTGGAGGAAGCAGTGAAGTTTAAGAATTTTCTTCTTCCCTCTGTAGTGTTTATGTGTCTAGCAGGTTCCGTTCAGTGCCTGCCCTTATTTAATTAAGCAGTTTGAATCACTTTATGAAGCAAACAGCTTATGGTTAAACAGTGAGGGGAGGCCAGACACGGTGGTGCATGCTTGTAATTCTAGTACTCAGGAGGCTGTGGCAGGATTGAGAGTTCCAGGCTGGCCTCAGCTACAGAGCAAGGCCCTGTCTCAAACAGACAGACGGACAGACTGACAAACAAACAACAAACACGAAAAAGGCCCAGAGGAGATTTCTACCTAGAAAGGAAATTTATCCCCTAAACAAACACAAAACTCAAAACATCCCCAAGTGCTCATCTTTAGCTCTGACCTCAGATTGAATGTCTCCTTTTGGTTGCCTAGAACACATCTATTCTTTAACGTGTTTTCAATTCCCTAAGTTTAACCGAGGTGTAGCATCTTTCTCTTTTAGAGGAAAGAGAGGCTTAGGTCCTCCAGGTGAGCTGAAGGCTCTTACCAGAGGGACACAGACCCAGAAACCTTCTCTTCCCAGGCAGCAGGGATTGCTCTGCTGTGCTGGAACCTAGAGTTCTCCAGGCAATCGAGGAAGGAGCAGGAGCTGGGAACCTAGACAGTGGAATTTGGAGCCCATCCGCAAAGTGCCCTGTATGTTCCTTAAATCTGCAGTGAGGTCACTCATTCAGAAATTACAGAGTTTGGACGTAGATTGGGGGCGAGTGACGTAGGAACCTGCCCTGGAAGCCAGGATGAAGCCCTCCCCCTCCACTGAGAATTTTCCCAGACCTGAGGAGATTGTGAAATGGACAAGAGTCTCAGCAAGTCACATTTAGATCTCAGGCAGGGGAGGAAGGAAGCCTGGCTGTCATCTGGGCCACACATGGGAATGAGTTCGCAAACCCCACTGCACTTGAACAACAGAGAGTCTTCCGAGCTCCTTGTAATAAATCACAAGCCCTCATCAGAATGTCTGTGCCAAGCCACTGGATGCGAGGTTAGAAGAGGCTCAACAGGGCAGACTGTGAACAAACCCTGGGACCACCAGCTCAGGTTCTGCCTGAGTGGGTAGCACCATGTGAGGGGAGGATGCTGGTGGGCCGAGTGTGTTTCCTGGGGCCAGGAGCAGCTGCCGTTCCCTGTCTTTCCTGGGCCTCCTGAATTGCTTTAGAGAATTTATAAACTCTTCTCTTTCTTTTTTTTCCCAGAGTTGCTCTGTCACAATCTCTTTTCAATCTTCCTTTTTGAGTCAGGTTCTAGTAAGAAGCATCTCTCTGCATGTTCTCCCTCCAGGCGTCTCAGGATGATGAGGCCACTGGAGGTGAGGAAGGCCCATGCTCTGGAGAGGACCAGAGCAGGTGGGTCAGGGCCAGGACTAAAGTAAGGAGGCTGAGCACCGAGTGTGAAAAGTACATGAGAATGAAATGAAATACAGTTTAAGAGGGTACCTGGAACTCATTCATGTACACCAGCCTCTCTCTTTTCTCCTTCGTCCCCACTTCATTCCTTTCTGACAGCATTTCACATCACCTACATTGGCCTCAAACCCCCCATGTACCCGAGGACAACCTTGAACTTCTGACCCTCCCATTCCAGACGCTGAAAGTACAGGCATATGCCACCACACCTGCTCATATATCCTATTTTTACTATGTCAATATTATATTTTGAAAGGTGGAAATCAGTGCCCATTAATCCACAGTGGACCCAACACCAACAGTTTTGAAGGACAGGATGCTTCTGTGATGCCGTCCCAGCTCCCTGGCTCCCCAAGATATTTTTTAGACTTAGATCTCAGCTCTACGTCTTAGTAAGGCATCTTTTCCTCTGTTAGAAAGTTGATGAAAGGTCTCATACACTACAATGCACATAGCTAAAAGGTACAGACTGATAAATGCTTCCTACACTCCCAGCTTCCTACAGAATGGGGAGCCCACACAAGGGTCAGGACAAATGGAGTTGATCTTCACCTTGATGGTATCGAGCACTCACTGAAGGATTCTAAGCAAGACAGGTCATTTCCCCCAGAGCAGAAAGGTCCTCCATAGGAACACCCATCCCCTTGACCTGCTTAGAAAACTTCAGTGGATGTTCAGGGCTGCCAAGGTGAAGATCAAACCTCTTTGTGCTACCTCAGTGTGGGGTCCCTTACTCTTCCATAGGAAGTCAAACACTGGACCTGAAAACTCAACCTGTCTAGTCCATACACTCCAGTGTCTCTTTGGGCTGACCTTTGTTTTGGATGTGATGATTTCCTCCCCTAACCACGCCCCCTCCAAGGTCCTCCAATCCATTGCTAACCCAGCCAGGGGTATTGTCAAGTGCCTTCAGAGCCCAGATGTCTAGAGCACCAGCTGTACCCACAACCCACACCCCCGGCAAGGAAAAGAGAATAAAAATTCAACCACAGTTAAAAAAAAATCCACAGTTTTAATCCACTGTCTATGACTCCGGGCTTTGGAAGACGGACAAGCCTGGGGAACCGAGTTCTCCCTAAGGTTGATGCAGTACGTTTACCTTGGCTTGAATAACTACTATGTGTAGGGCACTATTATACTCAGTATCCCATTTCATCCTCCTAACATCCTGTGAGCTGGGTACTGTTAGGATGTATGTTTTATAGGTGAAGAACTGAGGACCAGAAAAATGATGGATTTACCCCAAATCATATAACAACAAGTGGCAGTTCAGTGTGGACCCAGGGTAATTAGATACAATGCCTCCAGAGTATAAAGCCTTATTTGTACAAGCCAGAGTGCTTTTTTTTCATGTCACCAAAGGCAGGGCATGAATATGAGGTGAGGAATGTGCTTTGAGCTCTTTGATTTATTCCCTAGGAAAACAAGTCAGATAGCTAAAGGTCATGTTTCTGTCCCCCTTCTGTTGGCATGCCAGGCAGAGAGATGCTGGAGCCAGCAGATATGGAGAAGCTGCGCTGGAAAGATAAGGGTGTTGGGGCTGTTCTTGGACCAGTGGCTTTGTTGTATAATCCAGGAACACAGGAGGAGAGTGATATGAGCGCCTGCCCCATATCACTAGGCCCTGCATGTCCCAGCATGACGCTGTAATCAAGACATGGTGTGAGCGTGCAGTGTGTGATAGGTCCCGGGTTAGCAGGAAGACATCGTGTGATACTGCCTGACACACCTCCCCTTGGGGACCTTCCTCTTTTCATCTGCGGACTAGTCGTGGTGGGGCAGATGAATTCTGGAGTTCCTTCCTGGTATAAGCTCGATGGCCAGGATTCTGCTGTTCTTTTCTCCAGGGTTTGGAGCAGGAAGAGTTCAGCTTAGCTGGAGCAGAAGCCCTTGGCAAACACCTTCCTCAATCTGTCCCCCTTTATTTATTTCTCAGTATGGCTCCAGGGCTGATTGCATTACTGGTAGAGAAATAAACCCCAAATCCAGGGAAGTGGCCATCCTGATGTGTTTTCTTAATCTCATTTTCTATTGATTGATTGGTGTAATGCACACAGTGTTTTCAAGGCTCAGGGAGAGTGCTGGAGATAGCTTTGGTTCCTGCCTCTCTTAGCTCATCAGGGGTTACAGGGAATGCTATGAAGCTCATCATTTGGCCAGCTCCCAACAGTTTCTATAATGGTCCAGAGTGTTTGTTATGAAGTCACAGCTTTTGAGTTCCAATCTGGCTTGTTCTCAGAGCGCTGTATGACTTCAGGTGAATCTCCACCCTGTATCTGCTTGCTCTTCTGGACAATGAGAGAAATGACAGTGTCTTTCACACTAGACTGTTGTCAGGATGAGCTGATATGACATCCTCTGAACTCTTAGTGCTGGGCCCAAACCAGAAGGGAAGCATCTGCCGAGGCTTCCATGAAGTACTAAATGCTTACTCTGTTCTAACCCCCACGATTCCATGAGATTGGTGTGATTTTATAATTCTGGAGTGGCTTGTCTTAGGTCATATAGTAGGAGGCAGGTCACTCTGCGGCTGATGTGGGATTTCTCAAGCCAAGGCCAGACTATCTTCCACTCTCCACATCTAATTTCTACTGATCTGTTAGGACCTCCTCAGGCATCACCTCCTCCCAGCAAGCCCTTTCTGGGTTCCCCCACACTGGGTTTCTATTAGCTGTAGTTTGAAGACTCCTGTCTTTGCATACTTGCTCCACGGACAGTGGCACTGTTTGGGAAGGGACCTTTAGAAAGCAGAGTCTTGCTGGAGGAAGTGGGTCACTCTGTGTGGGCCTTGAGGTTTTAGAGACTGACTCCATCTCCTGTTTAGTCTCTGCTTTCTGAGGAGGGAAGCAATGTGAGCAGCCAGCCTTCTGTTCTCACTGCCGTGCCTTTCCTGCCTGCTGTCTTCCACATCATGATAGACTGTGTCCCCATGGAATTTTGAGCCAAAATAAACTCTTTCTCCCTTAAGTTGTTCTGGTCATGACATTTTGTCACAGCAACAGAAAAGTAATGAATACACTATTGAATTCTTTTTGCCCACTTCTGTCTACTCACCACTTTGGATAGAGATGGTGTCTGCAAAGAACAGTCATGATGTTCTCAACTCCTCACTGTTCTCTCTATCTCTATCTATGTCTTTATCTCTGCCTATCTATCTATCTATCTATCTATCTATCTATCTATCTATCTATCATCTATATAACATCTATGTATCTATGTATCTATGTACCTATGTATCTATTTATCATCTATGTATCTATCATCTATCTAACATCTATGTATCTGTCATCTATATAACATCTATGTATCTATGTATCTATGTACCTATGTATCTATCTATCATCTATGTATCTGTCATCTATCTAACATCTATGTATCTGTCATCTATCTAACATCTATGTATCTGTCATCTATCTAACATCTATGTATCTATCATCTATCTAACATCTATGTATCTGTCATCTATCTAACATCTATGTATCTGTCATCTATCTAACATCTATGTATCTATCATCTATCTAACATCTATGTATCTGTCATCTATCTAACATCTATGTATCTATTATCTATCTAACATCTATGTATCTATCATCTATCTAACATCTATGTATCTGTCATCTATCTAACATCTATGTATCTATTATCTATCTAACATCTATGTATCTATCACTTATGTATGTATCTATCACCTATCATCTACCATCTTTATAAATCTTTCAATTATTCAAATATCTATCATCTGTCTATTCATCAATCATCTATCTTTTATCTCATATCCATCAATCCATCATTCATCCTCTTTATTGTCCATCTTCATAATATGGTATATATCCATTGTATATTTGGAGGCCTAGTACATGGTAGTTGAAAAAAATGAATCAGAATTCCCAGAGCCCATGATAGAGGGAACTATTTATTCATAGTGAACATGGGTCAATCCACTGACTTGGCTTTCTCACCCCAAATAAGAAAATGTCCACATGACAAATATTTGAAATAGGAACATCCTGGAATATTGAAGCAAATATTTGACAGCCGCTTTAAAAATCCCTGGTGCAATCTTGGTTCCAGGGGGTGTTGAAGTTCCTAGCATCTGGCTCAGTACCTTGGCTGGGGTGCTGAGAGAACACAGCAGTTTGTATGTCCCTGTTTCCAGTGTTGGGTTCAGAGCCTCCCCTGTTGCCATTTCAGGGGTGCCCATTAGTCTCCACTGCCTCCTGGGGATGCCCTTTCCTTTTCTAATGTTCATGGATTAACCTCCCTGCTTTGGTTGGGAGATGTCAGGATGTGTGGGTTAGCACTGCATTGAATGCTCTTTGGTGTGACATAAGGCCCCCCCACTCCCTTCCCATCTGATCCTGGTCCCCCTCTTTCATTTCACACTTTTCCTGCCCTTCCTTTCTATGATCTGGGTGTCGTGGAGCCACAAAAGCCATGGGTTCACCCCTAAACAAGCAGCTTCTTCTTGCCTTTTTACCTTTGTGCCCATAGATCCTCTGCCTGAAATACTGTCTCCCTTCCTACATTGTCTCAAGACTTTTGAGGGCTCACCTCCTCCAGGCAGCCTTCCTTGGTATTCCCAGGCCCTCTGACTACACTATTACAACATTTATTCTAGGTCTCCATGCTAGACTGTGACTGTGCCTTTTTGGTGTTTAGGTTGTGATAGCCTTTAATGGCTATGCCATCTCCCCAGGCTGAGCCATCCCTCAGTCTTTTTATTGCGTACCTAGAACCTACTAGAGTATCTTACCCAAGACAAATGTTTAGACACTTTTGATGAATGAATTAATGACACATCATTAATCACATTTAAATAAAAATCTCTGAGGGATGACTTTGAACTCTGAGATGGGAGGGTTTCAAACTGTCATTCGGGCATGGAGAGCTTCCATTAAGAAACCACAGGAGGGTACAGCTGAATGGGAGAGGCCCCCTCCCAGTCTTCATAAATACTTCAGTAGTTTTCAGGATGCTTGGTTTTAGCTTTGGTTTAGAAAACAGCCATGGGTGGGGTACTGGATGAGCCTGGGGCTCCAGTCAGAAGGCCCTGGATGGGGTGCTGGGTGAGCCTGGGGCTCCAGTCAGAAGGCCCCAGATGGGGTGCTGGACAAACCTGAGGCTCCAGTCAGAAAGCCCTGGTTTACCCCGGGCTTCCAGCTGGGGCTACCTCACCCCTCTTTATAGCTGCGGCAGCACCCACAGCAGTTCTGTGGACCAATCAAGAGGACTGGATGTGGTTAGGAGGCATCGGATGTGTGAAAAATCACTGGATAAACTGTGCCTCACTGTTGGTAATGACGCTGGAACCACAAGCCACCGTGAGGCAGCCCCACTGCCCTTCAGAATCTCCACAGAGCTAAATGTCCATAGAATTCTCTGGTTTTCCTCCTAGGGTCTGATTTGGAGGGTCTAGAGGCCCAGGAATCTGCATTTTATGCCATTGTCCTTGACCTAGATTTAACCCCTAAGTCTCAAAAATATGAAAATGCAATGTCTACATAAAACTTGTTCATGAATATTCATAAAGGCATTTTCTTATATTACCCAAAATATGGGGCCTACCTAAATGTTCATCAGTTGGTAAATGAATACTCAAAAATACAGTTATCCATACAAGGGGTATAAAAATGGTTGCCTGTGCCGGGCGGTGGTGGCACATGCCTTTAATCCCAGGACTCAGGAGGCAGAGCCAGGTGGATCTCTGTGAGTTTGAAGCCAGCCTGGTCTCCAAAGCGAGTTCCAGGAAAGGCGCAAAGCTACACAGAGAAACCCTGTCTCAAAAAAAAAAAAATGGTTGCCTGTATCTGTGAACACACTAAACATAATTGCACCGCACAATTTAATCGAGGGACGTGAATTATATCTTAACAAATCTCTACAGAAAACCCAATTGACTGCCCTCAGACAAGATGAAGAGACCCCGCTATTTGAGTCTGTTCTCAAGGATGTAGACTTTTCCTTCCTATGCTCCAAAGATGGGACTCCCACTTCCAGAGCATGTCCTCCAGAAATTCTTACAATGTTGCTGGATAAGAATCCCCTCCATTTATCAGAAGGTTTTACCAATGCAAAACTGTGAAGGGATGTAACCAGTCAGGGTCTGATCCCAACCTTCTTGATCAGATGCCTTATCAAAAAGTTATGAGGATGTGTTTCAGTACATAAATATTTTTTTAAAAATTTAAAATTGTATTCCTATATTGATCCAAGATATGCAAGATAAAATGTGTGCAAATCACAATGATAAAGGTTAGCTTAAGATGGGCATGCGGCTCATTTGTAATCCTAGCACCAGGGAAGTTGAGGCTGGAGGATCATGAGTTCAAGGGCAGCCTAGACTTCTACTATAGTGGGTAGCCATTCCAGCTTTGGTCTGGAAGTTCCAACCCCCATTGAGACTTTGGTAACTATCACACCCACAAGACGGGGCCAAGGGAGGACCTGAAGACCCGAGATCGGGACGTGCTGCGCTCTCTTGTGGCTGGGAGCCCAGACCCTAGAGGTGGATGGAGGAGAGTTCTCCAGAGAACATTGCCGGACTACTGCTTCATCGTTCCCAGAACCCTTAACCTACCTATCCCTTCATTTGTAAGTTACGCCATTAAATAAATCTCCTTTTAACTACGTGGAGTGGCCTTAATAATTTCACCAATACCTGGCGCCCAACGTGGCGCACGTCCTGATCTCGGGTCTACCGGCCCTCCCTTGACCCCGCCTTGTAGGCATGATAGTTACCAAAGCCTCAGTGGGGGTTGGAACTTCCAGACCAAAGCTGGACTGGCTACCCACTATATTCTACAGCAAAATCACATCTGAAAACAAAGCAAAGCTCAAACCAAACAAAAAACAAGAAAAAAAAGAAAGAAAGAAAAGAAATGGTTCATGGCTATACTTTCTGTAAGGTCTGAATGAGGACCTGAGTTCAGATCCCCAGTGGCACATAAAAAGTCAGGCATAACAGCATGCATGTGTAACCTCAGTGATTGGGATGGGGGGTGGGGTGGAATCAGGAGTGTCCCTGCAGCACGTTGTTCTGCTGACCTAGCTCAATTGGTGAGCTCCAGGTTCAGTGAGAGGCCCTGTGTTCAAAAGTAAGCTAGAGAGCAATCAGGGAAATTATCTGACATTGGCCTCTGACTTCTACACAAATGTGCACACACCCACATTAATATGTACTTACAAAACACACACACACACACACAGAGAGAGAGAGAGAGAGAGAGAGAGAGAGAGAGAGAGAGAGAGAGAGAGAGAGAGAGAGAGCAGGATGGTGTTAGATAAAAGTCATGGAGAAATCTGTCTTGAGGGGTGAGAAGAGCAGAGATCTGAGTTCAGGTAACTGGTCCTCATCCTTGCTTTCTGGCTGCTGACACATCTTGGCCCACAGAGTGGCTTCATCTCAATCTTCTGCTCAGGGCCCGTAGATCCTCCAAATCATGGATGGAGGAAAGGATGGCCATCCTGCGAAGGGGGATTATGGGCAAGTATACGAGTAGGCAGAGCAGACAAGAAAACCAAATAACAGAGAATAGACGAAGGAGAGAATGTTTCAGTGGAAAGATACCAGGAAAAAACCCAAACAGCTCAGACCCCAAGATCCTAAACTTCCCACCTTTCATTATCAGTGTGACTGTGACCTTGAGCTCAGCTTCCTCCTTTGCAGAATGAGGGCAGCTATGCTTTCTCTACGGCCCTGCCAGGGCCCTAGACAATGCTCTCAAAGATAAGACAGGCGGCAGGAAGGAAGAAACATTAAAGGAAAGAGAGAGGAAATAGAAGCCATTTTACTAAACATACCGAGTATCTCCTGAATTCCAGGAACTTCTCGGTAGGGACCAAGAGACGGAGTTTGCCTTGAGTCAGCACGTCTTAAGGAGTTAAGTGGAAGGCTAGACATACGAGCAACAGTCTCTGCACAAGGTCATGCGTGTAGGACAGAGATTGATGGGGCTCAGAGGAAGCGGAGAGGGGCTCAGGGGGAGGGAGGCTCTCCATCCCTGAGGCCACAACTGAGAGCAGGCTCTTCTAGGCGCCAGGTGGCAGCTGTCCTGCTTACTGGGCCAGTGTCAGGGACAGTGGAGGTGCCTTTTCAGCAGGCTCTGGCTCCACAGAGCCCTCTCCATGAACCTCTTCCAGCCCAAACAAGCATGGAGCTTGCCAGACAGGCTGGGGACAGGACAGACACACAGACACATGCACAGGAAACAGAGCCAATGGTCACAGATTATTTTTGTTTCTCCCTCTGCAGCAGCAGAGCCAGCAATAGCATTCCTTCCCCTCCTCACAAACACAGTTTGTGTACTGGAGACAGCCAGGAAGGGAAGAAATCCCCTTCGGGACCCACGGAGGGCCTCCTTCCTCCCTCCGTGCCCAAGCAGGAGGCATGGAGCCTGTGGAGCTGCAGCCTTTGATGGCTTTCTCTGCTGTTTCTCACTGTTCCTGGAGGGGAGGGAACAGCCCAGAAAGATGGTTGAGGTCTCGTTGTGCACATACAGGGAACAGAATCCCAAGCTGGGGCAGAGGTAAAAACACAAAAGGAAACAAATGAGTGTGTTATGATATTCCTTCCTTCAGGACATTTTTCTTAGAAAAAATCAAGAAAAAGAAGAAGAAAAAATGCAAGCAAACAAACACAAAATAAAAAATACTACAAAACCAGAAAAAGAAAGCCAAGAAGAAAGCTACATCCTCCCTTAAAGTCAAAGGATAAAATGGAGATAAAGGGCTAGGGATGGCGGAAATTCCGCATCTATCGAACTCAGCTGCGTAGCTATTTACAACCAAGTCACGCTGTGTGTGCATACGTGGGTGTGTGCGTGCATGTGCATGTGTGTATCTGTGTGCATTGTGTGTGCATGTGTATTTGTGTGCACACCTGTGCATGTGTGCATGTGTATGCATGTGTGTATGTGAGAGTGTATGTATGTGTGCTGAACACCTGCAAAGCTGGATGACATTAGCAGTTTGTGTTTTCACTCTGCAGTGTGCTGGTCTTTCCAGCAGTGCTGCTGTCCTGTGGCCACTGCTTTGGGAAAGGTCTGCACCCCTTTGCTCTCCAGCTTTTGATTCAAAGACCCAGTTCCTTACAAAGAGCAAAGCAACTATTGACATAGCAGAGCTCCGATTAGAGAGAAATGCTCGTCCTGAGCAGAAGGCTCCTTCCTTCTGTTGTGAGAAAATAAATCCTTGGCTGTGGGAAGGGATGATGCAGAGGTTCTCATAAAAGGGGAGTTTGGGAAGGGCTGATTGATGGGAGATGTAGCCTGGCTTAGGTGCAGATGCCCTGGTATAGGGAGGAAATCCCAAAGTTTTGAGGGGTTTGGGTTCAAGGAACCTATGCAGTGTTTTCTGGGTCACTGGAGTGGCAGCAAGATTCTAAAGAGGAAACAGCTGCCTGAAGGCCTGGTGGGCATATCGTTGGGTACATTTCCAATATCCAATGATACAAAGGAACTACAGAGATGTCTGGGTACTGGGGAGAACACCTAGACCTGAACAACCTGGCAGAGTATGGGGGAGAGGCAACAGCTCACTGTAGAGCAGCCAGGAAACAGAGAGACAGGAAGTGGCCAGGGTCCAAACATCCCCTTCAAGAATGTGCCACTAACAATCTAACTTCATCTCTCTAGGCTCCTCCACTTAAAGTTTCTATTATTTCACAATCGTGCCCTAGGCTTGTGACCAAGCCTTTAATGGAAGAAGCAACACTCCAAATCTTAATTACAGCAGTGTGTTGGGTTTAAATCTCGTCATAAGAAAATTGGCCATGATCCTTGGAAGAGGTCACACAGACTACTCTTCAGTGGCCTGTAAAGACCCAATCCAAGTATGGATTGAAGGACTTCCAGAAGGTTCCTGGGGTCTTTCCTCAGAATCTACTTTGGACTCTTCTTCCAAAGCCATGTTCATATAAAGTAGAGCCAGAGTTGCTGATGGCCCCTCCAGTGGGTTTTGGTGACACTTCGATATAGTAATACACTGAACCATGCGATAGGAAAGTTGTTTTCTTTTCAAATTAATTTCCTAACCTTGAGAAGCCATCAAGGGCGCCTTAGTTTAGGACTAATTCAACTGTGCCACATCCTCAAGGCTTGCAAACATCTAACTTTCTCTGGAAGTTTAGAGCTATAACAAGCAAGAATATCCAGTATGAAATTAATAAAATTACTTTATTTTTGTAAATCTTTATCTTTTGAAATAGTCTCTTGAATCTCAAGTTGGTTTGGAACTTTCTAAGGATGACTTTGAAGTTCTGATCCCCCTGCCTCTACCTCTGGAATGCTGAGATTACTGGCATAAACCACTATTCCCAGGTTTCTGTGCAGTTGGGGCTCAAACCCCAGGCATTGTGAATGCCAGACAAGCCTCGAATCACTGAATTACATCTGCAGCCCCTGTTTCTGGAAATCTTTTTATGGCTGCGTTGTTCATTTGTTTGTGGCGCAAACTAACAATCCCCACTCTGGTCCTCACTCACATGCAGTTTCTTCTGAAATGCATTTATTCAGCTTATGATGGAAAAGTTAAAGAACCATCACTAGGTGAGTCACGGCACAAACATAAATAAGGTTAGAATCGAAAGCGGTGCACTTGACGGTTGACAAAGTTGGTCTGAAGTCTTGGTCTGGGTACTGATTCCGCCGTTTCTGATTTGATGAAAAGAACACATTGCTGTAACACAGCTGACTGGAGACCAGGCGCGGTCAGACTCTCTCTGCATGTTACCTGTGTGACCTTGGGCATATAGACATCTCAAAGCCTCAATGTCCCTGGTTGTCAAAGGAGAAAGGACTTTGGGTGGTTTCATGTAGACACAGTGAAGACCAAGTCAGAGAGTGATGACACACTAAGGTGAGCAAGTGTGATCTTTGAGTTACCACAAAGACACCCTTTTAACCCCCAAGGTCCCATACAAGGTATTGATCACCTATGTCAATAAGGAGACTGTAAGTTCTCTCCTTGGGGTGGGTTTGGATGGACACGATGTGAAACAAAGAGGTCCAAGTTTATGGAGGAGAGTCAGAAACAGGGAAACAGCTATTTCCTGACCTAGACACTAGATCATCATCACAGCTCCTAATTCCTCACACCTACCTGCACGCCGTTTGCAAGGTGACTGCTATGCTTGGGATATTGTTTGCACCCCCACCCCACCCCCCGTCCTATGCTGGAAGCTTGTACTAAATTTGATGGTACTTAGGGGTAGTGGAACCTTCAGGAGGTCAGGCCTCAGAGATGACTAGGCCCCTGTGGGTACTGTCTTGGGTTGCCATAAAGCAAATTTGTTTTTCTAGCCTTGTTCTCCTGCTTTATGTTTTGCCTTCTGACCTCTCTCTTATGAGCTTCTGTCCCATGATCCCCTCTGCCTCATAGCCCTCACCAGAAGCCATGTACGCTCTTGTGTATGACTCAACAGACCTCTTTTCTTTCTACTGTACCCAGTGTCAGGCATTTCATCACAGCTACACAAAATAGAATAAGACAGAAACTTTGCCATTTCTTCAGTTGGAGTGTACACCCCTCATCTTTAATTTGGGGCTTGGCTATGTCCCTGGCTTGGGCCAATGAGATGGAAACAGTGCTTTACAACAAGCTTGTGCATTTAGGCTTTGTCCTCTGTGCATCTGCCATTGCCATGCTGAGAGCATGTCCTGATGAGCTGCTGGTCCACTTGGAGCCAAGCGTAGATTAACCAATTGCTGTCTAATCCACGGGAACAAGAACAACGTCACAGCATGAAGATGGCTCAGTTGGTAAAGTCCTTTTGTCTGTAGAACCCATGTGGAAATCCACGTGTGATGACACATACTTGTAATTCCACACCAGGGAAGTGGAGACAGTAGGATCATTGATGCCCACTGCCCAGCCAGCCTTCCTAACTGGTCCAGGCCAGTAAGAGACTTGACTCAAAGGAGGTGGATGGCATTTCTGAGGGTAACACTTGTGGTTACATATACACATTTATGTACACATGTACACATGAATGCTCACACGCAGACATGCATTAAAGGATATTTTGAGCTGCTGAATTTTGGGGTGGTTTATTATATGTCAATATAATGACATATATACTTTTGATATACTTATGAAAATAGATGTTAGTGTCCCCTACTCTGTTCCAGGCATAGGCATTTCGGTATAGTCCAATTTAATCTCCGTACTGGATAGTTTTATGTCAGCTTGACACAAGCTAGAATCATCAGAGAGAAAATGCCTCCATAAGATCTGGCTGTAGGCAAGCCTATAGGTCATTTTCCTGGTGATTGATGTGGGAAGCCCATTATGGGTGGTGTCATCCCTGGGCTGGCGGTCCTGAGTTCTATAAGAAAGCTGAACAAGTGATGAGAAGCAAGCCAGTAAGCAGCACCCTCCATGGCCTCTGCATCAGCTCCTGCCTCCAGGTTCCTGCCTGTTTGAGTTCCTGTCCTGACTTCCGTTGACAATGAACAGCAATGCTGAAGTGTAAGCCAAATAAGCCCCTTTCTCCCCAACTTGCTTTTTGGTCATGGTGTTTCATCACAGCAACAGAAATCCTAACTAAGACGATTTCTAAATATTTTTTGTTACTAATGAGGAGGTTGAGACTTTGAGCAGCCTCCTGGTCTAGGGTGATAAGGACAGGAAACATCAGAGTGTGGAGGTAGCCCCACTGTGACTCCATTCTGTCAGGGAGGATGAGGCGATGGGAATGGAACACAATGAAAATAAGTCACAGCTGGGCTCTGAGCCAGACTCATCCATAGTCATCCCTGAGACCACAGCAGCCACCATAACAAATTCAGGACAGTGACATCACAGGGTGACTCAGGCTGGAGATGGCAGGACAGGGAAGCCCTGGAGAGAGCCCTGGTCAGCTATAAAACCTCAGTCTAAATAAGGACAGGGCGGTAACGTTAGTAGACAGGGATGGGCCACAGAATTGAGTGGTTTGGGACAAATAATAACTTGAAACTTATTTTGGAAAAATATTTTCCCAAGTGTCTCACTGAACCCTGTGGGAATGAGGAATTAGTAGGGAAAGCCAGGAGGGAAGACCAACAGGGTTGAGAAAGGGGCTCCTGACCAGTGGGCTTTGATTTCCTGAAGCACAGAGCATCAGATCTTCTTGGGAACAAGGACTTACTCATCCACCCACTTCTGGGAGTTATCCATGTCTAAGGCTGACTCATTCTGAAACCCCTCTACTCATCCCCAATGGTTGTGACAACAATCTGTCACTTACTGAACACACACCAAGGGCCAGACACCTTTTAACGCTGTCCATCTTTAGTCACTCAATTCTTACAACGAGTTCAGGGTTAGTTATTCTTATGATATCTATTATAGCAAAGAAAGAGAAAACAAAGGCACATAGAAAGAAGTAAGCTGCACCTTTGACTCAGAATGTTCTGGACCAATGTGCTGTATGTTTTAGTGAGTATCATTGTGATGACTCAGGGTTATTATTAAATGAGATAATGTACATCAGGCATAGAGGTCATTGCCAAATATCTAAGAGGGGCTAAAATATCATCACAGTGTTAAGCATTTTGCTACAATGAAACACCCAAAGCAGGGTGACTTTTAAAGAGAAGAGATTGATTTTGCTTCATAATTCTGGTCCAAGGGTGAGGGTTGCCTGTGGTGCTAGTCTTCTTACTGGATGTATCCTGAGGTGACACGGGACACTGTACATCAAAAGACAGAGGTGTGTATATTTCTGAGTCTTGCTTTGTTCTTACAAAACTACCAGACTCCATTATGATGACTTTATCTAACCATAATCTCCTCCCAAAGGCCTCATCTCTAACCACAATCAATTAAATTTCTACACTCATAACCACTGACACTGGGGATGAAATTTCAACACAGGAAGCCCTAGAGGGCAGTCAACCTATATCTAAACCAGAGCATTGCATATTGTTTCACGGGTACACATCTTATTTTATTACCTTATGCGAGTTCCTTCTGTGGCCCTGCTTAGGGAGGAAAGTCTTAGTGGAGAAAAATACTTTCGCTCATGATGGAACTAAAAGATGAATTCCTGAAGACTTAGAGTCATCTGGATCCAAGGCTTCATGAGTGTCCAGGGAAAAGAAACAAGGGCCATGGCCAACATCAAGGGGTAGAGGACAAGAAATAGGAGAACAGGGAAGGTCAACACGGTTTCTTCATCCTGAAGTGAGACCCCCTTCCAGGATCTCCCTAGAGGCACTGTGTGGGTAAAACACATCACCTTTGGTAGAAGAGCCCTTCTGTGGTGGGGGCATGAGAAGCAGGAGCACCTGACAACAATGATATGCAGGGATAGTAACCATGGAAACAAGTGACCCAATGGCAGAAGACTCAGGAGAAGTGGCACCAACAGATAACTACCAAAAAATCTAAGAAGTGCCAGTGTTTTTCTCTGGATCCTAAAAGGTCTGGAGGTCTCCAGGCGACATTAGATCAGGACGCTATTGTTCTTCTCATCATTATTTCAGCTTCTGTTCAGTACTAAAAAGACTGGAAGACTGGGTGGGGCTGGTTTCTTCATCACAGCTCCTCCAGGATCAGCTCAGTTTGGGAGCATCTTGGATGACTAGAGGGACAAACTTTGAGTGAGGATGGCCACTGCCTAAATGACGTCACCTCTGCTCTTCATGATGCTTCTTGGGAAGGTACCGTAGAGACTGCGCCTGTTCTGCCCATGTCATTCAACCATGGCATCTGTCAATGTCTAGAGATGTTCTTGAGAAATGGCTACTGACATATCCTGGGATGAGATCAGGGGTGTTTCTAGACATCCAATGCTGTGACCACTGAACACCAAAGAATTACCTTGTCTAAATGTTCCTAGTGCCAAAGTGGAGATGTTGTTCACTGGGCTGCATGGTCGGTCAGGTGCACATGCACACTGAAATTCCAGACAACTGATTGGAATCTTGACTCTGCCATACAATGACAGGGAGAATTGATGTATTATACATATAGTCATCAAGAGGGTTCAGTTGGGTCTGTTTGATAAATAGCATCTGATATCTATCTCCTCCTACCACACAAACTCAGTGCAGAAGAGATAATCAGATTGCCACACATCTGGGGACAGATCTTGTCAGAGTTCAGGTACTTTACAGATCCTACTAGTTACGAAGCCAAGTATGGAGATGCAGTCTTTTGTCCCATGAGCTGTACACGCTTCAGCCCTTGCACAGGCCCGAGTCCGGGATGTGAACATCTTCCCTGAAGGTGACTAACTGTTTTGCTTTAACTATCCCACACCCTGGGAGCTCAGTTTTGAGGCATTGTGAAATTATCAGTGCAAACACGGAGAAGTAAATGAGATTTATAGCCCAATCTGGTTTGACTAAAGGCCATACTTGCTGAGTGGGTGGGGGAACCACCACTCAAGTCTGAGAAGCAGGGTCTCCAGCTGATGGAATTCATACCATAAAAATCTATCGCACATGGACAGAACCTCAGAGCAGGAAGTGACGTCAGAGACTTTCTTGTCAAAACCCCCTTATTTTACATTTGAGAACCTGAAGTCTACGAGGGAGGAGAAACTTCCTTAGAGTCACACCTCAGTTATGAGAAGGCAGGAAATCAGAGCAGAACACTCCAGACACCCAGTCGTCTCCACTGCGGTGGGGTCCCTCCCAGGTTAGATGTCATAAGAAATATGATTTCCTAAGCTTTCAGTTTAAACTCCACGATCAAAAAGAATTTGAGTCTTAGAAGCGACGCATACAGTAGGGTTTGCTTGCTTTTTTCCAGGCCCAGAGGCAATATTGAGGCAATTCCCTTTGTGGCTGCCCTGCTCTGAACATAAACACATGTCTACCATACCCACACACATACAGGCACACACATTTGTTATCCTTTCCCGGAATGACTTAATGATTTCCATGTAGCCAATACGCTGCAGCTGTTGGCTTCCACCAGCGAGGCCCTTAGAAAATCATCTGTTACCAAATTGCCTTTCCATCCATTTATTTTTCCTCAACCCGGAAACATTTTATTCCATTTCTCTTGGAAAAGAAAAAAAGTAAGAGAGGCTAAGATGATTCCCTTATGCTCTAGAATTTTGTTTCAATGGCAAAATGTCATACCTAGAATTCCGGCTCTGTTATTAGATGATGCTTGATCTATGCTTTTTCAATTAAAAAACAAACAACTGAACTGAGTATCAAAAGCACACAAAAAAGATAAGAAAAGTGTGGAGGAAAATAATTTTTAAAAAAGTAAAATGAAAATTTTGGGACTCAACTTCCAACCAAAGATACCATGAGTGCCAGGGGAGGATCTGGGAGGATCAGGTATCTAGGGGGTGGGGGAGGGGATGGGAAGGTTGCTCATGCATGGTGGATTGCATATGGTGGGGAGATGCAGGAAGTGAAGTGTGTGTATGGCGGGGGCAGGGCGTGTGCTCAGAGGTGGGAAGTGAGATTAGAGAAGATGTCCAGTAGCCAAGGTCAAACCTCAGCTGCCATTTGCTTGTTTTGCGACCTTCAGAAAATGGATGGACCTCTGAACTAACGTTCTGAATCTGCAGAGTACCTCCCCCCATGACTGAGGACTGGAGTGGGTGCTCATTACGGGTATGTTTTTGCTCCCTCCTCACTTCCTTTCCAGATCCTTCTGTTTTGGTCCATGGGATGTAAGAGGTAGGAGTGTTTTGTGAATATTGACTGTATTAGTTACCTTTGTGCTGCTGTAAAAAAATTCCTGACAGAAACAACTTAAGTGGGGAAGGTTTGATTTGGCTTTAGTTTGAAAGGGAATTGAGTTCGCCTCATGGGGGCAGTATACAGCTCTGGCTGGCTCCATTCTAACGTGGGCTAGCTTATCCCTCCTTAGGCAACCTGAGAGTCCCCTTGCCCCTGGGAGGTTACTATGGTGATGCTGATCTTAATGGACACCTGATTGACATAGCACACCCCAGCCAAGAACTTTTGGACTCAAGAGACCTTCTTGCCTCAGTCTCCTGAGTAGCTCGGACTCCCTGTGTGCTGCACCACACCTGACAGTGTGGGCAGCTTTGCATGCTGTGGTGGGGGAATGGTCCAGCGTTCTTAAATGGTAAGCAATCAGAAAGCAGGTCCCACCTTCTAAAGAAGCTGCAGCCTTCAAAACAGAACAACACTTTGATGGCCTAGGGCTGAAATCATGAGCACCTGTCCTTCACTGTCCTATCCTGGCTTGTGCTGTGAGGGACATAACATATTCAAACCATAACAACCACACTGTGCCATTGGTATCTCCTGGCCTTTATTTATAAATATGTCTGTCTCACCAGGCCCTCTGCATAAGCGAGGCAGTTGTGTAGCTTGCTCTGCTTAAGGAGCCCCCTGGCAGTGGGATCAGGTCCATCCCTGATGCATGTGCTGGCTGTTTGGAGCCCACTGTCTATGGTGGGACACTTTACACAGCCTTGATGCAGAGGGAGGGGCTTGGACCTGCCTCTAATGAATGGATCAGGCTCTGCTGACTCCTCATGAGAGGCCTTACCTTGTCGGAGGAGGGAATGGAGAGTGGGTTGTGGGGCGGGGGGAAGACTGGGGGGCGGGAGGAGGGAAGAGAGGGGGATCTGTGGTTGGTATGTAAAATGAATAAATTTTTTTTTTTTTTTTTTTTTTTTTTTTTTTTTTTTTTTTTGGTTTTTCAAGACAGGGTTACTCTGTGTAGCTTTGCACCTTTCCTGGAACTCACTTGGTAGTCCAGGCTGGCCTCGAACTCACAGAGATCCACCTGCCTCTGCCTCCCGAGTGCTGGGATTAAAGGCGTGCGCCACCACCGCCCGGCAAAAATTTCTTAATTAAAAAATAAATATACCAGTCTCAAGTCTTTTGTTACATCAGCGGAAATGCATTGAGATGAAAGCCCAGCTCTGCCACTTTGTGCTATCCTGGTAATAACTAACACCTTTCTACCCAACTGCCTATTCCACCCATATAATGGGCACAAGGGCTGTTGGGAGGACATGAGGACATGCTATCTGGAAGTAGTTGTTCTATGGACAATGTACAAGCATCAGGATTCCCTCCCTCTGGGTAAGTGGATTTTTTAACTATCTCACAAGTGCTGTGGTTTGGATGGGGTTTGAGTGTCCGCAGGGCCTCACGTGTCGATGTCCTATCACTGTGTGGTATGAGGAAGGTGCAAACCTAATTCGCTTACGGTGTTTGGAGGTGGGGCTTCTGTGACATGACCAGGCTTTGACAAGGTCATCAGGCAGGGTCCGCCACTGACTTCTAAGAAGAGGGAGAGAGACCAGAAGTCACACACCCACATTCCTGTCGCTTGCTGAGGATAACTTGCTCTGCCTCAGGACTCTGCCGGTAAGGCCATCCTCAGATGTGGGTCACTGACCTTTGGCCAGAACCATGAGTCAACATTGGGCTTGTCTCTGTAATGTGCCCAGCATGTGGTATCCCATTATAGCCACAGAAAACACACCTCACAAGCAGAATTCATGAGCCTCGTGTTTCTGGAGGGCAAGTCTCACATGCCCCTGTAGCACAGTAGGTATGAACCACACACCACACCAATCAGGGATCCAATTCTGTCTCTCATGTACTTGATGCTTGACTCTGACCAAGGAAGGCTCAGTTTGTTGATTTGTAGAATGGGTAGATAACAAAACCCACCACACTAACTGTCAGAGGGTTAAAGGCAATGTCATTTGTCAAGTGTATGAAAAGTACTCAATAAACATCAAGGGCTGTCCCCAGGATTGGGTATTTTGAAATCTGATGAAAGATGTTCTCCCCTTTGCATTTCCTGGGGTGGAAACTTGCTTTCACTTGTTGCTCATGTGCTTTGCCTGGGGAAGACGAGGATTGTGACAGCCACTTGAGACAGGACCAATGACAGTTAAGTGTTGGCATTTAGAGTAGGCATTTCCAATTAGATTTTTTCTTAATGTTTTTAAATGTGCGCGCGTGCGCACACATGCGCACGCGTGCAGGTGCACATGTACTTGAATGTGCATCTGGAGGCCAGAGGTGTCTTCTTCAGTCATTCTTCACCTTATTTTTTTGAGACAGAGCATCTAATTGAACCCAGAGATCGTGGATTTAGCTAGTCAGACTGGCCAGGGAGCTGCCGAGATCTGCCTGTGTCTGCCTCTCTGGTGCTGTGATTCTAGATGCATACTGCTGTGTCTGGCTTTTTACCTGGGCACTGGGGATCTGAAATCAGGTCCCCATGCTTGCATGGCAATCACTTAACCGACAGGACCACCTCCTCAGTCTCTAAACCGCTTTTTTATCTCCCTCCCCCTTTATGCTGCTGGCTGCTTCAAGGACCATGGCTATTGGTATGTTGCTGTATCCTTAGCAGCTACTAGTGTCTAGCACTCAGTAAGTGTCTCATTTGTATAGTATCATCCTTCCCTGATATCCACAGGAGACTAAGTCCAAGGCCCCATGCCAATGCCACAGTCTGCAGAAGTTCAAGTGCCTTCTGTAGAACAGCATAGCATTCATTGCACATAATCTGTGCACAGCCTCTCATGTACTCTAAATCAGCTCCACACAACTTAGCCCCAACACAATGCAAAGAGCTATTACGCTGCATTGTAAGAGGAAGAATGACCTGGGGAGGTAGGTGATCCACCCATATTCAGTATAGACATGATTTGGCAGGAGGGGCAGCATATTTTACATCTGTGGTTGGCTGGCTCTGTGGGTACAGAACTCACAGATAGAGGGTGCCACTATATTTGCCTTTTAAAAATTTAAGGGTCAGGGCAGCAAACTCTAGAGCTTGCTTCTTCAGGCTCCAGCCACAGCTCAGTCCCTTCCAGCTGCGTCATCTTGAGCAAGTGCCTTCGAGGACCTCTTTATCACTAAATTGGTGGTGCCAACAATTGTTCCCGAACAAGCCAATGCGATGAGTAGGTGACCTAGTACCCATCAGACATTCAGAAGATGGGGCTGGAGAGACAGCTCAGCAGTTCAGGAACAGCAAGCAACAGCATACTGCCATTGCAATAGACCCAGCCTTCCCAGGCACCGCATTCACATGCAATACCCCCCAACACCTGAAAATAATAAAAATAAATCGTATAACACAGAACAACAAAAATTATCCAGAGGAGACCTGCTGCTGCAACCAGGCCAGGGGAGATTCTTGCTAGCATCCTTTCTCACTCCCCCTGGATGTCTGATCTGCAGAGAGATGTTACATGACTAAAATGAATGATGAATTTACCATTCACTCCAGCAGGTCGTGGGCTGAAGAACAGAGGAGTGATTCTGCAGTCTGGACATACACAAAGACAGTCAGCAAAAGTGGTGTGTGGCCGGAGACAGCCCTCAGAATGTTTCTGCCTCAGTCCATGCTGCTGCTGAAACATGGCACCACAGACTTGGAAACAACACAAGCTTATCTTTCACATCCGGGGGCGCGGGGGTGGGGGGTGGGGTGGGGGGGGTGGTGGGACTTCAGGGTCAAGAAGCTGGAAGAGTCCCTGTCCATCAAGGGCTGCTTCCTGGTTCACAAAGTTGCAGATGGAGCCTCATTGGTGTGTTCTCATGTGGTGAGGGAGCATGTCTGTGTGTGTGTGTGTGTGTGTGTGTGTGTGTGTGTGTGTGTGTGTGTGTGTGGTGAGGTTGCATATGAGTATGCTGGTTTCTGTGGAGGCCAAAGGTCAACATCAGGTGACCTTCCTCGGGAGCTGTCCACCTTGATTTTTGAGGGTGGGTCTCATTAGTACCCAAAGCTTGCCAATTAAACTTGCCAGTTAGCCCCCTGGGATCCTCCTCTCTTTGACTCACCTGTGCTGGGATTACAAGTGTGGCCCACCATGCCCAGCTTTTCCACATGAGTGCTGGGGACTGAGTTCAGGTATTCACACTTTACAGACTGAACAATCTTTCCAGGTCTTCTTGAAGATTTCTTGTAAGGGCACTACTCCCATTCACAAGGGCCTCAGCCTTACAACTTAGTCCCTTTCCAAAGACCTCACCTCAAATTCCCTCTTTTTGGAGGGAATAGGTGTCAATATATGCGTTTGGCAGGGACACAGCATTTGGTCTGCAACAGCTTACTGGATCCTGGCTCACGCTCATCTTGGCATCACATGGGTCTCCCCACCTGCTGCGCACTGTGCTATGAGGGTCTGACCTGGGGAAAATGGTGCCTATTTTACCTTGTCTGCCATGTAGGTGGTGGCATAACTTTAAGGCAGAGTTCCCTACTTCGTTGTGTTCTCAGTGGGGTGGAGACTGTACAGCAAAGCCCTGGCCAAGGCAGAGTGGTGGGAAATTGAGGAGGAGTTCAAGCAGCTGGCTTGTTCCTAGAACAGAGCAGATCCGGGCCTCCCCGTCCAGCACAGTGTTTGTGTCTTATTCATCTTGACTCTCCTATAACACAGAAAGCATGTGGTCCTCACAGTGCTTGATAAGTGGATAAAAGGTGAATTGCTTGTTAAGCCCTTGAGGATTTGAGGACAGTAACATAGGGGTTGGGGGAGGAGGGAGACAAAACTGGGAGGGGTCAGAGCTGAGAAGGGACCTTTCCATTTTTATTGCAAAGAGCGTCTGGGGAGAGAGAATAAAGGCAGAGACCGCAAGGAGGGAAAGGGTGGGGGCTCTGGGCTCTGGGTGGGCTGGCTGGTTATGCCCTGTGCTCAAGCACACGACTTCCCTGAACTCTGCGTGGCTGAGTGGGTGAGGAATGGAGTTGTCGGCACCTGGGAAGCCTGAGGAATTCAGGAAGGCAGCGGAGCTGAGCTTGTGTTTGTAAAGTGGGAGAGGAATCCTAAAGGCTGGCCTCCTGGTCAAGGCTATGGGCAAGTATTCCGCAAGTGAGAAGCTGGGCAGTGAACATCTCCTCTACAGTTGCAAGGTCCCCATTC
Organism: Peromyscus californicus insignis; assembly: GCF_007827085.1. NCBI lineage: Eukaryota > Metazoa > Chordata > Mammalia > Rodentia > Cricetidae > Peromyscus > Peromyscus californicus. The sequence goes on from NW_026294535.1 coordinate 3,163,722, forward strand.
CTTCCTCATGCTTGCCAGGGCTTTTCAAGTCATACATTCTAACTACGAAGTTGCCCATCATAGGCATCCCACAACCAGCAGATGACATTGCTCCTGTTTGATGGGCAGGGCCATTCAGGATGCCATTGAGAGAGTGGGGGTGATATACAACCCCTGTTGAGTAAGAAGGAGACAGAGGGAGAATGAGCCCTATCTGAGGAGAAGTAGAGAGGGATGTAGGAGAGGGAGAAAAGGAACGTGGTACATGTAATGACAGCCACAGGAATTACTGCTAACACATGGCAAGCAGATTGCTTGCTGGGTGCTGTTTGGAGGGCTTTGCATGCCGAACTCATCAATCTTCACGCAACACAGTCTACCCACGCTTTTGGGACCCTCCTCTCATGAGTGAAGAAACATTGTCTACCCATGCTTTTGGGACCCTCCTCTCACAGGTGAGGAAACATAGTCTACACATGTTTTTGGGATCCTTCTCTCATGGGTGAGGAAGCAACAGTCTATGCATGCTTTTGGGACCCTCCTCTCATGAGTGAAGAAACAGTCTACCTATGCTTTTGGGACCCTCCTCTCACGGGGTGAGGAAACACAGGTACTGAGAGTTGAGTATCTTCTTTAAGGTCACAGAAATAATGAGTGATAGGCCTGGAACTGGAGAAGGAAAGAGGTAGAAAGGTCAGTGCACTCACTGGCAGAGATTCTCAGCGGAAAGCTTTCCCACAGGGTGTACGACCTTGGGGAAGGCCTGCTTCCTGTTTCCTGGGCTGCTTTGCCATGCTCCCTACTCAAGCACTGGCTGACCCTGCCAGGCAACCCGGGACAAGTCAGTTGACATGCTCACCAGTCCTGGGTCTGAGAGGAACTGTGTGGCCTAGAGCAAGTCGCCTTACCAGGGATGCATGAGAAAAGAGCATCTGTGCTAGACAACACAGACAACATCTAAACTGTCCTCCAGCAGGCAAATGCTTACTCTTTCTAGAACCTTCCTGGTAAGTGTCTCCTTCATTCACCCGTTCAATGATGACTCATACAGCAAGGACAATTAGGGGTTCGGGATCTTAAGATGAGACTAAGATGGGACACCTCTGCTAAACAAGCTGCTTCTCTAAATCTCCTTTTTAATTAATTAATTAATTAATTAATTAATCGTATATCTCAGCCACAGTTTCCCCTCCTTCCTCTCCTCTCAGTCCCTCCCCCAACCCCTCTGTCCCACTTCCTAATCCACTCCTCCATTTCTGTTCAGGAAAGGGCAGGCCTCCCATGGATATCCAAAAAATAGGGCATATCAAGTTGCAGGAAGACTAAGCACCTCCCCATGTATCAAGGCTGGGCAAGGTGACCCAGTATGAGGAGTAGGGTCTCAAAAGCCAACAAAAGAGTTGGAGACAGCCCCTGTTCCCATTGTTAGGAGTCCCACAAGAGAACAACTGTACCATATACGCAGAAGGCCTAGGTCAGTCCCATGCAGACTCCCTGGTTGTTGGTTCAGTCTCTGCGAGCCCCTGTGAGCCCAGGTTAGTCGATTCTATGGGTTTTCTTGTGGTGTCCTTGACCCCTCTGGCTCCTACAACCCATTCTCCCCCTCTTCTGCAGGATTCCCTGAGCTCCACCTAATGTTTGGCTGTGAGTGTCTGTATCTGTTTCCATCATTTGCTGGATGAGGCCTCATAGATGACTATTGGACCAGGCACCAATCTGAGCATAGCAGAATATCACTAGGCATCATTCCATTGATATTTTTTTTCCCTCCAGTTGTATTTGGTTCTATCCTAGGTCTCTGGGTCATCCGGCCTAATGAGTCCTGGTGTTATGCAGTGTCAGGGGTGAGCTTATTCTCCTGGCATGGGCTTCAGGCTAGACCAGCCATTGATTGGTTGGCTACTCACTCAATCTCTACGCAGTATATTCCATAGGCAGGACAGACCGTAGGTCGAAGGTTATGTGACTGGGTTGGTGTCCAATTCTTCCACTGGAAGCCTTGCCTAGTCACAGGAGATGGCCAGTTCAAACCACATATCTGTGATTGCTAGGAGTGTTATCTGGGGCCATCATTGTAGATTCCCTTGCACCAGCTTTTTACCTGACCCTGAAATGCCAACCCTTTCTAGTAGTCTCTCTCAGTACTCTCTCCCTCCATATCCATCCCCTGTCCTCTAGCTCATCCCATTTCCTCCTTCCCGCCAATCTGATCACTCATATTCCCATCCCCATCCACCCCCAATCCACTCACAAAGTCTCTTCCATTTCTCCTTCTCAGGGAGATCCGGGTGTCCCCCCTTGAACCCTCCCTGTTACCTAGTCTCTCTGGGTCTGTGGAGTACAGCATAGTTATCCTTTATTTTACAGCTAATATCCACTTATGAGGGAGTACATACAATGTTTGTCTTTCTGGGTCTGAGTTGCTTCACTCAGGATGATTTTTTCAAGTTCCTTCCATTTGCCCAACAATTTCATGATGTCATTGTTTTTAACAGCTGAGTAGCACTCCATTGTGTATATGTACCACATTTTTTTTATCGATTCCTCAGCTGAGGGACATCTAGGTTGTATTCAAGTTCTGGCTATTACAAATAAAGCTGCTATGAACATAGTTGAGCAAATGTCCTTGTGGTATGATTGAGCTTCCTTTGGATATATAACCAAGAGTGGTATATCTGGGTCTTGTGGTAGATTGCAAATCCACTTTCTTACGGGGAGACTGCAGCCAACTGAAGGCAGACAGGCAATTCTTAAAAATGTCTCTTTTCACCTCTTACCTATAACTACCAGCCAATGAGCAGGCACACCAGTACCAGTTTCTGTTTGGTATTGCTTCCAAGTCACCTCATCTCTACCAAGCACCCCAGAACAGTAGCTATGAACCGGACCTGGCTTGGCCTGCCCACCAGGTGGAGCACTCCTGCTCTTCCTCAACCTGCAGAGGTCGTCCTGGAGGAGAGATGGCACTTTACAACTTAATGTGGTAAGTCTCAGCTCTAAGCAAGATAGAGACCTTCAGGAAAGAACGTAGGAGACAGGGAGTAAGTGCAGTAGGACTTAGAGTGATGTCTGGGCAAAGGAAAATGACGTGACCTACTGCCTTATTCAATGCAACAGAACTTTCTGGATGCCTTCCCTGGACTCTTCCCAGCCCCAGGTCAGTATTTATGATTCCCCTGAAACACCTCCTCATAACATTTGCTGTATTCAATTTACATCATCTCCTTGCCTGTATCTCTTACAACTGGGATCACATGCATTTCCTCTTGGAAACACTGGTGCCTACACGAAATCTGGCCCTGCGAAAGGATTAAAGTTCTTTGTAGAATGAATGAAACTTACTCTATAGACAAATTTAAAACAGATTTATTTGGGCACCAATGCCCTGGAGAGGAAATCCTGGACCACTTAGGATTTCCTTATCCTCAGCCATGGAAACTGCAGAGGAGATTGAGAGATGCAGCTCAGTGTTCCCTAATGAGAGCCACGGAAGGAGAGACCAGCATCAAATTCACATTCAACTCTGCCCCAAAGATGCTCATGTTGCCTTTATCATACAGAGTAACCAGACAGAGAAGATGGTGTTTCTAGACTCAGCTGAGCCTGGACCCTCTTGAAGAAACACATGGTCTCTGATCTGTGTTTGTTTCGTTCCCATCTCCAATAAGGGTGAAAGGCATGAGTTTTAGGATTCACCTATTGGGATAAGCAGGTTCAACCTTTATTTAGGCCCCTCTTGTGCTGCCTGGACCTCCACCTTCCTACTGGCACCCTGGCAGAGAAGAAAAAGGCAGCAGCCCTGCACAGAGGGCCCAACCTCCTTACAATCCAGCCTGGTCAAAGCCAGCCCAGGAACAAGCCACGGGCCCCTCTTGAAGGAAATGATTCAGAAACCATGATGGCCTGGCGGCCACTGTAATTCACAACACATCAAGAGAAGAATTATGTGCAGGGCTTAGATTACCAAAGCTCATTTCTTTCTTTCTTTTTTTTTTTTTTTTCATCAGTGGCTTGGGCATTACCTTGGAAGAGAAAACAAGACAGAGGAGGCCCAGGACATAATGGGACCCACAGAAGGCATATGATGGTGTGTGTGTGTGTGTGTGTGTGTGTGTGTGTGTGTGTGTGTGTGTATGTGTGTGTGTGTGTGTGTGTCTTTTATCACATCTTTCTTGTCCATGTCAACATCCCCAGAGGATCTAGAATGGTCAAGGAGAAAGTTTGAGTATTTCACTTCAAACACCTCTGTCTACCAATGGGTAGAGTGAGGCCCTAACAGGGGACGAGAGTGTCTTGTCACAGGTCCCAGTCACTTGTGCCTTGCGTCTGGCTGCAGAGACTGTCATTTTATACTTCAAATCTAAAATTTTGGACAGAGCATGATTTCCCCATGAGTTGTAAAAAGCAGACTTTATGTCGAGTTTGATACCCATTGACTGTCCTTGCTCTCTTAATTGCTAGTGGAGGGAGACAATTCTGTATGGAGTCACGGTTGGAGGCGTGTGTACAGTCTAAAGTGCTTTTCTCGGTTCTCATCTGATTGGCTGTCCCTGTATAGTGTGACATGGGTGTCCTTTAGCTCTGACTATGTCGCTCTATTTTCCCTTTCTACTTCTCCATCTTCTCATTTCGTGCATCTCTATCTCCTACGTGGGGCTCTGTCCTGGGTCCCCCTCTCTTCACACTCCTGAGTTTGTGGGTTCAGTGGTTACCAGTTAGTTCAAGGTTTCTAAATCTCTTTGGCAGCCTGCTCACATGAACACACACCTGCACGGGCAGCACTTTCTTGGGTACCCCAAATGAAATTTGACAATTGCCCCCAAAGCTTGTCGGCTACTTGAGTTTGTTGCTAAGCAGCCGTGTGTCCAGTGTAGTGAGTGTTTGAACACCATAGACTTTCTGGAATCTTGAGGATCTGGAAGGGCCTGAGGCCCAGAGATGACATAGTGCCCTGACTAAGTTACTTACCTCTCTGGTTTCTTCATCTGCAAATGGGGATAATAAAAATACCTACATCTAAAGGCCTTCATTGAGAGGAAATAAGTAAAAGTAGGAGAGAGAGGAGGGAGTCTATGAGCAAGTGCATCAGGATCATGATGGGGAAAATCTGCAGAGATGACCAAATCAAACTAGTGGGAACTCATGAAAGTTGGATCAATGGCTGTAGACCCTGCATGGGACTGGACTAGGCCCTCTACATGGTGAGACAATTGTGTAGCTTGATCTGCTTAGGGGGCCCATTGGCGGTAGGATCAGAATCTATCCCTGGTACATGAGAGGGCTTTTTGGAGCCCACTACCTATGATGGGACACCTTGTGCAGTCTTGAGGCAGGGGGAAGGGATTGGACTTGCCTCTACTGGATGTGCCTCCCCTTGGGAGGCCTTGCCTTCTTGTTGGGGGTAGTGGGGGATGGGGTGGAGGGGAGGCTGGGGGGGGGTGGGAGGAGGGAGTAGGGGGATCTTTGATTGATATGTAAAATGAATGAAAATTTTTTCTTAGTTAAAAAAAATTATTAAGGGTGAAAAAGAGGAACTAAGTAGATACCGCACCATGAGCAGAGAGCCGGGCACACCACAGCAGAGAGCCGGGCACACCACAGCAGAGAGCCGGGCACACCACAGCAGAGAGCCGGGCACACCACAGCAGAGAGCCGGGCACACCACAGCAGAGAGCCGGGCACCCAGCAGAGAGCCGGGCACACCACAGCAGAGAGCCGGGCACCCAGCAGAGAGCCGGGCACACAGCAGAGAGCCAGACACACCACAGCAGAGAGCCGGACACACCACAGCAGAGAGCCGGGCACCTAGCAGAGAGCCGGGCACCCAGCAGAGAGCCGGGCACACCACAGCAGAGAGCCGGGCACACCACAGCAGAGAGCCGGGCATACAGCAGAGAGCCGGGCATACAGCAGAGAGCCGGGCACACAGCACAGGCTCAGGTCATGCTGAGCTGTTGTATTCACTATGCATCTTGGCACACCACCCACCTGAGCCACACTTTCTCACCATTTCCCAAAGACAACAGTCATTTGGCTTCAGGCCACTGTCCTGGTCTAGGATGCTCTCCATATGCATCTAGGAGCAAACTCCCACGAAGTGCTCAGATGGAGGCCAGCTACAGTTTCCCTTACAAGGCACTAGCAGCTCCCTTTCTGGTTCTTAGGGAGTGTTATGTTACTGCCAGGGAGCTGATAGTACTGCACCCCAGCCACCCACATCTCCAGTTTCAGTATCATATTTCACCCCACCCCCACACACCTGCTGAGAAGGCGATGCTGGCTCAGATCATGGTACTCTTTCATATCTGCTCACTCTTACTGGGAGAGCTGGTATCTGTGTATCTATATATCCATCTCTGTATCTATTTATGCATCTATACATGTATGTATGTATGTATCTGTGTATCTATGTATTTATGTAGCTATGTATCTATCTATCTACCCACCTACCTATCTTCTCTCTCTCTCTCTCTCTCTCTCTCTCTCTCTCTCTCTCTCTCTCTCTCTGTCGGTGTGTAGGAACACACACACATGCATGTGTGTGCATATGGTCAGAAGACAATCTTGGTTATCACTCTTCAGGTACTTTCCATCTTTTGTTTGAGAAGGGTCTCTCACTGGCCTTGCCTTCTTCAAGTAGGCCAGGCTAGCTGACTAGCAAGCTTCTAGGGATCTACCGGTGTCTGTGTTCCCATCTCACCATCACTGGAATCACAAATTCATACCGTGGCACTTGGATTTGTATGTTATGTGTGTTCTGGGGATTGAACTCTAATCTTCATACTTGCAAGGCAAGCACTTTGCCAGCTAAGGCTTCTTTCTAGCCTGGGAGGCCTTTCTTTTTAGGGCACATAACCCTCTGAGAACTTTTCTGCGAATATTTCCTGGGAGTCCAAGGCTGGGTTAGTTGTACCTTCCTAGTATCTCCAAAATGTCTTCCATGAAGATTCTGAACACTCCATCTTCAGTGTTCCATTAGCTGTTGTCTCCGTGGGACTCTAGTTTTTCACCACAGACATTCACCAAGCACATGTTTTAGCAGGCACTGTGCTTAGAACCCAATAAAATAAGTGGACAAGAGAACTTTATGTTCCAGGGGCTATCTCTCTACCAACTGTGAGCTTCTTGGGGACTCACTGGAGATGCAGAATGGATGCATCAAATGAAAGGGGCAGAAACTGCCACGGGCTAAATATGGGGCAATGACTTGGCTTTATAGTAATATTCATTCTACAGTGTTTCATGAGCGTCATGTCCCGTAGCAGGCACTGGTGTAATAATAAGTGAGCAAGATGAGACTTACGTCCTAGCGTGGAAAACAAAAGCAACCCGGGGTGGGGACTAGTGTGGTGAGTGTTGTGATGGTGTCTACAGAGGGAAATTGACAGCAGGGCTAGGGAGTGACACTGCCACCGTGCAGGGTTTCTGTGCTCTGATGGCCCTAGGCGTGACCGAATGCTCTGCTGCTGCCATCTTAAAATTCTTAGTACATTTTCCTTTGAACTCGTGTTTTGTGAGGACTGATGGGACAGTGGATTCTGTGTGCAGGCAGAGGGGACAGAAGCAAGACACGTGTCTGAGTCTTCAGCATAGAATTCTAGTGGACTGGTGCTGTGCTGTGTGGTGTGTGGGAGGCTAGGCAAACTTCTACAACCCCAAGGCAAGTGGGCTAGACCACAGCTGAGGAAGCAGGAGCACCAACAGCAGGGAGAGCCATGCTGTCTGCTAGAGCAAATGAGCTTCAGATGCAAGAGCGGCACCCTAAGAAAAACCAAACGACCCCCAAACCCACTCATCCTTCTTACTAGCTAATATTCTGTGGTGAAAAGGACAACACAGAAAGAGAAGGAAGGAGGGAGGGAGCGAGGGAGGGAGAGGGAGAAACAACCCAGGATTCCTTTTCAGTTCGGCCCTTCTTTGCTGAGTGAGCATAAAGCAGAGAGTGTTCGTTGTGGGATATTTGTACACTGTGAAGATGTGTCTTTGCCAAGCTGCCTTCTGATTGGCTTGATAAAGAGCTAAATGGCCAAAAGCTAGGCAGGAAGTAGAGGTGGGACTTCAAGGCACAGAGAGGACTCTGGAAAGAAGAGAGGCAGAGAAGCCAGCCAGACATGGAAAGAGTCAGACACACAGAATGGGATAGAGGTAAAAGCCATGTGGTTAGAATGTAGATTAATAAAAATATGGGTTAATTTAAGTTATAAGAGCTAGTTAGGAATATGCCTAGGCTATTGGCTGATCTTTCAGAATTAATAAGAAATCTCCGTGTCATTCTTTGGGAGCTGGCTGGTGGGATAGAGAAAGACTTGCTACAAGTGTTGGTAACCTGGATGGGCCAAAAGAAGTGAAATGGAGACAGTTTTGTGTGGTATTTCTGCTGTTCTGGCATTTGAACTAGGAAATACAAATCACATAATTTCATTGATTCTGTTTATGAGTTCAAAGTTCTTATATCTGCATTTAATATAGTTTGGCATAGAACAATATAAAAGTGACGAAATTTACTTATTTATGCTATTTCAAAGGACACTAAACTGCAAAACAAACAAACAAACAAACAAAATACCATGGCAGGTTAAAACAGAAAGCATTTTGAGAAAGCAGAAAGCATTATATCCCAACAACATTAAGGGAATTTCTCCTCTGTACTTTAAGGATACAAGGAAGGGAGAGAGGGAGGGAGTGAGGGAAGGGAGAGGGGAGAGGGGAGGTGTGGGGAATAGATGGTAGGCTATTCTAAGATTTCACTGTAAAGCAAAAAAAAAAGATGCACATGATGAAAATTATCCTTGAAAATGTCTCATGAAAGCTGAGATAACCCCTCAATGTGAGTGACAACCTCTTAGTGTGAGTGACAACCCCTCAGTGTGAGTGACAACCCCTCAGTGTGAGTGACAACCCCTCAATGTGAGTGACAACCCCTCAGTGTGAGTAACAACCCCTCAGTGTGAGTGACAACCCCTCAGTGTGAGTGACAACCCCTCAATGTGAGTGACAGCACAGAGCTCCACTCCTCAGTGTGACAGCTTCTCAATGTGAGTGACAGCACGGAACTCCACTCCTCAGTGTGAGTGACAGCACAGAGCTCCACTCCTCAGTGTGAGTGACAGCACAGAGCTCCACTCCTCAGTGTGAGTGACAGCTTCTCAATGTGAGTGACAGCACGGAGCTGCACTCCTCAATGTGAGTGACAGCACAGAGCTGCACTCCTCAGTGTGAGTGACAGCACAGAGCTCCACTCCTCAGTGTGAGTGACAGCTTCTCAATGTGAGTGACAGCATGGGTGGGAGATATCTTTGATGTTTGCCTCGAGCACTGGAGAAAGGGATGGTGAGACTCTGCTTTGTGGCCAAGCTGCATGAACACGCCCTGTGTCACGACTACTGGCATGCCCTTAGTTGGACTCTGTTTCTCTTCTTGAGGTCTCCTTTGGAGCATGAATTTGTTTGTTCATGGAGAAAAAGGACAGAGGGGCTTCTGGGCTGTTTTTATTTTTTATAGTTTATTTTTTTAGACAAGATCTCATATACCCAGGTTAGTCTGAAACTACTTAATCAGCTAGGAATGACCTTGAACTTATGATCCTCCTGCCTCCATATCCTAAATGCTGGGATTATAGGAATGTGCCACCACCTTTGGTTTTATGTGATTTGGAGGAGTGAACTCAGGGCTTTCTGCATGCAAGGCAAGCATTTTACCAACTAAATCACATCTCCAGTCCTTCCTGTGCTTCTTAAACAGTGTGTCTCATGTCTCCTGTCCCAGTCCATTTCTCCTCTAAGCTCATGTGACTCCACAGCCTGTACCTCCTGAGTGTCGGGATTATAGACTTGTCTCACCAAGCCCAGCAATTTTCAGCTTCGCCATCTCTCTGCTTTCTCTCTAGCATCTCACCACCCCATGAGAATGTAACATTCAGAAGGTGTGGCGGACACCCCTCCCATTGGATTCAGCGTAGGGCCAAGCTTATAGGGTCATCTGAGTTTAAACCCCAGAGTCAAAGGCTCACCCTGGTATTCACCATGTTCAATATAGTTGTAGAGCAGAGACATTTCATGAAGTCAGCTGTCATGCATGTCAATGAACCAGAAGACACTGGAGTCCTGAGGGCTTCATGAAGCAATATCATCATGCTACCTCCAACTGCCTACTCTTGGACTTCAACACACAAGTCAAATGTTCACATGTGTGAGGGGTACTGTCTTCGCTCTCTGTTACTAATTAATAAACATCATCTTGGTTTCTCAGAAGAACTTGGTTTGTTTCTTCCTTTGCCTCTAACTTACATGATTCTTAGTTCTTTTGTTCCTGGATAGGAGTTAGAACTAACTAGAGTTCCTTCATAATCCTTGCGTTCTACGGTAATACATGGTACATAAGGAGAAGAATAGAGAACCGGGGCCTCAAAAAGCACCAGGGCCTTTTCATATGCCACCAAATAAAACCCTTAGTACTAGGAATGGGTTACATCTTTCTAACACATTGGCTAAAGGGATCCAGTAGTTCCCCCCACACTGAACATTTCATGCTATTGCCAATGCTACTGGTCACCCTACACAACCTGATGGTCAGACCCTGTTGGTGAAGACACTATATACTTATGTCATAGAACATGGAGAAATCTAGCTAATACTCAATTGGAAGCCTCATCCATCCTGGGTGGTGATCATAGTCTTAGAAGGTGCTATGCATGTAGGAAGAAAGGAGTCACTCTGACCAGCTATGGATTCTACAATAATGACCTGCCTGCAAGATATACTCACTGTGCAATAATGCCATTAATATTACCAGAGTAACTAACCACTTTTGATTGGATTTAAGAACCTCTCCAGGAGACTGAGCTCATACCTGACATTTTTAATAAGGCCAAGAACCTGACACTAGATAGATCATAGACCCCAGAGGAAAACACATTATTATTCTGCTAAGTGAACAGAGCAACAAAATGAACTTCTAATGACAAATTGCTATATGTATAGATCAGTGCACCACTTAACCCTTATTAGAGAAGCTTCTTCTTGCAGTAGAGGGTAATGAAAACAGAGACCCGTGAGAGATTTGGGAGTGCTCGGCCCTAAATGTGAAGCCTTTGTCACATCTCTCTCCTCAAGGCTCAGGGATCAATGCAAAAGACGGGCAGAACAGTAGTAAGAGCCAGAGGTAGTGGAGGACTCCATGGAAACAGACACGGCAGGGCCCATGCACATCCGAATTCAGCATGTAGGAGACTCACACCAGTCTAAGCCAGACAAATCCCAGCACAGACGAGAGGACATGGGCACAAAGCCCCACCCCAGCTAAGAAGCTATTTGCAATTGATACATGCTACAAGAGGGAGCATCTAGTTGTTGTTGCTGTTCCCCCTTCAGTGAAGGAACACTGTGCTTGTCTGCACTGCAGGGCAACCCTTAGGTTAACACAAATCTGACTCTGTGGGTTTTGTTGTTGTTGCTGTTGTGTGTGTGTGTGTGTGTGTGTGTGTGTGTGTGTGTGTGTGTGTGTGCCTGTGTGCTAGAGTTTTCTTTTGTTATTGTTATTTTAGTTTGGTGTAGTTTTTTAATGGTTATTCCAAGTATTTTCTATTTTTTTTAAGAGAGAGAACATGAAGTTGAGGGGGGTAGAGAGGTGGAGAAGGATTTGGGAGGAGTTAGGAGAGGGGAAACAACACTCTCAAAATATACTGTATGAAATTTTCAAGTGATAAATTAAACCATTTAGAAATAGGGACATTATTTAAAGGAGATGTTTGCAACAAAATAAGAATTCATACAATAAAGTTCAAATTGTATGAAAAACAGTTCTAGGGACTATGGCCACTCTGGTGTACTCTAGCTTTGAATTAGAAGGGTGGGAGAACTTTAATTCATGAACTGAAACATGAAAGAGAATTTAATGGTTCATTGAAAAAACAGTATGAGCCGGGCGGTGGTGGCGCACGCCTTTAATCCCAGCACTCGGGAGGCAGAGCCAGGAGGATCTCTATGAGTTCGAGGCCAGCCTGGACTACCAAGTGAGTTCCAGGAAAGGCGCAAAGCTACACAGAGAAACCCTGTCTCGAAAAATCCAAAAAAAAAAAAAAAAACAAAAAAACAGTATGAGTTAAATACTAAGGCAAGTCAAGAGGTGATGGTGGTCTCCAAGGAGCTAGAACAGGGCTCTAGAAGAGTCTGGTAACCCCATGCCTCTGCATTTGCATTCAGTCTTGGGTGTTACACACTGGCTTCTTCTACTTCAGTATCATGCCTCCTGGCTTCAGCCATGGAGAAGGGCTGACTCTCCTTCCTGACTCTGTGGTCAGGATTCTTAGGGATGGACTCTAACTGGCTCACCTTAGATTAGATTCTCCCTGGAGACCGAGCATCTGTTGCCAGGAAACAGACACATGTTTAAAGAGCCATGGTTACAGACTGTGAGCTTTATACAGTCTGTATTGAATGGGCATGGGTCACTTTTATAAGGAGGGATGAAGTGAGTGTGTGGGGAGTGGGGAGCAGGGGTGCCTGGAGGGTGGGTGCACTTTCCAGAAGGGGTATGCTGATAGCCCACCTGCTAGGTTTCCAGGAATGGTGAGACAATTCTCTTGGCAACAGAGCAAAAAGTGGTGTGTGGGTGGAATCTTGAGGCCTCACTTCCAGCCCTGGCACTGTAAAGCTGTCTGGCTTGTCCTTGCCTCCAGTGGCTGCAGTTTCTACACTTGTCCAGAGAGGGAGGAGCTGGCAGGTCAGCCCTTTTCAAGGGAGTCCTCCCTCTATAGAAGTTCTTGAGGCACCAGCTAGGATGCCAAGAATCCCATCAGGTCTCCCACTCCCTGACAAACACACCTTCTCTCAGATACATGGACACACTCACATGTACATTTATGACTACTCTCACCCCACCCATGCTGGCTAATTTGATGTCAACTTGACACAAGCTAAAATCATCTGAGAGGAGGGAACCTCAGTTGAAAAATTCCTCCATAAGACTGGGCTATAGGCAGGCCTGTAAGGCATTTTCTTATCGAGTGATTGATGGGAGAGGGCCCAGCCCATTGAGGGTGGTGCCATCTCTGGGCTGGTGGTCCTGGGTTCTTTGAGAAAGCAGGATGAGCAAGCCATGAGAAGCAAGCCAATAAGCAATACCCTCCATGGCCTCTGCATTAGCTCCTGCCTCCAGGTTCCTGCCCTGTTTGAGTGCCTGTCCTGACTTCCTTTGATGATGAACAGTGATAAAGAAGTGTAAGCCAAATAAACCCTTCCCTCCCCAACTTGCTTTTTTGGTCATGGTGTTTCATCACAGCAACAGAAACTCAAACTAAGACACCACCTTCAGATTTAGTAAAGAATGTGTGTGTACTTACACATATACACACCCCACTCACACTCAGACACATCAGTGAACACGTACATTCTTACACATATAAACACTCCACTCTCATACTCCTGTCCCCACAACCAGTCAAGAATGTGCACACACTTATGTATACACTCTCACTCCCACTCATGATGGCACATCAGCACACTCATATACTTATTCTCACATATGTACGTGCTCTCTCTCTAAAACACATACACACACACACACACACACACACACACACATACACACACACACACACACCAACACACTCAGTGCATTCATACACCCTTTTACGTGCACTCATTCACACATTCACTCACACATCTCATGGATTTTTTACTTCTCAGTGTTTGAATGTCTTTAGGGTCCCTTACCATCCCTCACCCTTTCTGCCCCCAGCCTTCATCTCATCTACGTATCACCTTTAAATATATGTGGATTAGGGGGTAACATTTAGCTGCAGTATGTTTGTGACTGGTCTGTCTTTCCTCAGCTAGCAGTAGCCAAGTCAGAGAATCTGGGGTGTGTGGGACCAGAAAGAAGTGACAGCATCTGGGAGGGCTCTTCTCAGGGTCAATGAGGGGGAACTGCCTTCTCTCCTAGGGCAGGTGTATGCTTGAGACTCGCCTGACCCTTGGATCGTCCTTTGCTGTCCCTCCAATCTCTCTGGAGGACACTATGCCCTGCTGCCTCATGAGAAGCAGATTCTCTCAACACAAAGCCTGACTGTCTGGAGCTGGCACCTTCCTGTGTGGGAACCCAGAGGCACTTTCAACAGTCCTTTCTTTCTCCCTGAGGCCTGGGAGCTGGGGAGGCGCCAGCTGAGTGGCTCCCTATTAAGAAACTGGGTGGGGTCGGGGGAGCTTTGGTCAAGAAGCCAGGCTGGTCCCCTCCCTAAGAATTTCATATAATGTAGAAATGTGAGAGAAAGAAAGCTTTGTGTGGCAGTGCCTCGCTTCCCATCAGGACACAGGCCAGCCAGCCAGCCAGGGACACTGGTGTGGGCAGAGAAACACCTAGTTTGGCTGGTGCCTAGGTTCTCTCAAGGGCCACATGTGGTATGTGAGTGGGGACACAGATTCCATGGGGAGTCTGGTGTGGCTTCCTTTACGGATAACTCAAAATCCCTCACAAATTTTCCCACTTCCATTTTCAAGGACATAGGATTGGTTTATCACAGCAAACAAGATTTCTTGGGGTGGGAATGGGAGTTGGGGTGTTTTTTGGCCAAAGGGCATGCTTTGAAATGGGGGTGCTGTTGCAGAGCTAGTAGGGGAGGGAGAAGAGGTCTTTCTTTACACATGGGGTGTTGTGTCGGTGATGGGACAATGACCAGCTTCTCTGTCCTCACTGCCACCTCCTGCAGGCAGGGACTCCACAGCACAGAGTTGCCCCTGTCACAGGCAAAACACAACACCACACTTCTCAACATAAAACACTAGCCACTGTGCCATTTCGCATGGAGGAAAGGATCAGGTACAACCAACCAGAGGTTTCCCTCAACTACAAAAAGCTCACCCCAGCAGGGAAGGAGCCAAGCCACCAAAAAAAAAATACAACCCAGCACCCAAGAGCGAGCTCAGGTTCCTGGCAAGTGGGGATGGCTTTCTAGGAAACAGAGTCCCAGACGGAGTGGGATTAGATAGTCAGTGAGAGAGGGATGGACCTGAGGAACTGTGTCTGCAGAGCTGAGCTGTGAGGACAGGTATGGAAGTTCTAGAAACTTAAGGTAGCTGAAGTTCCTACATACATGTGAAAGGGAGAGAGGAGGATGATGCCAGAGAAGTGAGCCTAGTCCTGAACATGCAGCACGGGGTTGAACCTGGGTCTGGTGAGGACTGAGTTCAGCAGTGGCGGAGCCAGGCATGAACTGGCCTAAGGAGATGAGACCAGAGGTGAAGATACCATTGCTGAGGCCCAGAAGAGAGATGAGAATGGATAGTGACAGGTGACAAGTGCTATGTATTAAGAGAAGGTAGACCCCAGAGGGCCAGATGGGTGTCAGGCTTCTGGCCCAGTAGCTGTGACTTGGGTCCTCCTAGCCTGGATGGAGCCAGTTCTGCAGCCTAACAAGTCAGGGGGAGGGAACGGGGAAAGTCTATTCTAGAAGGACGGTGGTCTCGAAGAACTGGACTGTGGATTCCATGTTTGTCACCTCTGTTTCCACAGTGGTGCTCATTCTGTTGAGCAGGGATGTTACCTGAGGGGTTGCTATTGTACCCCAGCTGCTAATGTCTGGGTTGGGTCACAGAAGACGCACAATGAGCCTTTGCCATCAGTGAAGATGATGGAAGCAGCAGATGCAAAGGATGGGGATTCACCGTTCCTGTCAAAGGATGGAATGGCTGGATCCCTTTAAAGGCACAGAGTGTCACATAATGGTCTAGCCTCATCACTTCTGTCTTAGCCAGCTATCTTGCTGTGATAAAATACCTGAGATAAACAACATTATGGAGGAACTGTGTATTTTGTCTCAGGTTTCAGAGTATTAAGTCCAAGGCAGTTTGCCTCCAGTGCCCGAGGTATGACAGAACATCATGGTGGTGGGAGTGTGTGGTGGAGGACTGTTTACCATCTAGGGAGCAGAGAGGGAGAGCCAGGGGGTGGACCCTCAAATGTATCAAAGGCATGGCCACAACTGTTCTTCTCTTCCATCCAGGACCCACTTCTGAATAGCCCATCAGGTTTTGAACTCTCTCATCCATAGACTAATCCATGCACAAAGTCTGAGGCTTCATTGTTCATTAACCCCTTTATTGAAAAGTGACCAGGACATTGGATGGTAGAGGTGGGCATCTAAATCCCTGAAGAGAAGCCAGAAGCTGAATCAGTGCCCAAGTGTCCTGTCTCATGAGGACCATGGGGGACTGTCCATAAAGAGAAAATACGTGTCTTCAATACTGAGCTCAGTTGTCATCACATGGCCATTGTGATCATTTACCTCGCTAGGCTTCCATAGAGCTCTGGGCCTCCAGAATGGACTCTGCAGAGGGAGTTGATGGTGTGAAAATGAGAGATAAAACGGACACCATTCTGACAGGAATCTCAATGTTACCCACCCAAGACCTCCTCGGGGAGCCCTCCCCAGCCCTGCCCTGTATTATCCTATTAAAAGCCATACTGTTCACAGTCCTTTATCAAGCCACCCTCCTTTGCAGTGCTGAGTGCTGGCTTGGAAAGGACTTCCAGTGATGTCCACAATGCTTGTCAAGCAAGGTGTGTCATGGGAAATGGAAGTCAGATTTTCCCATCAGCAAAGGCCTTGGGTATTTGGAAAGGGCTGGCAATAGGCAACAGGGCTCAGACATTTTGGCACCAACAAGATGTATCTGGACATTTGTCAGAGAAGTGTCAACTTGTCCCAGGGAGGTTCCCTATCTGCAGAAGCCCGGAGGTACCTGCAGAGGCTCCGTGCCAACCTAAAGTCTCAGTCCAGTCTCTGTTTTTAGCCACACACCAACCACAACAGCTTCTATTTTCTGATGCTCCCTGAGTTGGGAGCCCCTGTGCTTCAAGCTCTGCTTGATTCCATTTTGGAGTCCAATACCCAACACGGGGTAGGGATTGTTCCCCCCACATTCAGAGGTGAGAAAACTACCCCAGAAGCTAGTATGTGACAGAGTCACAACGCCTCTAGTATAATTCAGTTTAATAAGTACATCTTAGCCACATTTGTGTGACAAACACTGGCAGCCTCCTGGAGATGCACAACACTGGGCTAGCCCCCAATGACTCAGAAGGAATTTCAAAATACCCTGAATACGCTGAAGCATAGGGCCCAGTGTGTGGGCTCAGAGGCCCAGAGGCCCAGCAGAGGAAGGGTGCTACGGCTCCCTAAGGGCTCGTGTGCTGGGAGCCTGGTTTCCAGTGTGGCAGTACTGAGGGTGGGCGTTTCAAAGGAGCAGCCTCATGGGAGCCGATTGGGCTGTGACCGCTCTTGTAAAGGGACTAAGGATGGCCTGTGGGTTAAAGAGCAGAAACTTCCTTTAGTAGGAGGTTATTGTAGAGCGGAGGCTTTGCCCTTCCCTGTCTTTTGCTTCTTCATGTACACATACACTTCTGAATGTGTTAAGCTCCCTTCTAATTTTCCACCAGGTTGTGACCGGTCAGGGAATCTTCACAAAACATGGTTGCCACGCTGTTTGGATTTTCCAGCCACTAGAATCGTGAGCCAGCTTTTCATCTGTGATTTATAAAATACTATGTCTTGGGGATTTTGTTATAGCAACAGAAAATTAAGTAAGACAGAGGCTCCCACTCTTCCTAAGTAATCAGTGGTGGGTTTTTTTTGTTGTTTGTTTTTTTGAAATAAGGTGTACCTCAAATTAACTTCCTGTGTGCCCAGGAAGAGTCTTACAAGTGCATTAATGTACGAGGAGGCATGATATTTATACTAAGGTGTTTACTTCATGAACAATGGTTCATGAAGACTGGGGGACTTTGCACATCACATCCAATGTCCAAATGATCATTAGTTGGGAGAATGGCTGAATAAATCCAATTTCACCAAGAAATACTTAGAAATCACCAAAAGGAGTGCATTATAGTTATATCAAAATGATAAGAGATGTGTTGAGTGAAAACAAGTTGAGGAAGTGAGTGTGTGTGTGTGTGTGTGTGTGTGTGTGTGTGTGTGTGTGTGTGTTGTACATACAGAGGCTTAGCTATACACGTGTTATACGGATTCAGAGCTATGGATGTCCGGCAGAGGACACAACATGATCAATGGTAAAGAGATGTGGGTGTTTGAGGAACTATCAAAGGGCGCCAAGCCGGGCAAGGCCTCAGAAGGAGGCAGGATGTTTCCAGGAACTTCAAAGCGGGCGGGGTCAAGTAAGTTTGGCTTGGTCATTGGACAGTTAACTCTAGGAGTCTCCAGGGGAGACTGAAGGCTGAGCTTGGACTAGGACTTCGTATTATGATGGGCAAAGTTGTAAACATAAAACTGGACTTAAATTGGGTATAGACTGGGAATTGAGTGTGGTCAAAGGGGGGAAATGTTGGTCAGGAAAATGCAGGTATCTGCTACCCAGCCTGGTGTAGGTGGAGCTCACTGTGGGTGCCCAGAAGTCTCAGCCCCTCTAGACCTTTCCTCCCAGTTCTTGACTGTTTTAAGAGCAGGGGGTCAGATCCCAAATACTACCCCCCCTGCTTTGCCACACCGAGGCCTTTCACAATTAGGTATATTGAGAAAATAAACCCTAACCACTGTTCCCAATGCTCTGGAAATGTCCTTGCTAATGCCACCCACACCACCAGCCTCCTTATTCTTATTTTTCTCCTCAGAAGCATTTGACTTGGGTCACGCCCTTTTTGCACCTCTCTTGTTCACAAGTGCACCATCCGCCTACTCCTTCTACTCTTAAAAACAGCAGCTACCTTAGTGGGTCCAAGGTGCCACCACAGTGGGACATGCATGAATCACCACACCTGCTTTTTCATGTGGGATTTGAGAGATAAGACTCCTGTTTGCAAGGCAAGCACTTTTTGACTGGCCCATCCTCCTGGCCCGAGTTCATCAGGTTTCCTCTAAGTGACATCACAGACCTGAGTAGTTAATGACAAGGGTTTGTTGTCCTGCAGCACTGGAGGATGGAAGTCTAAAGCCATGATATTAGTCAGGTCACAGTCAGAAGCCAGTAGGAGCACCCTTGTCGGAGCTTCTGTTGGGTTGCTGGCCACCTGTGGCATTCCTTGGCTTGTAGCAACCCCATCCTAGTCTCTTGCATTCAGTGTCTCATGGTGTTCTATGCCGTTACTGTCATGTGACTTTCTTCTGAGAATACCAGCCATATGGGGTTAGAGGCCACTCTATTCTAGCCCAACCTTAATCTGCCATGACCCTATTTCATGGGATGACAGTCTGAGGGTAGACACTTCAACACACGCACATCTTTGGAGATGGAAAACACCATTCTATCTGAAACAATACCTTTGTCCATTTTTCCCTCATGGTTTTTAAGTACACATGTAAGGCAAGGTAGCTCTTTAGTCACTGGAGAATGAATTTCTGGGCCCTCTTGTTTTGGGGTCTTGCAGTGAATATGCTGGTGAGAGTTTTTTTTAAACTTTTTCTGATTTAGTGGTCTTTGATCAGTTTTCACTGATTTCTAAGGGTACAACCTTTCCCCTACCTATGAGACCCCAAGAGAACATCATATATGATGCTCTCACCCCATAAAGCTAGTGATCAATCAGAATGCTGCCTACTTCTGGGTACAGCGACTTTCTTGGATCCACATGACCCAAGGAAGTCAGTCAGAGTTCTAGAAAATATTAAGATGTGGCATCAGGAGAGTGAGGTCCCTGTGTTTTGAACACAGTTCAGCCTGGCAACATCCTTTTCATCTGTCCCATAAAATGAGCTTATCTAAAAACTGATGCTCACGAACCATCAGAGCAGAAAGCACAGGGAACAAAAACATGTTGGTGACATCATTTTAGCCTTTGGATCCAGCCTTGACTAAAGTCATTGCTCTGATACCTCTGAGATCCAGGAACCAACAAATGTCTTTTTTTCACACCATTACTTGTAACTGGGATTTCTGTTGCTTTCAGCTGAAAGAATTTATAACTCAGCTGCCTTCCACCACCATGAAGCTCTTTGCTGAAGGAGCAATCATATCCCCAACAAATATCACACTTCAGATGAACTCTTCGCAATCCAAGGCCCTTTACAAAGCACTTTCCTGCTGTCTGAGGGACTCGGTCATGATCCCTCCTTTGTGAACTCTGTACCCTCAAGTGGATTACACATTGGGTCAAGTGGCTTGGATTCATTTGACTCTTCTGACTATACTGTAAGAACAGTTCTTATGCTCTAAACTGGAAGTCAGCTACCCACGCCAGCAGTTCCATTTATTAGCTGTGTGCCTAGAGACATGGAACTTGGATTCTCTAAGCCTCAGTTTCCCTCTCTAACAGGCATATTAATTCCTGCTTACCTATGTCTCAAGATTGCGGAGAGGATGCAGTGAGGCAGAGTGGAAGTCAACAAGGCATGAGTCAGGGGCCAGATAAACATTTTTTTCTTTTTTAAATAGAGAACAAGCCTGGTCTCGCTGAAGCATGGCCACACTCCACTGTTGACAGACTGTCACCAGCTGCTTTTGCACAGAAACCAGGGTGGAGTTTCATCAAGGACTTTACGATCTGCAAGCAGAAACTTCTATCAAGGGCCTGTCCAACTCTGTTTACTATCCAGTTTCCAGTTGGTAACTCCTCTCTGAATGAGGACTCTGTAAAAGCAAGGCATGGCTTCTATGATCAGCAGGAGTTTCTTGTTGGTCCCACTGTCCCCATCCAGAAAACTTCCCAAAGTGGTCACAGCTGGTCTCAGCCACATGTGACGGTTGATGTGCGGTGAAGATGGGAACTTTCTGGAAAGCAATTTGACAGTGATTGTGGAAAGCTGACATACACCATCCCCTTGACCTCATCATCTCACTTTCACAAAGTTGTCTGAAGAAATAATCAGAGCTGAGGTGTGTCTAGAAATGACGGTGGAGTATTACAGAAATTATTCTGCAAATGATACCACCATTCCAAACCCTGTTTCAAAGAATCCATAATCGCCTGGGAAGGTACCCCTGTCCTAAAACTAGCACTGTAAAGGAACATTGTATTTAATATGACCAATTATCAAGCAAGGCTGGCACAAAGCATACCCAGTTCCATGGTGATTTTCTCTGGGTGGCAGAATTATAAAACACCTGAAGATGCTATTTTCATGTTCATTTTCTTTTTAATCAGAGAAAGAATAATTTAGTAAATAATTCTTGGCTGAAGAATATTGAGAGATAGTTGAGGATGGGCCAAGCAGGCATATGTGTGAACTGAAGGGGATGTGTGGGTACCCAGGGGAGGGGGAGTCTGCTTTCTACAAAGTTCCAGCTGTCGCTCTATTCCACTCACCCTCACCTTGTGGGCATTTGATTTACTTGATCTGCATGGAGAGCCCTCCTAGTCACCCATTTGAACACCTGCCCTGTGAGTGTTTCAGGAACTATGGGGCTTAGGAGCTGAACGGGCAGCGGCTGATGGCGCCTGTCCAACCGCTCTCCCTGATCTTTGTGTGGAGAAAGGGCATCTCCCGTGTACCACCAGCTAAACACCAGCAACACAGGGGTGAGAAGAGGCTAATTTCTCAGTCATGCATTTCCCCCCGTAACTCTGGCTCTCTCTAGCTTTCCTGATCTCAGGGAATAGGCACCGGAATTCCTCTACATGCCCAAGCCAGAGGATGGGTGTGATCCTTGTTACCCATCAAACATGAAGATTCATGAAATTTGCTCACTGTGGATCGTCTCCATCCTGTTTCTTTACCTTGTTTTCACCTCAGACCAGGCTCTCATTGTCTTCAGCTGGCTCCCTGCAATACCTTCCTGACCTCGCTCTAATGGTGTGACTCTGCTTAAACCTTTCCTGCCTTCCAAGACTTAAGATACTTAACCTCATCTTCTCCCTCTTGACTTAATGGTCCATCTCTCTGCCTTGTGTTTCTGACTATTCATTTCCTCTAATCTGCTGTTCCCTGTCCTCTGAAGGACTTTGTCCATGAGATCCTACGTGGCTGAAAAACCTCTCTCCACATCTCTCATAGTTAATTCCAGCAAATCCTCAGAGTCAAAACAGTACTGGCCCCTCCCAAGTGCTCTGTAGTAGCCAATCATTGCCATGCCTGTATGTATATTGCGTGCATGTATACAGAGGGCAGAGGTCAACCTCAGGTGTCATTGCTAAGAAGCAATACACCCTGTCTTTTTTAGATAGGGCCTCTGCCTGGGGCCTGAGGTTCATGGATTAGACTAGACTGGCTGGCCGGTGATTCCCCAGGTCTTCATCTCCCAAGAGCTGGGATTACAAGTGTGTACTACCATGCCTAAATTTTCACACAGGTGCTGGGCATTGAACTCAGCTCTTCAGGCATGCACAAGCTCTTTACTGACTTAACTATCTCCCCAGGCCCCAGCCACTGTAGCTGTCATGGTCCTCACCCTTGTAGCAGGCCACCCTGAGCTCTCCTCCATAACTAGAGCAGTCAGAGCTCAACAATGAATTGTTCTTACTTGCCTCCTCCCTACTGCCTCTGGGAGACTTTGGGACACCCCAAGGGCAGACTGAATCCCCAGAGAGTGTCAGAATGCAGACCACAGCATACAATCAGCATTCACGGAATGGTCCAGTGCTTACATCTATAACTGTGCATCGCCATACGATCTGTGGCCCCTTGGTCCCTGCTATCGTGTTGGGCATGTCACAGGTGAGGAAGCGAGGGTCCGAGGAGTCAATAAGCAATTCTATGAATTGTGACACTGAGGAGGAGAACCCCAAGTCTTTAGCATGGCTCTGCTAAAGACCTTTGCTCTGCTGGTTGGGTGGATATTTTCTTGCTTTGGAATGGGTAAACATAAGTATTTTTCAGTATGAGTCTTGCCCCGGGGAAAAGTTGCTTGGTTAACCTCTTGGGAAAGAGAAATATTTTTGCCTTCGTTGGCTGGCTCTGGGCAGCTGAGAGCTCTTTATCTTCACTGTCTGCTGCTCAGGACATAATGACCTGCCTCCAATCCTTTTCAATTATGGGATCTCTGATAGGAATTTGGAAAACAACTTCTAAATCCTGAGGCTTGGATGCTAGCTTGTGGTTCAGTTCCAAAGTTCATACCAAGTGTTTCAAGAGACTTTTCTCACCTGCCCCTCTGGGTGAGCACCCCAACCTGCTCTCCTTCCTCCTGAATCCCCCACCTGGGGGTGCATAGCCACGCTTGGACCGTGGTCTTCTTGCTAGATAAAGGGTCCTTCTCCCCTGCAGGGCTGCATCTCAGAGGTGGTAGCTGTGCTGAAGCAGCTCTCAGCAGGGGAAATACCTGGGCTGGTGTCCAGGGACAGGCAGCCATGGGCAGGGCCCAGGAGTGAGCCAGGCCAGTTGGCTTGATCTTCCTGTATTAGTGGGGCCTTTGGCAACCAACCCAAGATCCTTAAGCCTCAATTTCCTTAACCATCAAATGGGAGTAGTAGTGTTCACCTTTGGAATTTCTGTGGTGGAAACACCCAGAAAACTATTAATAGACAAATTTTTCAGGCATTGGAGCACACACCTATAATCCTAGAACTTGAGATATAGAGGAAGGAGGATCAAAAGTTCAATGTAATCTTTGCTATATGGAGAGTTCGAGACCAGCCTAGGCTCTATACAAGGCCCAGTGTCAAAAAAGATCAAAACCTAACCCAACCTAAAATTGACCAACAAACAAAACAAACGAACAATTATTTTCTTCTCTCCTCTACTGTTTTTTGGCCAGATTGGTACAGCCCTCTCCCAGCTTCCACAGGCAACTCCCCTGCTCCCCATAACATATAAAGTTTGAAAAAGGGGAGGGCGGAAGCTAGACCATTTGAAGTCCAGCAGAGGGCCGGGCTGAGCCCTTGTTATATGGCTACGTAAGTACTTGTGAGGAGAGGAGGGAATGGCTTTGCACATTAGAGCCACACAGACATGCTTCCAACACCAGATCCTAACGCTCTGTTCGTCCCTAACCGCTGGCTGACAGGAAGACAGGAACAGCGGCTCCCATTCTCAGGATCTTGGAGGATTTGAGCTACAACATGGGAAGCCCTTCCCTCTGCCCATCAGCCTCTGCTCTGCAATCTCCCATTGTGAAGGGCCAAGGAGGGCCCTACCCTGGTTCTGAGTATATTCCCAGGAGTCTCAGTGAAGCCCAAGGAGGAACTAGAGTTCAAGAATCTGTTCTCTCTGTTTCTTTTCACCTTCCTAATAGAGACCCTTTAATACAGTTCCTCATGTTGTGATGACCCCAACCATAAAATTACTTTGATTGTTACTTCATAACTCTAATTTTGCTAGTTATGAATCATAATGTAACTATCTGTGTTTTCTGATGGTCTTAGGCAACCCCTGTGAAAGGGTCATTCAACCTCCCAAAGGGGTTTCAACCTACAGGTTGAGAACCACTTCTTTATAAAAAGTTCACAGTGGTTCTGAATATCTATCTATCTATCTATCTATCTATCTATCTATCTATCTATTTATCTATCTATCTATCTAATCTGTCTATCTGTCTGGTAGGGGAGGAGAGGACCAAATATGTGTGTGGGCTGCAGCAGACAGAGAGAGAGAGACATGGAAGACATGGGACACCTAGGATTTAATGTTAAGATGGGAACACACACACACACACACAGAGAGAGAGAGAGAGAGAGAGAGACAGAGAGAGAGAGAGAGAGAGACAGAGACAGAGACAGAGACAGAGACAGACAGACAGACATAGACAGAGAGAGATGAAAAAATATTGTTTTAAAAAAGATGGCCACGATAGAAGGCACCTTGAAGTGAGAATGGCATTCTCCAAAAGCTACCCCCACTGCTTACACCATGTCTCTACCAGCAGGTCAAGCTTTTCTTCCCTGGACTGCAGACCCCTTCCTATAGCTAAGATGACCAGCACAAGACTCTCATGATGGCCAGGCTGTCTCTACAGGAATTTACAACAAAACCAGAAGAAACCCAGTGAGTGTGTTCCTGCCAAGGGAACTGATAGCACCTTAATGTGAATTCTTTTTTCTATAACAGAAAGAGGTGAAGAGGATGACAGAGGTGTTCAGCAAAGGGAGTCTTCGGGGAACAAGAGGAGGCATGGAACCCAGAGTTGACTGACCTTTGATTCAGAAGGTGCTGCAGACCCCTCTGCCTGCTCCTGAGGTACGTAGGTCCCAGGGATGGGAAGCCAAGCTGAGCAGCATGTCTGTGAGACCCCAGAATCCACCTTACACCCTCCTGTAAGCTGGAGCTAGGGGGCAGCTGGAATAAGAGCCTCTGGTCCTTCACACAGAAGCATCTTTATTCATTCAGGGCCTCTCAGCACACACTTAGGTCCCTTTGAGGAGCACTAAGCCTGCAACTCACTCTGCCATGTCCCTTGTATGTGCGTATGCTCAAACCGTCTGTCCTGCAGTAGTCCATCACTGTTGAACACTCCCCTCGCCTTTCTGCACTTTGCTGTGCGGTCACTTTGATCTGCACCTCAGACAGAGACAGGCCTTCTGTAAGGCCCCCATCATGTGTTACCCACCCTCTGAAGCTCTTTCTAGATCCCTCCAACCTAATTAGTCCTTCACCCCAGAACCTCTCAAAGCCCTCTGCTCATCTTGCCACTGTCATATTTTTTAGATTGTGCTACACTTATTTGATATTTAAAGTTACATTTTCAAATCCATGGGTAAATGGGGCTTTCTACATTATACCGTTAACTGAAGAATAAAATCCTCCCCTGCAGTTTTCCTAGTACCATTCCTCAAACCTAATCATGATTATCGATTTATTTTGCAGGCTTCCAGAAATTTCTCTAAGCAAATGGAAATCAGAATGTTTATATTGATAGTTATTCGACCCAAATGGGGTTACATTGAATTACTTGTCTGCAAATTGTAGTTTCTAGTTTATTTTCACAGAAAAAGCATACTCATTACATGAAGGCTCTGTTGAATGTTTGCTCTAAAATTTCAATTTTATTCTCTTTTGAAAACATAAATTGTTTACTTTGCTTTTTATTTTTTGCTGTTTGCTTCCCTCGGTTCCCTTTGGCTTGTGAGGCTTCCTTTGTCCTGCTTGTCCCTTCTCGGGGTTGGAAGGTTTACAGTCTGCCTGAGTCATCTACTCTTGTGTTTCAAACAGTGAACTCACCCGTCTATTTCTTGATTTGCCTATTGTATTCCCTACCCGCAGAGCTCCACAAAGGCAGATGTAGAAACTCTAGCATGTGTCTCTCTCCCCACCCCTGTCCCTTTTTATACCATCGTGGTTTGGGACATTTGCATTCTGTTCTGTTACCATAATCCCCACAGATGTTCAGCCTTAGTTTTTTTTTTTTTTTGTTTTGTTTTGGTTTTTCGAGACAGGGTTTCTCTGTATAGCTTTGCGCCTCTCCTGGAACTCACTTGGTAGCCCAGGCTGGCCTTGAACTCACAGAGATCCGCCTGGCTCTGCCTCCCGAGTGCTGGGATTAAAGGCGTGCACCACCACCGCCTGGCTCATCCTTAGTTTTATATTTACACAAATACAATGTTTGCCATCCACTCTTAGATTTCAGAAATTTACCAAGATTTCTAATTTGATCCCATTGATGTATCTCTTGGGGGACTGTATTTCTCTGTCAAGTCTGTGCTCCTTCACCTCCATCCTCACATGAACTCTGGAGTGCTGTGTTTTGTTTCTCTGAGCCTGGATTGGTAAAGGTTAGGATTTGGAGAAGTGTTTCTCAAAGGCTATTAGTAAGTAGTGGAATCTCTAGGAGATGGGACTAAGTAAGAGGTGCTTAGGTCATTGGGGGCGTGTTCTTGAAAGGGGCTGAGGCCTCCTGGCCTTGATCTTCCTAACCTGTCTCTCTTGCTTCCTGGCTTGCAATGTGAGCAGTTTGCTCTGGTACTCTCCAGAACTGCCACACGGTGCCTCCAACAAAGGCCCAAAATAATGGATCTTCTCAATCTCATACCAGAAACTTGAGCTACATAAGCCTTACGTTTTTGTAAAATTAATTATCTCAGGCATTTTGATGTAGTAACACAAAAGTGACCAACACAGTGAATGTCTTTCAACTATTTCCATACTTGAAGACTAGAAGGCTGCCAATCAATTCTCAAGATGTACTTATTACCATCTATGTATTACTGCTATCATGTCTTTTAACAGGATAAAGAACAGTCAGAGATCAGCTTGGTTTTTCCTTTAGGATATCTCCCAATTTTATGTTCTAATTATTCTTCATCAAAGTTCTACAGTATATTAAAGTTATTTTCAATTCTGCCAATTCAGAACAATTTTCTTCTATAATATCTTTGAGTATGTTTGTACCCTCTTGCTCTATGGTTTTCTTCAGGAGTGACTGGTATGCGTATGTGAACTCAGATTTGTTTACTGGTTACTTTCATTCTCTTTTTTTGTCTCTCCCCTTCTTTCATTTTAAAATCTCTTTATAATGCTATCTCTGTTCCTGAATAAATTCCATCTTACTGATGTTACGTTCCCTCTATAATGGTTTTTATTGTTATTTTCAGTTGCTTTGCTTCTATATTGGCTGCTTGTTCTCAGCTTCACTTTGGGAATATTTTCCTCTTGTTTGTTACTTTCTGAGATATATAACAGGAGTGATCTGGGGCCCTTTCCCATTGAGTTTGTCACCTTAGAATTTGTTACCAAGTATGCTCTGCCCCTAGAATTTGTTATCAAATATGTATCTCCTTGAGGGTACATGCATTACCAAATATGAAATCAACATGAGTCACAAAGATGGTCGCTGGATTGAAGGTCCTCTGGTTACACTCAGTGGTTTACACATCTAGTTTAGTAATAAGTGCAAAGCTGACCTTATTCTCCTTTCTCTTACACCTCACTTCCAAGACCTGTAAGTAATGAGGATCTAGGCTGAAATAACAATACCAACTATCCACACAATCTGACCTTCATTCTTGCCTCTCTATTCTCCTACTGTATGGAAATGGTTAAGATGGGAGCACCTCATTCTTTCAAGGTCTACCTCCATCTCTGTTCCTTCTCCAATATATCAGTGTGTATTCATCTTTATAGTGATATTTTTTCCTATCAAGAGAATCTAGCAACCTACTTAACTTCTATTATCTTCCAAAGGTCTGATGTATAGCAGATATGAATTCTACCCTGATGTACTTAGTGTAACATCAAATTCTGTAACAACCCCATCTCCCAATGTTGATGGTTTTACATATATGAGCTCATCTATTGCTTTTGTAAGAGACCATTGCAGATGTTTCTGACCTTCAGGTGACTTGTCCTATGCTGAGTCAGAGGTCTCTGTTTGCTTTTTGTTTCTCTCTCTCTCTCTCTCTCTCTCTCTCTCTCTCTCTCTCTCTCTCTTGTTTTTTCAATGTATGTGTCTTAGAGTACCTTGGATCCAACTAAAGAAAGAGAGAGGGAAAGAGGGGAGGAAAGAGAGGTGGGTAGGATGGGAAGAGAGAGGAGAAGAGGCAAGAAAAGGAGAAAAAAGAGGGGAGTGGAGAGGAGAGACGAGGCCCAGAGTGACACATATCAATCACATCTGTTTCCATCTGCCTGTGGGAACCGACCTAAATGCAAATGGCAGGCTGGGAAATGTGTCCCCGACTGCACAGTTGTTCCCTGTCCATTGCTCTATTATGACTCAATGATTAAAGACTCAAATGATCACTTGTGAGGACTTCAATATCCCAGCCTCATAGCCACCACCCACCTTCACTGGAGATGGAATAGTCTTCATGATTTTTACCCTCTCGTTGTTTTGAGTGGATTTAGGAGTGAACATCTTTTAACTCATGTTTCTCAATCATCTTTGATTTTCTCTAAACCGGAAATGTTATATTGGTGTTTTTCAGCACCCAGCATGACGGCTCAACCAAGATTTCTTGGATGAAGGAATGAGTCGGTGAAAGTTGATTTTCCTATGTTCCTCATTCTCTGCTTAGTCTTTTTAATCCCTTTTTCTTTAGCTCAGGAGAGACAGGAGGAGAGTCAGGGCTGCCTCCTTCTCTTCTCCTCTTGCCCTCCCCATCATTCTCTGACACAAGCTTTTCATCCTGTCTCATTGCACTGATGGACTCCACCCTTGAATGAAATCTGTGGAGCCTGGCTCGCGGCTCAGCAGGGTTCCTGTTGCCAAATAAACTGAACAGTGTGCCTCCCTGCAACTTGGCTGCAAGATCTGATACAGAGAGAAAAAGAAAAGACTTGGGTCTGTCTGGGTAAACAGTTGACTGGTGAGAGTCAGGTGCTCTGCCACTCCTGCTGGTGCCAATGTCCCAAGTGTTACCCCGGGCTGGGGTGGGGTCAAGTGTGCAGAGAAGAGTCTGCTTTGTCCTGAGTCAGTGGGCCACCATATTAAAATCCCCTTTCTGGGGCCAGTTATTTTTGTAGAGTGGACAATGCCCAGGAAAGAGCATTCATAGAATCAGATCAGCACAGAGTAGCTAGGAGCCTGACCGCTGGAGTCAGGTGGACTGTGTTTATTCTATCTTGTACTGCCATTTACCAGTTCTATGACCTTTGGAAAATTGTTTGAGCAATTTGAGTTTCAGTTTCTTCATCTATAATAATATTGAAATAACTCTCCAATCTGTCTGGGTTTTAGCAAGTGGAATAAAAAAACTTGGTGCAAAATAGATGTTTGATTTTTTTTGTAACTTGAATGCATCTAAACACCAAATAGACATGAAGCTTTCAGCCCTGAACCTAGTACATTCTGGGTGTAGAATTGGTACATAACCAAGTGTAGGCTTGGTTATGTCAATAATGGTAGGATAGCTTTGCTAGGTTGTTTGAGTAAGAAAACTCCCCAAATCTTTTATCACGAGACAAAGAAGGTTTGTTTCTCAGTAATACTCCCTGTTCATAAAAGGACAGCTGGGGACTCTATTCTAAGTCATCCTCGGGCTGTTAGGACAGACACCATCTAGAATCTGTCAGTCAGTATCCATTGCAAGGCAAAGTATATTCTTCCACTCTGTGAGCCTGGGTTTGGTCACATGATTTCCTCTGTCCAGGGGGCTGCTAACAGACTTAAAGCAAGTAGAGACCTGAACATACATTTGCATGTTCCTACGAGGGCTCTTCTAACTCTACATTGACTTGAGAACATGCCTGAGCAAGCCTGCTGAAGTGAAAGAGATACATGGCACAGAGCTGAGATTCTCCAACTGCCCAGTCATGGCCATCCCAAATCAGTGAGCACCTGGCTGGTCCCAGACACGTGAGCAAGACAAGTCAAGACCAGAGGAGCCTCCCAGCTGACACCAACCAGCTCTAGATTCATGAACAACAAACACAGATATAGTAGGGGTTGTGTATTGTTATACACAATAGATAATTAATACACTGTGCTTCAAGTTCTACGGTATGTGGGTATCTGCACCTCTTCTTATTTCTCAGGAGAAAATATACATGGTAGATTTTACTGAAGACCTCAAGAATAGGCCTGGAGGGGGTTGACATCACAGAAATTCACAAATCTCCATTTATCTTGGCTTCTTGTCTTTGTTTCTTTGGCCAGTAGGCTCTCCACAGCTTCCCCTTCTCTTTTACCTTACACAGCCAGGATTCTGCAGGTGATATCCATCATTCATCTTGAAAGTCTCTCACCCTTTCTTTTATAAAATAACCCACTTGTCCCAGATATTCAGGATCTACAGACTTGGAAAGCCCTTCAGTTGTGGGATCTACACTCAAGAGTAAATATTTATCTTCCGTGTACTTGAGGAAGATCTGGAATATTGGACTTCTGCAAATACTCAGTGAGATGACATGAGAAAGTGGATAATGTGTTTCAGGATGGCAAGGTGACAAGTTGTCTCCATTTTACTTACACAAGGGACTGAGGCCTGGACAGGTCATCAAGGCCCAAGGTCAGAAAGCTTATGAGAGGTCAACTGTCAACAAGCATCTGGAAGTCTTAATCTTCACTGGATCAGACATCCAGCCTTGGCACTAGATACTCCGAAACTTGGCCTGGGTTTATAGAAAGCTTGGCCCAGCATCTCCAGTGGCTTCACTGAGCTTGGCGGGACACACTGACAGAGCTGGGCCAGGCAGGCTGCAAGACAACGCCCATAACTGTTCCAAAGGCAGTGGTGCCCTGACCACAGACCACTTGTCTTAGGTGCTTTACCTGATGGAGATCAGGGTGTGGGCTTGTTCCAGAGACATGCGGACTGAAGTTGGTTCTGACAACCCCGGGCTCCACATGGGCTGTTAGACTCCCTTGAGCCAATGCTTACTGGGCTCTATTCAGAGGAACTGTAATTGCCAATGGGCAGGGAAGTTTAGTATTCCACCCCTGCCCTTTGAATTCCCTCTGCATAGGATGTACTATAGCAGGGAGAGCAGAGCTTCAGAGACAGGTGGTGGCACTAAGGGGAGAGGGTGGTGGAGACATAGCTTTGACTTTGATAGAGTATGGGGTAGTTGGTGTGTGCATGTGCACATGCATGTGCATATGTGTGTTGAGGAGTTGTAGGTTATGTTCCATGTGGACCCACTGTGTGATCTTGAATAAGTCACATCCTCTCATGGGACCCTATTTCTTTGTCTTCAAAAGGTTTACAGAGAAAAAATATATATTAAGCCCATTTGAAGGAAGTAAGATTTCTGTCTTGGAGGGATAGCAAAGGGCCAGTCCACCCTTCAATTCAGTTCTAAGATTTTAAGCACCTCGAGGAAAGGTCAAGACCGCACTGCCCAGCATAGAATTCTTCTGATTCTAATAAATGGCAGAGACCTTCAAGGTCATTTCCAATGTCATCCTCTCAGTTTCAGAAAGGGACCAGAGAAAAGAAGGTACTTCTCAATCTCATAGAGTGAATTTCAGACCAAGAACTCAGGTTCTCTGATCTACAGAACAAAGCTCTTTACACCACAGATGACATTTTCCACCTAAAAAATCAATATGATTTTTAAACTCTGAGGCTTTCAGATGTTTCACCTTTTACAACAGGCTTAGTCCTTTTCTTCTTTAAGCAACTTTTAAGGTTAACTCAGGAGTTAACCATGGAAATTAGTCTTCGGTCCATGAGAAATCTGTGAAATTCCAAAGGCATAAATATCCCTTGGAAAGCCTGGAAATTTCTTACACCCCAAGCCTTGGACCAACAGTATCCCTACTGCAGTGGAGATGGCCTCCTACATACTTGGTACCAATTTCAGCTCCAGGATGGAACCTCTGAGTTGACATGATCCACCCCATTGTGAAAAGGGAGAGTTATGATCCTCCCTACTGATGACTAACACACTAATGAGAAAAGTCTGCTTGGAACCCCAAAACCCAACAAGAACAATGAAACTTGAGGCAATTCTTCAAACAGCCAGAAGGCAAAGGGGAAACTCAAAGTATGGAATAAGGAGTTGGAATGGAACAATGGAAACAGCCATTGTCTCATTCATAGACACTTGGTGAGTACCTACCAGGTGTCCACCCATGTGCCAGGTGCTTGTGGACTACAGGGAGGAAAACATGGCAACCCAACCCTCTGAGAGCTCATAATTTCAAGAGA
The DNA here is from genome assembly GCF_007827085.1 of Peromyscus californicus insignis. NCBI lineage: Eukaryota > Metazoa > Chordata > Mammalia > Rodentia > Cricetidae > Peromyscus > Peromyscus californicus. Next base: position 3,196,104 of record NW_026294535.1, read on the forward strand.
TTAGACAAGCACCCCTGTGGCTAATACTTAGGGACAATGAATGAAAAGGAGCCCCACATCATATTATTGGGCAGCCCCGCCTAGATCTCATTTGAGCTCCAATCCAGCAACCTTGCAAGCATCAACTATGTCTATGTCTCATAGACATGAGAACATCTTCGAAATGGAACTCATGGTCTTTTAGCCCAAATCCCTCTGACTCTGGTATTTTACTTGACACCACCATTCACTCAATTGCTCATTCCAGCAGTCACACAGACGCATTCTCGATAAGCATCTGGCAGCCAGCCACTGAATCTTGTAAAATTTAAATTCATTTCACACATGTCTCATTCTGTTCCTCTTCATTACTGCTTCCCTAAACAAGACAACATCCTCTGTTGCTTCAGTAGATTCAGGTTCGGCCATGATTATTGCTTTCAATCCATTCTCTATAGAGTAATAAGACTGTTTTTTTAAAAGACATATCTGATTCAACCATAATTCTGCTTAAACATCTCAGCTAGAATTTGATTCTACTGCAATCACTAACTGTTGTGGGACATCCTGCACTCCATACTTCACAGTATCATACAAGTGGGAAACAAAGAAAACCACATTTTTAGATAGTAGACAACTGGTAGCACAGGACTGTGATTTCTGTACTTGATCTTAGCAAAAAGGCAGAGAAGTGATGGAACTGTGCTTTCTGAGAGTAAGAAAACAAAGACCTATGATTGTGTCAGTTCATTACTTGGAGCTAGCTTCCAGGCTGCAGCATACAGGAAGGAGGAAACAAGAGGAAGGGAACGCGGCAGCTAGGCAGCCTTGTTGGACTAAGGTGATGAAGACTTAAGTTGGGTTATTATATGAGCTAGAATTTGTGAGCGCAGTACTGGAGAGGATCAGGCCCTCTGGATAAGTGAGACAGTTGATTAGCTTGAACTGTTTAGGAGGCACCCAGGCAGTGGGGCTGGGACCTGTCCTTAGTGCATGAGCTGGCTGTTTGGAACCTGGGGCCTATGCAGGGACACTTTGCTCAGCCTGGGAGGAGGGAACTGGACCTGCCTGGACTGAATCCACCAGGTTGAGCTGAATCCCCAGGGGAGTCCTTGCCCTGGAGGAGATGGAAATGGGGGATGGGCTGGGGGAAGGGTGGGGGGGGGGTGCGGGAGGAGGGAGGACAGGGGAATCCACGGCTGATATGTAAAATTAAATCAAATTATAAAATTAAAAAAAAAAGAAGGCAAAAACTGGATAAAGAGAAGGGAAGAGAGAGGGAGAGAGAAGGAAAGACACTTCCAATATTTTCAGAGATGTCCCTTTACTCTAAAAACAGACTTGAGCATGCACAAAATGAAATCCCATGACTCCAGTGGAGGAGATAATCCTTTGGGAAGAAATAGGTCAAAACAATGTCTAGGGTCAATACAAGAATAAGAATAATTTTGAGTCCAGTAGCCAGAGTGGAGAAACCTTATAATTTACAGGCTTTGGGAAGCATCTTCAAAGATGATACCTTAGTAATGACACTATATTAGTTCTAAAATAAAGTCTGCTTTAGACATGTCATAACAAAGTTTAAAAAAAGTCTTATAAAAGATAAAAGCAATCCAAAATTGCATAATTGATCATCAGAATAAAATTCAGTGCTCTTAAATAAAACAAAATCTATCATTCATCAACATAAAAGTAATAATATCCAGTATGCAACCATCTGTGGTGGTTTGAATAAGAATGATCCCTAAAGATTCATAGATTTGAATGCTTGGTCACCAGGGAGTGACACTATTTGAAAGGAGTAGGAGGTGTGACCTTGTTGGAGAATTATGTCACTAGAAGTGGGCCTTGAGATTTCAAGGGCCCAAGCCAGGCCTGGAGGCTCTCGATCTTTCTCCTGTCTGTGGGTCCAGATGTAGAACTCTCAGCAACTTCTCCATGCTCTATTTAGTTTTTTAAAAAAATTTTTAACATTGGCCCCTATTACTTCCATCATTGTAATGATAATTATGATGTTTTTGATATCAATAAAAACCTATGATGGGTAATGACTGCATGAACAAATACATGCCTTCCTGAATGCCACCATGCTCCCTGCCATGATGAGAATGAACTAAACCCCTAAAACTATAAGTCAGCCCCAGTCAAATGCTTTCCTTTATAAGAGTTGCTGTGGTCATGGTGTCTCTTCACAGCAATAGAATACTAAGACACCATCTATGTAAAAAGGAAGGAAAACATGACTCATAATGAGAGAAAAACTCAATCAAAAGAAACATTAGGCCGGGCAGTGGTGGCGCATGCCTTTAATCCCAGCCTTTGGCAGGCAGTGGCAGGTGGATCTCTGAGTTTGCGGCCAGACTGGTCTACAGAGGGAGTTCCAGGACAGCCAGAACTATGCAGAGAAACTCTTTAAAAAAAATTGGTAACATTAGTAGATATAGATTATTGGTTAGGAGTTCACTATGAATCTTACAAATATGATACAAAAGAAAAATGAGTGTGAGAAAAAAGAAATTGAAAATGTAAAAGACTGCACATGTGTACAGGTGCATGTGCACAGGTATATGGGGGGGGAGCTGAAGTTGACATTGGGTGAAAAGGACAATATCTGTAATGAAAATTCCAGAACAAAAGGTTATTGAACTTGAAATTATAGCTTGGGAATCTAACATCAAGTAACAGGAAAATGAAATAAAACTGCTGCCCTGATATGTGGTAATGGACCAGCCTGACTCCATCTTAAGATTAGAAACCATCTTGTTAGAAGGTCAAAATAAGTTCATTCTTGTTTTCTGTAAAATTTGGGTTTGACCATGTCTTGACCCATTTTCTGGAATTTGACATGTTCCACAACCTATACCCTGACCTCCACCTTGATAAGATGTTCTGCCAAATAATTTTGAGATGTTCCTATGTAACCAAAACTCCTCTGGAAATCCTCCAACCCTTGAAAAGCCCCTCCTCGTCTTGCAGTTCTTGAGCTATGGAAACCTCACTCTCTCCTGTGTGTGATGCTGTTCTTTCAAACCCCACCTTAGGGAGACAGCCCTGTCTGTCAGAAAGTAAAGCTTGCTTAATTCAACTAAAAGAATTTGGGTAATGGCCCTTACTCTCGTTTGTCAGAATTACCAATGGGACAAGAGGAAGCAGTCTAATATATGTGAAACTGGAGTCCCAGGAGAAGAGAAGATTGGACAGAAAAGTTGTTGAAAAAAAATTGACTTTCTCCCCTAAAACGAGATAGAAAACTGAAGTCCCCAAAGTTCAATGAATGTAAAATACAAAAACAATGAAAATCAATATAAAATAAAGGAAATCATACTAAGAAACTTATTGTCAATGTTTCAGAAAGAAAAAAAATGACAAAAAGGAAAATTTAAAGGCAGCCAGTGGAAGCCAATGTGCCTTGAGCAGAGAGGGACAAAAAAAAGGGAAACAGCAGACTTTTGGCTAGAAATCCTGCAGGCCGGCACGTAATGAACACTGGATTTCAAGGGCTGAAGCTGAGAACGGTTGAGCACAGAATCAGAATTTTGTGCTCAACACTAATATCTGTAAAAAAATGTTAAGGAAAAAGGGAGACTTTCACTCATCCTCAAAAAACAGATAACTCATTGTCACCATGTATGTATTGGATGTTAGTGGGCATCTTCAGGAAGAGTGGGCTGACATAAGGAGAGACCGAAGAGAAGAGCGGGCCAATGGGAAGCGTCAGAGGGCCCGTGAAGGGAGACCCAGAAGGAATTAAAAGCAGCAAATCTGTTTTCATCAAGCGGCTTGGAGCCTTGAACCCAGGCCCTTTGGGGACCTTGATTGGCCACTCCCCCTTGTACTTCACTGTTCTATTTTGCTTCTGTTCCAGGAGGGTTCTACATACGGTGCCAGACCCGACCCCGCTTCTGTCTGCTTCCAACTCTCTCACTTCATCTCTACTGGTCTTTCCCCTTCTTCAAAAGCCACCATCCTTCCCAAGAAGGCTGGGTATCTCTTGTTCACTTGGTGCTTTACATCTTCTAGTGGACTGTCTTTCCTCCACTGTGTCCTGCTCCATGGCAACTACACACAATGGAGGCTAGCTCACCTTTAAGATGTTCTCACTCTGTGATCTAGTGCTTTTTATGCTCTATTTAGTTAGTGTTTTTTTTTTTTATTTTTAACATGGGCACCTATTACTTCCATCATTGTAATGATAATTATGATGTTTTTGATATCAAATAAAAACCGATGATGGGTAATGACTGCATGAACAAATATGTAAGTATTCCCAGTGTATTTCAAATGGCACAAGTTTTGATTATCTGTGAGAAGATATGGGCATGTTCCTGGTCTCCCTGGAAGCGGCTGACCAGGGACTCATGTTCATGTAAATTGGGAAAACCCAGGCCATATGTGAGAAGCCTTAGTCATCCCATTCACCCAAGACCTCAACTAGGAATCACCACTGATTCTGAGAAGTGTGGGCTTCAGCATTTCTTTTCCCAAATACTCTTTCTCAGAAGCTCGGAAGCGTTCCTCAACCCTCATCAACCACGCTGCCAATACTCACCCTCACTCAGGACCACTGTGGCATGAGAGGTCCAGTCAGAGGGTTCTGGGGTTTACTTTTCGGCTATCCCCTTACTGAACTATGTCCACAGAGTAAGCATACTTTGTCTTTCTGGGATCTGGTATCACTTGCTGTGATGTCTGCTGCTTGGGGCTTCTGAGAGGCTCAACAAGATAATGAGGGGAAACCTAGCATGAAGTGGTCACATGTCCCATTCTCTGCTGTTCCAGTGACCGCTAAGTGTCAGTAGATTGACCTGTTATCTCCTGATGATCTTGGGGAAAGTGTCTCCCCCCCCACTACATGTGTACACATCTGCATGTGAGTGGGCTCACTTGTGTGAGTGGGTGCACATTCGCATATGTGAGTATGTGGTGCATGTACGTGTAGAGGCCTGAAGTTGACATCAAGTGTCTTCCTCAATCATATCCTATTTAGTTTATTGAGGCAGGGTCTCTTGCTGAACATGGAGCTCACCAATTCCAGCTAGCCAGCTTGCTCTGGGGATCCCAGATCTGCCTCCCAAATACAGGAATTACAGGTGGCTGTCCCATTCCCTTGGCTTTTCTGTAAGGTTTTAGAAATTCAAACTCTGGTTCTCATATGTTTGGAATACATGTTTTATCCCCTGAGCCATCTCCCCAGCCCAAAGGACTGGGCACTGCAGGCTGGTGGAGAATGCTCGCAGAAATGATACCTCATTTCTGCCAATGCCCCTGGGTTGGTTCCTTAACCTTTCCAAGCCTCTGTGTCCTCATGTTTTTAAGTGAGCACAGTTGCACCTACTTCTTAGCACCAGTGTGAGAATCAAGAGCAAATACGGAAAAATACTTTGTAACCTGTTCATGATCTGGGGAAAGGAGAAACTCAGGCTTAAAGTCACCATAAGATGTCTTGCATCTCCCTATCTAGGGTAGTGCAGCTAGTATTCACATCTGTAAACTGGATTATGACTGCATTATATAATTGTTAATGTGCCTAGTAACAAAAGGAAGCTGGCTATCATCTATGAAGCGTGTAATCTGCAGCAGGCAATGCTGGACCCAGCATGAGGCTGGGTGGAGTGGTTGATATGGATGACAAAGAATATTTCTCACTGGTGTTGTTGGGAAATGTTGGTGTGTGTGTGGTTAATAAAAAGCAGCCTGGATAGCAGTCAACTGTATAATGATCTTAAATGATTTACAGACAAATGCTATCCTTCTTTCCTATGGGTACCTCAGGCAGCCCTTCCCCACCCCCCACCCCCAGTTCCGGTGGTGTGAGGGTGGGACAATTCTCCACTGCTTGTTTATAAATAGGGATAATGAGGTACACTTGATGGGAAGATCCAAGAAGGATACAGTTCCAAAAACATCCTCTTTACCTAGAGGTCTCTGGCAAGGCACTGAGGAGCAGGAATCTGCCTGGGTCCTTTGGCGATGGTGATGGTGGGTTGGGAAAAGAGCTGTCCTGGCATTTTCTGTGGTAGTAACTTGTCTGAGCCAGGAACCCCAGGTCTGCTGTGGCTTTCCCATGTTTGCCTCCCTCTTCTCATCCTCACTTCTTCCAAGAGAACACCTGAAGTCTGGTGTGGTGGTGAATGCTGTGATCCCAGCACTCAGGACACTGAGGCAGGAAGATTACCCTGAGTCCAAGACCAACCTGGGCAACGTAGTAAGAGCTTGTTTCCAAAACAAACAACCACCCTCAATAATAATAATCTATAAAGAAAGGCATCAGGTCCTCTCTACAGCCCAGGGCATACCTCAGAAACAAGAGGTGTGTGCTGTGCTGGTGGGGATCTCTGGTGCCTGCCACTCACAAGGCCTTTGAGCCAGTCTTTTCCGGGTGTGGACTATTGCCAAGGGTGACTCCATGATGAAGGAATTTTACTGCATGTTGTTTGGCCTGGATCAAACTGCTTGGGAGATGGTGCATGAGCATCACGTGAGGAGGAAAGGGCCCGGGCTCAGTCAGGCAATGACAGGACATGGAGCCAGCTCCTGTTTAGTGGCAACAAGCTGAGGTTGAGGGTGTAGAAGAGCCGATGCCCTGGAGCAGTATAGCTCTGGCCTTCTGGAAATGTCCCATCTGTGGCTTCAAGCCGCAGCCTAGAAAGAGGCCTCTTGTAGGTCCTTCCAAGATGAGAGACATGGCATTTTCTGGATAATTAGGGCTCTCATTCTCTTCCTGGGCCTTCATTCCAATTATTCAGGGTTACTGTGGGAATTTCACAGAACGGTTTGAGCTGCACCGAACAGTGAGAGGAAAATGAGAAGTTACCACCCCACCATCTGCATCTGGAACCAAGCTCAACATTAATTTTCCACAAATGCAATGTAAAGGAATCAGTCAAAAAAAAAAAAAAAAACACCAACAAAAACACAACCCTAGTGGATCAGCTGGCGCCGGACTCCAAACCTCTACATGTTCTGAAGTTAATGAACCAGAACAGAATTAAAAAACAGAAACCCTTTTTGAATGAAAACACTATTTTATCTGGCTTGTTGGACCAGGATTTGTTTTCTGTCTCCTTAAAAATGAGAAACCACCCAAATTGGAAAATATCACTCAATACACAAAGCACTAGAAAAAAAATGTAATTTTAAAGATGGATGTCACCTGAAGCTCCTTCAGTGGGATATTTTCTTAACTTTTTCTATATATAAGAATAATTTCATTTTTGTTTTATATAAGTATTCTATGGGACTATTTAATTACCTGTTCTTTTTCTTTTTAGGACTATCTCATGGAAGAATTCCATGCCAATATTCAGAAAGCTGTTTTATTCTTTTTAATGACTCTTTGTAAGGATCAACATTCTATTGGTTCATGATAGTTTATTTTGATAATTATCTATTGATGATTATTTAGGTTTCTTCTATAATTTTACTTTGACAAATGATGCTTCCATGAATATTTGAACTGGAATGTTTGTTTTAGACTTCAAGTGTTTCTGAAACAAAGAGGACACTTCTATATCCCCTCTTCCATGGAAGTGTTATAATTTTAATTCTTGTCATTGGTGATGAAAATACCATCTCTTCACACCTTGGTGTGCTGTCTTGTCAGAACTATAACAAAAGTTCTGACACAGGCTATTATAAAGACAAAGAGGGTTATTCAGTTCACAGTTCTGGAGGTTTGGGGCATGGCGGTGGCCCTGACTGAGTTCTGGTGAGGACCTGTGACAAATGGTGAGTGGGAACAGAAGGAGTAGGAGTTAGAGCATGTGGCCATGACTCTCTGGAGCCTGAAAGTAGTGAGGAAAGAAGGCCCAGACTTGCCCTCTTCAGAGCAACTCTGTCCCCAAACTACCAAGAGGTGTCACGAGAACCATCTGATATTCCAGGAGAACATTGGCAATGACGACAGCCTCCCACTAGACTCTGTCTCTAAGGGATTCTCACCCCTGTCCGCATTCCTACCCTGGAGACTCAGTCTGCCATCCCCAAACCTTTGAGTGGGCACACACCACAGCATCTGACTAAAAGTAACCTGCTAGAGTCTGTCACTTTAACGGCCCTTCCACATCTCCACAGGGAATGGCCTCACCCACAGCATACAGGGGGCCAACTGTCCCAATTTGCTAAGTTTGGAAAATGGTCCTCAGACATGAAAGCTTTAGTTATAAAACTAGGAAACTCCTGAGCAGGTGGGACAAATTGGCCACCACGTACAGAGCATGACGGCCATGCCCACAGGATCTCTGCACAGGCTCCATGCTGTGTTTCCTCTGATACCTGGCCTGAGGTGGCTGGATTGGAGGTTATTAAATTCCTTCTCTTGGGAATCTGCTTTGAGAACAAAGAAACTGTTTCTCAGCAGCAGGAACTAGATTTGAAGTTTCAGTAACCATACGGTGACCAAGAAGATTTAGTTAGCCAAGCACCGGCTGAAGAGATGTGGAGGAGAAAGGAAGAGCAGGCAAGAGGAGCTTGTTGTGAGGGGAGCAGGCACTTGGAGCAACTGTCTTCTCCACACAGAAGCCAGATTCTTCAACATCCCTATTCATCCTTCCCGTGGCCTGTCCGCCTTTCCATACTCTCCCCTCTTCCCTCGCTCCTGTGTGCTCAGGTGCCCAGAGGCCCAAGGTCAACATCAGATGTGGACAAAGGGGTGTACGGCTCGAAGCACTGTGTCAAACTGCAGCTCCCGTGATGAGATTTGTAATTTTTTTCCTTTTTAAATTCTTTCCTTTTTATCTCTTAAATTTTGTTTTATTGGGAGGTGGTGGCAGGGGTAGTGAAGGGACGGGGAGATGAATGGGATCAAGATTCATGATATAAAAAGACATACAGAATTAAAAATAAAGTCTCCTTCAACGAATTCGTATTCATTGAGGCAGCCTCTAAATTAAACCCAGAACTCTCTTAGTCGAGCTAGAAATTTTTTCTCTTGGGATCCTACATCTCCTCCTCCTGAGTGCTGGACATACAGGTGGGGTGCCACACTCACCCAAGACTTTGTGTCAGATTCAAAGTCTGCCTCTTGCTAGTTGACAAGCTCTTTAGGTACTGCATTAGCTCGGCATCCCTCTTGTTTTTTCTTCTTTGAGACATGAGGCTACTATATAGCCCAGGCTTGCCTCAAGTCCCCTGCTTCTGGCCTTCATAGTGCTGGGATTACAGGTATGAGGCCACACCCAGGCCTATGGCCTTTCCTGCTCTCTCTCTGGATTTCTGTGTGACTGTCCACAATAACCTCCAATACTTCTCTCTCTCTCATTTGCTGTCATTTGAAGGGAACTCAGTCCCTAGCCGGCCAGTTCCATCCTCCAGGGTATCATGCCAGGCACCGTCATCTTTGCCAATGGATCACTCCACAGATCACAGCTCTCATGACCTGGCTAGCCTGACTGGCCCAGACAGGTTTCCTGTCTGATTTTGTTGGTGGTTGTGTGTATTTGAACACTGCCAAGCTGAACACTGTCTTGGAGTCTCTGGCTTCCAGGAGTCTATCCCAGGCCAGGAGTAGTGAAGGATGGATCCTCTCATGGAGTTTCTACTGCACTCTCTTGAGTTCAGCTTGGCAACATGCCTCTCTCTGTCAGCACTAGCTCTAACCCCCTGACCCGGCTGCTGTCATCCTGGTCCCTCCTCTACTTCCTGGCCCTTCTGGCTTTTTAAGGCTAGTCTGATAACCTCACCTAGATGTCTTGAGTGGGTAGGATTTCACCTCCATGCCTCAGTCCAGGCACTGGACCAGGCTCTTTCCTCTGCCAGGAACCGACTGTCACTTTTCTACACGCAGGGGTGGGGTGGGGTGGGGGCTTCTCATCATTAGGTTTTGGCAGCAACATAGAGAGATTTACCTTGATTGTCTTTGCTAACACAGCCTCCACCTCCCCCACCTCCTGTTCACCTTTATTCCTAGCCTCCCACTGATTTACCTCCACTCCAGACTTATTGTTATTTAAATGTAAAATGCTACCACACCTCATGTGCTCGAACACTTGGTCTGCTGCGGGTGGTGCTGGGTTTGGAGACTGTAGAACCTTTTGGACTTGGGTCCTAGCTGGTAGATGATGTAGGGCGGGAGAGTCTAAAATAAAGGGTTATGCCTGGTCCCTCTAACCCCAGGTCCCTGCTTCTTGAGCCACTGAGATGCAGCAGGTTACATAGCAATTTTGTCGTCATGCCACCATGGCTGGTGTCCTGCCACCAAGGCTGGTGTCCTGCCACCATGGCTGGTGTCCTGCCACCATGGCTGGTGTCCTATCACCATGGCTGGTGTCCTGCCACCATGGCTGGTGTCGTCATGCCACCATGGCTGGTGTCCCGGCTGCCGTCATGCCTTCTCCATCATATACCACCAAGCCAGCAAACCAATCTCCTTTGCTTCTTCTCTGGTATTTAGCCGCCATGACAAGAAAAGCAGGGCAGGCTTGACCTTATTCGTTTCACATCATGTAACTGATTCTGAGCGCTACTCTGCCCTGCTAGACTTTGGTGTGTCAGGGGCAATGTCTCTCAGCTGAGTTCCTCAAGTCTGGGCTGTTGTTTGCATCTGAGATTTCTCTTGGAGGCTTGGCTGCCAGCTGATGGGCTCCTTGAGAAGTGACCCTTAGGGCTCATTTGGTTGACACACTGATGGAGTCACCATCGATGGATTAATCCTCTCCTATGGAGTAATAATCCGATGTTATGTTTGCGATCGTAGAAATGTAAGGTGGTGGGGCTTAGTTGGAGGAACATGCTTTTGGGGATTACATCTTGTCATGGGTTGTCTTCCTCATCTGTCTCTCTACTTCCTGGATCTCTTGAGGTGAGCAGCTTTGCTGTGTTTCATACTTTCTTTTATGACTTTGCCTACGTCTCAGACCCAAAGCAATGGGGGCCAGGCAACCTGAAACCTCTGAAATTGTGAGCCAAAACCAAACCTATCATTCCATGACAGTGAAAACTGGATCAATGAACTAGTGATAGGAAAGACCTTTGGTGCAGCATAGGGGCTTGGGGCCTTTCTACAGTTTGCCTGGGCTCTGTGGCTTACAAGATCACGTGCTGATTTGTGGGACAGCCGTGCCAGGAAATCTGACTTCCTGCAGGGCTTGACCTCTGCTGATGTCTCCAGTGTCATCTTTCTCCTTTTGCTCCTTTCTAACTCAGCTTCAACCCCACCAGGCTTCTCAGCACCCCCGAGTTAAGCCATCTCTGGGCCTTCATTCCCGCCGGCCCCTGTATCCCTAACGTGCCTCCTTTGGTTTTGTCCCCAGTCAAGTGAAATCTGTGATGTGATTTTAAAGTTCCTCCCAGGCTGGACTGCTATCATTCCCACCTGCTCCTCCGTCAACACACGTCTCTCAAGTGGCTCCTTATTCATTTGCTTGTTTGCTCTTGTGTCGTGACTTCCCCACACTCATGGAATCATTTTAATTCTCACTGTCTTTAAAGATAACATCCTGGTCTATCTCTATACCTAGAAACTCAGAACACTCATTGAATGAATGAATGAACTACTAGTGAATGAGATACCTTAAATATTAAAGTCAGCCACTTCAACAGACTGCCCCCAACACTTAATTCACTTAACAGACCTTATCTGTACATCAAATTAGCTCACTCACTCACTAGAGAATTTCACAGTCAAACCATCCAGGGTAGGTTGGAAGATTATATGATCAAGAATAAAGATTGAGTACTTTATACAAAGTATTTTACAGGCTTTAAAGATGACCTGAATTAAATAATTTCCTACTTAAAGTACAGTCCACCATCAGTGTACATTTGTCCCTGAGTTACTTCTCTTTTCTCGTGTGTGTGTTTGCACGTGCACACACAGCCTTGTGCATGTGGAAGCCAGAGGCCATATCAGCTGTCTTCTTCGATTACTCTCTATCTTATTTTTTGAGAGAGGGTCTTTCTCTGAGCCTGGCGCTCACCTATCTGGCTACACTGGCTGGCCAGCAAGACCATGGGCTCCTCCTCTGTTTGCAAGCTCTGGGATTGCAGGTGCACACTGTTGCAGCTGCCTTGTGCATGAGCACTGGGGATTGAGCTTGGGTCTTCACGCTCATGTAGTAATTTAGCTGCTGAGCCACTTCCCTGTCCCCTCCAATGTCAGGTTACACCTAAGTATCACCTGGGCTCTGCTACTCTTTTCACTTAGGTTACTTCGACCCTCATTGCCCAGGCAGCTTGGGCCTCTATTCAGAATTTCTATATGTTCCAAAAGGCATAGTCTAGGCAGCACCAAAATAAGCACCAACACCAGAGGAAACCATACCAGTGGAAACCATACTAGATGCTGCTAGACGATCCCTGTGGTGGTGATGTTCCTAGGCGCCAGCTGTCTGTCATTGGAGCAGAGGCACCTCAAAGATAAGCATGAGGGACACAGAGAACCATGTAGCCCCGTTCCACAGTGGCTCAGGACAATATTCTTCCAATACATAACATCTTTCCTGGAAGGCTGTGAGCTGATAAGTTTGTCCTTAGTGAAAAGCAGCCCTGGTTCTCCAGAAAGGGTTTGGATTTCACTTGAAATCACCTCCTTAATGCAATGAGGTCTGTAAATCTTCGTGTTGATTAAACATAGCACTGTACAACAGCCAGGGGACTCTGAAGAGATCACGTCACTCTGTGAATCTCAGTCTCTCTACCGGTAGACTGAGAATTTGTCTAAGGGCTCTTTCATGTGTCAGTGGTTCTTAATTTTGGCTGGGGTTAGAACTGCCTTGCAGAAATGAAGTGGGAGGGCTCAGAGATTGACCTTTTGAAAGGTGTTCAAAAATATGGTATATCCATGACTCTGAGTATATGGAAAAAATACACATACATATATATTTTTTGAGAAAGAGAGAAGACAGGATTATAGACCAACTGGGACTTTCAGTTCTTGTTCTTTTACTTTCTAGAAGTACCTGTGGTAACTCTAGATGTCTGGACTGTAAGAATAGCTCACGACCTATCTGCTAATTGTTTGGCAAACCCTGAAAGTGTTACCTAAATCTTAATGCCAAAACCGCCACAAGACATTGTAATCTCTGGTGGAAGGAGGCTTCATGTTGGCTGTAGTGGGGATATTTCTTTCATCTCTTTCCCCTCTCGTTTGTAAAGTGAGGTCACACCTGGGCCTCTTCTGGTACCAGGAGAATGGCACACAGCAGTAAACATAAGGCACCCAACATCATGTGTGAGCATGACAAATGCCCAGTTGCTACTCATCCCTGTCACTCACTTCCCATGGCATTTATTAAAGTATCCTTGCAGAGAACAACATTCCCCAAGTATCTTCTAACGAACATGACTTCCTGCCCAAGATGTTTCCCACAAGATGTGATTTAAAGGGGTTTTATGGTTGACCACTAGGAAAATTTTGAGTCTCCACTCTCTTCTTGAGCTAGTGTTCAATGACATGTGGGTAAACCAGCTCTCTGAAAACACAGAAGTAGAACTGCAGGTCTGTAGCATGTGCTGCTTTCTGCGATATAAACACTCCTGCCACAGCCGAGTTCAAGTTACCAAAGTTACATCACTGAGCTGTCCCAGCTGACTGGTAAAGTAACTGTCGAGTGTCATCATCTCCACGTGCCCTGTAATATCCTGCTGAGCTTTATTTAGCTCAGTTCTCAAAAGTCTGAGACCGCAGAACTCCCTCGCCTCCGAATCATCCCCCTTTATCCCACAGGATTAGTGTGTCCTGGGAAATCACTTTAGGAAGTGTTGATCTGAAGTATCTCACTTGTTCTTCTAGAAATGTTGATTTTCATTAAAACCGTGAAAATGTTTTTGTACAATTGGGGCAGTGAGCAAGGAAAGGAATGCAGGGAAGAGAAGACACAGCTCCCACCTTTCAAGGAAGGAGGTGACCGACACATGAAGGGAGGATAGAATGACAGACTAGATCTAGAGATGGGGAGACTTTGATTCTCATGCTGGGACTGGGCCTCTGAAGAGCTGGAGATGTAGGTAGAGCTCTTCCCAGAAAGTGGCTGTTGGCTGAGCCTTGGAGCAGGGGAGGACACTTGAGTTTTGGAGAGAATCAGAGGGCAGAAAAAGCTACTGTACATGGGTAGAGCCTGAGCAAAGACCTGGACAATGCATGAGCACCTTCATTTCCTTCAGATTTCTCTTGGGGCAGATGGAGCATGATCTCCACAGAGCAAAGCTTCCTGCTAAGTTGCCCCACCTCTTCATGCCTGCCCCTCAGGCCCATGTCTCCGAAGCTGGGCACATACCCATGCGTTTACCTGTGTGACATTCCAACAGCTCCAACCGCACAACTAGATTCATGGGTGGTGCCTCTTGAGGACTTCGGAGTTTAATTCTTTTGGGTGAAAGCGGTTGTTAGAGTGCAGCATTGAACAAGAACTGTACTGTTCCTCCCACTACCCAGCAACTTTAACCCTTACCCTTTAACTTAGAACCCTGTGAACAGTTGAGGAACCTCATCGAGAAGCAACAAGAGATGCTCCTTTTTTAATGGTGGTAATATGTATATAGCCTAAAATGTACTACTTTAACCATTTTAAGTGGACAGTGACACCCCACTGTTACACACCCATCATTATCATGTGTTTCTTATCTCTCCAAATGAAAACTCTAGCCCTATCAAATACTCGCTCCCATCTACTTTTTTTTGCTATTATTTATTGATCATTGTTTATATTGGTATTAGTAACTTTTCTTGTCACTTTAACCAAACACATGCCAAAAACCCATGAAGAAAGGAGGGGTTTATTTTGGCTCACAGTTCAAAGGGATGTAGTCCATCATATCAGGGAAGGCATGGCGTGGGGGACAGAAGCCAGGCAGTTGATCACATTGAATCCCCAGTCAGGAAACAGAGAGATGAAGGCTGATACTTAATTGGCGTTCTCTCTTTTTTTCTTTTCGTTTAACCTGGGACTCTAAACCCTGGGGTGGCGCTGCTTACATTCAGGATGGGTCTTCTCAGTTAAACCTCTCTGGAGAAGCTTTCATAGATAACCATCAAAGGTGTTCCTCATCAGTCCTCTTCGTTTTCTTCACCCAGTCAAGCTGATAACTTAAGTTAACAATCATACATTCACCCTTCTCCACTTGACATCAAAATATATCATTTCCATTGGTGTCCAACCTTTTGGCTTCCCTGGTATACACTGTCATTTACAAAATTCATGCTTGATCATGGCACAATTACAGTACCAAAAATAGCCAAACAGATCTCCTAATGTTTTAAGTAAATTTTTGGTTTCGTGTTGGGCCTCATTCATAGCTGCCTTGGGGTGCTTGTGGCATGGAGGCTCTGGGTTGCATAGCCCTACAAGTTTAAGCCTTAAGTTTAAGATTATGAGCACTAGGGGCTGGAGAGATGGCTCAGGGGTTAAAAGCACTGGCTGCTCTTCCAGAGGTCCTGAGTTCAATTCCCAGCAACTACCTGGTGGCTCACAACCATCTATAGTGAGATCTGGTGCCCTCTTCTGACATGCATGCGTACATGCAGGCAGAATACTATATACATAATAAATAAATAAGTCTTAAAAAAGATTTATGAGCACTGTTCTAAGAAACTGATATGTATCAACTTATCTACTACTGATATAAGCTTATGTGATAACTGTCTCTACTTAGAAAAACACTGAAGTTGAGATGTTTTAACACTGTTGAGCTAGCAAGCAGCAGACCAGAAAGTAAACTCAGATAGATCTAACTCTAGCCTCATAATAGTCTACTCCTGTCTACTTTGGGGCCAAGACAAGTCTCAACAAGAGAGAACCTCAGGAAAACTCCATGAGGTTCTTGGTAGATGAAGCCTGGAAACCTTTAGCTCCAGAGTTTAACATCACCTATGTCTCCCATTATGGTTGGAATATGAAATGTTCCTCAAAGGCTCATGTGTCTGAATACTTGATCCAAACTGGTGGAGTCTTTTGGAGTGAGCCTGGTTAGTGCAAATAGGTTGGCCCCACATTACCGATGTATGCCTTCCCCCACCCAGCTATTTGCTTTCTCGTCCCACGAGAGATGAGGAATCTGAATCTTTCTCCCACCACAATGAACTCCACCTTGCTTTCTCTGCCACCAGGAAGTGTACCCTCTTAAATCCTGGACTGAAAAGGAACCCTTTCTCCTTTAAGTTGCTTCAGTTGGGTGTTTTATCACAATGAGAACTGTATTCCCTAGCAGAGTGCTCAGGATTACCAGACACTGTGTAATGAGGCCTATGATGAGGACTACGCACGTGCTGGGGCTCAGGGTGGGGTTTCAATATCTAAAACATTAGCTGGATATACTAGGAAGGGGTGGGACCAGACCTGGCAGTCACAGCCTCTGTAGTGGTGCTTTATCCTGGAGGGAGTAGAAGGCTCACTAAGGATGGTGTCCGACCTGGACAAGCTGAGGTCTAGGACACAGGATACAGCTGGCAAGACAAAGTCTTGGCAGAGAGAGCTTGTTCTACTTAAATCATCTACCTTGGAGCCATCTGAAAATCACAAGTATAGTCATGCTGGAGAGTGGGGACAGAGGTGAAGGATTCTTGGCAATAAAGAAAGACATTTGGAATCCTACTGACAAGGCCTGTTGAACACCCTCCACGGGAGAACTGAGTTGAAATAAAAGTTTTGGTCTTCATGTCTGTGTGGAGGCCCCCAGTGGCCTCATCATCAACTTTCCTGTTTGTGCACACAGGTGTGTGTGGATCCGTGAGCACTCACATTTACTAATGTTGCACACTGTAGCTGTTCCAGATCCACTCACTTCAAGCTCAGACAGAGATCTGCAGCAACTCATTTCTGCTATTTCCTCAGCCTTCCTGGCCTGAGACTCACGGGGTTCATTTGTGTAGCCTGGATATCTTTTCCAGCTGCAGTGGGGCAGAATAGAAGGGATTGGGTTGCCAGATGCCCTGGCTGGTTGTAGGCAATCACTACAGGGGTGTCCATACCCCAGTCCCCACCCTCTTCTGCTCCTTGTTACCATGCTATTGCTATCAGAATCAGCCCAGGTTCTTCCCCACCAGTAAGACCACTAGTCTCATGTGCTCTCCATACTCTCAGAAGGATCAGTGCTCTTCCCTCCATGCTCTGCCCTCCACGCTCTGTCCTCCACGCTCTGCCCTCCACGCTCTGCTCTCTATGCTCTGCCCTCCACGCTCTGCCCTCCACGCTCTGCCCTCCATGTGCTGCCAAGGAAAAGACTGTAGAGTCTTTCTTTGAGCTGAGAATGACTACTGATGGGCCATGAGGCAGACACCTGGCCTAAAATAGCCAAACATATCTGAGATAAAAACCAAAAGGCTGAAACAAAGCAGGAAAGGTGTGCAATATAAAATATGGTCAAGGAAATAAAAGGTAGGGAAAATTTATAGCTAAAAAGTGAAAACCGACTGGAAATTCTAAATCTGAAAGATGCACTAATACATTTTAAGGTTTAATATTATTTTAGACTCAGCTGAAGAAAGGGTCAATGAACAGGAAGTTAAGTGAATAAAATGTGCACATGATTAACTGCATCCTAGGACCCAATACTCATGAGTCCCCATTCATTACTTTCCCAAAACATACAGAGTTTATCAAACATGCTTCATCTATCTCATACCTTCATCTTTGTGCGATCTACTACACAGGACTGACTATCCTGTGATCTCACAGGTTCTTCATAATCCTGCATCTACTTGCTCTTCTTCCCAAGAAGTCTTCCATTTCTATCTGCTGAGAGAATTCTTACCATCCAAGGACCATGTCACATGCCACCTCCTCTATGACCTTTCCTCAGACTTTATCCTGTTTGAGGTGCAGAGGTTGTGTGTATGTGTGTGTGTGTGTGTGTGTGTGTGTGTGTGTGTGTGTGTGTGTGTAGGGATGCTTTAAAAATAGTTCTTAGAACCATGCATACACATATTTAATTCATTATTTCTTCTAGAGTGGGGCTTGACCCAAGGTACTTATCATTTTAATCTCAGTTCTTAGCATAATGTCCAGCAAAGAGTTGGTGTTGGATACATGATGAACAATGCAAGGTCTAAGTTCCTGTAAGGCTCACTTATTTGTAATAAGATACTTATGAGTCTTATATGATAAAATTATATGATAAGATAATCCAAGTGACTCTGTCCTTGCTGTTTACTAGTTCACATGTTATTTGTTCCCCACTCAGTTCACTATTCCATCAGAATACATTTTATGTGCCTGAATGTAAAGGCTCAAGGTTGACACTGGGGGTCCTCTTTGATGACTTTCCACTTCCTACACTGGGGCAAGGTCTCTCAAATGAACTAGACTTCACTGAGGTGACTAAATTTTCTAGTCAGCTTGCTCCAGCTTGCCCTGACTATGCTGAGCACTGGAATCACAGGTGGTTTGATGATCCCCTTGGCATTTATGTGGATGTGAGGGGTTCGAACTCTGGTCCTCGGGCTTGCAAGGCAAGAGCTTTAACCACCGAGTCACTTCTCCAGCCCTGAGGTGCTTTCTCGATAAGAATATACTTTTAGCAGCTTGTGTATCTCCTTTCATTTGATCCCCCCCCCATATACCCTTGAACTTGATGGTTCTGTTGCTTTCTACAAATGAGGAAACATGCTCAAAGATGCTCTGTGACTTCCTCCACCTCCCTAAGTAGTAGGCCATTTTTGTTTTTCAAGAGTCATCACAGCCTGCCTTGTCCAAGGGCACATACTTCCCAGAACCAAGGCCACAGCCTAGGTCTGAGGACCCCAATCTGTGATATTTTCACTGTGTAATGTACAACAGTGTTGGGCTTTACCCAGCTCAAGATCCAGTACCCACTGGGCAGCTGAGAACACCAAGGACCAGAATCCACAGATGAGGTATGGTGGCTTCATAGCCAGCGGTCTTCCTGCTATGCTGCCACAGCTGACATCTCAACAGTTCAGTGTCATGAAGCTGCTGTCATTATTAGTGTCTAACCTAGATTCCAGGCCGACGATCTCAGCAGGAGAGGAGGGCCCTATCCCAGAGTCCCCTCCCTATCTATGTCTCTGCCTTTGCTCCCAGCATATATCTCTCAGCAGCCCCTCTCTGCCCCTGAGCCAGCTCTGAACCCAGAGCAGGTGAGGAATGGTCCTTCTTTACAGATGCCCAGAGTCAGGTTCTAGTAGGATTTCCTGTCTCCTGGGCTTCCCCAGCTGTGGCTGCAGCTAGGGAGCATATTTCTCATTAGCTGCACTTTTCCTGTACAATGAAGTGCTCTTTGGACCTGTAGAAGCAAGAAAGTCATTTACACACAGAGAAGACAGGCATGTCAGCCTTGCCAGGGTATTTATTACTCCTCGGCTCCTTTTATCTCCTACACAGAGCTCTTGATGAGCGAGTGAGTGGCTACTTCTGTTGACAACTGTGCCTAGACTCAGCCATATGCAAAGGTGGCCCTGGGGGCTGGGGGGTGATGCCTCTCTTTCAGTAGGAGAGTTTGAACAGGAAAACCACATTCTGACTGCAGCTCTCTGCCCCCTTTCTCTGCTCCCAACTTCCTCCTGATTTTTCCAATCTTGGGTTTCTCCAATAAAAGCCACAAGACCACCTGTCCATCTATTCCTCAATGCATTTCCTTCATCCACCCCTTCTCTCCACCAATTCACCCTCCATTTCTCCCCCCTCCCTTCCTCCATAACTCATCCCTTCCTCAATTACCTACTCATCTTCCCTTCCTCTAGCATCCCTCCCTCCCTTCTTCCATCATCCTGCTTTCATCCCCCTCCTCTTTCCTCCCTTCATCCCCCTCCTCCTTCCTCCCTTCATCCCCCTCCTCTTTCCTCCCTTCATCCCCCTCCTCCTTCCTCCCTTCATCCCCCTCCTCTTTCCTCCCTTCATCCCCCTCCTCCTTCCTCCCTTCATCCTCCTCCTCTTTCCTCCCTTCATCCCCCTCCTCTTTCCTCCCTTCATCCCCCTCCTCTTTCCTCCCTTCATCCCCCTCCTCCTTCCTCCCTTCATCCCCCTCCTCCTTCCTCCCTTCATCCCCCTCCTCCTTCCTCCCTTCATCCCCCTCCTCTTTCCCCCTTCATCCCCCTCCTCCTTCCTCCCTTCATCCCCCTCCTCTTTCCTCCCTTCATCCCCCTCCTCTTTCCTCCCTTCATCCCCCTCCTCCTTCCTCCCTTCATCCCCCTCCTCCTTCCTCCCTTCATCCCCCTCCTCTTTCCCCCCTTCATCCCCCTCCTCTTTCCCCCTTCATCCCCCTCCTCTTTCCTCCCTTCATCCCCCTCCTCCTTCCTCCCTTCATCCCCCTCCTCCTTCCTCCCTTCATCCCCCTCCTCTTTCCTCCCTTCATCCCCCTCCTCCTTCCTCCCTTCATCCCCCTCCTCTTTCCTCCCTTCATCCTCCTCCTCCTTCCTCCCTTCATCCCCCTCCTCCTTCCTCCCTTCATCCCCCTCCTCTTTCCTCCCTTCATCCTCCTCCTCCTTCCTCCCTTCATCCCCCTCCTCCTTCCTCCCTTCATCCCCCTCCTCCTTCCTCCCTTCATCCCCCTCCTCTTTCCTCCCTTCATCCTCCTCCTCCTTCCTCCCTTCATCCCCCTCCTCCTTCCTCCCTTCATCCCCCTCCTCTTTCCTCCCTTCATCCTCCTCCTCCTTCCTCCCTTCATCCCCCTCCTCCTTCCTCCCTTCATCCCCCTCCTCCTTCCTCCCTTCATCCCCCTCCTCTTTCCTCCCTTCATCACCCTCCTCCTTCCTCCCTTCATCCCCCTCCTCCTTCCTCCCTTCATCCCCCTCCTCCTTCCTCCCTTCATCCCCCTCCTCTTTCCTCCCTTCATCCCCCTCCTCTTTCCCCCCTTCATCCCCCTCCTCTTTCCCCCCTTCATCCCCCTCCTCTTTCCCCCTTCATCCCCCTCCTCTTTCCTCCCTTCATCCCCCTCCTCCTTCCTCCCTTCATCCCCCTTCTCTTTCCCCCCTTCATCCCCCTCCTCCTTCCTCCCTTCATCCCCCTCCTCTTTCCCCCCTTCATCCCCCTCCTCTTTCCTCCCTTCATCCCCCTCCTCCTTCCTCCCTTCATCCCCCTTCTCTTTCCCCCCTTCATCCCCCTCCTCTTTCCCCCCTTCATCCCCCTCCTCTTTCCTCCCTTCATCCCCCTCCTCCTTCCTCCCTTCATCACCCTCCTCTTTCCTCCCTTCATCCCCCTCCTCTTTCCTCCCTTCATCCCCCTCCTCTTTCCCCCCTTCATCCCCCTCCTCTTTCCCCCCTTCATCCCCCTCCTCTTTCCTCCCTTCATCCCCCTCCTCTTTCCCCCCTTCATCCCCCTCCTCCTTCCTCCCTTCATCCCCCTCCTCCTTCCTCCCTTCATCCCCCTCCTCCCTCCTCCCTTCATCCCCCTCCTCTTTCCTCCCTTCATCCCCCTCCTCCTTCCTCCCTTCATCCCCCTCCTCTTTCCTCCCTTCATCCCCCTCCTCTTTCCTCCCTTCATCCCCCTCCTCTTTCCTCCCTTCATCCCCCTCCTCTTTCCTCCCTTCATCCCCCTCCTCCTTCCTCCCTTCATCCCCCTCCTCTTTCCTCCCTTCATCCCCCTCCTCCTTCCTCCCTTCATCCCCCTCCTCTTTCCCCCCTTCATCCCCCTCCTCCTTCCTCCCTTCATCCCCCTCCTCTTTCCCCCCTTCATCCCCCTCCTCCTTCCTCCCTTCATCCCCCTCCTCTTTCCTCCCTTCATCCCCCTCCTCCTTCCTCCCTTCATCCCCCTCCTCCTTCCTCCCTTCATCCCCCTCCTCTTTCCTCCCTTCATCACCCTCCTCTTTCCTCCCTTCATCCCCCTCCTCTTTCCTCCCTTCATCACCCTCCTCTTTCCCCCTTCATCCCCCTCCTCCTTCCTCCCTTCATCCCCCTCCTCTTTCCTCCCTTCATCCCCCTCCTCTTTCCTCCCTTCATCACCCTCCTCCTTCCTCCCTTCATCCCCCTCCTCCTTCCTCCCTTCATCCCCCTCCTCCTTCCTCCCTTCATCCCCCTCCTCTTTCCTCCCTTCATCCCCCTCCTCTTTCCTCCCTTCATCCCCCTCCTCCTTCCTCCCTTCATCCCCCTCCTCCTTCCTCCCTTCATCCCCCTCCTCCTTCCTCCCTTCATCCCCCTCCTCTTTCCTCCCTTCATCCCCCTCCTCTTTCCTCCCTTCATCACCCTCCTCCTTCCTCCCTTCATCCCCCTCCTCCTTCCTCCCTTCATCCCCCTCCTCCTTCCTCCCTTCATCCCCCTCCTCTTTCCTCCCTTCATCACCCTCCTCCTTCCTCCCTTCATCCCCCTCCTTTTTCCTCCCTTCATCCCCCTCCTCTTTCCTGCCCTCTCTCACTATCCACTCATGCATCCTGATGCAAACTCATGGGGACAGCTTCAGGAAATGTCAGAACCAGGGAAGTTCTGGAACACAGCCTTGAATGAGCCTGGCTCATTCTTTCCCATTGTGCTAATGAAGAAATGGAAGTCTGGAGGGTTAACTTGTTCCAGGTCATGTTTCAAGTTCATGGCTTTGTTGAACAAACAATAATCAGGGTTGTTTTTTTTTTAATGCGTGGAGCCCCTCTACCCTCATCCTCACAGGTGAGATACTATGAATATAACCATAAAAACATGTGTCTCATGATTTTTGTCCTTCTAGTAATTAAGCACGATAATGTCAGGTTATGGCAAATTCACGAGGCACTGGGTGAGCTGAGTGATGGGTGAGCAGAGAATGAATTATGACAGGGAGGCTAAGAAGTGTCTCTGAGGAGGTAACTTCCGAGGAAAGCTGCTCCAGGTGGGGGACAATTAGTACAAAGGTCTCATGGTGTGAAATAAGCTTGGCTTGAGAAACAGAGAGCAAAAGGAGATTGGAATAAGATGAGCTCAGCTGGGCCCATCCATCCCATAGGGGTTAAAAACCATGTAAGGAATGTATTATAAATATTGGCCCAGTCAAAAGCCATAGAAGCTTTAAGCTGGGTGCTGACATTAAGTGTTTTCTATAAAAAGCCTTCTGGCTAGATCAAGAGTATATCAAACGGAGTCAGGGGGCAGTGCACAGGGCAAGGCTGGCTAGAGACTCTGGGTAAAGGAAGTGAAAGATACTGTTAGCCACCTCCATCTGTCTCCTGGCCATGACGTTGGTAGCAAGGTGAACAGAGAGGGCAGGGTCAGGGATTGTTTGGAACACAGGGAAGGCCAACTATATTCTGCATGTGACCTATTTCTGGGCTGTGAAGAGGAAAGAGGGATGGACAGTTACAGCCTGAGTGGCCTGGGTCTCCCCTTGCCACTTGTGAGAGGAGGAAGGCCAGGGAAGAACAGAGCAGCTGCTGCCGAGAAACCCAAGGTGCTGTCTGGAGCTCCACTAGAGAGGCCCTCTAGATACTCAGGTAGCTGCAGGCAGAGTTCTGAGAGTGGCCAGGGCATGTTTCTTGAGGGTGTCACCAGACTTGGCATCTGCATACAAACCACAGAGTGTGAGTGTGTGCTATGTCTCCTAGGACCAGGTCCTCTCGACAACCTAATTCAGGGCTGCTGGGATGGGTCTTTCTTAACCACTACCCCACCTCCAGGCCAGAGAGGAGGCTCCAGAACTCTATGATTCCAGCTAGGCCTGCCTTCTTGAACCATCTCTTAACCAGACACAGAACTCACTCAGGGTTATGGGGTGGGGGTGGGTGGATGGAGAGTGAACATTGAGCTTCTTAAGGAATAGAAAGTCAGGACTCCTCGGAAGCAGAAAAACATTATCTCCCTCACTCTTATCCTAGGATAGATAATGCTGTGGGATTGGTACTCAAAGGGGATATGGATTCCATATCCATGTTGTACTTAAAGTGTGTCGTGACTACAAGATGTAGCATTTGTTGTCACACTGCCATACCTGGGTGGTCACGGGGTATGACACAGGACACCCCCATGGCTCCACCCCTCCTGCCACATGTGTCTGGATCAATCCCCACTTTCAGATATGAAGACTTAGGTTTTACAGGGGAGGCTCCAGGGGAGCACCTACTCAGGAAAAATATAAGATGGAAGAGGACAGGATGTCATCTTTGAGTGGCATCCTCAAAGGACAGGAGGCATTGGACTATTTTAGGGTGACTGTAAGACCCTGGTACTAGCTGAACCAGCCTCTCCCAAGTCCCCTACTCTTACACAGCCATTCTTTGCAAAGTCCCCAGAGGACCTCCTAAAAAAAGGTTCCCCAAAGGCTTTGTCTAAACCTAAAATGATGCTTAATTGCCATTCTCTCTGGCTTCATCTCTCACCACTCTCCTCTGCTTTCTGGACCCCAGGGAGGGAGCCGCCAGCTCTGGCTCTCTCTGTGTCCCTTTACACCTAGACTCATTCTGCCTGCACCCATCGCAGGCTGGGGAGCACCCCTCCGGGCTTTTGCAGCTACAACTTCACATAATTTGGCTCTAGGCACAAGTCTTACTAGCTCAGCTAGGCTGACCATTAGCATTTAGCTCAGCTTGTTTTCTCTTTACCCAGACATCCACAAAGAGAAAAAAATATAGGTGGCTTATTTTTAAGATGGTCTCAGGAAATGTGGCATCAGAATAAAGAATTAGGAAATGTGGCATCAGGGCAAAAGAAGTGTGCTAACAGGGAAGCGCAGCTGAGTCTCACTAGGGGCCACTGTGGTGGCTAGAACAGGTGTCAGAGTTGGCCCACAGAGACGGACGTTAGAGTGGCTATACACCGGCTCTCATTCTCCTTGGTTGGAGGTCACACAGGTGAACACACACACACACACACACACACACACACACACACACACACACACACCTGTGTGTATTGCAGAAACATTCACTTGGCATAGAAAGAGCTCTCCGAAGAAGGAGGGAGAAGGATACAGGGGATGGAGGCCTTGAATCTGACTACAGAGGGCGCCAGTGAACCCCAAAGAGGATAGAAGAGATGTGGGATGGGTCTCCCCATCTTAGCCAGTGCTTTTCCACCAAGGCAATCTCCATTGTTCCTATAAAGTTCCTGTCTGTATCTGAAGTCTTCTTACTAATTTATTCAGCAACCTGTTTGTTAACTTCATGTTCCCTATATCCCCAGGTAGAACATCAGCCACAGAAGAGCAGGGATTGTACTCCCTGATCTCTTCAGGCCCCAGTACAGAATAGATCTTCAATAAATATTAGTAGGATGAATGGGTAAATTAGTGGATGGATGGATGAATGAATGAATGGATGGATGAAGGAGTGGATGGATGGATGAATGAATGGATGGATGGATGAAGGAGTGGATGGATGGATGAATGAATGAGTCAGTGGATGAATGCACTACGTCATGGACTGGTAACAGAAGACTGAGTGCAATTAGGTAGGACACTGACCTCAGACAGCTAGGTGGATGATGGACATGAACAAGTAGAAGAACAAGAAGACTGTGGGGAGAAAGGGGTGACGGACAGCCAGGAATAATTACAAATGCTGTCCTCATTTAATTTCTGTTGTTGTGATAAAAATACCCTGACAAAAGACAACTTCAGGAAGAAAGAGGTGATTTTAGCTCACAATTCCAGATTATAGTCCACCATAATGGGAAAGCAAGGTGGCAGGAGCTTAAAACAGCTAGTCCTATCACATCATAGTCAAGAGTATGGAAAAATAAATGCATGCATGCTTCTGCTCAGTTTACCTTCTTCACTCTTACACAGTCTAGGACCCAAGCTTAGGGGATGGTGCCACCCACAGTGGGCTTGGTCTTCCCATATCAATTAACATAATCAAGATAGTTTGCACAGGGGCTAACCTGATCTAGATAATTACTCATTGAGACTCTCAGGTGATTCAAAACTGACAATTAAAATTAACCATCATAGCTACTTTGTAGGGGTATTTTGGGGGGACCTTTCAGAACAACTAAGAAATATATGGGGAGTGCAGAATGAGATCCTACTTCCAAATTTGGAACTTTAAAGCCAATAGTCATTGCATTATTAAGAACACTAGCTGAGCATGGTGGCTTACACCTGTAGTCTTAGAATTTGGGTAGTTAAGGTGTGTCACCATAAGTTCAAGGCCAGCCTGGGCTACAATGTGAGAACCTGACTTAATAAAAGAAAAAGAAAGAGGAAAGGAAGGAGGGAGGGAGGGAGGGAGGGAGAGATGGAGAGAGAGAAAGAATATACTTAGGTACTGATGTTTGTACAAACACTTCCTCTTTTAATGAATTAGAGTGGGTTCAAGGTCACCCTGATGACATCACTGTTGCTGAATAATAATCCAATCTATTTTCCTGAGTGGAAGAGATGAGACTGAATTTATAGCCTGCACATATTCAGCAGGTGTATGAAGCATGACCCATTTTAACTGTGTTGCAGGGGAACAATGTGTTGAATGCCACTGGAACCCCTGCTTCTCCATTCACTTGAAGAGCGACCTTGGGCAACTTATATTATACTACATTTTGAGCCTTGGTTTCTTCTTTATACAAAATATGGGTGATAAGACCACCCTGTAATATTACTATGGGCCTTAGTAGAGTTTAATAGTGTGTCTGCACTTAGGCAGTATTCCATAGATAATGACTACTTTTTATTATAATAGCACGAGCAATCCCAGCATAGATGATAACTGTAGAGGCTTAGACCATGCATAATGGTAATGCACCAGGCTCCATCTGACTAGGTAATAACTGCCATTGTAATCATAATCATAGCACATTGATATTATGCATGCCATCTTGTCTAATACTCTTACAATGGCATTACCTCAGACAGAATATCCATAATGATAGCTTCTGTTACTGAGTGCATATCTTGAATACATTTCCTCTCATTGGCCCAGCTGAACCTACTGTGAGCTGGCTGTATTATGTGGGTCTAGTCTGGTCCCATCAGACATTTCCATTGACTGATTCCTATCATTTTGATGCTTACTAAGTAGCTACCTGAATGTACTGGGTCTTCCCTTGTATTTCAGAGGAAGGAAGGGTCACACATACAGAGGTTAGGATTCTCCAACTGTAGCTGATTTTTTTTGTTAATTAACAGATTGGAATTCATTTCATCTTGATTCATTGTCCTCCTTCTTTGTGCATGTGTGTGTGTGTGTGTGTGTGTGTGTGTGTGTGTGTGTGTGTAAGTATGGACATTTGTGTGAATGCAGTACATATGTGAACATGAGTTCACAAGCATGTGAGTGCACATAGAGGCTAAAGAACAACCTTGAGTTCCTTAGGTACCATCCACTTTGTTTTTTGAGACAGGGTCTCTCTTTGGCCTGGAACCCACCAAGTAGGTGAGCCCTAGGGTGCCTCTGCCTCTGATTATAAACACACGACCCTACAGAGATACTTTTCACATGAGTTCTGGAGGATCACTTAACTAACTGAGCTACCTTCCCAGACTATACCCCTTCTGTTGATTGGAGATGAGGAACTGAAAATGTCTCAAGAATATTCTGGTCAAAGTGTTAATTGTGGATCCGATGTCATCTTTAAACAATGATGTTAGTTCGGCTCATACACATTTGCTGATCAGTTCAGGTTTGGGAACCTGCAGACCCTCAGAGATGTGGTGTGATCCGTGGGTGTTTTCATATGCAGCCCTTCTCAGCTATAAAGTGGACTAGAAAACCAACACAGACCCCAGTCTCTTGGTCATCTTCTCTCTACGTGATCCACTAGCTACCCCGAATGCCACTCTCCTTTTGATGTGTGTGGTTTCTTGACTGTTCCCTCTGAGTGTCCAGGCAGGGTGTCAGTTGACTTTCCATCACTGTGAAAACACACTTGAGGTGACCAACATGAAGCAGGATGGCTATTTTGGCTTAATTTCAGAGGTCTCAATGCTTGGTTCGCTGGCCCAGGGCATTTGGTCCTGGGGTGAGACAGCTCATCACACTAAGAAACATGCAAGGATGTGAAAGAGAGGAAGGGTGACTCTATGTCCTTCAAGGGCATGGCCTTAGTGACATCACTTCCTTCTAGGTCTCTGTTCCTCAAGGTTCTACCACCTCCCACTCATGCCACAGTTGACCAATGTGTGGCCTCTGGGGGACACTTAAACCATAACAGGCAGTGTCTCCACCTGGAGCAAGGCTCCTGGACTTCTCTCAGGAGACCCCCTTTACCTTCTGGAACAACCTTTTCTGACCCCTCCCCTCTGGCCTCAGAGCTCTTTGTTTTTTTTCTCTTTTTCTCACTCAGCATGGTTCATGTCTGTCTCCCCTACTCATCTGTGGTCTCCAAAACAGTGGAGACCACATCTGCGTCATCTATTTTGCTCTTCCTAGTGCCAGGCTCTGGCGTGAAGAGAGTTATCAATAAATTGAGTTCAGTGAGGGCTGGGGAGATAGATCTGTTGTTAAACTCCTAGGACGTTAGTTCAATCCCCAGAACTCACATAGAAAAGAAAAGTTGGGCATAGCAGTGCACATGTGACCCCAGCAACAGGGAGAGGAGAGAGGCAGGTGCCAGGAGCTCGCTGGCCAGCCAGCCTAGCTTACTTGAGGAGTTCTAGGCTAGTGAGAAACTCTGTCTCAAGAAAACAAGGTGCACAGTCCCTGAGGAACAAAAGCCAAGGTTGTCGCATCCTCCACAGTCACATGCACACACAAGAATGCATACTGGTGCGTATGTATGGGTATGTTCAGGGGTGATACATGCAGTTCCACACAAGGTAGCGAGTTATGGAAAAGGCTGTGAACGTTTGCTTGCCTCTCATCTGCCCTGTGCCACTAATCCTTTTGTGACTTACAGCTCTGTCTATTAAAGGGTTCAGATGACATCTTGGGGTTGGAATTCAGGAAATACGGGAGCATCGCCACACATAAAACTTCACTGGATGACCTTGAAACAGTCGTTTCCTGTTTCTGGCTGTCTCCAGCCCCACAATCTATAGATCCGGGATGAGGCTGCCAGCCAGTGTTCTGGGGACATGGGCAGAGGACAAGTGAGGTAATGCCCGCTTGAGGTTCTCAGAAAGAAAGCTTCCTAAAAGCCTGTGGCTGGACTTTCAGATTCAGGACACAGCCCAGGCTGTAGGCTTGGCCAACAGTGACATAAGGCCTGGTGGTGAGGTAGCTTCCAAGGCAGGGGCTGGGGGTGGGGTGGAGGGAGCGTGCCAGCAAATGTCGTGGCACTCTGGCTTTACATCTAAAGTAGATGCAGATTCAAGACAAAGGATGAAGCTTTGTGGGCTAAACCCTCCACTGCCGATGATAAAGCCCCTGACAAGGCTTCTAGGTGTTTCTAAATATAGTTCTGAGATACAAGAAACCAGACAGTGGTCAGAAGTAGCAGGGGCCTTTGTGGGTAGCAGGACTGGAAGGACACAGTACCTAGTTTCCAGTGCTCAACTCTATTAATTAACAGCCTCTCTGGGTCTCAGTTTTCTCATGTGTAAAATGGGTCCAGTTACAACCTGCATGGGGAAAAACAGTCCATACAAGTCAAATGTCATTACTATAACTATCACTGTGTTGTCTGGCTTGTATTATTAAGTCTCTATATATCTGCAAGCCTTTCCATTTGGGATGAACTTCCAAAGAGATCCTACTCTCTCCTCTCATAGGCAGTAAGATAGGCAGTCACTTGACACCAGACCCAAGTCTTGCTCAAGGGCTCACCTGTAGCCCTTAGGACAGTACCCAGCCCAATGCAGCCTTTTGATGGCACTTGCTAACTAGATCTGCACTGCAGCTCTGGAGTTGGGGGTGTGTATGCTATCAATGCCATTCCGCAGAAGAGGAAACAAAAGGATGTGTTCACGGTCACCATCTCTGCAAAGTGAGAGTCCAACCTGCCTGGTCTGAGTCCAGCCCTCACCCCAACACTTGCTTCCTGGTGACTCCCCATTCTAACTGCTCAGTAAGATGTGCAGGCAGAAGACTAGGGAGAGCCTGTGGCTCCAGTGGGGTCTAAGCAGCACCCCCTCCATTTCCAGGTTCTGGGTCTGGGGTGGAGCCACTAGTTGTCCTGTGTTTCCAATCCTTCCTATAAAGTGGGGGTCACAGTGATGGCCTATCCTTTGGGATTGATCTTTGTGGGATGAGGCTGTTTCACGGAGGTGAGACAAATCACTCATGGCTGTAAGTTTCCTGAGGATGGGGACTCTGTCCATCTATTTTACTTCGCCAACTTGCTTGGGACAGAAATGGGAGCCATGTTTACCGATCATCTGTAAAGGGCCAGGCATGTACCCATTGCTCTCCCACTGCCCTTCCCCATACCCCTCCCCCAGATGATTCCATTCTTCCCTCTTCACACAGTCCCCCCACCTGCATGTATTTCATTATCCAATTTCTCATCTTCTTAAAGATTTTTTCCACCCCTTTCACAACCCCGTTTATAGTTTCTTGACCACCCCCCATATACACACATATATACTTTTAAATCTAGGTTCTACACATAAGAAAAAGTGAGGCATTTGTCTCTCCAAGTCTGGCCCACTTCATTTAACATAGTGATTTCCAGTTGCATACATTTTCCTGCAAATGCCGTGATTTCATTTTTCTTTATGGCTGTACAAAATTCCATTTTGTATATGTACCATATTTTCTTTGTTCATCCATCTTGGTGGACATCTAGGCTGGTTTGGTTTTCTGGTCAATGTGAATAGTTCCACAATAAACATGGATATGCAGGTATTTCTGCTGAGTCCAAAGTTATAAAGTCATTTCCTTACATCTTAAATCATGCACTAAACACAGTCAAGACAAAGCAAAAAACTCCCAAAGTTCAGAGAGGTCACACAAATTACCCTGCTTTCACTGCTGGTAACTGGCTCAGACTCCCTGTTTCCCCTGCTCAACTCACTGTTATTAACAGCCTCTCTGGGTCTCAGTTGAACATGGAAGATTGTCTCCTCCTGCTACCATAATGCCCTCCAGGAGAATCTGCACCCCAACATGTGCGGAGATGGTGGGTCCTTGGATATAGTGCTTGAGGGAAGGGTAAGGGGATCAGGACCCTGGACACAAATAAGCCCCAATTTTTTCAAACTCAAAGACAACTGAAGGAAACTTGATGGATAATGGTAGCAGCACCAATGCAACTTAATCTTGCCTGACCAGGATCAGTCATGGGGGTGGGATCGGAAGAGGACAGCCATATTACACAATTATGATGACGCACAGGCCTTTCTTGGGCCTAAAATGCTTCCCGAGTCCTGAGGGGAGTCACATGAATGCCTCATTGTGCCCACAGAGGAGGAAGTAACAAAGACTTCTTATCTTGCAGCTCGCCATGCCAGGACAGTCTGGGCTGTTGTGTATTCTCCTTTGGCAGGCTGGTTCTGGTAGCTGCTCTCGGTTCCTACTGAATGTCTAACATAGGAAATCCAACTGCAGCTAAACCTTTGCCATGTCTGTGGCTTTCTCCAGGCGACAGTCTCACATCTGTAGGTCTCTGTCCTGGCACCTGGTGTAGAGCTTGGTATGGAGCCTAAACTCACAGAATGTTGAACCAAAGCCCAAAAGTTTGGCCAAGTACAAAAGGAATGGCCAAAGCCATGGGATGCTGTTGAAGTTATCAACATGCTCACATCCTATTGGTCCTGCCAGGGTGATGATCAGTGGGACTTGGAGATGGGCTTAAAGGCATTGGGCAGTGGATTGCCTGAGGAAACTCTGGATGAGAGGGAGGCAGCATCAGGTCACAGGACTCAGTTCAGTCCAAGCCTAGTTGAGAGAACCAAGGATGACAATGAGTCAAAAGAGCCAGAAGCCAGGATGGAGCTGAGCAAATTGCCAAAATGCTGAAGAGATGTGATCGAAGTGAGAAAAGGTCCAGAAATAAATGAAGACTGTGCAGGGCCATTGCCGCCACGGTTGGTAGGTGTGGAGAGAGGCTGGGCCTGCTGCCTTAAATGGCCTGAGCTGGGTGAACAGATGCAATCCCCCATCTGATGTCTGAGTGACAACAGCTCGGAGATGTCTCTGCATGTGGGAGCAATTTGAAAAATTCCTGAGCCCAGATTAAGCTAGTTAACAATATGCATGGATATATATGTATGTGGGATCTGTCAAGGGAAGGGTTTTCAGTCTTTGGGCCAACAACCCCTTCCCGAATTATCTTAGCCACCTAGACTCATCTCTAATGCAGGGGATAGGTGGCAAAGCAGGGTGGTACCTCCCTTTTATTCTTCACACACATGGCGGGTGGGGAAGGGCTGTTGGCCCAACACCAGCTAAGTTTTCCCTTGGAACTTGGGATTGGTGGGAAGAAGGAGAAAGAGTCAGAAGACAGAATGACAGGCGTTCAGGCATTCTGAGCAGCTGGCTCTGCAATGGCAGCCATGCTTCTGGCTGCCTGGATCTGAGAAGCTGAGGAACCCTATCAGTAGGGAAATAGAAACATGGAGCATATGTACAGAAAAGGATGGAAATCAGAGATGTAAGAAAGTGCCAGCAGCACTTCCTGGTTCCAGGCTATTTCTGGATTGACTGGTGCCCCTGGATTCCACAAGACCCTTCTCATATGTCTTGGGAGAAATCCTCTTTTAAAGATGCCTCTACTGGTCTCAACTAGTTAGTTATCCAGAATCCTAAGACCCTTCCCTTCAGTGGCCTTTGGTTCCTCCCAGCCTAGCACTGCTTCCCCAGGTGGACAGAGTCTCCTCTAAGCATTCTGCTCTACTTCTATGGTGCCGAGTTCCCTGAAAGGACTAGGAAAAGCTAAAAGACTTCCTCGGAGCTGGGACTCGGTGTGATTTACATTTCCTTGAGACAAAAGTGAGAGAAAGGCCACTCCAGCTGCCTCCACTGCTGCTCCTGGGCTCTGTGGATAAGTTTCCAGAGTTACTTGCTTCTGGCTGCTCACTCTGTGTGTACTGGGCAGGCAAAGGTATGAGACATCTGCTTTCCGTAGGGTCATGCCAGATGGACAGGGTTCAAATCCTAGCTCTGTCACTTCTAGTTTAGAGACTTTGGGCAAATGTCTTAACTTCAGCAGAGAAAGAGGTGTTTTATCCTCATCAAGTGAGTTTACGGTAAGGGATAAGAGGACTAGAGCCTGGTACACCATCATCATCAGCTGACAGTCCCCCCACCTCCCACACTAACTCATGAGTCATTGTCACCAGCCCCTCGAAGACAGAGAGGCCATCAATCCCTGAATGCCAACACTTGCGTTCCACTGTGAGGTAATATGTGGGGCTCCCGTTTGTGTCTCGAATCTTGCACCCCTCCTGCCCACCCATCCCTGGGTTTACTGACAAAGTAGGGAGGCAAAGCCGACTGGCCCAATGGCAGGACACAGGGACCAGGATGTGTACAGTTGTAGCAGATGCCCGGAGGAGAGGGACCAGAGCAAAGGGCTCCTGTACAGGATGTGCTATTGACAGGCAGGGCAGGGGCATCTCTGGCAGGTTTCCAGAATCGGAGTTACAACTTTCCTGGTCCAACCCACTCATTTTCTTACTTTGGTTCTTTGTTTCTGACTATATGTTAAATAAGTGTACTTTACTCAGTTATAATTTAAATGAAATGGAAGCATTGGTTGACTCTGCGTGTGCATGCACACATGTGTGGTCCATGTGAGCTTCTCTACATGTGCAAGTGGAGGCCAGAGGAGCTTCAGACGTCATGGCTCAGGAACGCTGCCCATTGTACTCTGAGACGGTCTCTCATTGGCTTGCAGTTCACCAAGTAGATTAGGCTGGCTGGCTAGCAAGCCCCAGGAATCTGCTGTCTCCATCTCTCCAGTCCTGGGATTACAAATGTGTGCCACCACACTCGGATTTTTTAATGTAGGTTCTGGTGATAAAACCCATGCTCACCAGGCAAGCACTGTGCATGCAGCCTGAGCCATCTCTCCAGCCCCGATGCACTGATGTTAAGTACTTAGGCCCATGACAGTTAATAAGCAGGTCATTCCATTATCATTGTCATTACAGTAATCAAAACATGGAATATTTCTGTCACACACATCCCCTTGCAATTCTTCTATGCCCCAGATAACGCAAGGTTCAGGAAGCCACTAATCTGCTTCTGGTTGCTATAAATTGTGTTATATTTTCTAGATTTCATCTAAGTGGGATTATTTGCATCTGGCATCTTTTTCTCAAGACAGAATTTTTAAGATTCATCTAAGTTGCTGTTTGGTTCTTTTCCTTTTGCTGTTGACCATTATTCCATAGTATAAGATAATCCCTCCCATTTTAATGCTATTACCTAGCATTTTTGGATTAATGTCAGATAAATGTATTGCTAGTACTTTGAATAGCTTCTCTCTAAGTTCCCACAACAACTTACATGATGGGTAATGTCAGCACCCCCTTCTACCCTTTCACAGATGAGAAAACTGAGTATTAGGAAGGATAATGTAGGGGCTGGAGAGAGCACTCAATGGATAAGAATGCTTATCTGAATTTGGATTCTGATATTCACCTTAAAAATCTAGCTGTGGCCCCAACTGGCCTGTAACTCCAGTGCTGTGTGGGGCAGAGACAGGGAGATCACAGCTTGCTGGCCTGACAGGCCTAGATCGAGGTTCATTGAGAGACCTTGCTCAAAAGAACAAGTGACAGAGAGGACATCGGGCATCTTCCGCTGGCCTCCACTAGTGAACAGGCACATGTGCGTGCATGCACATGCACACACATACACACACAGAGGGGGGAAAGGGAGAGAGAGGGAGGGAGGGAGGAAGGGAGGGAGGGAGAGGGAGGGAGGGAGGGAGGGAGGGAGGGAGAGGGAGGGAGAGAGAGAGAGAGAGAGAGAGAGAGAGAGAGAGAGAGAGAGAGAGAGAGAGAGAGAGAGATCTGGTGGCCTGGCCATAAGAAGATTCAAATACAAGAACGGAAAAGATCCATGCTGGTTCAATGCTCACTGGCAGTGATGACCCAAGACCCAGGTAAATGACTCCCGAGCAATCTCATGATGTTAGAGTAGGTAATAGGCCAGCCAGACCCTCTTCACCACGATCCCATTTATCATGCAAACCTCTAAGCAACTCCACGGGGCCAGGTACTCTTGAGAAGGAACTGAGGATTTATGAAGCCAAGTAGCTTCATTGAGGCGTGCTTGTGAATCTTTTTTCTAGGTGTCTCACTGTTCCCAAACCTGCAACAATTATGGCAGAGATGGTATTAATCACCAACTCTTCCAGGGCGACCACGTATTCTCCACGCTCCCAAGAATCAGGTTGAGTCTTTTGACCGATGTGGGCCAATGAGAGAAGCGAGACCACGACCTCCCTTCCAGACAGAGGCAGTTAGGAGCTGACACAGCTCCTCTGTCTACTCCACACCCCTATTCAGGTGACCATGGAGGCTACACGTACGAGACAGACAGACGAAGGAAGACTTGCTGGCCTTTATCAGATGTCTCGTGAGCTAAGTCCACTGCCATGTCAGGAGTCCCCAAGCTGCAGCAGTGAGCTGTTAATTCGGTCTAATAATATAGTAATAATCACCACAGCTCCTACATGTTATTTCAGGCTGACTCTGTACCATGCTGAGTGAAACTGTGCTAGCTTCATCTGTCAAGTCCTAGGATTTGGGCAGCTTATCTACAGACTTAAGTGGTAAATGGCCTCAAGTGGGTACCGGATTTGCTAACAGCAGAGGATGGGCAGGCCCCTCTCTGGGAAGCAAGCTCTAGGAATTCTGTTACCAAAGATAGTACTTGGAGTGGTACATGGTTAACACATGCCTGCTCTCATGGGCGTGGACACTAAATAGAATCCACACTTATTTCAAGAAGCAGCAACACAGGGCTCCGAGAGGAAACAGGCATTGAAAAATGATGCATAAAAGCTCCTCAGAGGCAGAGTACCTTTGCCTGGCTCCTGTTGGCACACACAGAGGGCTAAGTAGAAGCGCTTGCTGTCCCATGGAGGTGAACCCCATCAGGTTATAGCCTGCGGGCTTCCTGTGGCTCCAGGATTCAGCGTGAAACCCAGGTCCCAAATTTAAGTTCACAGGCACAGCTAAGCTTTTAAGGAGGAGATGTGTGAGGCAAATATAAATATATGAGGATTAGTTGTTCAGAGAAAAGAAGATAGAATATTCCAGAACAAAGGCATGGGGTGATCAGAAGACTGGGCATGGTTAAAAATGGCCACAGAACACAGTATAGTTGGAACAGTCAGCAAGTAATGAGATGAGTAATGAGCCAAGGCTGGAGACTTAGATGGGGACCATACTGTGGCGGTGTGGGTCTCCTGATCTAAGTGAAGCTTTAACCTTTGTGTGGGGATCTAATCTGGGTCATGAAGGAGACTGTAGCTTGCAGGTGTGAGGCAGACCTTCTATCTAAGTGTCCTCGGGTACTGAAGGAGACCCCTCCTGACACTGCAGCTCACTCATTTTCCTTACTTCTTAATTGCTTATCATTTTTGTCAGGGAAGAGGGATATTACTTATTGTGTCCTTTCAATGTCCCCAACAGCAGGTACTACTTTCAACTCTACTATCAAGATGAGGAGATCAATGTATAAGAACCGGAAGCCTTGACTCTGGCCATATCTAGGATGGATACCTACCCAGTCCACAGAGGGACAGCCTCCCAGCCATCCAGTTATCTATGAGTTTCTATACTGCTGGTCAGTTATCTAGTGCTCTGACTTCCCACCTGCCCTCTTACCTGTGATCCCTAACCATGGATGATAATACCAAGTTCAGTAGGGGCTTCTGAACCCTGCCTATGATCTGTAGTTGTTGGTCAGTTCCTGGACCATGCCAGTTGCTCAGTAATTTAAGCATCACCACAAGTTATTTAGATGACAGGTAATGGAATTAGTTTGAACCTATGTTCAACAGAGTCTGGGATTAGTCTTCTTTCTATGGCATGAACCATTTCACAGCTAGAACAAGTGGGGAGCATTCCTGCGTAAGGCAAACCGTGTGAGCATCTTGTGATTAGTTTCATATGACATGGTTTGAGGGAGACAATAAATACTTTGAATTTATGTAGAGAAGAGTGACAGGGACAAGGAAGACTCAAGACCAAGCCATACAAGGAAAGGCTGGTAGAACTGGGATATCAGGCAGAGGCTGCATCTCAGAAGCAGTGTGCTTGTCTAGCATAAGCAAGACCCTGGCTTCCATCCCTAGGGAACCCCTCCCCCAAACAAAATGAATTATGGATGTCAACTTGGAGAAGGGAGCATGCAGGGGACAGAAGAACTGCCTTCAAATATGAGAAGGATGCCAAGTGGAAAGGGCTAGACCCAGGAATGGAACCAGCACCAGTGGGAGGGATTACCTGTCAGTGGCCATTGATGTGTTTGCCCATTCTTTGGGGAAATGCCTCCTGGCCACCTCATTTGTGCAGGTGGTAAGCTGAGCCTGGGAGGAGCAGTGGGGAACATGAATAAGGGGCTGTCACTCACATGGGAGACAGACACAAAAACAAATGATCACAATGAAAATCAGAGAGAGGTGTTGATGGATGGAGCTTTGGCATCCTCGGGGGGAGCTTGTCAGCCTCCTTGAGCGGAAGGCTTTGACTGGAGGCCTGGGGACTGTATGGGAGCCTGTCAGAGAAGAGAAGATGGGGCGAGCACAGGCAAAGGAACCAAGTTGTAAAGTGGCCTGGCATTGAAAACCAGGTGAGACCTAGGAAAGAACGGTAGCTGGGCAGTGCTGGAGGACCTCCAGGCTTGAGGGATCCTGAGAGCCTGAATGTGAGCCTGGAGCAAGCAGACACAGTGAGGACTAGCAAGCAGAGATGGTCTGTTAGGAGCTCCCTTTGCAGCGATGGTTTGGAGCACAGTTAAGGGAGAACTGTGTTTGAATTAGAGACATTCAGAGGTGAGGTGGAGTGACCAGGATGTGGTAAGACTCTGTCACCAGAGGCATTTGATGGGTACAGGGAGGGTAGCCTTGGAGATACCTCTGTGTCCAGAGTAATAAGATGAGATGAACTTCATGTTCTGTCCCAATCTGAACTTCTCTGAGAGTTAAAACTCACAGTTCTATGAGCAGCAGACAAAGGGAACCAATGAAAATTTAGGGCACAGTAGTGCAGGCACTATAGATAAATACTCTAATTTGGTCCTTGGTTAATTTTATTCCTGGGAGCAAAGGTGACACCATCTTTCTATCCTGGACATGATGAAAAGCTCCAAATGTCTTCTTTAAAAGCCCTGGAGTAAAAGGGGGGACATGGAGAAATGGATGAGATCTACAGGAGCAAACTGGGGGTGAGGGGAGGATAATGGAGGGCAAGGGTCAGGGGAAAGAGAGCTTAGGGGAGCGGGAGGTTCAAGCTGAATCAAGAACAGAGTAGAAGAACAAGGAAAGAGATACCATGATAATGAAGACACCATGGGAAAAGGGAGAAGCAGAGTGCTAGGGAGGTCCCCAGAAATCCACAAAGGTGACTTCACCATAGACTACTGGCAATGGATGAGAGGGTGCCTGAGCTGACCTACTCTGGTGATCGGATGGCTGAATACCCTAACTGTCATGATAGAACCTTCATCCAGTGACTGATGGAAGCAGATGCAGAGATCCACAGCCAGGCCCCAGGCGGAGCTCCAGGAGTCCAATCGGTGAGAGAGAGGAGGGATTATATGAGCAAGAGATATTGAGACCATGATTGAAAAAAGTACAGAGACAATTAGCCAAACTAGTGGAAACACATGAACTGTGAACCAATAGCTGAGGAGCCCCCATGGTACCAGACTAGGCCCTCTGGATAAGTGCGACAGTTGTTTAGCTTGAACTGTTTAGGGGGCCCCCAGGCAGTGGGACCGGGATCTGTCCCTAGTGCATGAGCCAGCTTTTTGGATCCTAGTGCCTATGCTGAGACACTTTGCATAGCCTTGGTGCAGGGAGGAGGGGCTTGGACCTGCCTCAACTGAATGTACCAGGCTCTGCTGACTCCCCATGGGAGACCTTGCCTTGGAGGAGGTGGGAATGGGGGAAGGGTTGGGGGGGAAGGGTTGGGGGTGGGAGGGGGAGGACAGGGAATCTGTAGTTGATATGTAAAATGAATAGAAAAATCTCTTAATTAAAAAAAAAAAAGAGTGGGGACAGAGTTTATAACAGGCAGGCACCTCTGGACACAGGAGCTGTCCTGAGCATTTCATCTTGGTGAGCCCACTTGGTTCTCGTCCAGCCATGTACAGTATTGGATATTTGTTAGTCCCATTTTTACAGATGGGGGAAGTGAGACACAGAGGTTAGCGGGCTGCCCAAAATGTCAGAGCTAGAATTCAATCCTGAGCAGTCTGCCTGTGAGTCCTGGTGTCTAATCATTCTATTACACTAGGGTGCCCCCCTTACTTCATGTCAGAGCTAGAATTCAATCCTGAGCAGTCTGCCTGTGAGTCCTGGTGTCTAATCATTCTATTACACTAGGGTGCCCCCCTTACTTCATGAGGCAGGCTGTAAAAACCCATAAAGCACAATGCTTAGCATTAGTACGGATCTCTTTGCCAACAGTTAAATTAGCATGAGACAGTTGTCACTTTGTGGGTGGATTTTTCACAATGAAGCCAGAGCTTCCCAAGGCTCTGTTATAGATCACATATAGTGAAATGCTCTAAGCCAAAGGTTTCAAACTTCTGCCCCATAGCCAATAACTAAACTCCTACCAAGAACTAAGAGGAAAAAAATATGAAATCAGCCTTTAAAAATACTCAGGTGTCTACTTTTCTAACTAGAAAATTTCCATTTAACAAGATAGGAAGTTAAAGCAGCAGATTCCTGGTCTCCTGGTCCAGAATGGCTCCTGGACCTCAGCTGGAACTCTCACAGACCTTCATGGAAACCCCTGGAAGAGCAGAAGGGAAAAGACCTGTTTCAAACCAGAGCTTTGATGTTCATTAGCTCAATAGTCAGGAAGGGATGGAAAGAGAGAGGACATCCATCACCATGGTAACCATGGGAGTGCCTATTCTGTGGTGATGCAGATGTCTTCCTTCAAAGAGGATGAAACAGGATTGAAGAAGAAGAAGAGCTATTCACTCAAGGTCACCCAGAGAAGAAGCACAGGAGGTGGAATTTGTACCTAGGTCAACCTGAGTTTGAGCCTGTGTCTCTCCCGTCAACTACATGTCTTCCTGTTTCACATCTGTGGCCTGTTCTCTCATGTGCAGTGTAAAAAAATAGACTTCACATTACCCCCAGGGTGTGCTGTGTTTAAAAAATACTCCATATTCCATCCAATCACAACATTAACAACAATGGTAACAACAGCAGTAACAGTGAACAGGCGGCAGGTTCCAGGATCTCGCCTACACATTTGATGCATTAGACTATTGAATCACCACCAACACCCCATGATGTACAACCTCCATTGATAAAAGAGGAGTCATTACCCAAAGCTACATGTTAATCATCTGTTAAACAATGAATAAGAATAAATCAATCCAACTCTTTGAATGACTCAAAAACCTCTATAGTTGCCTGTAAGTTGATCATTATGAGATGATCTATTTCAGGCACACACACACACACACACACACACACACACACACACACACACACACACAGAGAGAGAGAGAGAGAACAAATGGGTAACTCATAATAGATTCCTAGGGGTCCTGGGGAAGTGGCTGGCCCATGTTGGAAGTCACAGTAGTCTAATGCCTACTTGAGTTCTGATGCGGAATATCCAATGTGTTGCTTGCCCAGCAATCAACCCTTGCAGGCTCTGTGGACAGTCCCAAGCTACTCTAGTACCATTAGTCACCTAGTGACTTGAGTCCCTTCTGACCAGGGCAGGGACCACAGGGCAGGCAACCCGATTCCCAGGGGGCTGCTTGCATCTGCGCACAGCCAAGGCTAGCTGACCACAAGGCTCCACATGAACTTGTCGATTTACTTAAAACATCCTAAGTCCTTCAAGTGAGTTTAAAAAAAACTCTGTAGATGACATGTCCAAAGGTTGGACACACCTGCAGGGGGCTCCAGGAGCTGCCATCAATGAACCAGGAACCTCTCACTGGGCTCCACCTCTTAAAGATGCCATCCCTCAATATTGCCATCTGGGGACTAAACCTTTATAATGCATGGAGCCTTGGATGACACCTGAACCATATCCAAATCACAGCATCAAGGAAGTGATGAGACAAGAGATACAGGAAGCAGTCTGAACGCAAGCAAGAGGAAAGGCCGTAAGTAACAGGGTCCAGTGCCTGAAAGCAGCCAGCCTGGCAGGGCACTGACCAGGGCTCTGAGGACCAGCAAAGAGCTGCAGAGGGTGAGAGAGCCCTGGGAGCAAGGTCGATGCAGGAAGGCTTTCTAGGACAGGGACTCATGTCCATTGAGTTCCCAGTACTTGCCAAGCTCTGTGCTAGGCATCCCAGGGATTCATCTAATAAATATTGCTGTATCTCTGTTATGGAAGAGATGTCACAGCTATCAGACAATGAAGGAATAGGGACCCAGTGTAGAAAATCCAAGGGTCAAGCCAAGAAGAGCTAAGATTTGAACTCAGCCTACAAAAATAAGGGACACATGGAACTCTTTTCCTTTCCCTCTGAACTCTGAGCTTCTCCTGCTGCCTGCCCTGA
This sequence comes from Peromyscus californicus insignis, assembly GCF_007827085.1. Lineage (NCBI taxonomy): Eukaryota > Metazoa > Chordata > Mammalia > Rodentia > Cricetidae > Peromyscus > Peromyscus californicus. The sequence continues at coordinate 3,237,411 of NW_026294535.1, forward strand.
AGAGATGGAGAGCCAGAGCTTGGCTTTTTGCTCTCACTGACTCTATTCACCCATGCACACCCTCCATATCCTTTGCTTCAGTGAGCTGTGTGGTCACTGTCCACCTCTCCTGAGGTGGCCTCCAGCGAGAGGGTGGGCTCCATTTCCTCACCTCAGACGCTCACAGAGAGCCTGGGAGGTGGGCTACTGCTGCACAGAATCTCCTGTTTATTCTCTAGAAATTCTCTTTCCTGTCTTACCAAGGAGATATGCACCTTTGGGGCCTGTCAGATTTTCTCTGTGGTGTTCCCCTATTGCTGCCTGGGAACTAGAAGCTGGGAACCCAGCAAGGCCTGCAAGAGGTAGCCCATGTTAGGAGAGCAAAGCACCCTGGTATCTCTGAATACCTTGGGGGGAAAGAGACACGGGAAGGACAAGAGACAGAGATGGAAATATACACAGAAAGAGAGAGAGCAAGAGAGAGAGGGGGAGGGAGGGAGGGAGGGAAGGAGAGAACCATGGATAAGTGATACAGAGAGATGGAAAGGAAATAGGGACAGGAAAAGCTGCCAAGTGTTGTGAGAGTTGGAGAGAGCAGAGATGGGACAAAGACAGAAAAGAGACACCCTGCAGCCATATGGCCACCAGCAATCCCGGCATCCTCCAAGGAAATCTCAGAGAAGAAAAAGGCAGAGAGGGCCAGGAAGCAGCCAGCACAGCCGTAGCTCCCAAACTGACTTCGCAGTTAGTGGTCAGATCAAGATGTTGACCCAGGGTGCTCTGACTTCTGGAGTCGATTTCTAGTCTCACAGCCACACCCCAAGGATTTTTGTCTGAACCTCAGTTTCCTTACCTATAAACCAGGCTAAGTGAATTTCTGAGAGTGGGGTAGAATACCTGATGTAAACCGTCACGTGCTGAGCAAGGTTCTCCGTGGCAGCCTAAGCAGCAGGTGAGAGGGCTGGGAGGCCCGCCCCCCCCCCCCCCCCACCGCTGCGCTCTGCTTTAAGAACAGTTGGCATCCTTTCCCGAAGGTCAGTCTGACTGGTGAGTGAATGTCCCAGAAGAAACACTAATCCTCACATAAACATAAACGCTGCCCAGTCATGCCAGCAGGTCCGGCTGGGCATCTGTGAGAAAGTCACTTGAGCTTTCCGGCTCCTTTAAAGTGACAGATGTACTTCATATTTTAAGGACCCCGTTAGCTTGAAGAAGGGGGTCTTCAAATCTATGTTCCCTGGGATGAGGAGACAGTATAGGGTGGCAAAGGATCCATCATGCAGTAAAGGCTTCATACTCAGACATGACTAAGTGAGGGTCAAGCTCTCCTCCCATATTGCCTCCTCCAGGAAGACTTCTCTGTTCCTGTAGGCTAGACACAGTGCCTTCTCTAGGCTCCCTGACACAAATATGCAGTTGTGGGTCTATGCGATGTCCCAGTTTGCCATCTAGACTCATGGTTCCTGGGGGCAGAGACCACTTTGCTTATTTCCAGGTACTCAACGCTCAGTGCCTGGCACCTGGCAGTGATTCAATGGGTGCTCCTACGCTTGAATGGGACTGAATTTCAGCCCACATTCTTTCCCATTAGGCGAGACATTTTCAAGGAGGAAGGACTGGAGCCAGGCTCAGTTGCCGGAGGCTTTGGAAGCAACCTTTGGACAATCTGTGCTGTGCTGAAGCCTTTTGAGGAGCCAAGTGAGATTCCAAGGCAGATGAGGGCCAAAAAGGGTGCGAGGCCAGAGAGAGCCTGGGTGGGGTGGGGGACAAGACCAGGGAACAATCCTAACACCACAACTCATATTTCTCAGGCATTTAGGATCCCTGTGATATTTCCACACATTCTGTTTGTTTGACTCTCATAAGAAACCTAAGTGCTAAGCAGGACAGGTTCAAATCCACTGTTTTCTTTTTGGTGTGAGCAGGACAAGGCTGAGAGAGAAGTCACTCAGCTGGATTTGAGGCCAGATCTTTGGATTTTTCAAGCGCAAGAAAAGTTGGGAAGGGCTGCCTGTGAGTCCCAGATTCTTGCCTCTAGCTAGTGTAGTAGTTCTTTACCCCTACATTAAACAATGCACATCACTGGAGTTGATGCTCATTTTACCAGGCACCATATCCCAGTGATCTCCTCTCATCTGACCTGTGATACCATGAGCTGTTCAACTATTAACCCCATTTTACAGACAAGGAAAGTGAGGCTGAGAAGGGATGAAGCTTGGAAGATTATGCAATCAGCAAACAGACTAAGTTTAAACCTGAGGACTCAGAGTCCAGAGTCAGTGTGTCCAGCTGCCCACCATTCTGCTGAGTTAGTCCTTGCAGGAGTCGTTCACTGGGTCTCCTCCAGTGTCCAGTTATGATGAGTCCCTGCTCCACTGCCAGAGGAGATGCACGTTGTTTGCTGCATCCCTCCAGACTTGGAGATGCCCTGCCCTGGACCTTCCCTGCCCACTGGCTGCTGTGCTTCATCCCTGGGGTTGGCCACAGGAAGGGTGTATTAATGACTCTAGTGTATAAAGTGGGGCAGACTGAAGCTAGATGATCCAAGGTAGAAGACAGAACTCGCCCTCCTCATCTTGTGCCCATCATTAGGAGTAAGCCCCCCAGGGCAGTGACTCCTTGTGTCTTGAGAGAACTTGGCATTGGGTTCAAACAAAGCTGGGTCCTAATCCAGCACCAAAACTTAGCACCACAATGACCTAGCTTAGGGCTGGTGACCTCTGGAGAGGGGGAAGTGAACCCAAAGTCCATCCTTTACCAAGAAGCTATTTGCCATTGGTACCTGCTGAGAAAAGGGAAACCAGTTTCCTCCAGTGGAATGACACAGGGTATATTAACCACACCCAGAACAGGACCCATGCCCAGGAGTAGTTGGCCAACACAAAATGGACTCCACGTTTTGTGTGCTTTTTATTTTAGTTTGGTATTTTTTTTTGTCTTATTGGTTTTTCATGTTTTGATTTTCATATTGGTTTTGGGGTTTTATTTGAGAGAAAGAGAGAAAGTATATGAAGTTGGGTGCACAGGGAGGTAGGAAGGTTCTAAGAGAATTTGGGGGAGGGGAAAGAATATTATCAAAATATATGAAAAAAATTATTTAAAAAAATTTTTTTGAGACAAGGTCTCTCTACATAGCCTTGGCTGTCTTGGAACTCACTATGTACACTAGGCTGTCCTGTAACTAACAGAGATCTACCTACCTCTGTCTCCAGAGTGCTGGTATTAAAGGCACACCCAGAAAAATTTTTTAATAAAACTATTTATAAAGAACATAGCTACAAGGTTAAAAAAAAAAGCTAGGTGGCCTCACCGAACCTTGGCTTCTCCATTTGTATCAAGGGGACAATATGAGTCTCACAAGAGGATTAAATAGGACAATATGCTTGAGATGTTTCAATGTGGTGGCCAGCACATGACACTCAATAATCTTCCATCCAACAGAAGGTGGGACGGGAGAAGGGGTGTGGGAGGGACTCAGAGCCAGACAGAACTGGTTTCCAATTCTGGCTCTGCCAACTGTAAGCTGTAGGGCTGTGCAGACAAGTTTCTGGGCTCTGGTTTTCAGAGCAATAAAACAAGGCTGCTGACAGCTACCCCAGGGGATCTGCAAACCTGAGAACAAAGGGCTGTGATCGGACGGAAAGTGTCCAACATGGCAGTGGTTGGGCCACTTTCACTCCTCTTCTCCTTGAAGAAGTGAATGAGACTGTCACTTACCCAACACCTAAGACTGCTGTCTGGATTGTAGCAGTTGGTCACTGGAACCATCATGATGAGACCCTAGGGCTCTCTGTCACTGAGGAGGTGACCAGCTGTCATTGATAAATCATGGTGCAGTTTGGAAGGTGCTCAGAGGGGATTCTCTGCACAGTGGACTCACTAGCCTCAGAGTGGACTAGCTATGGGCAGGTGGACTCGGGGCTTCTCTTGCACCAGGGTAGGGTAGCAATTGGGTGGCATGGGGTTAGCTTGCATGGAACACCAACATCCCCTAGTTTCTGCAGCATATAATGTCTGTGGCTTCTTGTGTCATGCCTCTGGCTTAGGGAACAACTCGAACTCCATTCTAGGTGACATGCTTGAGATCCCTTTCCTGGGCTTCCCTGAACTGTGGTTTGCTGAAACCTTTGTGACATTCTGTCCCTTCAGTCCACCTCTTCTCCACATATCTGTCTAGACTCAGTTGTCTTGAACTATCACATGGCAAATGTCTTGGTTCAGGGTGCCACAAGATGATCAGAGGGTCCGTGGCTTATAAACAGAAGTGGTTCATTCCTCACAGTGCTGGAAGCTGGACAGAGCTAGATCACATTGCTTATAGACTGCTGAGAGCTTCTTTCTGGCTCATAGATGGCTGTCTCTTCCCGTACCCTCATGTGGCAGATCTTCGCAGGCTCTCTCTTGTAAGGGCATCAATATTATTCCTGGGGGTACTGGGTTAGCCAGTGAACAGTAACAGATATTCAATACAAATTGACAGTTGGTTTTCATATACATTTGAGCCTTGGTTAGTCAATTGTCGTGGAGCTTGAAGACGCAGAGGGCCATCTTACTGATTGCAGGCAATGACAGAATCGGGACACGGAGTTAGTAGATCACTATAGAGCAGCTGAGAGACAGCTGAATGCTGGGGAGGCTTTGTCAGGGGAGCTATAAAACACAGTGGTGGGTTAGTTTGGGGGTGAGGAGGAGGGTGAGATAAGGAGCACTCAAGGAGGACTCCAGGCTTTGAGGTTGAGTGCACAGGTGCCTAAGTTAATACTGATGGAGAGGCTCTGGCTGAGGCAAGTGTAGGGGGAAAGAAAGTTGAGTTGTGTGTGTTTGTGCTGGAATGCTGATGAGATACCGAGGCAGACTGTGCACCCAGCTTCAGATATGGTTCTGGCTTTTCAAGCCTTGACATTGGTGACGGTGTACCAGGGTAGAGAAGGTATGGTGAACACTGAGCACTGACTGCAGGCCCCAGCCTGGTGAGGAAGTGAAGAAATCCATAACCAGTGTACCGAGGATGAGACACTTTGGTCTCTTACTTTGTCCATTAGACTATTGAAATAATGGACCCTCAAGACTGGAATTACCCCAAGAATTACATTCTGGGAGAAGTGAAAGTCAAAAATCTGGGCCAGCCAGAGGAGAAGCTTTTCTTCTAAAGAGAGGGATTTGAAACTCGTTAGACTGTAGCCAGAAGTTTCTCTGGTCCTGCCTGGCCCCAAGGTCCAGACAAATCTTTCCCATCCATGATCCCGTAGCTGCTTATAAAATAATCACTCAGAGGCTTAATATTAATTACAAACTGTATGGGCTATGGTTCAGGCTTCTTGCTAGCTAGCTCTTTCATCTTAAATTAACCCATTTCTATTAATCTATATATTACCATGTGGCCGTGGTGTTACTGGTCTGCTGGCATCTTGTTGCTCCTTGGGCAATGGGCTGGTGTCTCCTCTTCCTGCCTGTCTCTTTCTTGTCTCTCTCCTTGGATTTCCTGCCTGCCTCTAAGCTGCCTTGCCATAGGCCAAAGCAGCTTATTTATTAACCAGTGGGAATAACATATATTCACAGCATACAGAGAGACATCCCACGGCATCAGACCACCATTAGTTGACAGCCTCCTAGAGCACACAATTCAACTTGAGTTGAACACAGTCACCCAATTATTTTTGGGTGAGTGTATGAACACAAGTTCCCTAGGCAGTGGGCATGACGAATTCTTCCTAGATGAATTCTTACTGAGTGAATATCATAAGAAAGTAAACTTTTATTAAGCTGTATGGTAAGTTTCAGGCCTCAAATTGGGTTCATAATTCCTGGCTATGCTGGGGCTGCTATTTCTTGACCATCCCCTAAGTTTAGAACACACCCTTCCATTTCCTCTCCAGTCCGTTTCCCTCCTTGCTACCAGAATCTCACTGCTATGTGAGCTCACTTCTCCCATGGAGCCACAGCTGACAGAGCTTATAGGGCTCTGGGTCCAGCCTCCTTCTAAAACTTCTCAGTGCACGCTTTCAGGTTTCCGTCTCTTATCTACAGTCCCGTGTTTCTGTATGTGTCCACATTTTTCTGTCTCTAATGTTTCTCTTTGAGTTGTGTCGACCACTAGCCCTGCCGCCATTCCTACTTCCTGGGCCCTACCCTCTGCCAGTACCCTGCTGTTCCTTCCAGCCAACTTCATCTAAAACCACACAGTCACCTTCTGCAGGGTGCCTTATCACTCTGATTATAAACCAGCAGCCCATACACATGCCCACCATTTGTCCTCTCCTGGACCCCTGGTTTCTTTGTCCGTGACTTCTATATCCAGGAGAGGCCCTGAGAAGAGGTGGCTGCAGGGCAAGGTTGAAGTGTACACAAGAGGTGAGTGCCATGCCTTGCTGGGGGAGAGAACACATGAGAAGCACATGGGGGGCGGATGGGGGGACATGTGAGGAGCTGGACTCTCTGGATGACAATGTGTGGGAAACAGAGAACTGGAGGGAGGGTGGGAGGAAGATCTGGGACCCATTTAAGGAAGAAGCTGAGCACTCCGAAGCAAGCTCTGGCTTCCCTTGGAACCACTTAAGAACAGGAAGGGTCAGGTTAGCCTTGTACATCAACTTCTCTTGGGAGTGGGCCCTGCCTCCAGGGACCCAAGAGGCAGTTTGCGATGAGTGAGACACCATGTGACAGGCCTTCCCACTTTGTCTCAGCCTGCCTCTTCTCCAAGCAAGTTTAACACTAGGGCCTGCTGAGACCATGAGGTCGGGATGTGTGGGAGGAATGAAGGTCACCATTCTTTGGGGTCTCCCGGATGTTGACCATGTGACTTGACATCAGGCAAGCAGGCTCTCCTGCTCAGTCTCAGAGAGCAACCCCGAGGGGTCACCATTTGGCTACCTCCAAGAATTCCTAATTCCTGACTCAGGCTGTCTCCAGAGACCACAGCTGCCTTGTGATGATGACACATGGGGAGTTGCCTTAGGAAGAGTTCCAGAAAAGGTTCTCTTACATATAGCCAGGTCCCTAGGCTAAAGGATTCCCAGACAAGGGTTTATGCTTGACAACCAGGGGCTTCCCAGGTCCACTGAGGTTCACTGGCTCCCCCGGTTTTCTGAAAGAGCCCTAGCTTCCAGCATCTAAGGTCTCTAGCCCTCTTTCATTCTCATTAGTTGAATCATCTTTGAACCCCAAACACCAAAAGCATCTGTATTCTTACATTTACTTTTGCCAGACATGTACAGTGAATAAATTATCTTCTTCTTTCACTCATTCATTCAGCAAGGTAACTGAGGGGTCCCCAGGACCAGGTGCTGTCCCAGGCCTTCCCAATACAGGAGTGAGCAAGAGAGTGACCTGCCTTCTAGGAGCTTGCATTCCAGTGTAGGACTATATTCCGTTTTCTGGATGAGAAGCTGGAGGCCCAGAGAACACTGTGGGTAGCAGAGCAGCAACTTAAGCTGATGTGTGTGTAACTCCTTGAAAAGACCGTCCTTTAACCCTTGTCCCTTCTTGCCACCTGTTGAAGGCCATGAGCTGAGCCACGCAGAACCTCTGCAGCTTTCTACAAACTCTTTCCAGACCCTGGAAGCCACCCTCCTCTTTCCTCTCAACTAGATTGAGGTTTTGTTTTAATTTTAAAAATTTCTTCTCTCAGTTTCAGTAAGGTATACTCAATGAGCAAAAATATATATACATAAGGTATACAATGTGATGTTCTGATACATGACATATTTTGGAATGATCACCATTTTCAAGCTAACTAAGAGATCCAATACCTCACACAAGTGGTGAAAATATTTAAGATCTTCTTTCTTGGTGCAATGGTCAACCTTTATTGTCACTTGACTGGATTTAGAATCACCTAGGAGACACACCTTTGGGTATCTTTGAGGGTGTTCCCAAAACAGTTTAAGTAATGAGGAAGGACCCACTCTGAATGTGGGATGCTCCCATCTTATGGGCTGTGCTGAGCACCAGCATTCATGTCTCTTCACTTCCTGATGACCGATGCAATGTGACCCGTTGCCTTATGCACCTGCCACTGTGTTTTCCTTGCAATGATGGAGTGTGCCCTCGAGCCATGAGCCAAGAGAAGACCTCCTTCCTTACACTGCTTCTGTCGGGTGTGTGATCACAGTAGTGAAAACTGGAACCAGTACACTCAGCAGATGCCAAGTTAGTGAGAGCACAGCCATTTACTACCTGGTCACCTGGCTGGATGGCAGGAGACTCCTTTGTGCTGTGTTACCGGCAGGCTCTTCTGTTGAGGTCTTTTCATGGTCCTCTCCTCTGAGAAGCCATGTCTGCTCTCTTCCTCCCAATGCACTCAAGCACAGCCATTAACAGAGGTGCTTGAACCCTTCTTTGACAATCATCTTCTCTAGAACATGGGTCCTGTGCGCAGGACAGTGTGTCCTTGGCTCTCAACTGTCGATGTGTAGACAGTTTGCTGCCCATGCTCAGGGACTGTTGGTTCAGCCTCTCCTTGGCCCAAGACAACTCCCTGAGGCTTAGCTGGAGAAAATGGGCAAAAACAGTCTCCTGAAGGACAGTTTTGATTCCTGTTGACCTCAGTATGAAAGGGGTTCCCAGAGCGTCTTAGATAGGGAAGAGCTGGCAACTGAAGGCTCCGAAGCCAAGAAGGCCAGCAAGTGGGCACTTTGGGAAGGGGTCACCCCAAGACTAGGACCTATATCTCCTCTCCTTCTCCTAGTTTGCCAGTCCACAACTCCTGGACTATTGAAATCTCAAAGCCACAAATCACTCCTGAGAACACAGTCCTCCATCCCTTGAAGGTTTGGCTCAGGAACAAGATAAGCAAGGTGCTTTGGGATTCGCTCATGTGGCTTCCCACATTCCCTCACTTTGATCTACGTCCCAAATTCCAGCACACTGTCCAATGCAGACACTCAAGCTGTCTTTGCATCTTCTTTGTTGGCTGAAAGGGAAGTTGACAATATCCACGTGTCCTGAGCCAAGGCCTTGACCTGTGACATTAGACTACGAGGCCACTTTCCTTCCTTCCTAGTGGGGAGTGGCTTTGAGTCAGGGCCAGAGAAACCTCCAGAAATTCTCACTGTCATAGTCATTTTTATCTTCATGGATTCCACAGCTGGCCCAGTAAGAGAAGTGGAAACTCTCTTGAGTGGGCAGGAACTCCTAACCTCTGAGCAAGAACACTGAGCAAACAGTCTGATTCTATTTCCATCTCTCCCCAGCTCTCTCTGGGACCGAAGACTGGAGAGCAGGGCAGAGGCTGGGGGCTGGTCTGCAGAAGTCAGAGAAGGTGGGGAGGGTGGAGGAAGGAAACTAGCTTCTAGCATGTGCTGAGGACCACTGAGTTCTGGTACTTTTAAAAGTGATACTTGCTAAGTCTAAAACCCCAGTGATGTAGGATGTTTGCAATTCTGATTTCACTATGGATAAATCTAAGGCTTAGAGGAATAAAACAACCTTCCCAAGATGCCATCCCCCAGTCACACCAATGGACACTCTGATCACTCTAATACCTAAGGCATCAGCTGTTCCAGAAGGAATCTAAGGGTTCATCAAACACAGAGCTATAGACACTATATACAGCTCTAGCACACTGTAATGCCCCTCCCCCAGGTTTCATCTGAGGGGATCCCTTTATAGCACATAAACGAAGGACAGGGAGATTTGTTTTGCTTTTAACATCAAGACATGGCAAGATTAGAACTCAGGTCTTTAGACTCCAGCTTCAGTGCTCTATCCATTCATTCATTTTCTTTTTTTTTTTTTCTCCAAAAGATCACCAAGCCAAACATTTGGCCATACTTTTATTTACTACATATACTATAAACATATACAATACATGCTACAAAAATTTTTTTTAAAAATTTAACTGTCAAAGAAGTGTATAGTGTTATAATACAATAGCACATGTTCATATTTTATTTCAAATTGGCTTGCTTATCACCCATTTCAAACTATTAATAGTGAAATGTTACTTGTGGAAAATTAAAATTATCTATTTGCATTATTAATAAACAATTCCAACAAATTACACCAGTTGGCATAGGATTGCATACATTACCACAGGCAAACTAATGACGCTAATTTAATACATTTTTACCTCACTCTATGGTAAAAGCTTGATAAAGACATTAAAACTCAACTTTGGAGATGTTGGCACAGTGCTAAGTACATAGTAGGTGCTCAACGATGTTGAGTGGACAGATTTGCAGTATGTGGCATATTCCACCTGACTACTTGGTTCAGTTTTCAGTTAGTATAGATACTGTAAATCCCAGTGCACATTAAATCTTGTTTTCCTAAGCCAGGCATAGTGGCACACGCCTTTAGTCCTAGCACTCAGAGGCAGGTGGGTCTTTGAGTTAGAGGCCAGCCTGGTCTACAGAGCTACTTCTAGGACAGTCAGAGTTCCAAAGTGAGACCTTGTCTCAAAAACCAAATTAATTAATTAATTAATTAAAAAAAAATCTGTCCCTGAAATTATGGCATCTTAATTCCTTGTAGAAAATCCTTGTCACAGTTGATTTGAATGTTTGTATTTTCTTTGCCTTTGCCTTTGATGCTGGCTTGTACTGTCTTCATTGTGTGTGGTGTTGATGGGATCAGAACTCCTCAGTGACTAGGTGTTCAGAGCCATTACACGAACTGTTGGCTGAATTTGGCTGGGTGGAGCAGTCATTCATTTTCTTGAAAGACAAACCAGGAAGTCATTCCCTAGGTCCGCCTCAAATCCTTCCAGTACAGCTTCCACTCTTCTGCCCTCAACAGAACAAGGGAAAGCTTAGCCAGTCTTTTATGATGCTTCTTCATGTACCATCGCGACCTGAGCCTCACCTCACACCCAGTGTCCTAGTATCTTGTGGGTTAGACATGGAGCTCGGTAGAACAGCACTCGGTTAGTGTGCCTGGGATTCCATACTCAGTACCTAGAGGAAAAGTCTACGAATTTCTAATGATGCTTCTTGAACTGTGGAAACTTCTCTTTACTGCAAGTAAAATCCACAGTGATCTGTATGTGCAACTTTTAATAAAAATAGCATGCACTGACAGTGACAGGAGAAATCAAATATGAAAAACATCACAATGTAAATAAAAATAAATAATAAATAAAAATAACATGCGTTTCTATTTCTAAATACTTTCCCATAGTCCCACTGGACGACATAATGAAGTGGACTGATGCTTATACTTGTGGATAGAATAAATGGGCACCCGCATGGACAAATGTGGGCTGAGACGGTTCATTAGTTGTTCACATGCCAGTGGGGTCCTCATTAGTGATGTGACATTTTTAATTGATCAACCCTTTTTGGTAATTTTTTAAAAACAAACAAACAAACCAAACCAGACTGTGGCCTTCCCTTTATTCACATGGTGGCTGCACTGTGGGGAGGAGGTGAATACTCAAAGTGTTTTTCTCCTTTTCTTTAAGATTTATTTATTTATTGTGTATACAGTGTTCTGCCTTCATGTATGCCTACATGCCAGAAGAGGGCACCAGATCTCTTTATAGATGGTTGTGAGTCACCATGTGGTTGCTGAGAATTGAACTCAAGACCTTTGGAAGAACAGCCAGTGCTCTTAACCTCTGAGCCATCTCTCCAGCCCAATACTGAAAGTGTTTTGTGTTAAACTGAATACAATGAGAGGTTCTCGGCTCAGTTAAGGAGGCTTTTCCTCTGTAAAGTCTAGAGGCCCAGCCCACGGCTCCACGGGGATCAGGACAGGTCTTGCAGACTTATTGTGTATGTTCTTGGTCTCTCCCTCTGAGTTTCCTGCATTACTCCATTTCCTGTTGCTGTAACAAAATCACTGAAGCTGTAATAAACAGGTCTCGCTCCCCAACTTACTCTGGGATCCTCCATCTCTGCCTTCCAAGGCTGCAGTCCCAGGCAGGCCATCAAGCCTAGCTGGCACTGACGTGGGTTTCTGGGGATCTGAACTCTGGTCCTCTTACTTGGGAGGCAAGCGCTTTCATCACTAAGCTATGTCTCCAGTCCTTCTGTTTCAGATTTGACTAATATTTTGACTTTATAACTGTCATTACTAAGAATGTCACTTTTCACAATATGTGCTACAAAATGGCAGAAGAATGTTTATGGCCATTTCAGAAACTGTTAGAAATTCTGGCCTAACCCCAAGACAAAAATCCATTGATATTTTTTTATGAAACTCATGTCATTAATGCAAGCAGTAATTTTAAAAATCAGATGCTCTAACAGAATGGAATCCAAAGATATATTAATTTGACAATTGCAAGTTAAGGAAAGAAAGAAGGAAAGTATTAAGTCTTTGTCCTCTGAAATTAAATGATTATGTTTTTTCTATAAAAGAAAAAAAAACTTTGTATGTACAGCAAAAACATTGCAGTTCATAACACACAGCAGTCTCAAACCTGGGCCACATGAGGCATTTCAGACTGTGTCTGTTAGCGCTGTGTGGTGTGATGGTATCCACAGCACAGAGTGCCCATGCTGTGCGTTTGGAACCAAGACTGCAGCGAAGCCATGCCATGCAACACAGGTGGATGTGGCAGGCCTATTAAGTGACTTGAATTACTTTTTGTTCACTGCATGCTCAGAAACTTTTACGGCTGTCCATGTTTTTAAGTCTAGGCAGCTGGGGGTCTAACCCAAACTCTCTCCCCATTCTGTGACTGCTGCCCTGCATCCCCCTGCCCTGGGGGATGAAGGGGAGTAGCAAGGGCTACCAAGCACTCCCCCCTAAGCTATGCTGTGAAGTGCTGTCCTCACAGTAGGGGGAGTTGTTAGGCAGATTCCCCATGGGGAGAAACAAGGAAACAGGATGCAGGCATGATCAGCAACTTAACTTTCCCCGGGGTCTTAGGGAAGGACAGAGTGACAGAAAGTACATTCAGGTCACCCTATGGTGCTCCTAGACTGGCCTTTGTCATGTCCACACCAGCTTCCATCTCCACTACTGAGCTTCACTAGGCTTCGGAATGAGCCTCTCTCCTCAGTGGGTGAGAGGGGCCGTGTTCAGACAGACAGGGAGAGAAGATGGGGAACGCATTAGAATGGCTCAAATGTCATGGATTCTGAGAATAGTTTGAACCTGAGGCAATGGGTGGATATTGTGCTGCAAAAGATCTTGAGTGGATTCCTTTCAGGGGGTGACAATGAAAGAGATAGCCCAGGAGACCTCAAAACTGGTCAGGTAGCTGATACAAGGGCCAAGGAAATCTGGCATTACCAATGCTGACGGCTTTCTACAATGTTCCTTTCAATCTCCTATTACATGTCTTGGCTCTTTCAATCTATTAGGGGTGGCCTCAAGGTGTATGGGGTCCAGGAGCTCAGCCATGCAAGGTCTGGAGGTGGGGTGTTGGGATCTCAATTCAACTGCTGGTCAGATACTTCAGGGAGCAATGGGTCTCTGACTCTAGTCTAAACTCTTACCCAAAGTTTCCACGTGTTCCAGGGCTGGCCTCTGTGACTATCCCAACTTCATTTTCCATATCTGCAAAATGAGGGCCTGGACTCAGGGAAGGGGTGAGCTCTCTGTCATGTTCTTTGCATGAAGGGGACAAGTCAAGCAAACACTGACCCAGGAGAAAGAAGCAAGAGGCAGTTCATGGAAACTACATGCTCAAGTAAGTCACAAGAAGGAGTAGGTGAGCCCCAAAGAAAACTAAGCAAGTCACAAGATCTCGGGCCCATGGGTAGGTCACTTCTTGTTCTACTTGAGAGGGAGGAGGAGGAGGACATCAAGGTTGACCTACTCAGAGACTCTGGATGTGGACAGCCTGTTCCTCAGCCCTTGTCTAGGGAAAGAGGTAGGTGTGGGTGCCTCTGGAATGAAGGACAGTCCCAGAGAGGCTGTCAACTCCTCGGTGATGACAGCTGCTTTGTGTCAAAGGAGGAGGCAACATAATTCCTTTTGAGGAAGATTCCCTTCCTCCACTTATTTATTTACTTTTGCTGAGTGATTCAGTGATTCAACCTCAAAACCAGCCTCCAGAGGAAGGCAGGAAGAGCCCAGCCCTCAAACACCAATGTCCCTGTGAGGTTTTGCTCTGTGGAACTTTCCTTAAAAATATCCACATCAGGAGACTGTCAGGGTGGAGGAACCCTCAAACCACCCTGTGGGGCTTATGCAGGGACTCAGCAACCTGGAGCCTGGCCCGAGCATGTTTTCTCCACAGAGAGAGCTTGGATGGAGGCCTGAACACCAGACTCACAATCTCAGATACCAAAGGGTATCAACGTCCCCAGAGAAAGAATAGACAGAGGGTTTGAGCAGTGAAAGGGGATGTACCTGGAGTGAATGGTACCATGATTACCTAGAGGCCTGAGAACTGGAACCCTTCACCTTGCCCATGCTTCTCTAGGCTGTAATATACTCCAATCCTCAACACAATGATATTAGCTCCATTATTTCTGCATGAGCAGCAACACCCAGCAATGGATCTCTTTGTTATAACACGTCTAGATTGGAAATGGGCCCACAAGACAAAAGGTTGTGATGAATGCAGAGCCAGACTGGAAATTACTTTAGCAGACCTGGGTTCTATTTCTGATGTGATGTGTTAAGCTTTATAGACCTTGAATGGGTCACGTGTCTAAGGATATGAAGATTCCCAGGAAGGAAAGCCTGGTGCCTGTAACCATGAAGTAAGAAATGACCAAAGGAAAGATGGCCAGAGCAAGGCTGGGTGCAGCTTTGTCACCACAGTCACAAGGATCGAGGGACATGTTTTGGTCCTCTACCTCTTGGCTGGATGATCTAGGATAAGTCAACTCTGTGTCTCTGAGCCTCAGTATGCTCATATGAAAGGTGAAGAAAATGTGACTTATCTCCAGGGGCTGTTGAAAGAAAGAGTAGTACTTGGCCTGGAAGTACTGGAAGTACTGGAAGGCCTGAGTCAAATGTGAGATACTCTCACTCTGGACACTTAGGAGCAATGGTACTAACCCCACAGTTACTGCACTGTTGTAGCTACAGTAGCAGCACCAAGCATCAGCACTGTTCTCAGGACTTTGAATGTATGAACTATATAAACTCAATCTTTATTTTAAAAGGCAAAACCATATTTCGTAAATCAACAAAGTAGTTAGTATTTTTGTATATATCATGGGAACTCATCACCCTGTGATGGCTACTCTTGGATGTCAACCTGACAAACCTAGGACAAGGACATCTCACCTGGAGAACTGCCTCCATCAAATGGGCTTGTTGGCATGTCTGTGGGGCATTTTCTTGACTGCTAAATGATGTAGGAGGACCCAGGCCATTATGGGTGGCTCCATCCCTAGGCAGGTGAGCCTGGGCTGAATAAAAAAGGTAGTTGAACGTAAACCTGGGAGTAAGAACCAGTAAACATCATTGCTTCCTTAGTTTCTGTTGCGAGATATTGGATTACATTGTGTAAAGATAAGTTACTATGATTGGTTTAACAAAAAGCTAAATGGCCAATAGGTAGGCAAGAGGTATATCAGGGACTTCTGGACAGAAAGAGCTCTGGGAAGAAGAAAGATGGGGTTGCCAACTGGATGCAGAGGGAGCAAGACATGCAGGAGGAGAGGTAAAAGCTATGAGTCATGTGGCAGCACAGAGATGAATAGAAATGGATTAATTTAAGTTATAAGAGCTAGTTAGAAACAAGCCTAAGCTATAGGTCAAGCTTTCATTAATAAGTCTCTATGTCATTTTTTTTTTGTGAGCTGGCAGCCCAAAGAAAAATCCATCTACAGGTTTCTGCTCCAGGTTTCTACTGTGAGTTCCTGTTTTGACTTCTTTCAATGATGTACTGTAACCTGTAAGTTGAAATAAACCTTTTCTTCCCCTAAATTGTTTGTTATGATGTCTTTCACAGTAACATAAAGCAAACTAGGCCATTCTCATTTATTAATGTGGAAATTGAGGCAGAGCTAGGACTCAAATCCAGATAGCCTGTCTGCACGTGTTGGGGACTCAACACTTAAGAGACTATTAAGAGTGATCTGAAGTCTAATAGATCCACAAAAAGCCAGTGGAAAGTTCTAGAATCTTTACTTCCTTGGTTAAAGAAAGCCCAGGATCTGAAAATGAAGACAAGAAAGTGGACATAGATGGCCAAGGAGATGGAGAAAAATAACAGGGTATGAATAAGCATCTCTAAAAGTGGGGCAAACTTTTAAGAGTTGGGAAGTCACCACTGATGTCCAGGGAGGGTTTTTGATGCCTCTGAAATTAGAGGAAGAAGCCTCAGTTACTAGTCAGCTTTCCTGAAGAACTAGCAGAGTGGGGGATGGAGAACAGGAAGGGAATTCTGGTTCTCTGCAACAAGTCCTCAGTGTGGAGCCAGGCAGGTGCAATTACTCCATCAAGGACATCACTCCCTCCCCCCACTTCGTCCTTTGCAAAGAAGTAAAGGACTCTGAGGAAGCCAGCTTGGGTAGGGCCAGAGGGCAGCACCCGACAGCCAAATGCTTCAGATGCTTCCAGGTCCTAGGAAATAGATGGGAAATGTGACTAAGGGTAGCCTAGTGTCCTGAAAGAAATCTGGTTGGAAGTCAGGAGGCTGAACTTGCATCCTGGCTTAGGATCTGAAGCGACGACATCTCCCAGGAACACCCCAAACAGGGACAGTCACCATAAATCTCTGAATCCTGGTGCTGCTATTACGGAATTGCTGTCTACATCTTCTGTAAAACTCAGTTAGAGACCCATGAGGATCTGAACTGAGATGCTTGGATGCTGTACCAATGGGGGGATCAGAGAGCAATGGCAGACAGCTTTTTGCATGCCTTATTCTTACCTTTTCACCTCTCCTCCCTCATAGTCTTTCCTTTTCCTAAATGTTCCAGAAAGGTTGTGAGCTCACATCTGACGCTATAAACATCATGTCCTTACTTGGGAAGCAGGAAGTTGTCCCCACCTCTGCTCTCTTTTGTCCTTCAGGACCACCCTCCCCCCCTGCTACTTAGCTTCCTGCTTCCTGAGTGGTGCAGGGACCTGGCCACTTGTTGTCCTGAATTAGTTATTTTATTCTCTGCTCAAAGAGTCGCAGGAGTTAGAGTGTACATGTGAGTGTGTGTGGGTTGTGTGAGCCACAGGGCAGGAATAAACACATGGAGCCAAGGGGAAAGGCAGGGGTAAGGGTCACTCAGAACAAGCCAATCCCAAAAAATTAAAATTAGCCCTGGGAACTGGAATGTTGGGGTCTCCAAGGAATAGCAGCTGTGAAAAGAAAGTACAAGAAAATACACCCCGCCCCACACCCACTGCAAACCTTGCTGGTCCACCGCATCTGCCCTGGGGTCTCCCCCAGCTTTTGTGCTCCACCCCCACCAGGATATCTCCGGCCAAGTCTGTGAGGTTGAGCAGTGAGAATTTCCTTCACATGCTGTCATTTTCCTCTCTGGTAACCGCAGAACAATGTGGCCTAGGATTCCTGATAGGACAAAGTTTAATTGGAAACAGGAAAGCAGAGGACAAGTTTGGGTCTGGGATGGCGATGATAATGAGAAAATGACAGGTCTGTCCAGGCGAGGGGGTGACAGCGGAGGAGGGTCACATGGCGAGGATGGTGTATGCACACGCTGCGAGCTCCCCCGGGAGAGCTGGACACGTGAGAACTCAAGGCTGGCTCTCAAGGGGAAACTGCCTGGGTAAGCAGGAGGAGGGAGGAGGTTGGGCGACTGGGTAGCTTGTACATACTCAGAGTGGGCAGCATGGGAGCTGTTTCCAAGTGGCTGGAACTCCTGTATCAGACTGGCAGCGGAAGATGAGGATAATGGGGGAGCCAAACAGACAGGGAACCCATGGAGAGCAACCCTTTACACAGCAGGGTTGAGACTCTGGTCCTAGACACCTAAGGGCTCTAAGTAATAGGCTTCCTCCTTCAGCTCCCCACTGAGATGGGAGAGCTCAGTTTCCAAGGAGTTTGGGTAAAAAATAAGGTGGCTATACCTCTATGATATGGAGATGGGTAGCAATACTCAGAGCCTTAGCTCTGCCAACCATCTGGGGTATGGTATGATATGAACAATTTGGAAAGTCACTTGGGGGAGGGATTAGGTGGGAGAGGCCACATTCCCAGGACTGTGTGTACTTTTTATGCCCCCAACACTGGTCCCACAGCTTTGCTCACTCTGCTACTCATTGTCACCTAGTATGGAAGCTTTCAGAAAAAGAAATATGGAAAGTTTTATGTCGTTTTCTTCATTGTTATCACAAAATACCCAAAGAAAGCAACTTAAAAGAGACAATATTCATTTTATCTCACTATTTCAGACGTTTCAGTCCATCATTGTAGAAGGCACGATAGAACAGAGCATCTCACGTCACAGTGGCCAGGAAGAAATGTCTGCATCAGTGTTCTTGGTCCTTCTTGTTCCTGCATTGCTACAAGCAAAGCCCCAGCCAATGGGACGGTGCTAATTGTGTTCAGTGTGTGTCCTCTTTTCCTGGATAATCTTCTCAGGAAAGACCCTCACAGATATAGGGAGAGGTGAGCTTCACCGATCTCCGAGGTGATTCTCACTGGATTCATTGATAATAATCATGATAATCACCTTAGTTTTCTTTACCAAGAAGTCCCCAGCACTCAAACTATGCCTGGTACATGGTAGGTAGTCCTCACTGGCCTGTTGACTAAGTGTGATGTTCCTAACATTTCTGTGATAAGGAACTTTGTGCTTGGAGAAGTGGATTCAGATTCCCAATGTGAAGAAAAACCAAAATTGTGATCTCTGTTCTCTGCTCAAAAATTCAGACCTATTACTGTCAGCCCTGCCTCTAGGCAAGGCTAGCTCATCAAGTTCCCAAATGAGATGAGTTCCTGTGCTGATGCCTTTCTGAGATAGTCTGAGACTCAAATCATAGGCTTAGTTGATTCTTTAGCTGAAAATTAAACAAAGAGAGAGAAGGAGACAGAGAGACAGAGAGACAGAAACAGACACAGAGACAGAGACACACACCACACACCCAGAGAGACAGACACAGAGAAAAAAAAAAACATTGCTTTTTATTCCTTTCACAGGTTTACTCCAGTTGTGTGGCAATGGGATGGATCTCAGGCAATTGTGTATGTTCCTGATATACTCTTGAATTGCGGAATTAAACAGATAAATTCTAAAAACACATGCACTATAGCTGGATACAGTGACACATTCATAATTCTAGCATTCAAGAAAGCTGGAAGATTGCTGCTCTGGAGGCCAAGCTGATCTGCACAGCAAGTTCTAGGCAAGCCAGAGCTACTTGTGAGATCCTGTCTAAAAACAAGCCCAAGCCAAAGCAAGCAACCAAACAGACAAGCAAAAATAAAGCATGAATAATATGAACTCAACTCAACAGATACTTAGAAATGTCAGGCCGTGTTTATTGCCTCTCCCTTATCATTCCCCCTTTTTATTCTGTTCTTGTGATCATTCCTATAGCTCTCCTTTACTGCCAGATCAAAACTAGTCAAAGGCATTTTACACACACACACACACACACACACACACACACACACACACACACACACACGTCAAATGTCATATGACTGTGTCATATCACTATCATATGGCCATTCCTAACACTTGTGCCTTAAAGCCGATCTTGCCTTTTTCCTACAAACATCAATCTATTTAATTATATGTCATCCATCAATTGCAAAAGCCATTTAAATACACACACCTAAACTAGAGAAACATGCAGCTAGAGGAAAACTGCAGGTCCCAGGGCTATGCCACTGTCGGAATGTTCTTACTCAGCCCCTTCCACCTCCCAATCTTCTGAGCATGACTTAGTCTGCATTTTTCTTCTTATGCTCTTTGTTATCTTCTTCTAGGTTCTCAGTGATAAGACTTTGTTTCATTTCATCTCACTGAAGCATTCTGAGCAGTCACAAGAGAACTTCCAAAGCTCCCACCTCCACATCCATCCACTGTCCAGTATGTAGACCCCAAACACTCCTCTTCCTTTGTTGAACTTTATGTTCCTACTGTGGAGACCCCTAACTTACGCACCCTCTTTAACTGATTCTAGGACGTCAATCCACTGATTGCTCTGACTTCTACTCTGACTGTATCCACTTCCTTCTACCATAACCACCATCATTTCTCTACCATTACCACCATCATTCAAACACATCCCACTTGAAAATAAAAGGCTTTTCACAACTCATCAATCCTCATCTATTTTTTATTGTATTTTATAGAAAAAAAAAAGGTGTGCAGACCTGGATATCTGGACTCTGATCCCTCTCTTTCATTCCATTTGTTATCACCATTAATGTCTCTATGTTGTAAGTTCAAATTACCAGTTTTAACGCTTATTTTATTTAACAAAGCCATTGCATTTGACATGATCGATCACTCCACATTGAAACACTTTCACTTGGCTTCTGGGACACTACTGTCTCTGTCTCTCTTCTGTCTGTCTGCTCTCTCCTGGTCTCAGCTACCACTGCAAACCTTTAAGTGCATCCTTTAAACATTAGAACACCAGGATCCCCAGCTCTTACCAACATTTCTCCCATGGTGTTCTCATTGAGTCTTATGACTTTAGACCTGTGTGTGTGCGTGTGCGTGTGCGTGTGCGTGTGCGTGTGTGTGTGTGTGTGTGTGTGTGTGTGTGTGTTTGTGTAATTCCTAAATAAGAACAGACTCACCTACTCCTCAATATCTAGGATGCCCAGGGATGTTACTAGTGCCAGCTTCTCCACACTTTAGACCTGTGTGCGTGCGTGCGTGCGTACGTGCGTGCGTGCGTGCGTGCGTGCGTGCGTGCGTGTGTGTGTGTGTGTGTGTGTGTGTGTGTGATTCCTAAATAAGAACAGATTTACCTCCTCCTCAACATCTAGGATGCCCGGGGAGGTTACTAGTGCCAACTTCTCCACCTGCTCCACCTGAAGACTTTCCCGCTGCTGTTAATTGTCCCCAAAGTCTGGAGTCACCCTAGATTTTTCTTTTTTTTTCCATCAGCAAATAATCTCAACTACACCTCTAAAATAGAACAGAACTGACCACAGTTACCATTTTTATTGCCAAACCACCACCATGTCTACCCTGTATTACGGTGATGGCTTCCATCTGTGGCCTGTGTTCTATTCTCTTCTCATAGCAGACAGTGATGCCTTCAGACAAAGCTAATTGCTACCCTTCTGTTCACAGTCTTTCCAATGATGTCCCGTCTCATAAGCCAAATTCCTTGCTATGGACCACTCACATGATACCTAAACATCTCTAATTCCATCTCCTGTCCTCACTCCTTCTGCTCCACTTGCTGGTCTTTGAACAAAGCAAGGACATTCCCATGTCTTTCTACTTGATATTCCCTTGCTTTAAAAATCACTTTTCTAATTATTCATGTAGCTCTTAATTTTACCTTTATTCATGTCCCTACTTCATCAGAGAGATCATCACTCACCTGTGAGTTGTAATATAGAAATCACCTTGTCTGTGGGACTCACGTCCCTCCATTCATAGGCACATGACCCCCAGTTTAGGCTCTGAAATGTTCTATCTCCTCTGCAAGGTAGCTGTGATCAGTATACCCTCCTCACAAGGATGCCATGAGTGTTGAATGAGTTCGTCTGTAAACGGCATGTGAAACACAGCATGGCACACGAAAAGTACCAGTTCAATATTGGTTAACATTATTATTCTTGAAGATGTCCACAAGGAGATATTAACATTTTGAAAAACTGAACGTTAGAGAGAAAACATTCCCTCACTGAGTGACAGAGGAAGTCATCAGAAGCAGCCCTCGAACTCCAGGCCACTCACTGTATTGTGCGTTCCCCTTGGCCGGTCACACAGCAGAATCCCCTCCAGTTGGTGGAGAGTGCACTGGGTGGGGAAGAGACTCTCCATAGCCAAGCCTGCCACCTGCCAGCTGTCTGACAGGCAGTTATCTCACCTTCCTAAGCCTCAGTTCCATAAAAGGAAGACAAGAGCTGCCTGCTCCCATTTCGGGGGAGGGAGCGCGCTACCGGACACTGATGCCTATGAATGCTGAAGCCCATTACCCGTGCACATGACTAGCCTTTTCACATACCCGTGAAAACATGATGTGCTTTTTACTCACATCCATGAGGGTCAAGTGAAAAGATGTTGTCCTCCCATGCAGATGGTTGAGAGCCTGTGTGTTCCATTCGTTCTTACAGTGAGTGGTCATTCACCACATGTTTCTGCTAGCTTTACCAGTTAAGAAAGAAATCTGGAAACCAACTTGTATCTGAATTTCCACAGTAAAAGTTGGGAAGGAGTGGGGTGATGCTTTCTTGGGGGCACTTAGAAGAGCAGAGTTGTTTAGTTTAGGGAGGGTGGCTGGTTATACAAGGCTGAAATAGGATGCAGAGAGCAGTTTGAGCCCAGAAAAAAATGGAGCACAACCCTTTTAGCACATCTGGAAAAGACATCAAGCCTGCAAAACAAGGTGAAGAAAGGATCCTACATGGAAAACAGACCATTTTGGCTTTAAAAAAAGAAAAGAGAACTCTATCATTTTTTTTTCTGTTCCTGAGGATATCACAGGGCTGTGAGAGAGAGTAAAGCAAGATCAGAAAACCTAGCAATGTTGCAGATGGTGTTGTTTTATTCCCTCTATGCAGGAGGATGGGGCAGGGATGAGGGGGGCAGAGCCAGTCCTAGGAAATGGTTAACACAATGAGGAACACTGGTGTGGTCCAGATAGAGAATGAGCCCCAGGGCTTCCAGAAGGGCTGGTATATGTCATTCTAAAACAGGGTGGGCAAAACCTTTCCTCTGCAAGGCCATGGGGGTACATTGAACATGTCCCCTAAGGACATGGGGTACACTGAAAACCACCCCCTAAACAACGACACCTGGATGTTCCTATAATGTGAGGAAAAGGCTTTCACAGAAATGATTAAATTCAGGATTTTGAGACAAGATTTGTCTTGAATCTGGGTGAGCCCCACAAATGCAATTGTATTTATCATTACAAGAAGAGGAAAAGGGAGATTTTGCCCATAGGGGGATGGGGCATGGTGACCATAAGGCAAGCAATTGGAGAGACAAAGTCACATGTCCAGGAATGCCCTCAGCAAACAAACCAGCAAAGGCAAGAATAAGTTTGCTAAGGCCGAGAGAGAGAGAGAGAGAGAGAGAGAGAGAGAGAGAGAGAGAGAGAGAGAGAGAGGCTCTACTAGTACCTGGGACTCAGCCTCATGAAAATGACTCTGGACTTCTGTCAATTATAAATATGAACTAGAAATCTCATGTTGTCATAAGTCACAACTCCACAGTAGTTGTTACAGCAGAGACCAGGAACTAATACAAGCCAGAGAACAAATATCTGGGTCATAATAACTCAGCTCTACTCTTAGGGTGCAGAAGCATCCAGAGGCAATACACAAATGAGCAGGTGTTGCTATTTGTGAGTACAACCGGGAATGCATGAGAGGTAGTATTGGCTTAGCTTCAGCAAATTGAGACAGGAACAAAGGCCTGAGAGGAAGAGGCCCTCCAGCTTCTCCAAGGAAGCTGCAGTTCTGGATTTTTATAAGAACTCATCTCATTTTAATTGTTGGTAGCTATTTTAAATTCTCAATACCATGCAGGCTGAATAAAACGCATCTGTTTGGCCACATCCCGCCCATGAGGCTCCAATTTGCACCCTGCGGTCTATTGTATGCTTGACTCTGGGCTGAGCATTGAACACACTGTCTGTCCTACAAGCTCACGGTGGGGGAAGGAAGCAGACAAGATGACTGGATCTTTGGTAGAACTGGGCAGAGTCCAGGGGTGGGGGAGGGGGACGATGACAAGCGACTGTTTCCATCAGGATCAGAGGAAGAGGGGACCGCGAGGAAGGCTTGTGGGAAGAGCTGATGCCCACAGCAAGTCTTGCATGCTGAGGCGGGACTCAGAAGTGGGCAAAACTTGAAAGGGAATAGGTGGTACGGGCACTGGCCAGAAGGGCCAAGAAGCCTAAGGAATGGGGTCTGACATTTAAGTTTGATGGGGCCTGGGTTCTTTGCTTACACGTTTCTCTTATTTTATTGCAAAGGGTCAAGTTATTTTATAGTGGAAGAGGCTTTAACACCCGTCGTCGTGGTTCTATGGAGTCCGGTATAAACCTTAGTTACTCAGCATTCGGGTCTTTTGTTTTATTTGAGGCAGGATCTCACTATGCACCTTTGCTGCCTCAGCCTCCCGAGTGCTGGGATTAAAGGCACGTGCCACCACACCAGCCTCAATTTGTGTTGTGTGGATTCCTAGGAAAACTTCAAAGGGAAGAGGATTCTCTTTACCGTAGTCTGGTCTTCTAAAAATGACTGTTATTTATTATTTAATATTAAAACAAGCTCCAAACTGAAGTGGCTGGGAGGTAAATCGGGTGTAGTTTTGCTTTAGAAAGGTGACTGGTGTCGCCATTTCTAAAATACTGTCCTAAACAAACTGCTTAGAACATTTTATTTTAGCTCATGAATGGCTGTTCTAAATCTGTTGTGTGTTAGATATACTTTGAACGACCTCTTTACTTAAAATGGGGAAGTTTCCCTAATAAAAGTGTGACAATTAAAAAAAAAAAAAGAATGGGATCTGAGGCGCAAGACCAGGGCAAGTTCAAGATATACCTGGAGGGAGACGTGAAGGACTTAATGCATGCATAGCTGGATGCTGAGCTTATCCTGAGGTTAAAGGAAGCTATGGGGGTTGGTAGGAGTTGAAATGTGGCCCCCAAGGAAATATTCAAGCCCTACCCTGCCTCATTTGTAAATGTGACTCTGGAAACTGGCTCTTTGCACATGCCAGAGACTTAAAATGAGGTCATACTGGATTAGCGTGTGCCCGAATTCAGTGATAGGTGTCCTCAAAAGAAGAGAAAATTTGTACATAGACACGGAGACTGGCATGTGACCAAGAAGACAGAGATTAGAATCAAGGAATCAGCATCTCCCAATCAAGGAGGGTCAGGAGGATAGAGCACTGCGAGAAGCCGGAAGAGGTCAGGGGTCATTCAGAGACACAGCCATTCCTCCTTTGACTGTGAACTTCTGGCCTCCAGAAGCATTCTACCACCTAGTTTGTGGTATTTCACTACTGCAGCCCAGGAAAAGAGTACGCCCAACATCTCAATAAACCTTTAAAATAACTGATGCAGAGCTGGGGAGATAGCTGAGTGAAGTGTTGGCCTTGTAAGCTTGAGGCCTTGAATTCTGAGTTAGATGCCCAGAACCCACATTAAACAGAACTGGTGTGGTAGCAAATGTTTGTAATCTCAATACCGGGAAGGCAGAGAGACAGGTGAATGCCTGGGGCTTGCTGGTTATCCAGGCTAGGCTCAGGGGCAGGTTACAGGACAATGAGAAATTCCATCTCAATAAAAAGATGCAACATCTGAGGTTGTCCTCTGCCCTCCATGTGCACGTATGCACACACACACACACACACACACACACACACACACACACACACTGATAAATAATAAGCTACCACTTCTTATGTGCTCAAGTATTCATTCTGTATTCACCATAGCCTAAGAAGTAGATACTGTTATCTCCTTGTTTGACAGACAGGGCATTGCAGCCAGAGAAGTCAGGAACTTGCCTAATCCCACACAGCTGGTGCCTGATAGAGCTAGGTTGTGACTGAAGGGGTCTGGTTCCAAGTCCCTGCCCTGGGCCACCTTAGCACCAGAGCAGATTCTCTCTTGAACCACACAGTATTGAGTCACTGGTTACCACCCTCCCTGTGCACTACTCCACATGGCCTCCTCGGGGGTCCCATGAGGACTGGATAGAAAGAAACTATGAAAAGAATTTAGTCAACTGCAAAGTGCACTCATGGAGGAGCTGCAGGAATTCAAAGTGGGGCTGGAGAGATGGCTCAGTGATTCAGTGCTTAGTACTCAGCCAGGGAACCTAGGCTAAATTCCTAGTCCCCACACTGGGTGGCTCACAATGGCGTCCAGGAGGATTCAAGGCCTCTGGCCTCTGTATGTGCATACCACACTCATGAGCACACACACACACACACACACACACACACACACACACACACACACACACACACACTATTTGTAAAATTATTTGCCTCGGGTACTTTGTTGTAGTAATGGGAAGCTGGCTGTCATGATAGAGAACAGAGTCCCAGCTGCACCTGACATACAAGTTACTTCTCTGACATTATCTATAACGATTCTTCTACTCTTTCACTCCACTGATGATCCAGGCTGGTCGAGTACCCAGGCCCCACTCTTCTGTGGAATAACACAGCTGTGACAGAGGGAGCCGGCACAAAGAGCTTCCTCTCACGCGAGCTGTGACAGAGGGAGCTGGCACAAGGAGCTTCCTCTCACGCAAGCTGTGAAAACTGTGTTCCCCTCCAGACCCCACCCCACCCCACCCCTGAGCAGGATGCAGGAGCATGGCACCCTGAGCTGAGCCTCCAACGTCTTCTGCCTTGACTCCTGTTTTCTTTGGCCCACCCGTCTGCTTACACATTAAGCAACTCCTAGCTCCCTGCCATGGGATGCCATATCTAGTTTATGCTCCCCTGAGCTGCAATTTCTTGGGTCGCCGCCAGCCTTACAGAGACTAGAGGAACATGGAATAGGGATTCCAGAAGTCTGTCCCCGTGAGTAACATGGCAGCCCATCAGACAGCCCCACACAGGATGAACTAGTGCTCAAGTGGACAGCAACAACCAAAGCACCTCTGAGCAGCGGCTCTGCTTTCCTCTTCACATCTCCACAGTCTCTGGTATTTTCCACCTAAGTGTGAGTGGAGAATTGTTGGCTGAGGACCCCGGAAACTGTCCACATCTCCACCCTTGGACATCTTGCCACAGAGAGATTTGCAATGGAGGGATTACACCTAGACCTCAGACAGTCACTGTTTTTGTTACTGGCTACGGGCCTGGTGGTTAAAGTGGCCTTACCTATTTGGAATCTTGGCTCCACATCCCAGCCATGTGACCTTGCACAGGCCCCACAGCCTTGGACTAGGTACAGAGCTTCCTGTACTTGGTTTCTTTAGTCTAAAATGGGGGTGGTAACATCAACCCTAGGCTCTGGTTATCTGGAGTAGGGAGAGAGTAAGGAGAGTAAGTGTAGGGTAAGTGCTTAGTGTACTTGGCTCTGAGCACATGGAGAGCCAGGTTGTTGGTGTCGCTCCCCTTCTGTGTGTGTGTGTGTGTGTGTGTGTGTGTGTGTGTGTGTGTGTGTGTGTGTGTTCTTTTCCTCTCCATCACCTCACTTTACTTCTCCTTTCTCCCCTCCTATTTAAATTTTTGTTTATTTATTTTTATCAGCCATTGGCCTTTGGAAGATCCATGGGATTCTAGAAAGTCAATGAACTAACTCCTTACCATCCTCCAGGACCCAGATTCACAGACTGATGGAAGCTAGCTCTGGTTGGAGGTTAAAGCCTGAAGCTCGAGACACCAAGCCATGTAAGACACAATCCTACATGTAAGCTCACAATCTTGCCCAAGGCCCTACAGCAGCAAGCGCACTAGCCGAGAAGATCCTTCTCCTGACTCTGTCTTGTTTCCCCATTGTGCTAACATGGTGCTTTACACGAGTCTACGTTCAAAAATATCCTTGAGTGAGGGACTAGGTAATAGTCAAAAGTCCAGATCTTGAAGTCCAGGCTCTCCTAGACCCTGCCACAGATGAACTGTGTGGCCTTAGGCACATTCCCTAGCCTCTCTGGGTTTTAGTTTCTTCACCCACAAATTAGGAAGGGTTGATGTGCTGACCTCACAGGGTTAGGTTGAGACTTAAGGGGTTTATCAGTATCTGGCTTAGTGTACACTAGTATACTTAGTATACACTATATGTTATTTTCTCTGTTGTCCAGCCAAGCCCACAGTATAATTGATACTTAATGGTCTTCTAGTTTGTTCTCTGTAGTTTCCCTTCTCTGAGGCCTGCCTGGGACTCCTGGGTAGAGAAGCTTAGCATTTTGTATGGATCTGCAGCAACACACACTTCCCTTCCCCTTTCTCTTTAGTTCATCACAGAATGGTTGTCCATTAGCAGTGCAAGTGAATGGGCTCCATACCTCACGGGGACACTTTTTTCCCCTCCACCATCTCAGAGGACTGGCTTTCCTCTTGCAAAATTGTTTCTGAAGGGAAAATTCCATGACAAGAAGGAGAACAGACAGGACTCTAGGCCTTCACGTGCCTACCGAAGGAAGCTGGCTTCCCTCTGTCTGTGGGTCTGGACCCTGAAGGATGGTCATGTGTTTGTCTCTCCATTTTCTGTGAAGCCATTTGGATCTCCTAAAGTCAGCAGGACTGTACACTTCTTCAGTTAGCAGTTCTGGGAACTGAAGATCCACAGGAAGAGGCGCCCTGTCTCAGCTTTCAATGGAGGCTAGCCCTGACCCTGGAGCACTTGTCCCCAGCCCGCTTCCTGTATTTGGGGCCCCTTGGAAGATCACTAAGGTCTTCCTTGTTTTTGCTTCTGCCTTGACGACAGGTCTAAGTTGCCTGGCTGCTTTTCCCAGGGGTTCGTGATATAGAATGAGAGACAGCAGCCTGTGGCATCTTGTCAGAGACATGGGGACAAATGGGCAGCAGGAAGCAGAGTAGACTTGTCTTAGAGCCTGGGCAGCTGCTTCTAGACCCCAGTAGATGAAATCCTGTGGACCCAGAGCTCCCAAGGTTTCAGAAGTTGGGAGTGTGAAATTTTCTGAATGTCTGTCAAAAACCAATGCTGTGTTCAAACCAAATCAAGCTCCAAGGCTGTTAGTTTAATTAAAACAAACAAACAAACAAAACATCTGATTTAAAGAGAGCTCACAAATGCTTTACTGCTTCCACTACAGCAAGTATTTATAACTAGTCTCTGAACTCCACAATTTTCAGGACTTTCCACATTCTAATTACTCTGTCTAGAGAGTGAGCCCTTGTAACCCTTATGATTCTTGTTCTTGGCAGTCATGGTCTGTGTAATTCCCTTTTCCTGAGTGTGGCAGAGATTGTGGCATGAATAGAATATGGCCAGAATGACAAGATATACATGGTTCTGTGAACATGACTGTAATGCCTGCCTCTGTGAACATGATTTCAATGCCTGCCTCTGTGAATGTGACTGTAATGCCTGCCTCTGTGAACGTGACTGCAATGCCTGCCTCTGTGAACGTGACTGCAATGCCTGCCTCTGTGAATGTGATTGCAATGCCTGCCTCTGTGAATGTGATTTCAATGCCTGCCTCTGTGAGCATGATTGCAATGCCTGCCTCTGTGAATGTGATTTCAATGCCTGCCTCTGTGAGCATGATTGCAATGCCTGCCTCTGTGAATGTGACTACAATGCCTGCCTCGGGAATCTTTCTTTCATGCTGGCTTTGAAGAAGGAACTTGTCACACAGTGAAGCTGCCTATGGAGAAACTCACATGGCAAGGGACCACTGAGGCATGCCAGACCACAACCAGGGAGAAAGTGGATGTCTTAATTACTTTCCTATTGCTGTGATAAAGCACAATGACCACGGTGACTTGTAAAAGAAAGCATTTAATTAGGCTCATGGCTTCAGAGGGCTGAAGTTCATGATAGTAAGTGAAGGAGCAGCTGAGAGCTCACATCCTGATCCATAACCATGAGGCAAAGAGAGTGAGTACTGGAACCTTTTGAAAACTTCAAAGTCTACTCCCCAGTGACACACCTTCTCTAACAAGGCCACACCTCCTAATCCTTCCCAAATAGTTCCATCAACTGGGGACCAGGTATTGAAATACACAAGTCTATGGGGACCATTCTCATTCAAATCATCATACTGAGGAACTGAAAGTAGTCAACAAACACACGAGGAGTCGGGAAACAGATCCTTTCTCATTGGAGTCCCAGAGGAAATGGGAGCCCTGGGTACCATCTTGGTTTTAGTCCTGTAGAAGACCCAGTGAAGCAATGGCTGAACTCTGACTGGCAGAAATCAGAGGATGAAAACTTTTTTTTGTTGTAAACTACAAAGTTACTGATACATTGTCACACAGCAACATGGAACTGGTCACAGTGGGGACTCGCCTCTATCTACCAACTTCTGGAACTCTTTAATACATCCCTGGCTTGTGTGAGACCCAAGTCCTTGAGTAGAACAGCAAATCACAGCAGCCTAAGCATACTGCGGGAGGCATGTCCTCAAAATGATGTCAGTGATTTCCCCCTGGCATAAGAGAATACATGCATGCAGATGCTCTCACAAACACGGGATTTGAGCTCCCAGTGTATACAAATCACTGGTCTAGCCAGGCGGTGGTGGCACACGCCTTTAATCCCAGCACTTGGGAGGCAGAGGCAGGCAGATCTCTGTGAGTTTGAGGCCAGCCTGGTCCACAAAGTGAGTTCCAGGACAGCCAGGACTGTTACACAGAGAAACCATGTCTTGAAAAACAAAAACAAAAAACAAATCACTGGTCTGGATTTTGTGAGGCAGAAGAACTAAATGTGGTGGGAAGACCTACACCTAGTGGTAATGTCTTGAACTTGGAATCCTCCTGCCTCAGCCTTAGAAGTAGTTGGCAATACAGACATGAACCACTAGGCCTGGGTCCATCTAATTTTTAAATCCAGTGCTATATGGGTTCTTACTATAGGATGTGATACACAGGTAGTATTGGAAAGGGAAATGTATCACCTGAAATTCCGTACCAGCCCTAGGCATCATCACTTATCATTCGACTTTCAGGAAATGAGTGGCCCTTGGTGACCTTCCTTCTCAGGGCAATACACCTGGGTGCCTGTCCAGGGAAAGGGAAGAGACGTTGACACAAATCGCGACCCCTTTCACTTCCTCTCTCCTCTCCCCTAGCTAGATGCCAGCACCTCTACCCTGCCAAGGGACAGGCATCATAAGATTGCCATTCCCCCACCCCCAAAAGTTGGCTCCAGCTCCAGGCCTCTGAGCCGCCTTCAAGTTACTGTAAAAATGCAAAGTATTCCAGCCATTTTAATTACTAGGAGTTGCATAAGCCAGAAACCAGTTTATTCAAAGGAACAACAGACCAAAAAGAAAAAAAATATTTCCACCATGCCTTCAGGATCTCCCCTCCTCCTCCCTGCCACCAGCCTCCAATCACAGGCTCCCAGGCCTCAGAAGGCACCTCAGGTGTGTGCAGTCCCTCTAGCATATACTGATATGACATCAAATTCTTTTCTTTCCCTTGTAAATACTTGAAGCAAAGCAGTTCCAGGCACCTTCAAGTAGTTTGGAAAGTTACTGGTCAAAGTTACTTCTCTAGACAGGCCGAAGACTTCACTGGGCTCTGCATCACACATGGAAAGAGTGTAGCTATAAAGCAGAGACCAGTGGGCGATGTGGGTCTCTTTGGGCACCAAGTCAAGGGGCTTTCAGCTCCTGAAGCATGAAAATGACTTCACTATATGATTCTTATAAAAGGAACGAACCCAGTCACAGTATTCCAGTGATTCTCTAGTTTGGAAAAGAAATACTTTATAGAGTGCTGTGTGGCTGGAGAATCATCCGATCCCTTTTGATTCTTCAGTAGCCTCTGATCAGTTGGTTACCTGAATCTAACCCCAGCTTGCTGAGCATATGCTGTGTCT